>NC_134314.1:20271816-20873030 GCF_964195595.1 Calonectris borealis
TCTTCAGAGACTAGGGTATACAGCAAGACACACCAGTTATATCAGCTACCTTGGCTTGACCCACAACCCAACATTCACCCAGCCTTCAAGTTCAGGTTAAACATCATGTTGACACAACTATAGGTAGAAGTAGTAGATTGAAACAGTTCAAAAACCAACCAAAAGCATGTAGACAAAAGCAAAATGTAGAAAGACAAGAACAAGATTTCTAACAGAAAACAGGAAAAAATGTATTTATACATTTTAGGAGCCTTCAGGCAAATTCTTCTACTCTTTCCACAGTCAGTTGGCATTATCTCTGTGTCTGTAAGAGGATTAAACCTAATACCTATTTAAAAACACAATGTCTATTTAAAAATGTTGTTATGAAAAGATGACAAGGCCTTAATTCTCCCCTCCGTTTGGCAAAACATCCAATGGTATCATCAACATTCCCAATCAGATTTTGCCAGGGGATGAAAAGTGCCAATACCCAAACTCCTTAGTAAGTCAGTATCTGAGCTCAATTGCTGGATCTCAGCTTATCACAGGCTGTCACAAATGCTGTTCCAGTTCTTGAAAGTAAGGGCGGCCTCGCTAACCAGCCTTTAGTAAGCCTCCCAAGGCAAACTCCCGAAAAAGGCAAGGAGATGCAACAGATCCACGACTCCTCCATAGTACAGGTCTGCACACAAGCACGCTGTGTGCATCCCTTCCTCTGCTCCCAAGACAACATAACGATGTGTCCGCTTCCTTTCAGCTTCACTTAACAGTAATTGCTTAGCCAAGAAAATAGGAAACAACTTTACGAAGTGTCAAGATACACCTGGGAAAAACCAGTCTGTATGGCTGCCCCTGTAAGATACCCATCTGAACCTGGTCCCTTAGTACAGCCCCAGGGGACTGACAGCACCGCTGTGCCTCTGTGGGCAGGGAGACACGGAAGCTATCCTTACCACCTCTTCTGTGCGATACACGAGACGTATGGTGGGAAGTCAGTGCAGAAACAGCAACGTGGGCTTAACTTTGCAGCTGTGTGAAATATGGCCTTCAGCTTCATTAGGTGGTGCTGCACTAACCTTTTTTTGCATAAGATTTCTGAGCAGCATTGACTGTAGCAGTAATACAGAAACTGCTTTTTCTGTTACTCCCCATCTCTAAAATTGGAATGATCTCTTCAGTGCCTGGCTTTAATTCTATCTTTGCTGCTCCAGGGGCAGATCAAAACTGAGCCAGACATGTCAGCACAATATCCAATAATGAAAAACATTAGCTATTAATCATTTAGCAACACCTAGCAGCAATTGCTCGTTGCTAAGCTTAAGAATGATTTTCCTGAAAAAGAGTAACAGTAACTGGAGGGTAGAGGAGGGGATACCTGAACTTGCAGACTGTAACAAATCTAACAAACTTTCTCCTCTTGATCACAAGACATAAATAAGATCCTTTACAGGTAGCTCTCTACAGGGAGCAGAGCACTAGTACAAAGAGACACTCCTGTCACTTCTTTCTCTTGCTCTCAGCAGAACACGGGTTTTTCACAGGAGCACTCTTAAGGCAGGCAGTGAGGCACAGTAAAGCCGTCTTGTAATAAAGGGGTCAACTATTCACACTGATCAATGCTGCAGTCAGGCCCGTATGGAGGGCAGGAAAACCCACACACCCCCAGCCTAACCACAAGACTTCTTTTTGAGACTTCATGACTTTCTATAATCACTATCTTTTTTTCTGTCATTCTGATACACCTATAGAGACCTGGAAAGTACATCCCACAAAGAGGAAAAGGTCTAGCTTTTTGGCATTGCTCTGGCTTTTAGATGTGATAGAGATTCAAACTTGGGTCTCCCACTTAGAAAATTTAGGAAGAACAAAGGCATAGGAAATAGATTCCTTCAGTCTGAAACAGAGGAGTGATAGGATTTCCTTTTAACACTGCTCAGTGTGAGGATCACTCCATTAAAACTTGCCAGGTGCTCCCACTTATACTCAAGAGGGGCTAAACAGACATGATGTTATCATACATCAAATTACCATATTAATACAAGATAGGTCAAGCACTTACCACCCAAAACTTCAAGCAAGTTCTGCCACGCTAGAATTGTAACACATCTACACACCTTTTCAAAGGGAAATCAACAGGGAGCAGCTTTCCTCACAGACAAAAATACTTGAAGACATTTGTGAAAGGATTCATACGGAATAAACAATGAAAGCTCTAATATCAGGTGCAAGTCTCAAGAGCACCTAACAGATGTAAAGCCCTTGCTTCTTATTTTGGGCTACTACAGGAAAGAACTGGTCTTTTTATGCTCTTCAGTATGTGACTGTGTCTCCACATTGACACTACCCATGTACTACTGCTGCACGGACTCTTGGTGCAGAATGCCCCATCGCTTTTTTGCACAGACCAGATGATAAACTCCTGAGAAACCACGCATTCAGAGTTCAACTGCACCAGCGCATGAAAGGTACAGGACAAGTCTAGCATCATCTCATACGGAGTCTGTTTAGGTTAAGGTAACATTTGACACCAGTATTCCTGGAGCCTCATTAGCACTTGACCAGATGGCATCAACTGACTTTCCAGATTGCAGGCATTCACTTGATACGCTTGTCAAGGGACAGAGGGAATTGTCTGCCTCTATCACTGACACTAACACACAAGGGAGTCCGTGAATAAAGGTAAACCAGGACTAAAGTCTTTTGCAAAGCACACAGCTGGTATTTTTATGCCACAAAAATCCACCTTTACTTGCAGCTCAGTTGATGTAAGAACCATAAATGGCTTTGACAGCATTATCCTTTCACTCAAAGAATTTGCTTATGGGGCCATCATGGGCCTTTGCATTTCATATAGTTCAAAGGGCTTGCAACAAGAGCCAAGAAAAATCTATAGCCAGCTGGCAATGCCTGGGAACATTTGCAATCTTCACATTCAGTTTACTAGATTCCTCCTCCCCCGCTTGCCCCCTCCCAGTGCTTCAAAACTAGAAATGCTACTGACATTTTTATTACTATGAAGAGATCCAACCTGAGTTACATTTCACCATGAAACGGCAAATGCTGTCTACTGGAGCCTGCTCTCTGAGCATTACCTCTTCTTGCAGATGTTACAGAGCCCCAGCAGACTCACCAACCTCTAACTAAAGGTAGTTAACATCTGGTAAGTTTCCAAATACTCCCCAGACTACTGCTTCCAACTCACACCAGCAAGTATCTATTTGCACAGGCTACCATCTGTGATTGTTGCAGCAGGAAGCTTAGTAACATGTCCGACTTGAGACTAGAATTATTTTGGGGGAACTGGGGTGGTGGTGTTTCCAACCTGAATAATACCCATTTTAACAATGAAAACTTGAATTTTACAGTTCTGGCACTCCTTCTGCTGTAAGATCTTTTGTGATTACTCTCCACGCAAGCAGCCAGGATTTGGGGTTCTTATATACCTACAACTCCCCTCCTCTAATTCTAAGGGAAGTTGATGAATTCACTTCTGCTGAATAATCTAAGATGAACAATAAATAGTCGAGGAATAAACAAGGAATAAAGTTGTACTCCAGAGACAGAAGTTTGAAAAGGAGAGAGAAATAGGCCTGAAGGTAAGCCAACTTCTTCAAAGATACAGCCTGCTTTTTTGTACAAACATTCAAGCCTTGTCAGTAAGTAGCAGGAAATTAACTACTAATTGCAACAGGGCACATGCATTTTACTTGTTCTCTTTGCATTGTCTGCACCAAAAGTAACAGCATACTGCTATCTGTCCTGCCCTACTAAACAGAAGTTATGGCATGACTTAAAAAGCTTCACTTTTTCAATGCAAAAGCAATGAGAAACTTGCTTTAACCTTTTAGTTCTTCACAACTGAAGAAGAGGTATCAAATGGGAAGCAAACAAAACCACAGTAAATGGGAAAAGGAAGTAAAGGTGCAAGGACCCTCAATAAGTGGCACTTGTCCTCCATCTACGCTCAGGTAGGAAGATTCAAGTTATTAAGGGCTCCTGGTACACAGGCTGTGACCTACTTAGCTCTCCACCTGATACGTTGTCTCCATAATTACATGTCTTTTACTGTATTAAGCACTTACTCCTCAGTAACAGAATAGCCTGTTCAGTACAGTGAAGTACTAAATTCATATAAATTACTCGGAACATTTACATGCCCAACTCTATGCTCCCTCCTGAGCTGGAAAAAAAAGAGTTACTTGCTGAAAGTGTTTCTAAACATAGATAGCCAAGTCAAAAATCGAGTGTTTTCAGGACACTATCATGCAGCCTTTGGCTGCTGTGATATAGCTAGTCCTTCCCCACCTCTCCTCGTATCACCAAGCATGTACTGAACTAAGATAAAACACCATCTAAAAAACCCCAAATATTCCAGCAATCATTGCTTCACCCTGGCATACCTATCTCTGCCTTCAGTTATTAACCATGAGGAAGGTTACCCCAACACTGATATATAGACATACATACTGCTAATATATGGAGATACAAAAATCCATAATTTCTGAAAGCAAGATCAATGCCTAAAAAAACTAGTTTGTGTCCAGCAAGGTAGTCAAGCACTCAGAAGGGAAAATGTCTCCCCATTTCATGCTGATAAAGGTGAGAAACTGCAGGACCTGCTTTTAGGTAAGAACTGGTATGTAATTTTGCCACTTAAAGAGCAAGGAAGTTGCCTCAAATTTAAACCGTACCTCTCCCAATGTATTTCCCAAAAATTCAAACTCCTTTTTCAGATGTTATTGCTCCATGTTTCAGAGGTCACACCACCTGCTATGTAGACTTCTTCCAGTGTCAGGAACATATAGGTCTCCAACTGGTATTCTTGTGTGCACAACTCGGGAGTTCCACTACTCTACAGTAATTCTCCACATTCTCCCCAAAAGGTGAGTCCCAACATATTTCAGTTTATTTTTCTATGCAGACTCTGGACTCTTTTGTCCAGAGTTGTGCTGAGACAGCGCCAAGATCAACCTAAGAGGGCTTCCGTTAAAATGCTGGTGACTTAATACTTTGATACACAAACGTCACTCATCCAGACAGTAGAGAAGTCCCATGAACCCGTTAATCCCTACCTACGTTTATGGAATTCAAAATTTAAATGAAATTACTCTGTTATATGAACAGTTGTTTATTCAGCCATTTTTTGCACTTTACAGCTGGAATTCTGGAAATTCAAACACCACATCTTTGCCTGTGAGCTTCTTGTAGACACCAGAAAATGTTTCCACCTGTAAAGACAAACAATCTTGTTTATACACGCTGTAAGAAAGTAAAATCTATGTTAACATACTTTAGGTACTACACTATTTCCCTTCACTCTGAAGTGAACTCTCAGGCTGATTATTTTCTTCTAGATTAAGGTAGCTGAGTATTTACACAGAAGACATGTTTTCTGGAGAGTATTTGGAACCTCTTTCATTTGCAACCATAGGAGACCCAGAGAGTTGAGCTGTCCCCACAGAAAAAACCTAAGCAAAGTGATGGGGGACTTCAGGCTGTACCAAACACATCTGTTTGAGGTCAAAACTAAGTGCTTCACTTAAAACAAACAACCAAAACCAAACCAAAACGAACAAAAAAAAAACCAAACCAACCAAACAAAAAAAAAACCCCACAAAACAGTCTGTTCCCATGAGGGAACCAATATAGCTACTTTACAATCCAGGGGTTTGGGCAAATTCAGCTAGAGCTTTAGTTCAAAACTGTCTTGCCTCACCTTCAGCATCTTACTCCACATACAAACAGAAGCATCTCCATTGCCACAAGCCAAAAGGCAGTCTTTTGCTATCTCACATAAGCAGACTCTTAGCTACGTCAGAATGCCACCCCATCCTACATGAGAAAGTAAAGTTTTTTCATTTACCTTGTGTTCAACATTGTTCTGTTGTGCTTTGTCCAAATGGACTTTTATGAGCCTGCTGCCGTCCAGTTTTACGCGGATTCTCTTGCCCACGATTTCACTTGGGAAGACCAGGTCTTCAAGAATGGCATCGTGCACTGCAGTAAGCGTGCGGCTGAAATGCCACATTGGTATCATTAAAACATGTCCTCTTGCCAAATTATCCAGTTTGCCAAGGCTTAAACCTTTCACAGCATGCTTTAGCTGAAAATTCAGTGGTGGTGGTGGTGGGTTTTTTTTAATGCTGCAGTGTGACAATACCACACCTTTTCACAGGTCATGCAAAAATAAAAGCTAAATTCTACACTGAGTGCAGAAACTTAATGACTGCATGAGGGGAAAAGTCAGTTAGCCAGGTTTCTGACCTTTTAGATCACATGGTGCTTTGGAGCAACAGCCCTGAAATGTTCTTTTATTTCTACACATTTAAGGAAGATTTTATTTAATTCAGAACCAAGTTGTCCCATCAGCAATTTTGCCAGAGACACTCACTGGAAGAATTTAAGTGTGCAAGTATAAATAGAGTATGTTCATAGGAGATCTAGTTTTGAAAACACTGGTTTCTTCATCTGCCTGAACACCAATGTATTACAGGAAAAGTCTAGCTGGTAAGTTTAGTCCATGCTTAGAAGATTGTTTCATGTCTACATTTGTGTTCTTGAACTGTCTGGAAGTGAGCCAAAATGACAAAAATTAATCCAGGTTATTTTGTGTATGAGTCTAGATGACTACTAAGATTTCCAGCTTCCCTACCTGCGGTTTCAAGGCAGTATCTTTAGTAACTAAGACCCGTGTCTACAGCAACATTTCAAACTTGCAAAGATTGGGATAGCTAGGGGAGACAAACATCAATCACATTTCTATGCTTTGCAATATACATATCAGTTTTACACCCCTACTAGCCTGATCTAGTCTCAGGCTGAGAAAGGGACACCCTCCTTTCCCCGTGCTGAAAGTGGCAGCATGCTAATCACATACAGAGATGCCAAACTCTCTAGCCACTGTGCAATACTAGTTTTAATATAATACAGACAGAGTCCTCGAAAGGCAGGACTGCAGCTAGATGAGTACTATGAAACTGTACTTTTAAAATCCACA
The DNA here is from genome assembly GCF_964195595.1 of Calonectris borealis. Classification (NCBI taxonomy): domain Eukaryota; kingdom Metazoa; phylum Chordata; class Aves; order Procellariiformes; family Procellariidae; genus Calonectris; species Calonectris borealis. The sequence continues at coordinate 20,278,796 of NC_134314.1, forward strand.
CCTGAAGATTTCAAAATACAATACAGGTATAATACTGGGGCTGGGAGAAGTTACAGGAACATGCCACATGTCAAAGAGGACAAACTTTAAAAACATGGACTATATAATAATATAGTAAGATAGAGAACAGTATAGAAGAGGCACTGACATCCACATAGACATAGTAATATTGCATATCGAGCAATAAAGAGACTAGATGAGAGCAGAGAGGCCATTTAACACAAATGACTATACTACTGCTGTTAAATTCATACACAGAGGGACTACTCATACCTACACCCCTCCTCAGCCACTCTCTCCCTCATTGCATCCCTTCAGTGTGCCAGCCCTGCCTTCTGTACAGTCTAACATGTGATGTGGATGCTGCTCTTCCTACAGCTTAAAAAAAAAAAAATTCTTGTCAGCACACTGTGGTAACAGAGACAGCAGGTTGGGGTTTCTTAAATCAGTATTGCTGGCTAAAAGTTGGCTACAGCTGTAGCTGGAAATACAAATGGAGTTTTAAGAAATGCAACACAGTGCCCAAAGACAAGCTTTTTACTGTACTCTTTAGCAGTCAAATGGCAGATACTATTTCAAGCAGTAAGAGAAAGGACAAGACCACCCAATCACTCGAATGACTTCTCAAAAACTCAACTAAACATTACTTGACTGAACTACCAAGTTACAAAAGAAGACTCTCATATTGAATCAATATTATCTACTTACCTCCTGGGACGCTTTTGCTTGTTTTTTGTGCGGCTTTTTCTTGTTGGCTTGGGCAGAATCCTTCTCTGTTAAGGAAGAAAAAAAAAAAAAAGGCATTTCTCAGTATCTAGTGTTTACAATCAACTTTAAAAAAAAAAGCCCCACACACAAAACAAAACAAAAAACCAACACATGCACTACTTTTTTTTTTTCCCCACCAGAAATAGATGCATGAAACACTGAAAAGGGAGACTTAAGTACGCCCAAAGCTACACCAGCACCAGAACCTGATACTATTTGCAGAAGCTGAAGTATCGGTATTGCTTTATTTCTCATCTACTGACCTACTTGGTGCACTGAAATAAAAGGTAGTTTACTGTGTCATATTAGCAATCTGAAGACACTTCTTTGGGAACAGAAATCGTAAAGAATTTTACAATTTCTGTTAGATTGAACCTCTGGTGCAAAGCAGAGTAGTAAGCTATCTCAGTCCCACAGACAGCTACGTGACATCTGAGATCAAAACGCTAGTTTGAATAATGAGATGTATTACGCAATCCAGATCAAACCCTAACTTAATGTAATCTGTTCCAAAAGCAGTATCTAAAGGTATTTATACCAGCTTGGATCAGTACAACTTATTTTCTACTTCCCTATCTGCAAGGGTAGATGTTTTAAAACATTGAGTTTTAGATGCAGTTGTAGCCACCTGCAGTATTTTCTACCAACACATCATAGCTTCTCCACCACTGTATTCATGATGGGGTTACTGTAATCCAAACTGGGTTGCGTCATATTCAAAAGTAACAAAATTTCACCTACAGCAAAAGAACTGCACACATTCCCTTCTAAAATACGGACTACTAAACTGACAGGGAATTCTCAAGCACTTAGTTTAAGTGAGCCAGAGGCACTTCACTGAAAGAAGTCTTCTTGGCCACATAAAGATACAGGGTAATGTGCTCCGGCTCTTAAAAATACATTATGAAGAATTTTTGTTAAAAAGAGCTTCAATCTAACAAGTAACCATCCACTCTGCAGACAGATCTCCAGAGTTTGTCCACGCCTTAGTACTGCCCAGAGAACCCTCTAACACCTTTTCATGGCTTAGCTCCTTCCATAAATTCAGAATTTGAGTCAGTTTTTTTCTTCCTCTCCTCCTAACTTGAATTTTAAGTGCTTAGATTATGTAAGTGTAGTAAAGCTCCTACTAATATTTGCTCCCTTTTACTTTCAAGCTTTGCTTCTCAAACTTCTGAAGGAGTAAGAGAGGCCAGAACAAGAAAGTTATATCCTCCTCCAAAAAGCTTCACATCTCACCAAGTTTACATAGCCTTGGCTGCTAGCTGAAATCATTTTAGCTTACATCCACAGAAGGACATTCATTACATTTCCTGCTGGTACAAAAATATGCGTTATATCTTTGTTACCTTGCATGGACAAGACAAGAAGGGTTGTGCAGCATTGGAACAGGTTATCCAGAGAGGCTGTGGAATCTCCATCCTTGGATGTTTTCAAGACTCAGCTAGACAAAACCATGGCTGACCTGATCTAATGTTGGCAATAGTGCCACTTCATGCACGAGGCTAGACTGCATGACCTCCAGGCATCCCTTCAAATCAACATTTTTATGATTCTAAGTGTTTTACCTGAGCAATGAAAACCACATGCTTTCCACTGAATTTCTTCTCCAGCTCACGAACTAGCCGCACCTGAATCTTCTGGAAGGATTTCAGCTGAGGAACTGGTACAAAGATAATGATGGCTTTTCTGCCACCACCCACTTCAATTTCCTGAAACAGAAGTACAAAGTAAACATTATCCAGGGGTCGAGAAGCAATGTTTGGTTTGATCATGAATCCTCTAAACACAGATATTTGACAGTCTTGCTTACAACTTTGGAAAAAAAAAGAGCGTCAGAGAGCAGTACCTGTTTTAATGCACTTAAGAGAAAGCATTAAACAGAAAAACCTCTGTCAGAGCACTTGTTTTGCTGTAAAGGAGTGATTGGGCAATAAATCCCACCACTCCTTTCAGAGTCCCATCCTCTGAATAGCAAAGCTCATCCTTTCTGCAGGATGGGACTCAGATGCTAGAATTCTAACTATACTGAATGCTTATCACATCTGCAGTGCTACTTACATGCTGACACAAAGTTTAAAAAAATATTTGCCTCTAATGCAGACTCTAAACAAAGTTCACAATAAAAAAATCTCTTATTTTTGAGCTACTACTACGTGGAAATCATCCTATGCCCACCACTTGCCAAGGCCTGCATCACTACTCAAACAGAACATTTCCTTCCCCTCCAAACGCCAGCAGGTTTACATCACACCAACATGGATTACTTTTCCCCCAGTTTGTTTCTCCCGCAGTTGATCAAAACCGAAGATGTTTGTATAGTCTTACAAGGCGCTTCTCCCGTGAACCTAACCGCAGGGACATCCTCATTCTCCAACAGAACAGAAAGCTGAATTGTTTTTCACCAGCTACGTTCCCACATGAGCTAACTCAGACACCCACAAGAGATTTCTCACAAATAAAACCAAGTAGCTAAGTAAACAACAAAGACATTTTTAAAAACTCCTCATTGAGGACAGTACGCATTGCTGTACTTCAGCAGCAAAGCGGTTCTTCTGAAGGCCCCTGAACTCATATACCAAGCCAACTTCTGCATTCCCAGATTCTTTAACTTAACTCTAAGCAGTCATGCATCTCTGTCTGTATTGGTGGGCCTGAGCAAGAACCGGAAAGCAACCTACTTAAGTTTTTCGTTGCAGCAACCAGCTGAAGTTCCATCCAGCCTCCAAGGCTGACAAATTCTAACACTAATTTTCTTCTTCCTTTTCTTCCTTAAGGTTTCAGTTGCCTTTATAAACTAAAACTAAAATTTACAAACAGGCTAACCTACGTGATCAAGTCAGTCTATTACACCGATCCACATCCTATTTATTATTTGGTACATAAAAGAGGATTTACAACCAACCGATTTTACAAAGAGTATTACAGTTTACATTCCTGACAAAGATTCTGCAATCCTACATTGCCAGCCAATATCCACACAAAGTCAGTTTCAGACCTCAAGCCCAGTTTGCAGAGACAGAAAGTAGAACTACCATTTTTAAACGTTTATTTAACACACCAAACTGCTATTTGAGTTTTTACAACGACTTTCCAGACAAGTTCCTAAAAAAATGACTGCTACAAAATCCTATGTGTAAACAGCAAACACCACAACAGCATATAGCAAAACAATCACAGGCCGTAAGAAACAGCTAAAGACATCATTCACCTAGTACCTTAACGTTTGCAAAAATTAAACACACACAGAGCAAGTCACCAAGCAATTCTTTGAGGAGAAAGTCTAGCCTACCTTAGCTGCTGTGATGTTCAACTCCCGCAGCTGAGCCTTTAAGTCAGAGTTCATTTCCAACTCCAGCAGAGCCTAGGAAAGTGAAGTTGCAGAAGAATCCATTACATACAGTTCAATTCATAAGAACTCTTGAGACCAAAGTCTGTCCACAGTGCCAGAGAGCAGTTATATGCTTTTCACCACAGTCAGAATCAAAGATTTAACGTCCTGTAAGTCACGCTGACAGATGCAACAAGTTCAATTGGTGGGAACACAGGCTGACTGCCCCAGTTCCTAAGTAAAACTAGGAAAGAGTACACATGTAGACATCATCACCCTCGAAGTTTAAGCTCTAGACAACTGTCACAACACTGTCTCCACAACTTGCAGTCGGTTACCAAGCAGCGGAAGGAAAAGAGACGTACCTGGGATATACCAGACTCGAACTCATCTGGCTTCTCGCCATTAGGCTTCACAATCTTTGCGCTAGAGCTGAACATGGCCTTTCTGCAAAAGAACACCTCAGTGGTCACCAGGAACATGTCTTCTGCCACAAACACAGCAAGACTCTGCAATCCGGCTACTCAGCCACACGCTTCAAAGCGAAGCCAGAGCGCGCCCCACGGGCCACGCCAGCCCCAGCGCGTCGCTCCAGGGATGCCGACCACAACACGGGACAACCGTCCCGGGGAAGGAGGGGCCTGCTCCCCTCGGCGCCCCGCCTGTGCGCTACGGCGCCGGCAGCCGCGAGGCCCCAGGAGCCCCGGGGAGGCTGCCCGGCCGCTCACGGAGCCCCACGTGCCGCCGGGCGGGCAGTCCTTCCCGGCTGGCGGGGCTCCGCGCCCGGCTCCAGCCCCCTCCTCCCGCCCGGCGGCCTACTGCCCCGCCGCAGCGGCCTCCCTCGGGGCGCCGCCGGGGGAGGGCGGAGGAAAACCCCGCCGGCTCCCCTCCCCCAGCACCGGGCGCCCCGGCGACCATCGAGCCTCGGGCAGGCGGTAATCGGAGGCATCCCCACCGCGGGCCTGCCGCGGGGAGCGCCGCTCCGCGCCCGGCTCCGTATTGCGGCGGCGGCGGGGGAAAAGCCGTCGCCGCCACCGCGGCCCGCGCAGGGCCCGGCACCCACCTCTCTCCGCGCCGGCCTAGGAAAAGGGAGAGCTCTCGCGAGCGCGGCTCAGATCGCGGCCCGGGAAGACGCTCGCCCCGCCCACGCAGGGGTGAAGCCAGACCAGGAAGAAGGGCAGGACGGATACCCGCCTGCGCCGCCAGCCAACGGCGGCTTCCGCCAGAGCGAAGCCCCAGCGGACGCTTAGAGTCCTGGCGCGGCGCCCGCGGATGAAGTCATCACTAGCGGCTGGGCGCCGCGCCGCGGGGAGGGGGCAGAAGGCGCGGCGTCGCACATGCGCTTTAGAAACAGAGCGGGGGAGCGGGCGGGCTGTTTGCTCTCTTCCCGGTCTCGCCTCTCCGCGTTAATTTAGCGGCCGGGCGTTCACCGCGGCGTTCAGCCTTTCGAGGCAGAAGAGGGCTGCTGGAGCCGTCCTGGCGCGCGGCCAGCCCTGACCCGCGGGAGGGCATCGCGCCGGAGGGGCGGCAGGCAGCGGAGCGGGCGGCAGCCGGGCGGACGGGCAGTCGCGTCCCAGCTGACATCCGTGCCTGGGCTGGGTTCGTGTCCCTCTGCAAGCGTCACCTCCCGGTTGCTTCTGAGACGGTGTCGCAGCGATCAGAGTTACCTAACTGTCATTAGGCTAGGAATAACGCACTGTGCTGGTTTTGGCTGGGATGGAGTTAATTTTCTTCAGCATAGCTGGTATGGGGCTGTGTGTTGGATTTGTGCTGGGAACAGTGCTGGTAATACAGGGATGTTTCCGTTACCGCTGAGCAGTGCTTACACAGAGTCAAGGCCTTTTCTGCTCCTCACCCCACCCCACCAGTGAGTGGGCTGGGGGTGCACAAGGAGTTGGGAGGGGACACAGCTGGGACAGCTGACCCCAACTGACCAAAGGGATATTCCATACCATATGACGTCATGCTCAGCATATAAAGCTGGGGGAAGAAGAAGGAAGGGGGGGATGTTCGGAGTGATGGCGTTTGTCTTCCCAAGTCACCGTTACGCGTGATGGAGCCCTGCTTTCCTGGAGATGGCTGAACACTTGCCTGCCGATTGGAAGTAGTGAATGAATTCCGTGTTTTGCTTTGTTGCATGCACAGCTTTTGCTTTACTTATTAAACTGTCTTTATCTTAACCCACGAGTTTTCTCATTATTACTCTTAGGATTTTCTTCCCCATCCCACTTGGGAGGGAGTGAGCGAGCGGCTGTGTGGGGCTTAGTTGCCAGCTGGGGTTAAACCATGACACACACGAGTCTTCAGCTGTGTTCAGGTACTAACTCAAGGTATGGGAGTCCTGGACGCTACGCATTCTCTCGTCACTGGAAGCACTTTTTATTATATATTGTGTTATTATCTAACAAAGAAGGCACTATTAACACTTCAGCTGCACGCTGATTAAAAGAACAAGCTGCACTCTAGTTTCAAAAGAAGTGACTTGCATGTTGATGCAGGTGAAAGTGGCTGGCTGTGCATCTAAAGTGGAGCTAAAAACAAAAAATCCCCACCTTGACATTTCCCTGTTGGCTAATTTAGAGAGGTTCCCTGCTCAAGGGAAAGTCCCACTCAGGCAGGTGAGCAGCTCTTGGCACACACTGTCCAGAGAGGTTAGATGCAGGAATGCGGTTCAGAGCACTGCTTCTGTGCTCAGATGCCCTGAATAACCCTAAGAGCAGCACACCTTAGCTTTTAATACCACATTCACTATTACTATGTAATAATGTGTGTAAAGTCTGTTACTTAAAAAAAAAAAATCCAGTAGTGGAGTAATAAGCTCCCGTTGTAAACAAAAAACTGACAAGGACACTGCCACCCCCAACCTAAACAACCTTAGCATCTGCATAAGGCAGCCCGTCATGTTTTCTAACATTTGTGGGTTTTTTGCTAAATTTATGATAGCCAGAAAAGCAGATTGTTCAGTTCCCATTTTTCTCCCAAGTCACCCTTTCCTTGCATGAATTCAACGAATGGGAAAAACTGCCCAGCTCATATTGATGGCCAGGATTAGTATTTACAGAGATTTGAAATTATCTAAACAACAGTGATGAGGATCTGATTGAAGAGTAATAAAAGAAAGATAACAAGTAATCATCTCAGCAGTCCAGTAGTCCATATTCAGTTTATACTGTGAAATCCTTTACGAGAGGGAGAAAGAATAGGTGGTGTGCAGATGGATCAAAATTGGACTGTTGAGAGCGCTAATGAAGAAATAAAGATGCAATGTTATTATCTATAGCTTCCCATCTCCACGCTATTAGCGCTACTGAGTAGACCGGGATGCTACATAAGAGCTATGAGAGAAGAAGGTGTAGAGAGATGTTTCCTTTCTGACGCCGACTGTGCATTAGGGGAAGGATGTAGAGTGTTGAGATCTATGTGGGCTTTACCCAATTGATAATGCCTGGTATCCAAAGCACCTGACAGGTTTTCAAGAATCAGTGAGGACATGTGATCTTTAAAAGAAGTTATGTTATTACAAAGTAATATAATTAATAAGGTTATTACGCCGTGCAGACTCAGAATGGGCAGGGTGAAGAAGTGGAAAGAGTAAATTAGCCAGGTGTGTTACAAAAGTATCCCAACAGCAACAGGACGAGGTCTCATGATGCTATGAATAACATGATTTAATAGAATAAGTGGAAGAAACAGAGACAGAAGGTAAGACTTGTCAGGGTCATAGCTAATTCTAGAATCAGAAGCAAAACTGAGTCTATTACTAGTTCACTTCTCTGAAAGCGGCTTGTATAACCACACCAAAGTTTCAAAGCTCATGGGTAGGCTGTTCCTCTAAGGGTCAACTGAAAATTGCGATGATGCCAGGGGATTACTACTTTGCAGCTTCACTGACAGTTTTACACTGAAGTACAGGCAAGTTTTTTGCTCTGCAAGATCTCAATTCTGAGAATGAAGATAAAACACCTCCTTTTCCTGTCTTATATTTTTAATCAAGGTAATGGGATGGCAATATAACTTACACTTGCAGGATATGCTAGATAAAGTGACTACCTAGTCACCTACCTACCTAAAAGCTCAGTTTTAAATTGGAAACACTTGATCCAGGTCACATCAAATTTTGCTTTGAAAGCTTATGTGAGGAACCACATTATGGTTAAACATGTTTCAAGCTAAAATATTTATCAAAGAAGATGAAAATGCTTAGCTAATGTGTACATTACATGCATTAATGTGGGACAAAGTAATCAGCTAACATTTACAGTGAGTTTAAGTAAAAATGTTCTACAGACACATGCCCTTACTTAAGTGATGAGTGTATTTTTTATATCCATATATAAAGTCCTTTTTTTTCTGCAGACTGTCTGTTATAAATACAAAAATGGCTGCCAAGAAAATATGTTAATAAATTAATAAACAAGTTTTGGTTCTAGTGGGAGGGAAAAACACAGGACCCCTTATAAGCTGAATAAGGGGGACAGTAAGACGTGGCTGAATTTATAGTGCAATGTGTTGAGAGGAATGATTATTATCAGGCCATGGCTCAATGACATTCAACATAGTGCCACCATGTTTCCACCAAAACAGGGGGACTTGCTCTCCTCTCTTTTCCCTTAGCCGCTCATTCCCAATACCTTAGCTGTGGTAGCACAAGCGCTCGTGCAAGCTTTGATTTGGCAAAAATTGGCTAGATTTGTATATCTGATCATCTTATTCTACGGTGGCTACACAGGGTTACCGTGTGTAACTGTGGCATTGATTACAAGTGCTAAATCATTTATGAAACCTACTTGAATCCACAAGTATATTTACATTTACAATATCCACATATATATTTACATTATTCTGTATTCAGATGAGGAGAGCCTTTGTGACTGGACCCTTCAGCTTTGCAGGTGGGGACTAAATGGTTCAATTCTTGGTGAGTCTTCGCGCTCATTTCACAAAACTGTGAGTTACAGAGCCTGAAACGTCCTCTCTGCCCCAGGCTGACGGAAAAAACCCACAAATCCACTAGTGCTACCGCAACTAGAGAGCAATAACCATGAAGCAAACACAGGTATCGCTTAGCCTAGCGGTGCTAAATGCCACAGTAAAAATGCCAGCTGTCACATGAGGAAGGGGATCAAACTCTCCTGCCACTGCAGCACAACAGCAAGGAAAAATCAGCAATGGAGACACAGCGGTAAAGGTAAGGCAGGCTGATCATATGCAGCCTCAGTTTTACCAACTGGGAGAAAAAGCAATGGAAGTAATGTGTATGCTACTCAGTGGATTTCAAAAATCTCTTTTTTTTTTGGTTTGAATCTGAGCTTTGCATGTTGGTCATGACAGCAGGAGAGTTACTGTTCAGTCCTTGTATGTAAATTGGATGTATGAAGATGTTCAACCAGAGAATTAATGAGTGTAACAGAAGGTCTTTTCTTTCCCCATCACTTACTGCTCGTTGCTCCTTTAGTATGTGTTGCCGAAAGAAGACTACAAGTAATATAAATGTGTAAACCTGTAAGGAATAAGAAATCCATCTGCTATAGAAAACCATAATTAAAAGAAAAGCTAACTAACAGCAATAAAATAAAAATATCACAGGCAGGAACTAGTGAAAAGCCCGAGAGTCTCAGTGGAAACCTTTACAGAGATAATGTAAATAATCTTGATCTGAGAAAATCAGACATAAGCATTTTGTAAGAAAGAGTAATATGAAGTCTCGTGAATATGTTAGAAGAAGCAAGAAAAACGCAGTAATTATATTCTGATACAGCTCTGACCAAATTGTTTCTGTATTCCACCAAGGCCTGTCAAATGCATAAGCTCTTTGTTTTTTAGGTTTTTTTGAAGAGAGGTCTTTAAAGAGATCATCCAACTGATACGCACAGTAATGTTGAACCCATTTGCTGTTTTTGCAATGGAAGGCAAAATTAATGTCAGTGTTTCACATTCCTGGCATTTTACTAGGCCACCCTTGTAAATCTGAATACGACGCTCTACGGCTCTGGCGTCTTGAGGTAGGCTTTGTCGCAATACATGCGTATTAGAGCTTCAAGGGAAATCCAGCAGCTGAAAACACAGCAGCGTACGTATGTTGGGCTGTTCTGGAGGCAGTCGTACCCGTGCCCCCGTCTTCTGTACTTAGATCTCATCAGAAGCTCAGCTGAGGCCCATACCCATACCCAGACTGAATTCGGCCCATACCCAGACCTCCTGGCTTTGGTCTCCAAGTACATGACACTCCCGATCCGAGGGTACGTGACAGCAGGGTGCCGCTGGCAACAGTTTGAGCTTTAACCCCCTTGGATAAGGTGGTTCTGGTTCCTTCAGAGGCCATCACGGAAGGGGGCTCAGCTGGAACGCGCTTATCAGGAGCCCTTGATTTAAACAGCAGGATGAGAACCAGTTCAATGACCTTCTTCAGCTCTAGACTTTTCGACGTACCAAATATGTTGAGGCTTGTGCCATCGTCCCCTGACAATCCTTCCTCGGGTGCTTGTCACGCCAAGAAGGGCCGCCGGGGGCTGTGCAGCAGGCTGCAGGGTACGTTCGCTCCCGGCTGGGACACCACTCGTTTTAATGAATCGTTAGGGACCAAGCGGCGCCGGAGCTGATGCAGGGCCGGGACCGTTGTGCGGGCTGCCGGGCGAGAACCTCAGCTGAGGCACCGGTGAGATTTCATCTTGTCCTGGTTTTGGCTGGGATGGAGTTGATTTTCTTCCTATTAAGTGGTATAGTGCTGTGTTTTGGATGTAGTGTGAGAATAATGTTGATGACACACTGATGTTTTGGTTGTTGCTAGGTAATGTTTACGCTAGTCAAGGACTTTTCATCTTCCCATGCCCTGCCAGATGTGCAGGGGGCTGGGAGGGAGCGTGGCCAGGACGGCTGGCCCAGCTGGCCGATGGGCTATTCCATACCATATGACATCATGCTCAGCATATAAGGCTGGGGGAAGAAGAAGGAGGGGGGGCATTCGGGGTGGTGGCGTTTGTCTTCCCAGGTGACTGTTGCGCGTGGTGGAGCCCTGCTTTCCTGGGGATAGCTGGGCACCTGCCTGCCGATGGGGGGTGGTGGGTGGGTTCCTTGTTTTGCTTTGCTTGTGTGCGCGGCTTTTGCTTTGCCTATTGGGCTGTCTTTGTCTCAGCCCACGAGTTTTTCTCACTTTTGCCCTTCTGATTCTCTCCCCCATCCCACCCGGCGGGGGGGTGAGCGAGCGGCTGTGTGGTGTTTGGCTGCCGGCTGGGGTTAAACCACGACACATCCATCTTTTAATAACTGGGGCTTTCAGAACGAGGAGCTTGTGTAAACTGCTGTGCTCTCACACATCTCGTGCCCTCTCCTCAAACAGAACCTGGTTTAGGTGGATTTTAAAATACAATTATTACCGGAGGGAAACAAAACCAAACCCCGAGGCCTGGGCTCGTCCAGTAATTTTGGCCTCTCTCGCGGCCCGTAGGCAAGCCCTCAGCGCGCCCTCCCCTCCGTTACCTCTCTTGCCGCCACGCATGCGCAGGACGGGGCTGGCGGTGAGGGGGCGGGCGCAGGAGCGGCGGAGGCAGCGGCGGGGTGTGGTGGCCGGGGCGGGGGCCGCGGGGCGGGGGCGCGGATGGCGGCGGGGCTGCGCCATGTTGCGGTGGCTCGTGGCGGTGCTCAGTCACTCCTGTTTTGTCTCCAAGGGCGACAGCATGTTCTACGCGGTGCGCAAGGGCCGGCGGACCGGCGTCTACCGCACCTGGTAAGGGCCGCGGCCGGGGCCGCGGCGGGAACCGCCGGCGGGCCGGCCCCGGGCCAGCCTCACCTCCGCCCCCTGTGTTGCAGGGCGGAGTGTCAGGAGCAGGTGAACAAGTTCCCCTCCGCCAGCTTCAAGAAGTTCGCCACCGAGAAGGACGCCTGGGCCTTCGTGCGCGCCGGCCTTCCGGGGCAGCAGCAGCCCGAGCCGGCAGGTAGCTCGTCCTCCCCTCGCCTCGCACCTCACCTCCGTCCGGGCGGGAGGGGAGGGCGGCCCGCCGGGGAAGGGGGGGAGGGAGGCGGTGCCGCGCCGCGCCGCGCCGCGCCGCGCACTGGCACAGGCCGCCTGGCTTCTGCGTGGCGTCTGTGTAAACAGTGCGGCTTCGGGCTAAACGTGGGTAGCGGCTTCTGTTTATCCTCCGGTGGACGTCTCGTAGCTGGCGGAATGCCGCGGCGGTAAGGGCAGCGGTGGCCCTGCCCTCCGCACGCAGCGGTGGATGTGCCTGCGCAATGAAAGTATGTCTGTAGGTGCTCGGAGAACATTGCTTGTACCTCGTCCGTTTTAAGGGCTGTTACGTGTGTGTCCCCACTTCAGTTTGATCTAGGATCAAGAATGACTGGTGTATACTGTAGTATTTTTTGCATAATAGCTTGGGATGGTGTCAGTTAACAGACTAACATTGCTAATAGGTGATAAAAACTCTTGTCTTTAGAAGCAGTCGTTTCAAATGCAATTTGATTTCGTATATAGCTGAACTTTTCCTCTCCCTTCTTTTTTTTTTTTTTTTTTTTGATAGGGGCACACTGTCCTCCACTTGTAACACAGGAAAATGGTAGCCAGAGAGAGGAACCAGAAATAAACATCTTGTGTTGCAATACATGCAAAAGGCCATATGAACAGTCTACAAACGAAGAACACATTGCAAAGCGTGTAAAACACGATGAAGTATACTCAGCACCAACAGTCAGTGAAGATAAATTTTCATATATGGGTGAAGTCTTTCATTATTCCTGTAATTCTTTTCAGTTCTTTGCACTTTTTCATAAGTAACAAGTGTAATTAGAAAACTTTTAGGAAGGTTTGTGTATGGCAGCATCAGCGTAACATTGTTTCTTTTTTAAATGGAAATGTGAGCCATGATCTGTTTATTCACATTGTCTTTCAGTGTAATTTTAGTTGGCTTTAACTGGCATCAACATGTAGTTTAATCTGATTGTTACAGGTGTGATTTTATGTTGTCTGGATTACAGGCTATATTTAAATATACAGATGTAGCTGGGCAGTTTTAAAGTTGACTGAAGGAGGCAGGAACTGTAGTGAGGTAGTGAGAATATGGAACTTGGGGCAGAGGTGCTTCTTAAGGCTGACTAATTTGACACCAGTTGAGGGTGTGAAGCTGCAGTGGGATTTCTGGTATTCTGCACTACTGATTTACATGGCTTCTGTAGTTAACTTTTTGAAGGGCTCTCTGGGGAGGGAAGTTTTGGGGATTAATCTGCTGGCACACATTTCTTTTTGCTTAAAGAATTGACGTCCTTGAAGGAGTGCTTGAACTTCTGCTTTTGGTAATTCTTTTGTAGGTGACTTTGCAGTTGTTTATACAGATGGTTGTTGCTCAGGTAATGGACGTAATAGGGCACGTGCTGGAATCGGTGTCTACTGGGGACCAGGCCACCCTTTGTAAGTAGCTGGATGGATTTTTTTATTTTTTAAACATATTACTGTTTGTTTTGTGTGTAATGTACAATACCAGCCTCCTTTTGAATATGAAACCCTGCTGTTGAGACTTATAATGACAGTGCTATGAGACTAGAGAGTTACTGAGGGGAAAAGAGAAATCAGTTTCTCTGGGAGATAAGAATGTGGGGAAAATCAACTGGAAATAATATTTTTAGGGGCTGAAGCTATAATTCAAGTGATACAGAAAGTTTTAAAATACGTGTAGGTGTGCACAGAAGACAACAAATGCAGTTGCATATTGATGGCAATAGTGCAGGTTGTACTATGCAGGTGGAAGTTAGAGCTAGAATATCTATCCTCCTCCTTTATAAAAAGGAAAGTAGCTGTCTTGTACTTATTTCTCTAATGTGTAGTTATTATACACCATACTGAATATTTTGGTTAACTAATCTACTCTTCGTTCCTTGGACACAGAAATACCAGTGAAAGACTTCCTGGACGGCAGACTAATCAAAGAGCAGAAATACATGTAAGTAGTAAATACCCTAAAATGCTTCTGCACGTTAGACCGCAGTAACACACTCATGACTTTCAACTCTGGCCTTCAGAAACCAGTTACAGAACTGTGAGGGAAGTACACAAAATATGACTCGAAACAAATCGTTCTCTTCAAGTTTTATTGATCTTTGTTGGTTTTGAACAAGGTAACTCACCTTGAGAATTCCCAAATATCGTCAGGCCAAGCATTTCAAACAGCCTTGCATTAGGAAAGCCTAGTTCTCAAATCTGTGTAGTATCCTTTGCATTTTTAATGTGTATATATCAGACCTTGGGGTGAGGGCTGCTGACTAGCAGTTAAGAGGAGAATCAGCTTCTTATTGTAATAAGATCAGAGTATCGTATTCCTTAGATAAATATAACAAACAATTCTAGGCTCTTAGGAATAACTTCTGTTACTTCTGAAGTAAACTTCTGTTGGCAACAGCAGATTTAGTCTTCCCTTCTCGCCTCATCTTAATTCTGGTACTGTTGCTATCCTGCACTGTGTGTTTGGTGATGAACTGAAATGGGGAATTGATCTGCTTAAAAACTACAGGATGTTCATTTTAGTGAGGGACAAGCAGAGGTGATGGTGGTGTGCCAGGAGTCAAACTTGTCACTAAAGAGCTTTTCAGCTCTACATCCAGACCCAGCCACTTCTCCCTCTTATTATATTTCATAGCACCAAAAAAAAAAACAAAAAAACAAAAAAAACCCCCCAAAAACCCCCACCCTTTTAAGGGTTCCAGACTGTTGGAACTGGTATGAATCCTTCCTCCTCAAAGTTGTGGAGAAAATGCCTAAAACTTGGCATGTAGTTGATAGAGGCTTTGGTTAGAAAATTGGGCAGAGAGCTACTCCTTCAGTACAGAGTTGAACATAGAATGTTTTTGGGTTTTTTTGCCAGTGAAACTTAAGCGTCTCCCTGTTTGCCTGATTCATTAAGTGGTTGTCTGCATGCGTAATTCTGGGAACCTCTGCTCTAAAGCATGTTGATACTCACTGATGGAGAGATTACAGTAATATTCTTTGTAGTTCTGTTTTAGCATCAGGTACTTTGCTGGTATTTTAATTGCGTGTGTTCAAAATCCTGTTCTGAACTGTGGTTCTATTGAAATGTTCTTAAGGCAGCCTGCAAAGCAATAGAGCAAGCAAAGAGTCAAAACATCAAGAAATTAATTATCTACACTGATAGCAAGTTCACTATTAACGGTAAGTTAATGATTTTAACTTTGCCGATTCTTAAAGACACACTGCATGCTATTTCATTACATAAGGTCCACAGAAAATACTGAGTCCTGGGGAGAGGGATATAAGGAAGAGAATGCATAACTTATTTCAATACTCATGACTGCTTGGTGAAAAACTTCAGAATATTAAAGGGATCACCTGCTAGCTGCATGAAATACAAGCAGAGACAAACTGCCTGTTAAGTAAAGGCTGACAGGAGTAACTACAGGGGATTTTTGTCTTAAGGCATTCAGTATGACACAAAGTCTAGAAAAAAAATGTTGTCCATATATACTTTGTTAAGGATGTGCTCAGGAAAGTACTTGGAAGTTGGTGTAGTAACCATGTAGGTTTTTTGTTTTGTTTTGGTTGGATTGGAGAGGCTGTCTTAATACACACATGTGAAGTGCATTTAAGTCTCCTTGCTTTTTACATGTAGGCTACACTTCCAAGCTTTCAGGCTACACTAGAAGACTAGCCACAGGTAATATGTGCTCAGAGTATGTATTTAAAGTTTCATCTTCATCCAGTAAGACTTAATTTCTGAATAAAACTTCTTCCTCTTTCCCTGAGATCTTTAGATTTTACTTCGTGATAATTTGAAACTGCATAAGTATTTTTTTTTTTCTTTGTGTTTCACACTTTTACAAAGGGAGTACATGTATTTGCTGTTTCCAGATCACTTTGGAGGTTTTTTTTGGTTTTGTGTTTGTTTGTTTTTAATAACATTAAACAAAAACTTACTGGAACTTCTGATTGAAAATTAAATGTTGTGCTTTCACACTTTGGGGTTTTTTTGGGGGGAGGGGAGAGGGGAATGTGAGTATCTTGTTCTTAGCATAACTTCCTATACTTGAGTGCTAACACTGAAAGTAATTATCTGTTCCATTGCTTGTTATTAATGAAGAAAATAAATGGTGTGTATGTTAAAAATCTGTATATCTTTTCCTCCAAATAAGTCATTCTGCTTTCCAAAAGCACCCCCACCCCGATTTCTGGAAGTAGAGGAGTACAACAGAAGAGCATCAGTTTTTTCCTTTTTCAGGTGCTCATGTTTAGAAGTAAAGCAAAATTTACCTTGAAAAATTCTGATGTCACCTTGAGTATCAATACCCTAGAAAGGGCAAAAAACTACTGAGTAGGAACCTGCTATTTGAGGAAGGAGTTGCTGGAGCTATCACTTGCTGCTTGTTTTAAATTCTGTTAGATGCAAGCATGTGCATGAAAGAGGTTCTGTCCAGAAGTGAAAAGTGTCAAGGACTTTTGCTCTGTCCTCCTGATTCTAGTTCATAAGTTGAGGAAGGGACAGTAAATGTTAAGAAACAACTTAAAGGAATTTTCCATTGCTTCTCCCTAAGGATCATCTCATAAATCTCTATTTGAGTAGCTTATTTTCCCCAAAATATTTAGGTTAGCATTTCCTATAGGAGCAGAATGTGTATATGTGTGCGGGGGTTGTTTGTTTTGGGTTTTTGGTTGGTTGGTTTTTTTTTTCCCCTTGGTGTTGGTGGGTTTTTTAGTCTCTGCTAGGAGCATTCTGAAAAAGGGAAGAGTAAAAGGAAGAGTCTCCTCTTCAGGACTGGGTGTTGCGTGCTGATCAATAGAATCCAAGTGCATAATTTGTTGCAAGAAGCAAGTTGTTAGAAGCATCAAGGAGCAAAGAAACATCTTCGCAATTCTTTGCTTTGTGGGAGAAAAGTCTATACCATCTTGTCTGTGAAACTGGTGTTACAAAGGAGGAAAACTTGCTGTGTCGGATAAAATTCTGCTAAACTTAGGTGTGAGACTTAAGTATGAGGGAGGAAAACAAGAATCTTTAGGTGCAATGTCTTAGTCTCTTTGTTTTTGCCTGCAGTTTGCTCTTGCATTTTGGGTCACTGAGGTGCAGGTTCCACTCTTGTTTAATCAAAGTTATTATATAAATGTGTCTAGGAGTTATTTTTTAAAATACCAGAGAAGAAGGCTTGCGGTTAAGTACAAATGGATGTGGATTGGTTTTTAGGAGATTTTGTGTGCAAGATTAGCGATTCTCTATTTGGTTCAGGTCTGTTTGTCATGAAAGCAGGAAGGATGTCTTACATTGTCAAGACCAGCAAAGATATTTAAAAAAAAAAAAAAATCAATCAATCCTTATTTAAGGAGTAATATAGTAAATTTTCTGGCCAGCAAGGGATGGCCAGAATGTTCAGTCTTGTTCTGTAGAAATCTGCTTATGTGGTCCTTCTCTGAAGGATTGTGTTTAATGTGCAGAAGCCATAAGACAGGTGGCCATCTGTTTTTGCTCTATGCATCCTCAATTTAGTGTCTCCCCTCAATTTCTCAAAACAAGTTGTATATTTGTTCTAGCTTACTGTACCATCAAGCAAATCCTTAGCTTCAGTTTATTGAAGTTCATGTCGTAATTTTGTGTGTAATGCATATATAAGATTGTAGTCTTTAAATTAAATACCTGTTTGCGAAAACATGGTCAGGTAATTCAATTAATAATGGAAAAATAAAATCCTGAAAGATGGTAGGAGAGAACCAAACAAGAATATCTTCGATCTCCAATGTCTTTACCTGAGACTTTGTTACGGAGTTAATGTCTTGTTAAAAGGCTGTTTTGCTCCATCTTGATCCTTGCTGGCTTCTTTAATAGCATTTTTATGGTAATGCTCCCTTTGCATAGGTATTACGAGCTGGGTTGACAACTGGAAAACAAATGGCTGGAGAACAAGTTCAGGAGGAAGTGTAATAAATAAAGAAGATTTTGAAAGACTTGATAATCTATCAAAAGGCATAGAAATTCAGTGGGTAAGCATCTCATTTCTTATTCTTAATGACATCTTAAACATGCTTCTTGTAAAAACTTACAAGTATGACCATAACTGAGAATTTTATAGAGCATAATATTGTACATCCGTAAGTAAAACCATAATTTATTTAAAGCGAATAAGCAACATAACCTAGGCTCTTGGAACTGGTATTTCAGTTATTAAAATGCATGTTTATATTTGTTTTCTGTCTCTTGTTACTACTTAGAAAATGCCTGCAATAATTATTTTTAGTTTGTTAGTACTGTTAGTAGATGAAATTGCTGTTCTTGGAAATCTAAGCTTAAAACATAACTGTCTCTTTTTGAGTCATAGCTGAATTTCTGGGTTTGCTTTTCCAAACTCTTAAGATGCTGGTTCGTTGGTGTAACTCAATCACATGAGTGTCTTTAAACTGGGAAAACTAAGAACATATAACACCAAATAAACTAAATCTGATTTTCTGTACCTTAACTGTGTTTTTTCCAAGAAAACTGGGCACAGAAAGGTCTTTAAAATACCCATTTTTAAGTTTTAAATTGTTTCGCTTTCCAGTAAAGAAGTAAAACAACTATACAGGTATTCCTGGTAAAATGTATTTTTCTGTAACCTCTAACATCAGTGCTAAACATTGTATCTTCCCTTCCCTCCTTCTAAATTTTACTCTAATTGTGGTATAAGATTCTAGAAATAAATCTCTGTGCCATTGACTTCGTGGCTACTAATGGCATATTTATTGGGCTTCTGTCTTTACTCTACAGAAAACAGGATGACGTAGATCTTTAGTGTGCACTTTTTCTATGGGAAATCTATTGCAGATATTCTTCCATTCATGTTGTTCTGTGTTCCAAAGTCGGCGACTCCAATTTAAAGGCTGACTAGATTTTATGTAACTACTCCTATTGTCTATTGATGAAAAGAAAGTGTAAAAATTTAACACTAAGACCAAAGTTCAGTTGTCCTTAGAGTATTTTGCATAATTAAAAAAAAAAATTGTTGCTTTATGCACACTTCTTACACCTGAATCTCTTAAACTTGGGAGGATTTTTATTTCAGGAGGAGCAATGTATGCATACACTTTAGTACAGTCATCTGCCTGCTGAGGTGTGGGGTCCTCCACGGGCTGCACATATCTGCTCCACCGTTAGCCTCTGTGGGCTTCAGGGGGACAGCCTGCCTCACCATGGTCTTCACCACGGGCTGCAGGGGAATCTGCTCTGGTGCCTGGAGCATCTCCTCCCCCTCCTTCTTCACTGACCTTGGTGCCTGCAGAGTTGTTTCTCTCACATATTCTCACTCCTTTCTCCAGCTGCTGTGCAGCATTTTTACCCTTTCTTAAAAATGTTATCACAGAGGAACCACCAGCTTTGCTGATGGGCTCAGCTGTGTCCTGCAGTGGGTCCATTTTGGAGCCGACTGGAACTGACTCTCTCCAATGCAGGGACAGCCCCTGGTGTCTTCTCAGAGAGGCCACCCCATGTAAACCTAGTATCATCTCGCACACGCTTCATGCTTGTCCCCTCTCAGATCTTGTCAAATAGCAAGCTTGATTTTCTTCCTCTCCTTCCTCCCCCACACTCCTCCACCTTTACTTCTGACAAGGGTGGGCTTAGGGTTGAAAGTGTTTTCGGTTCCTAATTGAAGGATGGACAGTTAAGACATCTGAAAATTGAGAGATTCTTTTCATACCCTGTTTCTGTATCCTAAGGGAGTGCTGTAACCACCAAGGCTGTTAGTGGTATAGAGGTCCTTGACCTTCTGGGAAAAGATAAACTTGGTTTAAGCACTGAATGCAGATAGGTTTTTCTTTCTTCTCTGAAAGTGGGAATTTTGAGTTGGAGCTGTTGTCTGCATTTCTTAAAGGCTAGGTGAGGTGGTCCTTATCCAGTTCACTACTTCCCATAAGGATGATTTTCACAATTTGGCAAGACTTTCCTAGAGAAAGGGAGATTATGAACATTCCTGGGAAGAACACATAAGGACTAAATGTGAGGAGAGGGCCTCTAAGGAGGTGCTACTGTACTACAAATAAAAGGGTGTTGCGTGATCAAATTTCATGTATGTACTTTTTTTCTTGTATTTCTTGCGTATCTAATGCTCCCATACTTTTGTCCTAACAGATGCATATTCCCGGTCATGCTGGCTTCCAAGGAAATGAAGAAGCTGATAGACTAGCAAGAGAAGGAGCTAGTAAGCAAAAGTCCTGACGTACTGGGACTAGACACTGTTGTAGTGGGAGGAAAAGGACTAATATCACAGTGACAACTTGAACTGCTGTAATTGTTTCAGAGTTGAACTTTGAACTGTACTTCTTTCTGGCCTGAAGTGTTAAACATATACCAACTTCAAAAAAAACGTACTTTCTTCTATAGCATTTGTTTTACAATCGAGTCAATATTTAGTTGATCACATAGAGTGTTTGCTTTTTCTCCATCTTACTGAAGGGCCGCGGTCAGTGTTTTTAGCTGTCTTGTAGACTTCTGAATTCACCGTAAAGACAGAACTTCTGAAGAAGTAATATTAAATCTTTATCCTAAGTGTTCTGTATTTTCCTCTTAGTGAAATAAATTAATTTTTTGTACAGAGGTATGTATTAACAGCCCAAAATAGTTGGGGACGGGGAGACTTTGGGGTTCGTTGGTTTGGTAAGAGGTCAGTGACCTTAACACGGAGATGTCCGTTAACATGCTTTGGCATTCTGCTACTATCAATAACCATTCTACAGATGGGCTTGTAGTACTCGCCTGTGTCTCACGGTATCATCAGTTACAACATCTGTAGATTGCTTTATAATGTTACTTACTTTGCAAGGTAGCATGAACAAACTAAAAAGCCAGGTCACAAGAAAACTTGAAAAATGAATTTTTACTGTTCTCCTCTCTCTAGCTGCTTGATATCTAAGCTTTTTGTTTCTGGCTTCCTGTTTCCGTTAAGTAATTTTTTATGCATACTGGTTCTCATTAGCAGTGTTAGTTCCTCTTCAGTGTTGTCCTGAAGGTAGTAATTGGCCATTTTATCTGAAATGGAACTCGAAGATGATCAGCTTCTCCAGATTTTCCAGATGACAAGTGTTTGACTTCATTTTTTTCCTCTCAATGATGAGATTAATGGAATGGCTAATGTGCACTTGAATTGGAGAGTAATTACCAGTAATCAACATAGTTTTATTTTCTATGCATCTGTACCGGAAGAGCAAACAGGTTTGATATGTTATCTTTGTCAACTTCTTTGTAAGGTACCTTCATACCATTGAATAGTAGGGCTTAAGCTAGGAGTCACTGAATTTTTTTTTTGTATTTGTTAATTGCTATACAGAATGGTAGAGCTGCTGAAGCTTGATTTCTTAATAGTTCTCATGTATTATAATATCTTAACTGAGGCAACATATGAGCTCTTACGTATTCACATGAATTGTGATAGAATGAGGAAACTGGCTAGCTAGTAGTTAATAGATGAGTGAGGGTTTTTTATTTGTTTTCTCTCACGCAAAACTGCACAGTAAAGCTCATCTAGGGGTAAGGTAGTGCACTGATTAGATTTTCCCCTCTGCTTCTTTTGTATATATGCACACAGTTGTCCATCTGTTTGTTTATTTTAGAACTTTGACATGAAGAAAAACACCCCATCATCAATGATCAGATCTCTAGTTGAGGCAGAACAGTGTGACAAACAACGTACTGAAGAGGTGGCATCTAATAGTCTGCCTATCATACATCACTTAAACATGTAGATCCTATTTACTGTATGGAAATCTGTGTTTTTGAAGCAGCAGCTTTGGAAAAAAAGTGTAGATAATGGTGGGTAAATCATAACATCAGTGTAATACTGAATTTAAGCAACTTTACTGCCTGAATCTAATAGGTTGATTATAATAGGAAATAATTTTATGTTGATTTTATACCACTGTTTTATCATTCTTACTCTGGAAATTCAGAACAAAAGAAAGCTGAGAGGAAAGTTACAAGATTAAGGCTGATTAAAGGATGGAAAGCAAATAATACTTCTCAACAGGACTTAACAAGGGACTCAAGGACCCACAGAGGATGTTGCAGTTCAAGTCATTCTTTTCAGGGAACTGAAACTTCAGGAGGGTATTGGCATTTAGCAGCCATGACATCCAGTGGATAGGCATTGAACTTCTGGCTCGATTTGTATGTGCTTATAAAAATGTGGATGATACCAGCATTAGACCAGCTTACTTGTAATGTTATGGGACTTGCAATTAACTTTTATCCAGAATCGATAACCAGTAGTGCGTATACATTGAATAATATACATTAAAGGGATCTGGTAACATTTCTAAGAATCTGAGAAATAGCGGTTAAGGTAAGACATTTCTGGTAAGTATAAAACTCTCTTTTGGGGAAGAAAAACATTTAAGGAGGGATTGTTTCATTTTTAATTATTTCTCCGTCCTTACATCGTGTTTAGCTGGCTGTTGGTTTATTTACTGTATAGAATCATAGAACCCTATAGAATCGCAGAACCGTGGAGGCTGGAGGGAGTGCTGGAGTGCGCCTTGTCCACCCCAGTGCAAGCAGGTCACCCAGAGCAGGTCACTTGGGATGTATCTCCATAGATGGAGACAACATAAGCTTTCTGGGCAGCATGTCTTACCACTCTTCTTTTTTCTTTTTTTTCTTTTTTTTTTCCCCTAATTTATTTTTTGTTTCTCTGTACTGTGGGGTTGCAGTGCAGGTCTTTGAGGCTGAGACTTAGCAGTGAATTCAGTCAGAGCATCACTGCCAGGGCAGACTAGATGTAAACAACAGTTGCTGTTGAAGTCAGGCGTGGTGTGTGCTGTAACCAGCGCCTTACGCGAGAGGGCTTGTGCCCCTTACCCTGGCAGATCTCCTTCGGGGAGACCTCTCATCACCTGTGCCGTTGAGCCTAAAGCTGTACACTAAAATGAAAGCCGGGGCTGCTACACAGTACACCCTGTTCAGCGTATTTGGAGTTGCAAATCGTGCTGCTTTAAGGCGCTCCCCACAGGCTGGCAGTGCGGGGCCTCGGAGGCCCCGGCCTTTCCAGCCCCGCCGGGGCGGGCTGCTCCCGCCCAGCCCGGCCCAGCGGAGCGGAGCGCCCGGCGGCGGGATGGTGGAGGCCTGGTACATGGACGAGTCCCGGGAGGACCAGCGGGCGCCCCACCGCCTGCGGCCCAACCGCGCCGTCAGCCTGGAGCAGCTGCGCCGCCTCGGCGTCGCCTACCGCAAAGTAAACCGGGAGGGAGCCGCCACGGGCGGCCGGCGCTGCGGCGGGCCTAGCTGCTCGGCAGGGCCCGGCGCTGGCGGGGGCCGTGCGGGGCCTCGGAGGGCCTGGCGGCGGCGGCGTCTCAGGCCTGCCGCGGCACCCGCCGGGCCGGGGAGCCCTGAGGGGCTGTGGCAGACCGGGGGCGGCGCTGGGGCAGGGAGCGTGGCAGCCGGTACCGGCCATGTCCGTGCCTGCCGGCGCTGCCCAGCCCGGGGAGGGGAGGCAGCAGGAGGGGCCCAGGCGGTGTCTGTGCGGGAGTGGGCTGGGTGCAGGTAAACCTGCCGATGTTGGCACGTCTTGTGTACCTATGGCTACCTTAGCTACCCCCGGAACGACCTGTCCCTCCACTGACACTCCTGGCAACTCGGGTTTTTCCACGTTAGTGTCCTGAATTGCATCTTAAACAATTGTGTCTGAATGCTTTTTTTTTTCCCTTGCGTATTTTTTAGTTGGATGCTGATAACTATGAGACTGATCCATGTCTGAAAGAGATTCGGAGAGCAGAAAATTATTCTTGGATGGATATAGTAACCATACATAAAGACAAGCTTCCAAATTATGAGGAAAAGGTATGCGAGTCTGCTTTCAGTGAGGATTTGCACGCTGAGTCTACCGCTAGAGCTTGCAGCCGGCTTCCTAACACCTGCACACCCTGAGCAGGGGCGCAGAGATGAGGTTTCCAGGTGTAAAAATACATCCTATACTGAAGTCCTTGACATTAAAAAAGCAGTTTTGATATTATTTTAAAAATAGCATAGTCCTTTTGCTTCTGTAGGTTGCCTTCAAAGGTTTTAAGGATAGCTTCCATGATTGTGTCATTTCAAAACTGATTCCTACCAGCAGAGCACCACCAATGTCGACCTGTCCTCAGAGAGCCTCCCTGGGATGACGGCAGGTGGTTGCCAGCTGGGCATGGACTTTGAAGGCTGTAACATCCTAATGGCTGCTTGCAAAATACATCTTTTCAAAGTGAATGTTAACCTTACGGAATCGGAGGGATACATTCTCCGTACAAGATTTTTTTACCTTCGGAAACTGATACCTTGGCTATTTAATAACAGCTGAATGTGAATGGTGCCAGGCTCTCAGATGAGCCTCCCAGGAGGAGCTTTCTCCTCCTGGCCTCCAGGTGCTGGTGTGCTGCTCTGACCTGAGGACAGCAATCCAGTGGCGCTTCCATATTTTCATTAAATTGCCATTTACCATAGAATCATAGAATCATTAAGGTTGGAAAAGACCTCTAAGATCATCAAGTCCAACCGTCAACCCAACACACCATGTCCACTAAACCATGTCCCTAAGCGCCACATCTACACGTCTTTTAAATACTTCCAGGGATGGTGACTCCACCACTTCCCTGGGCAGCCTGTTCCAAGGCCTGACCACTCTTTCAGTAAAGAAATTTCTCCCAATGTCCAATCTAAACCTCCCTTGGCGCAACTTGAGGCCATTTCCTCTCGTCCTATCGCTAGTTACTTGGGAGAAGAGACCAACACCCACCTCGCTACAACCTCCTTTCAGGTAGTTGTAGCGCGTGATGAGGTCTCCCCTCAGCCTCCTCTTCTCCAGGCTAAACAACCCCAGTTCCCTCAGCCGCTCCTCACAAGACTTGTGCTCCAGGCCCTTCACCAGCTTCGTTGCCCTCCTCTGGACATGCTCCAGCACCTCCATGTCCTTCTTGTAGTGAGGGGCCCAAAACTGAACACAGGATTCGAGGTGCGGCCTCACCAGTGCCGAGTACAGGGACACGATCACCTCCCTGCTCCTGCTGGCCACACTATTTCTGATACAGGCCAGGATGCCGTTGGCCTTCCTGGCCACCTGGGCACACTGCCGGCTCATGTTCAGCCGGCTGTCAACCAGCACCCCCAGGGTCCTTTTCCTCTGGGCAGCTTTCCAGCCACTCTTCCCCAAGCCTGTAGCGTTGCCTGGGGTTGTTGTGGCCAAAGTGCAGGACGTGGCACTTGGCCTTGTTGAACCTCATACAGTTGGCCTTGGCCCATCGATCCAGCCTGTCCAGGTCCCTCTGCAGAGCCTTCCTACCCTCGAGCAGATATGTTTTAAGCCCATTGTGTTATACTGGTTTTAAATTGATGAGAAGGTGAATTAGTTAGTAACTCAGGTTGCCTGGGTAAGCTCTACCTGACACAAAGATGGGCTGTTATTGGCAGGGCATATGGACTTTTGCTCATTTTGCCATGCTGGATCAATACTGGCTCAGGGACACCTGCACTAGTGTGGCAAAACAGCATCCAGGCCTGAGCAGGTGATAGTACCTGGCATTGTACTGCTCTCTGTGCACTAATCCGCTTAGGTCCCTGTTAATTGAGCTTTTAAAGCATGTTTTGTTCTGTGCTGTGAAATGTACAAAGAATTCACCATTCCGGAAAAAACGAGAATGTTGCTGCTGCTGCCTGGGAGAGAGCCCAGAGCTGGGGCTCACTGTGTGGGGTCAGGTGTGACATGCTGTTTACATCAGATTGCTGTAAATTGCCCATGTTTGGCAATAACTGCATTTTCTCATACAGTTGTTGTAGCCTGTGGGGCTAATTCAACTCAACACCACTGTAAAAGAAGGGGGACAATCTGTAGCTCTGTTTTATTTTTTGCGTGTCAGGACAAAAAAGGCACAAAATGATCAAACTGAACAACCGCAAGTACCAAATCGTGTGGTGGGAAGCTTTACCCGCCTCTCTCTCAAATGGATATAAGCATTACTGTTATTCAGAGACTGGTCATGTACAGCTATAGCTGCTGTTTCTTGTCTGAGAAATTCCTGTCTTCCAAAGGAAATGTAGTAGCCTACTTAAATGTGTCCTGAGACAGGGTCTGGCTGGCTGGATTGGCCATTTTAACTATGTTGGTCTCATCTGTTAGTTAAATCACTGCACAGTTACGCTTTGAAAGCCTTTGTCTGCTCTGCCACATGTTTCTACCAGTTTTCTTTGCAGTTTTTGTGTGTTCAGTATTTTTAAGAGATACTTGCTATTCCTAGATAAAAACATTTTATGAAGAACATTTACACCTAGACGATGAAATTCGCTACATCTTAGATGGATCTGGCTATTTTGATGTTCGAGACAAGGATGACAAATGGATCCGGATTTCCATGGAAAAAGGAGACATGATAACCCTCCCTGCCGGCATATATCACCGATTTACACTGGATGAGAACGTATGTTGTTATAGTTTACTGTAAATTTTGATGACAAATCCATGCAAGTATATATCACATTAGTAACTACATGCCCTGAGACTTGCAGTTCATTAGCAAAGCATATTAAATATGAAGTAGGAATATGAAAAATACTAAATAATTCAGAGCATCTGAACCTTTCATCTCCAGGTCACAAATCCAGCTTCCTTCCGTGAGCTGTAACTGCAAGTCATTGCCATGTGATATCCGTAGCATATCTTATGTGACAGCGGTGTGAGAGCCAAGCCCTGCGGCTTCCTTCCCACAATTGCCCCTGCTGTCAGTTGAGGTGGAGATGGTGTAGATAGATCCTTCTGTGTTGCCTTGTTGTGTATCTTTGTGGGGATAGACAGAGCATATCTGTGTCCAGCATTGGCATTTTTCATGAGTGCTAAATTCACCTTCAGGGCAAGAAGGATTTAAGGGTCCAGAGCCACTACTTGCAGCTAGCATGTGCTAGACTGGATGCTGGCTTCACAGTAGGTGACCTGCTTTCGGAGCGTATTTTTGGCAACGGGATTGTGAGATTGGCACATGTAGTCCTATCTGTGCGCCTTTCCTGTGGGCTTTTATAAATATGTTTGTAATCTCAGCATTACCCCTGGAAAATGGGGAAATGTGTGCTGTCTCCGGTGTGGCAAAATCCCCTCTCTGGCGTAGTCACGAGAATGGTATAATTTTGAATCAGCTGTCCAGATAGCAGTTATCATATATATAAAAAAGGGATATGCTACTTTGGTGAAAAACCTGAATTTGCATGTCTGCATCTTGAGACCCACAGTGAATCAGCTACAATTGCTAGTTTAAGGCTTTTTCTTTACATAGACAAAATGTCAGGGGTTATGGGTTGAATCTGCAAGAAGTCTTAAATGTTTGTCCACTTCAGGAACTTTAGTCCAGAAGTGCCATCTTCAAAGTAAATTCTTTAGGTACTTCTAGAACCTTGCATTTTGCAGCTAAGTTCTTTAGGTACCTAACTTTATCCTTGATGTTGCTGAGCACCTGGGTGCAAGATAAGCACTTAGCAGTGTTTACAAAATAGGTAGGGTCTAAACCTGTAGTGTAATGGACAGAAGAGGAGAGGAGAGTTCCCCATAACTCAGTGGTTGGAGCACTTCTGCAGGATGTAAAATCCCGTTTTCTGCTGCCACAGCTGTACCTCGCACCTGGCATACTTCTGGTTAGCTGGTGGCAGGGGCTGTTCCTTTTCCTTTTGGAATCTGGGGACTTTTCACTTGGCATAGCATTTTTTTTGGCTAGTTTATGCACTCCCCATTCAGCTTTTATGGCTGTCACTTTGAAGCCTCTGGTATTCCTCAGTCATTGTGTAGCCATCTTGGGTATTCTGATCGCTGCTGTTTAACTAAGCAAGTAGGATTTAGACACTGCATTGCTCAGTATTGTGGATCCACTGCAAAATGATTTGCATAAGACAGGATTTTTTTGGTTTCTTTGAAACAGGGAGAAGCACTGTCTCTGCCCCGACCTGGAGGCGCTGGTTGTGACACAATATGTCACTGCATAGGTGCAAAATCTCCCACTGCAGTAGCTGGGAGCAGGAACAGCAGCATAGTGGTACAATTTTCTGGAGCACATGAAGCTTTCAGTCCATCTTGAAATGGTTTCAAAAATTGCTCCAGAACCGCAAATGAAACCATTAGCTTCAGAATTAAGATCCTATGGAAAGGAGCTCTTAAATCACTGTGACTTCCTGTTCTTTGACAGAATTATGTGAAGGCAATGAGGCTATTCGTTGGAGAACCCGTCTGGACAGCATACAACAGGCCAGCTGATGATTTTCCTGCTCGGAAACAGTATATGAAGTTTTTGGCTGAAGAAGCACAGTAATGGTGTCTGAGACCTGACAGGTGGAACAGTCTGAAGCCCTGTCAGAATAAATGTGACTGGTAGCTTTTCACTGATTACACTTCTTCTATTTACATATGCATTTAGAATCACAGAATCATAGAAAAATTTAGGTTGAAAGGTCATTTGGAGGTCATCTAGTCCAACCCCCTATGAAGTACCGTACCAGGTCAACTTCACAGCTAGACCAACTTCCTCAAGACCTTGAGGTTTGGAAGCCTCCTGTGGTGGAGGTTCCACAGCCTGTCTGGGTGCCCATTCCAGCACTTAGCTGCTCTTGTGGGCAAGCATTTATTCTTCATGGCCAAATCCCTGGTCGCAGCTTGCAATTGTTGTCTCTTGCCCTTTCATTGAGTGCCTGAGAAGAGTCTCACTCTGTCTTCTCCACAGTTCCTTCTGTAGTGGGAAACTGTACTTAGGTCTCCTCTCAGCCTTCTCTTCTCCAGGCTAGACAAAGCAGTGTCCTTAGCTGGGCTTTCTGCACCCCAAGTTGTTAAGGAAGTTGTTCAACACATTTTGCCCTAGTTTGACTGCTGAGGAATGTCATGTGTAACCACCTGACAGTTAGACTTGAACCGCTCATTGTTTTGGGCCTGATGGCCCAGAATTTTTTCACCCACCTTATAGTTCCTGTTCTCAGTCTGGCTACAAGGCTACTGTGGGACACGCTGTTGAAAGCCTTGCTGTGGTCAAGGTGAGTGACATCCGCTGTTTCCCCTCTGCCACAGATCCAGTCGTTGCCTCCTAGTTGGCAGTCAGGATGGTCAGGCAGAATGTGCCCCTGGTAAATTGGCGTTGACTGGTTGTTCCCTGTCACCTGGTAGTTCATGTGCCTGGAACGGCTTCCATAATGGCTTATTCTGTAATTTTCCTGGGGACTGAAGTGAGGCTGACCAGCCTGTAGTTCTCCAGATCCTCTTTCTCACCTTTTTGAAGGTGGCAGTATCATTTACCTTTTTCCGGTCAAAAAGGTTTTTCTGATCTCTGTGACCTTTCAAAGATGCCAGTAGCCTTGCAGTGACATTAGCTAGTTGCATTTACAGTTGCTCAGGAATCCATTTTCTAACCTTTTTTTCCTTGATATTTCTGGCAGGTAGAATTGGGAGAGGTGGGCTACATTAATATTCATTCTGCTCTGAATCCATGCTAATGAACTACGTAGGATTCTGGTTTTAATTAAAGAAAATAAACCCTGCTTCATTCTTGTCTAAAAATGTTCATAAGATAAATTTGCATAATCGGCATTTTAGCATGCACCTTTCCAGGTTCTGCCCTGGTACATAAAGCTGTGGTTTTCTCTCAGTAAAATGTAGCAATTTGCTCTTATGAGTTATTAATAAAATTACTTTGACTTGGGTATGTTTGGGGGTTTGTTTGTTTGTTTCTTGTGCTGACATTAAGGACACATTGCACAACTGTAATTGTTGATCAGCTTTTATTCCTTGTGCTGCTACTGACTTGTTCTAACACAGGACAAATCATTAACTCTGTGCCTCAGTTTCTTTAGCTGTGAGATGGAGAAGAGTAGACTTAGACATGCTGATCCAGTTTTCAGTAAATGCCTTGCGGTTATGCAGGACATGCAGCTCCTTAGCAATGGGCATCGAAGCATTTTGGTATGAATTTGCTCTTTATAATGACTAATTATATCAGCTAGGCAGATGTACTGCTTTCTCCAACTCTTAATGGACGAAGAGCAGGGCATGGGCTCCGCATTGATTGCAGCTTGTGTGCTGATTTCAGCTAGATAAAATGCAAACTCCCGTCTTACAGTTTCCTGAATAAACACAACTGTAGAAAGAAGATGAAAGTTGGGCTTACGTGAATTTTCCTAAGATAGCAGACGGTAGGTAATTGATCTTTCCCACTGTTCTTTCTTATGGGTATGTGACACAGCCCTTCTTCGGGAGGCAATAATGTTTTCCTCATTTTGTAGCAGCATTACTTTTACCCATTTCTAGGTGCTTTATTTCTTTAAAAGTGTTTCTGAAAACAAAGTTGCAATTTTGAAGTGAAACTGCACTAGCTTTTATCTTAAAAGTTGGAAAAGGTGAGTAAAAAAGGCGTGTATTTCCTGCCTTAGGGTCTTGGGTCGCAAGCGGGATGAGATACCAGTGGAGGCTCAATTTGTGGGCGGGGGTGCAGGCACAACCCGTGCTTGCAAAATGCAAGCACGCGGCACTCCATTCGGCCTGTACTGGCTTTTGTGCAGTGGTTGAAAAATCAGTGCTACTAACAAATGCAAAGTTTAACTATAGTTAGACACACACCATTGGGGAGGCTTGCATGGATGCTGTGCTGTGCCGTGTCATGTGTCTCACCGGTTCAGGGATTTGTGTGTCACTTGCCTGAAAGCAGCACTTGAGTGTCCTCTTGTACAGCACACTGGGGCATCCTGGTCCCAGTATAAACTTTGGGGATTTTTTGAAGTACAGCTGCAGGAATAAATGACAGTTACTGCCTGTGGCAAGTCTTATTTCTTTGACTTCTATGCCACAGAAAAGTGTGTTTCCAAATGTAAAGTAAAATGACTGCTTTCTTCTCAGGTATCAGTTCCTGGTATCCAATCTAATTCATCCTCCTTCTGTTTTTCTTTTTTTCTTTTTTTAACAGAAGTCAACATGAGACTGTTCATTCCTCCTATAGGGCTCACCATTTTGATCTCTCCCTCTGCAAAAGGAGCAGCGGAGGCAGCGGTGTGGGCTTTCAGGAACCCCATTTACAGCACAGCCATCCCATAACAGACTGGGGGAGTGACTGGGAAGAGAGAGCAGGTAACACACCCTCCTCAGGAGAGATTTACAGTTCAGAGGCAGTGATGAGGGATGGACAGTAAAGCGGCTGCCTGCAGCGATGGCTTTCAACAGCTCGCTGATGTAGGATGTGACCTGGGAAGCAGGACTGAACCACCTTGTTTTGTTGCCTCTCTGGAGGAATATATACATGCGGTACAGCTCCCATCTCCTGGCTGTCAAGAATAACACACGATCACACCGCTGACAATCGTTCATCATTTTCATAGCACAATGCATTCTGCTGCCGAGAGGTGGCGGGGGCTGTGGGGGTCTTACTGTCAATGCTTTTGAGTCCATGCCCTTTAGTGCTGTAGGTGTCTTTGAAAGGGTGAAAGCTTTGCTCTCCAAAAGTGTTTTTTGTCAGCCAGGAAAAAAGCAATTTGGGGCTGGTATAAAGATTCTACACCTGTGAAGAGATTGCATAGGAGATTACACTGGGAGGAAACAGCTGGGCAGAAAAAATGTTAATATTAATAGAAAGCACTCCAGAGAGTGGAGAGGAGGGAGGGAGAACATACTGTTCCTTCAGATGAAAAATGCAGTTTATTTTCATGGTGATTTTTTGTTTGTTTTTTTTTTTCTTCTTTTTTTTTTCCCCCCACATACCACATATCTAAAAGTGCAAAGTCAAATCGATTTTTAGTCCAAAAACATGAGTCTGTTTTACTGCAGCTAGTGGAAAATCTCAGTGCATTGATGTAGTATGAAAATTTATGTAAGTGGTTCCAGCAACATCGCATTGGCAACATTAACTCAGGCAAGGGGAATATTTCAACTCCTCCAAGATTAGAGTTTAAAAAAAAGGTAGGAGAAATGGTACTGAATTGAGGGGTTTGAAGGTAGCTTTTTTTGGTACCTACATATTATTTTCTGCTTTAATCCAAACTTTTCCAAACTGGTGTGTATCTCCGTTTCTCATGACCAGCTTGAGAGAGCAGTAGCCTTGTTTTCTGCAAGTAAACTATAAGAAAGCTGTGGATGGTCAGTGGGCTTTTTAATAAATCAGGTGGGCAACCAGATGGCTGCAAAATCTGTGATGCTGCCCTCCCTTGTTATGTGTCCTGGGGCAAATGTCCTTGGCTGGATATCTTAATGCAAAGTCATTTCAGATCCAGTTAGTAGTTAACTAGTGCCATCCACACCAGGCACTTAGGGGAGCCTACAAACGGGTGAAGGTAAATGCTGACGGTGAGGGGTGTCTCGCCCTGGGCTGCCAAGAGCAGGGGCTGTGCTGCTTCCCAGCAGCTGCAGGAGATGGTAGCTGCCTGTCCTGGTTGCTGAACTTGACAGGAATGAAATCTTTGTGCACTCAGAGCATCAGGTTCTACTGGCAGAAGAGGCACTCTCCTGCCTGGTTTCTGACTCCAGGATTTAGCTTGAACTAGGAACTTACAAGAAGGGACGGTTTCCTGACAAAGGCAATCATTTAATACCAGCCGGCAGATGCTACTGCACATAAAGACTGAGGTGGCAGCCGAGCACTGCTTTGAAGAATATCCTTAGTAGCCAAATCATGGATTTAGATATTGGCCAGACAGAGGCTGTGGACCTGACCTGTGCTGTGCTCGAAAATTACCTCATCTGTTTGGGTGTCTTCCCTGTGAAAACGATAGAAATTCTCAGGTTCCCTTCCCTCTCCCCAAAATAGGGTCACTGCCAGTTGGCTTCTATTTCCTGAAGCCAAATAAGCATATCAACTCCTTGGGGGATGAATTAGTGTTACAATTTAAATATTCCTGGCTCAAAGATCCAGATTTGATCCGATTTGCTGCATTTATCGTGACTTTACAGTTTGAGTCCCAAAAGTGTGTTTGCAATAATGTGCTCTGCTATACCTGCAATTTGAAAGATGTATTTTTTATGCGAATGAGTCACTAGCTTTCATTTTGTATTAATCGTATAAATACCCAGATAAGACAAGAAGCAAAATTACGAAAACCAAAATGCTTGGGGAAAGATTCAGCAGTGAAAGGGCTGTGGATCTCTTTCAGTGCTGGCTTCCCCCACTGCAGTTCTCTCTGGCATACCTGCGCTAATTTTGAAGAGTGCTCCTCTGTTTCATTGCCTTCTATGCTGCTTCTCAGGGTACCGATTAATAACTTGTGCCTGTCAATGAGCCGCATCGGCTCCTAGAAAATTGGGCTGGGTATGCTCCGTGCCTCTGTGGTGCTCCGGGATTGCCTTTGTTCGCGGACATGGCCCTGAGCAGCCAAGCCGAGCTCTAGGCTGTGGTTTCCCCTGTGATCGCAGGCATTTGACCCTGGAGAATTTGATTTGGGTCCACCCTCAGGCTTATTTTTTTTTCCAAATGATTCAGGCAACTTAAAGCTGACCCGCTGTTGGTGTGGAAGAGGGAAGCTGTTCTTGGTGATGCTGTAGCAAGGGGACACAAAGCGGTGGCTGGGTTACGCACAGGCTGCTACCGCAGTCCCGGGCTGGGCTGGGGCTCAATCCTGCTGCCTGCCACTGGAGTGTGTGCCAGCAACTGAAATACTTGCTCACACCCTCCACTGCAAGTAGTGGGGTTTTTTTATAAACAGCTCTAGTAATTCTATTCTGCAGCTTTTTATTCAGTAGTTTCAGTTTAGCGCTGACAGTTTTGACAATTTTTCAAAGCCAGAGAG
Source organism: Calonectris borealis (assembly GCF_964195595.1). Lineage (NCBI taxonomy): Eukaryota > Metazoa > Chordata > Aves > Procellariiformes > Procellariidae > Calonectris > Calonectris borealis. The sequence goes on from NC_134314.1 coordinate 20,312,585, forward strand.
GAACCTTCTCCCTCCCTTCTCTGCCTTAAGCAAGTAATATCCCATTTTTTCTCTCTTTGTGGGCAAATTACAAGCCATTGTTGCTGGCTTTCAGATGGATTCATTTTAATTACTCTCATACATAATAAACATCTGCAAATGACTGCACAAAGCTAGGACAGGATCAGGTGTTGATCCAGAACAGCTTGGATAAAGTGGCACCTGGGTCTTCCTCCCTATCCGCACCTTTCTGTCCCTCCATGACACCAGGATTGTGACCATCTCGCACACCCCTTGAAAATGAGAATCTCTAAATTTGTAATTCCCAAGCTGACTAGAAGAACTAAGCAGGAAAGCAGCTTTCCACTGTCGTTGCCTGCAAGTTAGTGCTGGAGCTTGTTTGCATTCAGCGCTACTGAGCTGCTAAAAACTCTGTGCGGGTTCTGTCAATGTAAAGTACTTCACTGGTAAAATACATTTTTCCCCCAATGTTTTATTAAGTGGGTAGAAGGCATGGTGGAAGGGTGTATGGCATCTTCCTTTGAGCTTGTATGATAGGTATGAGCTAATGGATAAAATCCACTTTGTTCTAACATCTTTAGTTTCCCTGGCCTTTGCTCAGGACAGTCCAGAGAGGCTGACTCTGGCTGCTGTGGTTGTACCTATTTGGAATAAATTTAATTCTATATTTGATGCTTCAGTCCTGTTTTCACACATTTCTTATTGCAAGTTGGAGCAGGGAGGGAATGTATGTTTCTCACTACAGTTAAATACGACTGGAGATGGGCGTACCATACATCTTGCAATCTTCTTTTGGACGGCTACAATGCATGCAGTTGATTAAGTGCATCAGCTGATACACAAATAGGACAGACATAACTTAGCTATGCATGCAGACTATACCCTGCTTATTCCCCTCTCCAATTTGATTTGCGAGACACCTGCAGCAAAGGCTTCAGAAAAGGATTGTCTCTCTACCACTTCTTAGACCACTGTAGTGCAGAAAACCTGGCAGCCTACCCAGGTGGGGTGGTTATTCCCAGCATATCTTGTGGTGAAAGCCTCAGGATGAAGATGAACCTGAAGAGGGTGTTTGCTGGCTTGGTGAGTTTTTCCACCGGATCAGTGAGCTCATCCAGCTTGTGCACGAGTGCTCTTGCTGACATGAAGGGTGGGGTAGGTGGAGGAACAATCATCCTTTCCAGTACACTGGCTGAAGTCCACTGTGGAGTCTCAGGCACGTCTGCACATCCTTCTGGGGAACATTTAACGAGTCCAGTCCAAAAACTGAGGCACCAGGAAAATGTAAATGACCAGCTGGTTAGGGGATGCCATTATCACCTGAACTGCAGTTAGGTACTAGAATAGCAGATAGATGCCTAAGTCCTTTTGAGGATCAGGGTCTCTGTGCATAATGCAATTATCTGAATGTCTGAAGTGCAGCTTCTTTGCTCCTCTTTTAGTAAGAGGGAATTTAAATGCAAAACTTCTGTTAAGACACATTAAGTTTTAAGACGAATACAACAATCAGCTCATTCAGGCTATACTTTCCACAGCTTTTCTCACTTAGCCAGATGACACATGCATGCTGTGTTTTAGAACTGAGCTCTGCCCTCATTTACACCAGGAACCCTCATTAAATTCAGCTGAATTCATTGAATTTAACAGGATTGGCTGGTGTAATTAATGTTTTGAGGGCAAATTTTGTCCTTAACTTTAATGCTTTAACACCATATACAGCATTCAGATGTGTAACTGGCTGAATATAGGAAAACACTTAACTCGTATATATGTTAAATCCAAACTGTAAAGTGACATTGACACTCTTTCTTGCATTTTATAAACTGTTAACAATTTGCATACATCCAGCAGTGGTAATATGCCTATGCATTTAAATTTTAATTATTCTGCAAGTCTACCAGGATGTCACTTGTTTAATGGCTCACTGAGCTTAGAGGTCACCCAGTCCAAGTCTCCTCTACTGGCATTTTTATCTGAGTAAAAGCTTCTACTAATAAGAACACAGCAAACATACTGCACTGAGACCTGTGTAGTAATACATATGAATTAGAAATTAGAGAAACTTGGAGAACAGGGGATTATGTTTTCAGAGTATTTTTTTTAATGGTTATTTGACTCTGACTGGGATCATAAATTTTTATTCTCTGCCGATCAGAACCCAGGCTGTCTTTTACATGTGCAGTGAGTATAAGGCACTACTGAATCAAGAAAGGAAGCATTTTACTGTAAAGATTGTAAAGAGGCAAGTGGCTTCAACATGCTAGATGATGGTGGATCATGCTACTTTCACTTAGGATTGGAAAAGACAGATCAACCTTCCTGACAGCATAGACTATAGTATAACAATATAACGTGACACCTGACCTTCAGCTAAATGCATGGGAATCTCTGTTAGAGGATATTAATTTACATATAATTGTAAAATTTTTTAACTGTAATTACAGAATTACAGAATGGTTTGGGCTGGAAGGGACCGTTGAAGAGCATCTAGTCCAACCCCCCTGCTGTGAGCAGGGACATCTTCTGCTAGATCAGGTTGCTCAAAGCCCCGTCCAACCTGACCTTGAACACTTCCAATGATGGGGCATCCACAGCTTTTCAGGGCAACCCATTCCAGTGTCTCACCACCCCCTCTGTACATAATTTCTTTCTTATGTCCAATCTAAATCTACCCTCTTTCAGTTTAAAACTGTTACCCCTCATCCTGTCACTACATGTCCTGGTAAATTGTTCAGTGTTCTCAAAGTCTTTGAGAACAACGGTGGTTACATACCAGGATTTCTTTCTATCTCCTAAGAAACCCGATGCCCAAGAAAAGTGACCTATGCTGGAGAAAACATACTACTGAAATTACTTATACCGAGTAGATGAGTAACATACTGGATCAGATTAATAGTTGTGACAAACTGAAAACTACACTGATTTCAACTCAGTTATGACGACGTAAACTGAGAATTTGTCCAATTACTGTTAAACCTTGTCTAAAATCATAGCAATATTTAGAACAAATGTAAAACCTCACAGAGAGTAATGCAAAAGTAACTACTTTTATTTCACTGTATTTTAATAGTCACTAAAGATATGTAAACGGTGCTCAAACCCAACTGAAACAGGTGGTGCTGAATCTTTCATTTTTGAGGTTAGCAGTGGTACCTTAGCACAAGTCTACCCAGGTGCTGCGCAGATCCAGCTGTGGAACCTAGAGGCCAAGCCAGAAACAAATACCAACTGATTTAATTTTTTTTCAGTTGATTGGTACATAACTAGCCATTGTTTCAGTGTACAAGTATGATCTGTAAAACATATATATTCTGTAAAAATGGAACAAATGCTCTCTTTGTATGAAAAAAGCTGTAGGCTTACATCTTTTGAGGTGACTGGTGATTTTTAGGCATCCTCATTTTTTTTGCATGTCTACCTTGCAGCAGTTTTCAAACAACCTGATTTTTGAGGACAACTGTTTGGCCCCTATACAGTTATCTCCAGTTGGACAAGCATAAAAATGAGTTATTACTTAAAAATACAAAAGTGGGGGTATTTAAAGGCGGTGAGAATTAAAGGATGGATGTGGTATAAAAAAATGTAACCAATACAGTTACAGAATTGTCCCATGGCAGTGATTTATGACAGGAAGCTATTCCAATTGCTAAACATTAAATCTCAAAACAAAAAAAGAAACAATAAACAGATGTATATATTGTATTCATGTACAAGGAATGGGAGTATCTGGATTGAATCTTTACAAGACAGATGGAGAAATGTGGGCAGAGACGTGAAATACACCGATACCACAGTGGTACTGTGATTCCAAAAACCTGTGTTCCAAGGGATGCCAAAATCGCTGTATGCTGATACTGTGGCATCAATAACTGCTTTGTGCCCTGCTCTGCATCACCCCATTTGCTTCCACTCTGTGTGGCCTAGCCCTTGGATACCTCTGCCTCAGTCTCTCCATCCTTTTCCCTGGGAAATACTTTCTACAGTGTTTTCACCTGTAATGGGAAAGGAGAGGAACTGAGCTGAAATGGGTTGTGTTTCCGTGCTGCCTAACTGGCAGTGCTCCTTTTCTACCCAGCAGAATGTCGATGCCTGTCTACACTGAGAGGAATCTACAGGCTCTAGGGTAGGCATGAGTAAGACAGCTGAAGTATCATAAGCGCTGAAATACACATGCCCAAGTTAAGCGGTTCTTAGGACAACCTCGTGGCACTTGCTGGTGACATCCAAGTAGAGATGTTGGCCAGAGAGTGGGAGAGAGGAAAAAAGTATTGAAGCAAGCATTACTTTGGGAATAGAGAAATCCTCCCACCCATAGCTTTCCAGAATCCAAATGCTTTAATGGTATCACAAAACCAAGGAAGTATAGGGAGATCATTTAGTATCATTCAGATGATATAGTTCCTCATACTGTGCGAAAATCGTACTGTGGGGGACTCCCTCACATACCGTCTGGACATGGTCCTGGGCAACCTGCTTTAGGTGGCCTGGCCTGATTGGGGTGTTGGACCAGATGATCTCCAGCGGTCCCTTCCAACCTCAACGATGCTGTGATTCTGGTGGTTATCAAGTGACCTCCTTTGAGAGCAGTGGACATACAAAGTATAATACTCAGTAGTTTGATGGGGGCAAAACGAGCCACACACAGTAGAAGCAAGTGAAGAGAAGTGCATTCAGAATTTCATTTCTATAATACACATACTGATATTCTGTCAGTATGTGTTAGCTGATGAAATGAGCTCATGTGATTTGCTCACTAATTACTGAAAAACTGTAACAGTCACCAAGACAATATAAGGTCAAATTCTCTTTTTCTTATAAAAAGAATCTGAGTAACTGACTGTCTATCATCTATACAGTACACCGTAATGAAGAATAACTAAACAGTAACAGACTTGTAGGGATGAAGCTGGCTCTAGGTCAGCACAAAGTCTTCACAATGATAGGATTGTTAGAGACCACAGATTTTGCCACTGAATATTCATAATTGAATAGATTTTATTTCACATTTACACATTAGCAAGAGTATATACAATTTAAAAAAATCAGCCTTGCTGGAAAAGATTAGTTGGAAATGATCTATCCTAACTTGAGACACTGAGTATTAAAGCTATCGCCCTCTTTGATAGCTACAGCCTCTAAAAGTGCCTGCTTCTTCTGCATACTGCGAGATGACTCCAGTTCATACATAGTTGTCAAGTTGAAGAGAACACTCTCATGTAGGTAGTGTTTAGGGTCCTGCTGAACCATTCCTTCCAACTGCCGGAGGGAATCCTTCAGTTTTCCCAGATAAAGAAGACAAACAGCGGCATTGTTATTAGCCTAGAGAAAAATATATTGTAAATAAATAAGTAAGCGCGCGCGCACGTGTATATATATGTATGTATGTATTTACAAGTAATGAGAGAGAAGGGAAAAAAGTCTAGCACCTGGGGTTACAACAGATTTACTATGTGCTAAGAATTACTAGTGTGTGTGTCTGTGTGCGTGGCGCGCGCAAGTAACTAAAATACATTATCAATCATACAATCCAATCCTTTTCTTCTTGTTATTCTCAAGATTTATCCCGTGCCAGTAGGACCTGCTGACTTCTAAAAGCTGATACTCTAAAAGATAGAGCCTAAACCGAAATGTAAATAATATAGGACATTAGTCAGTTAATTTTGAAAGTCAACTGAAACAGATTTCAGAAGCTATATGAGCCTCTGCATGCTGTCATTTCCATAGTTTTTTTTTTTTTAATGACTTCACTATACCTTCAGAAGTGTTCTTCTCTCTGGCTTACATATAGGAGATCCACATAAGCAAGAGGAAGAAATTATCTTATCATAAAGGCATCTACAGCTGACTTCAAGTACGTTCAGCAGATAGGGCAGCCTAAATACATCATAAATGATCAGGTTCCATTTTCTTTTCCACACAAAACAGGTTTTATGAGTTACTGAAAGATTCCAACAGTACAAAGTCATATAACATGTTTAGCAGCAGAAAGTTTCACACTTTCTGAAAACTGCAGATAAAGGAAGAACATAGACTTTTTAAAACAATTGTTTTTCTCTCCCCTCAGAAAACCTTACTGATCTCGTGCGATATATAATACATACTATTTTACAGCCTGCAAAATGATGCAATTCATGTGCTGCTTAAACTCAGTCCCCTCAGTCTTTAAATGGCCTTGGATCAGGCTGCTGGGGGTAAGCTGTCTCAGTTCTTAGGAACACTCTCATATGACCGTGCACTGAAAGCTGCCAAATGTACAAAACCCAAAAGTAAATAAACAGCTCTTCTTTGATCTCCTCTTGTGATGGAAATCCAAGGCTCTGATATGCAATGTGTTAAAAATGTCATGTTTACAATTACAATATCCCTTCAATGTTGTGTGAAATCAAGTTAATCTTACATATGTTGGCAGCTGCCATTTCTTTTTCTGACATGCATGTCTACACTAAAAACAGTGAATGCAAAAAAAAAGTGCATTTGCAAAGATCCCATAAAACATAATGTTTTGGAAAGTCTACATGCATGCCTAAGTATATTCATGCCCCTTCTGAACCAGTCTGAAGACTGGTTCTTCATTTCCCATCCCATTTTGTATCCTATCCTTATGTATGCTAAAAACCCTTTGGCACACATGCCACATCCAATTTTTCTATAAAGCTCTGAGTATACTCTGGGTACTAATTAAATCCACGCAAGAGGCATTACGAGAATAATTTAGGTGTGCATTATAAATGTAGCAATTTGGAGATTTACCACAGCATTTGATGAGTCAATCCTTAAAATTTCTGTGAAAAATCGATGAGCTTCTGCAAAATTATTCTGGCCAAGGTGGAGAAATGCTCTAGAAAGTAAGTGACATAGGAATGAGTTCTCCTCAAAAACCCAGGGTGATAATATATTTTAAAAAGAATGGACACCATTTTTTATTTTTCCTATTATAGATGTGAGAGTTTCTGCCATTTGCTCTTCATGGTGTAATTACAACCAGCAAGGAGACACTGATTTACAGACAAATGGAATGACAATTTGGATCATGTGGCTGTTATATATTCTGCCTACCAAAGCAACAGTCTTCATTGTGTTTTTATTAATTTAAACGCAGATACTCTCTTCCTGGAATTATTTCCCTTCATGAAATTAGCCATGCTATATAATTTTCAGAGCACTTTTGAATAGTATTTTCTAAATACATTAAGCCAATGTGCTAACCATTCCAACTGAGCCGCCCATCATGCAGCTCGATTTACTACAATGTATTCCAGCATTCTTTGAAACTACCAGGCGGTAGCTTTACTAGCAGATCTGACTGTAGGATAAGGGCCCAAAATAGCTTCTCCTCTCCTAAGAGTTATTTATGCAAATGTATATTGAAAAAGCAGAGTGAAAATATGCAACGCCTGGAAGAATGAGAAAAAGCTTTGTAAAATCAACTGAAGGATCACAATTTCAATCCAGGATAATATGACTGTACTGAGTAATACAGATCTCCTGGGTCTATATGCCATTCAGTCTCACTTATGACAGATGTAGTTACATAAAAGAGAGAAAGAGAATGGGATTGTCTCAAGGGTAGTTTAATGCTCACAATGCATACTTTGCAAAACTGTATTTTGAAGTTTCATTTAGCTATTAAATTATCTACCTGTTCATTAAAACCATAATTTGGCTCTGTAGTCCATCCAATTTGTGAGTCACTTTCTCAACGTCTTGAAAGTATTTTTCTGCAGTTTTTATGTCTCCAATCTAGACAATGAAATCATAAGAAAGTTACCACAATAAGAAGAAAAGAAGTCCACCCTGATTATATCTTTTACAAAGGATAAGAACATGAAAACATATCAAAGTCCATTATCTAATTAATTGGTACCAAGCTGACTGGGTAACGTCTGTTATCAAACAAGGTATTTGAAGAGCCATGTTAAGATCATGAAAAGAACCCCAAAAGCATGCGCAGTTTTATCTAAGGCAGCGTTTCTCAGCTGTGGGTTGTGGAGCATTCATGGACTATATGGCAGGGGTGGCCCACCTCCTCATTTGGCTCTTTTGTTGTAACTGACTCCAGAGTTTGTAAAATTAGCTGAAAATCAGAAAAGGTCAGAATTACTTCCAGTAAGACTGGGTGTTACTCTGCAGGAAGACAGACACTGCCCACAGGCAGAAGCTGTCAACAGGTGGGAGAACTGGAATACAGTAGCCTGGTAACTAGCATAGGACCTATATATGGTCAACCCACAGCTTATGGGTGATAGCCAGGGACCACAGGATGACTTCAGTGCATCAAACCGAAACGTGTCAGAAAACAACCCCAATGCAGTGGGTCACTGAGGTATCAGGGAGACAGTCTCTTTGCAGATTGAAAAATAGTGGTGAGTGAATTGTGCAGGCTGGAGGAATGAGGGATTTGAAAGCTGGCATAAAGAGGAACAGATTTTATGGGAGGGGGGACGGGGAAGGGGATTCCTAGAAAGGAAGGGGTATTTCACCTAAGGGTATGTCACATATATCGCTATCTGAGATGGAAATAAAGAAATTCTTTGAAGAAGGCCCTTTTGGTAAATAAGTTAGCAATGCACGTTTCATAGAAGCATACACTCATACTTTTGGTAAGGTTTCACAATATAGTGTCTAATTTTGGGCTGGAGGGATGGAAGGAGAAGAAAACTTACTATTGGGTAAAATAAATCTATCAAAGGGAGGGAAAACAAACTAGTTCAGGAGCCATAAAGCCATGGAAACCAGGCAGCCCTCAGGTGGGGAGCTTCAGAGGGCCCTCAAGAGATCACATTTTTGTTCAAGAACAGGACCAACATTACCGAAAATTTTTGTGACATGTGTTGAAGTCTCCTTACAGCTCTCAGATGGTGACTATTACACAGCCTCCCTAGGAAACTTATTCCAGAATTCTTACATACCCTTAGAATTACAAAATACACTCTAAGTCTATCTTGCCGCACTTTTTACCCCAACTGTTTGTCCTACCCATAGTGGTCAGGAAGAATAGTACAATTCCTCTTTTTTGACAGCCTTTTACATACTTGAAAATTTTTATTCCACTTTCTATGTTTCTTCTTCTAGAATAAGAATCAATTTTCAAGCAAATCAGTGTTCACCCCTTTCTCATAGATAATGCTTTCTGGATTCTCTGATCATTCTTGCTGTTCTTCTCCGAACTCTCTCCTGTCACTTCACATCCTCCCTGAGTGCTGATCTCCAACCGATCTCTTACCAGCAGTGAGAATGGAAGAATTACTTTATGTTTCACATGTGAATATGAAGTTTGCTTTTATGCCACAGTATTTTGGAAGTCCGATTTGTTTACCCATGTGTAGTTTGCTTACCCTTAGCCTAATTCCTTCCTACAGAACAGTAGCTCGTTAGTTGTTTCCCATTTTGTATTTGTGTATTATTCCCAGTCTTTGGTAATATCTTGCCTTTGCTGTTTGAATCACAGCCAATTTAACATTTCAGTTTCTCAACTTGACAAGATTATTTTGCATTCTGATCTTGCCGTTCATAGTGTCTGTACCACTCCCAGCTTGGTACATTTTACAAGCATGTTTCAAATTTCATTGTACAAGCACCTAACTGAAAAATAAAAACCCTGAAGGGATCCTTGTGGAAAAGATCATCTAGCAAGTCCTTCTAGTCTTCCAGTGAATGACTCTCCCAGTACACTTTTCAGACACAGCAAACATCCACTTTAAGGTTTCATCTAAATTTCTTCCCAATTTGCTTATGGGATTATCGTAGTGGCAGTATCCAAAGCCCTACTAACATCAGCTGTATAACTGGTACTGCTTTACCTCTAACCACAAGACCTCTCCCTTGACAACATAAAGAAATTACTATTCTTTACATTTAGGGGATGATTCAATTGCACTCAAAGATGCAACTGTCCATTTACCAAAGTATTTATGGAATACCTATTAATACTCCAGCTAATTAAATTTCTCCCAGATATTACATAACTGGACTCAAACAAAACAAACACTATTAATTCTAAAAACTTATACATTCAGTTATAATGACAAAGATACAATTTATTTCCATAAATAAAGGTGTAAACCACCAAGAAAATAGTTACTTTTAACTAAAGAATAATGTGGGCACAAGTGTAAATGAATCCGTCCTTGAATATTTTTAGCCTGGAAATTAGAAGGAAGCCCCTAACCACGAGAATAATCCATTTCTAAAGCAAACTACCAGTTTGCTCCATTGGGAGCTTGATGAGTCCAAATCTAATATGCTTTGAGATTAATCACACCTTATTTGTGATCATGAAGGATCTCATTTCTTAGTAGCATCTTGTATCTTCTCAGCAAACATGCCAAACTTAATTCTCATTTTTCCCACTGAGGGGAAACAGTTTACAATTTTTTTTTTGGCAGAACATTTAAAAGAAATAATTAGTTTTAATTAGTCATTAAAATGTTAAATATTTAAAGTGGTCTTCATCACTTAATTTTATTTATCTTAGTTCAGAAAACATGACTTCAGTATCTAATAATAATTAGCCCTTCGAATAAAAATGAAAATTCCTCTGTTAACCTCAAATAATCTTATCCTCTAACAAGGGGCCTCCAATATACTATGCGTTTAAGTTTGTTGTTTGTCTGGAAACCAAGATTATTTTTCTGAAGTACTCCTAGGATTTATTTATTGCTTTTAACTCTGTTTTGCAGCAATCTATTGCAAAGGGTAAGGTCAGGCAGCTTTCCACTTTCTAAATTCTTTAATGTAGTTATTTAAATGGCAATTTTGGATAGGTCAGCCAGCAAGCAGAGTCTATTAGCAACACACAATAATATTCTAGAGACTAAAATGTATTCATTGTTTCCCCATTTCATATGAATTTCTGTTTTACAGGTCAGGTGATTGCTGACAGAATTACAGTGCTTCTGAAAATTTCTCTGTGATAGCCTCTGTCTTTTCTTGCATTCTCCGTATCTCTCATCCTCATTTCCCACTTACGTGAAGGCAACAGTAAAGGCCGTACATCAGATCTAGGCCTCTTTATGCCCCCCTACATGTGAAGAAAAAGACGACATGGTATCTTAAACTAGTAAGCTCAATTTAATTAAGAAAAAAAAACAAACCGCCCCACACGAAGTAAGGTTTTATATGTTGAAAAAGGTTACCTTTTTTTTCTGTTTAACTCCTGAACTTACACTTTGTTCTACATTATTGGTTTGTTTCATATGTGTGATGTCTATTGTCAAACAGTATCTGTGACTGATAAGCAGCTAAAATCTGGCTCCCTTGTGCCTCTCTTGGATAATGTTCAAACAGTCTGAGGTTATTTGGGCACCACTAGCTGTTTTTGAGAAGCTGTGACATTTGAATATGAGAAAATTGCTTTCCCATTTTACCTGCAAGAGGTTTATTTTTTTCACAGAGTGCCTCATCAACAGTGTACACATACCGCACAGTGGTCTTTCCAAAATGATGGTGCCCAGCCCTGCAACATGTTTCTCTTTCTTTGATTTGATCTTCTTGGTTTTGTTTACCTGCACACTGATTATTTCTCTTAATACATCAAAATCTTGCATATATTGCAACAGTACCCTCCAGACAGAGCTGAAGATTTTGTCACAAAAAAAAAGACAACGTGCCAAACAATAAAAATTTACCTCCTTGAGGTGCTAAAAGAAAGGAAAACATTTGAATTTAGAAGCGATGGTTTTTATTAACTACTATCTAGGATCACATGAAAATATCAAGGGCTCCTCATACTCCCTTTTGCTACGTCCAGTTCTGACAGTAAAACCACTAAATACTACAGGCCTGTTGTCACAGCCAACGCTGCGGTGGCCAATGACCTCAGATGACTCTGCACGGAGCCTGCGAACACCGCTTTTGAAATTGGGTGGACGTAATTCTTTCCAAAGTTAGGAGATGCTTTCCTCCCGAGGCTGAAAATTTTTCTATAGCAAACCAAGCTACTGACAGACTGGAGAGTGTGACGCTAGGGCAGACACTCTTGTCAGCAAGGCAGTACCAGTAACGTACCCAGTCAGACCAGAACTATTAATAACTTGTATTTCCAATAGTATTATGCATATTTACAGTACCACTCTTTAATATACATAATTACTAGGTTGCCTATTTAGGTAATAATTAATGCACACAGCCAATATCATAAAATTGCTCTATAGTGATGGAGATCCACTTTAAATCAAAGACTTTTAAAGACAAACACGTCTACCGCACTGTGAAAACATGTTCCTGCTGAGAACCGAAAATCCGTAACTGAGTTTGAATGACATTCTATGATTTCAAGCAAACAATATTAATGATTTAATTATCTATCAAGAGTAAATTATTCCATTTCAATATAATTTTATAACACAAATGCCACAAATAAGATTGTTTGTAATCAGTTGACAACTCAAAATAGATTTATAATAAATAATAAAAGGAAGTAGATAAAAAAGGAAAAGTTTGAAATATCAGTATCAGAAATATGAAAGAACTGCAAAGAACTTGTGAGATACTAAAAATTAAAACAATCAGATACTATTATTTAGATGCATCATTTTCCGATAAACAAAAAAGTACTACTGTACTTACATCTTTTTTTACTTATTATGGTAAATATACATAGTTACATGGAAATCTATTATACTTGTGCAGTCCTGTTTTTTCTTTTAATGTGCCCTCCCCTGTCTTCTCAGGGATATAACCTGGACAAAAGAAGGAAACTCAAATTTTTTCTAGATGAAGATGGCAGTTATACAGTGTGACTGAGAGCTGCATGCAGTTTCAGGCAGTGAGAAATGAGATTTTTAGTGAAATTCTGGCTCATTGAAGTCAGTGGGAGCTTTAGCATTAGTTTTAGGGAAAGCAGAATGTTACTCTGATTAAATTATATAATTATGTAATTTTCTACAGCATGTTCTTTGTTCGCTAATGTACATGCATGTACTTTTAATATTATAGGTGCTTTATATTTCCTAACTTTATCTAATATCATGTGGTAGAAGTTTTTTTTGTTTTGACCGCAATTTGATACATGCCCTATACAAATAACTATATTTTTAAATGCAACAATTATTCACTACATAATTGTCAACAGCAACATTACCTAGCAGATTTAGAATAAAATGCATACCTGAAGGAAAATCCTTCCAATTCCACTCAACAGCTGAGGCTCTTGTTGTGGGTAATATTTGATGACGGTGTGATAAGCATCTACAGCAAGCACATAGTCCTAAGGGGTGAAAAGCACACGACCAGACATTTAAGGTCAGCATTCTTCAACCTTTATGTTGCCTTCTTTTCAAAGACATATTCAAACAGAATTAAAGTAATTGCAACTTGTCAGCAAGGCAGAATTTCTACCTATCACGGTAGGCACTAGGAGCTGACTATATTGGTGTTTTCTCAGTTACACTGGAACTGCATACAAACGCGATCTTCCTTTTTTTTTTTCCCCCCAACTGGATTATATTCTGCTTGTAGCTAAATGCCAAGAACAAAAAATCTGAACATTTACTCTTCAGCTTAGATTATGAGTTAGGATGAAAGTCAAAAGCCTTCTGTGTGACTGGGGTATACATACTAGAGAAGTGTCTCATGTTTCAAATATATGTATAATTTACATGGTTTAACAAACTACATTCCAAAGCTTTGGGAACTACTTGTGAGCATGCTCTTAACTTGTGAAAAAATATAATGTGTCAGAAGCTGCAATTCATGCACATTTTCAGATGACAAACTAGCACTACCGCCAAGGGAAACAAGACCTTTTCTATCCCTCCACCCTCCACCTTGTTCCCTTCTACCATACTGTGTAAAAGAAAAATGAGCAGTTAATCTAAATAGAAAACTGATTTGGGCTAAAAGTAAGTGAGGGGTGGGCTGGTTCTGAACTCCAGGAAGCTTTGCAAGTGACCCCGCACACACGCGCCTGCACAAAGACCATGCCGGCAAGTGGCAGCTCCAAGATCTAATTGCTCAAGATGCAGTACAACCATACCTCCAGCCAATGACCAGTTACAAAGGATTAAACAAAATGACGGTCCCATTTCCCCCAAGAGAGAAGTACCCATGTGACTGGTTACTGCAGTCCAGCTGCTTCATGGTTAAACCACAGTAATTCAATGACCTAGGCAGTAAATGACGTTTAGAGCCTGGCTACATGCCTTTGGCAGGCATACACAAGAAACTCTGCATGTGCTCTACGCTGACTGGAAGACACGTAGCAGGTGCATTCATGGGGCACAGGGCTGCACTAGCCTCAGCTACAGCTTCTTGGAGCAATCCAGAGCAGAGGCAGAGAAAGCCTGCATTTCCTTAGAGGAGCCAGACATACGCAAAGAGAGAAGACTCTCTGTGATGTACTAATTTGGTGACTCCTGACAGTCCTGCCCTTCAACTTAATAGAAGAATTTGTAGTGGGTGTTAGGAAGCATCTTTCAAAACTGCACAGACATCTTGGGATACTCTCTATCCTACCATTTTTCTTGGTCAAATTACAGCACTCATTTAACTTGTCCCTAATGTGATCACAGCTACTGGTAAAGGTACTTTTTCTTCATCTCCTGCTTAGTGTGAGGAGGCAATGTGCCCCAGGTATAATGAATTTCTTTTCCTGAGGTCGCACTTACAACGACTGAACCCTACTTGACCCGTGCACCAGGTCACCATTTGGAACATGCTAATTGTTTCATACACACAAAAAATCAAGAGAAGTCTTTGGAGTCTTGATTTGTATATTAATATTAGAAGCTGACTTAAACAGCCCAGGAGGCACTCTGCAGGACCTTTCTTTTGCAAACAACTTGCATATTGTGGATATAATGATTAATTCTGAACAGTTAATTATTAACATTTAGAGTTTATTCCAGTTCTAGTGTGCCATGCTTATTATTGATAATGGAAAGAGTTCAGAGCAAAGACAACAGGCCACATACACAAAAATATATTTATTTAAATTCTGCTTTATTTAGCACTTGGAAATCAAATATGATGAAATTTATGCTACCAAAATTTTTCATAAATTTATGACTTAGGAAAAACTCAGTTTTCACTGTAACAGCTCTCACTAAAGAAATTCATTGATCACGGAGTCCCACTGTGTTAGGCAGGCATAAAAAACTTGGAAGGGACCCCCTGAACCAGCTCCTCAGAGGAACCCCAGCCATGCTTGTATTAGCTATTAATACAAGTAAGAGCGTCATTTATAAATTCTGAAGGATTGTCTATGACTGAACTTTATCCCTTTAAGCATAAAATATGCTCATTGGAGAAATAATTTTATTATATCAAATTCTAGCTTTTGTGCTCAATGTCTTCCATTCTGTAGTCTAAAGCTGCCCCTTGCCCTGCGCTCAGTCTCATGCACGCTCTAAGGCTTAGGCTACACAACGAAGATGCGCAGCACAACCACGAGGGATGGGGGCTTTACAGTCACATCCCCAAACTGATGTACAAACAACTCCCAGGAGAGCATGCAGTTAAGCTGATAGAAAAATGCTTCTGTCAGCTTAGTTTACAGCTTAGCATGATTTGACTGCAGAAAAGGCTCGGCCAGAAGAAGCTGCACGAGGGGGCACTGTTTGCGCAATTATAACACCACAGGCTCCCTAGTGTAGGTAGTAGCCAGCCTTGGTAGGAATAAGCAGCCAAGTAATGTCTTGGAGGGCCACGCTGCGGGGGCTTCATGGACTTGGCCTAGACAGGCAAACCCACCCCCCTCCCCTTTTGCATTCCCTACCAAGTGACTGTACATCACCGTATGCGTTATGAATAGGAGTACATAAACATTCACACCTCCTAAAATGTGAGAGTAGAGGTGAAGCATTAAGAGTCTATGCACTGTATTCATGGATATGGCACCCTGTTTCCATATGATGGCACAGCTCATAGCATCTTGGTCCTGCTTGACCAACCTGATCTCCTTCTATGACCAGGTGACCCGCCTAGTGGATGAGGGAAAGGCAGTGGATGTGGTCTACCTGGACTTCAGTAAAGCCTTTGACACTGTCTCCCACAGCATTCTCCTAGAGAAGCTGGCGGCTCACGGCCTAGACAGGTACACTCTTTGCTGGGTAAAAAACTGGCTGGACGGCCGAGCCCAGAGAGTTGTGGTCAATGGAGTGAAATCCAGTTGGCGGCCGGTCACGAGCGGTGTTCCCCAGGGCTCAGTTTTGGAGCTGGTCCTGTTCAATATCTTTATCAATGATCAGGATGAGGGGATCGAGTGCTCCCTCAGTAAGTTTGCAGACGACACCAAGCTGGGCGGGAGTGTTGATCTGCTGGAGGGTAGGAAGGCTCTGCAGAGGGACCTGGACAGGCTGGATCGATGGGCCGAGGCCAACTGTATGAGGTTCAACAAGGCCAAGTGCCGGGTCCTGCACTTCGGCCACAACAACCCCAGGCAACGCTACAGGCTTGGGGAAGAGTGGCTGGAAAGCTGCCTGGAGGAAAAGGACCTGGGGGTGCTGATTGACAGCCGGCTGAACATGAGCCGGCAGTGTGACCAGGTGGCCAAGAAGGCCAACGGCATCCCGGCCTGTATCAGAAATAGTGTGGCCAGCAGGAGCAGGGAGGTGATCGTGCCCCTGTACTCGGCACTGGTGAGGCCGCACCTCGAATCCTGTGTTCAGTTTTGGGCCCCTCACTACAAGAAGGACATGGAGGTGCTGGAGCGTGTCCAGAGGAGGGCAACGAAGCTGGTGAAGGGCCTGGAGCACAAGCCTTATGAGGAGCGGCTGAGGGAACTGGGGTTGTTTAGCCTGGAGAAGAGGAGGCTGAGGGGAGACCTCATCGCGCTCTACAGCTACCTGAAAGGAGGTTGCGAGGTGGGTGTTGGTCTCTTCTGCCAAGTAACTAGCGACAGGACGAGAGCAAATGGCCTCAAGTTGCGCCAAGGGAGGTTTAGGCTGGACATTAGGAGAAATTTCTTTACTGAAAGAGTGGTCAGGCATTGGAACAGGCTGCCCAGGGAAGTGGTTGAGTCACCATCCCTGGAAGTATTTAAAAGACGTGTAGATGAGGTGCTTAGGGACATGGTGTAGTGGGTATGGTGGTGTTGGGTTGACAGTTGGACTCGATGATCTTAGAGGTCTTTTCCAACCTTAATAATTCTATGATTCTATGATCTGTGCTTATCGACCACGTGCCTCGCTGTACCTATCACAGGAATGGGACCCATTTCCTTCAGGCGATGACAAGACACTAAGTTATACATGTCCAAAGCCATCCCTGAGCATAGGCAAGGATGGCCCCAGGATGAAACTGTAAAACATTATCACAATATCGAGGCTCGCTTCTAAATACAACCTCATTTTGTGGTTACTCCAGGATTGCACAGTGAGTTTTATATGCATGTACTCTTCCCCCCACACTATCATGGAAGCAGCAGTAGATTTCTAGAGTATCCTACATGTGTTCACATGATCATGTAGAATGACACTATTCCATGGTAAGTTATAAAAACATCTTATGTCACAGTTCGTTCTGAAGGAGCATTTTGTAAAGGAGGTGAGATTTGATCTCATTTACTAAAGAGTTCGTTTTCATTCCCAGCTTTGCTAATGTGACATGGTACAAGAAAAATTGTCTGAGAGAATCATAGACACCGTCCCAGAGGAGCAAAGTCTTGGTTGATACAAGTTGTGGTTGTAAGGAGTAAGACATATTAGGTACTGCCAGTAAAAAACCCAACGACTACAGCTTGTGCTCTTAAAGACTTAAAGGTGGGGCTGATGTATTGTCATGATCTTTAATTTCTAAAGATTGCGAGCCTTCAGATTTTCCACACCTTCATAAAAAAATCCCAAAAGAAGCACTGAAGTTACACAGTTCAGGATATGAATGAGAATTGGCCTACTGTTTCATAATTCAAAATATCTTTTACTATGAAAATTTGGAGCTAACATTAAATATACTCGTCCAAAATACTTCTAGTAAGCTGTTGCATCTACTTGCACAAAAATGGCAAGTGGGGTTTGTTTTTCCTTTGATGCACTGCAATATAACTGTATTTCCCTTCGTAGTCACTGCATTATACGTTTTCATTTCCCTCCCCCACCACTTAAAATATTAATTATAAGATATTTAGAAATAAGCATAAATGACTATGATGTGTAGAATGCTGAGAGTAGGTTCAATAAACCATAGACTAAAAATCAGCTTTAGTCATACAAAGCGTATAGCTCATAAATACTGTATTTTGGGAAGAGAGGACAGGGATACCTTATCTTTCCTCTCTATCTAGTGCACTTGTGGAAGGGTTATGAAACCAGAGATTCACAGTGTTACGAATCCAAAGAGCAGTACTGCAGCACAGTTAGGCAAAAGACATGATGATTCATGCAGTCTTTCTCCTTTAAATCATAGAGGAACCAAAGTCCTTAGGCATCAGTCCCTTGCGTCATTAGTACAAGCTGTTACCTCCTTCTTTGTACAGTTTTAATTGTATTAGAACCAAATCAAAATCAATTCTAATGCTTTTGTTTTTACGAAGGGCAAGTTCTACAAAAGCTAAGACAACACTGAAAAAAATCCTAAAAGTGCAAAATGTGCCTTTAATTAGAGTGCATTTATGATATATATGGAAAGTACTTAAGTGTTTATTCCTCAGAGAGGTAAAAGTCTGGTAAGATAATGTCAAAAGTGATTTTAGCTCAGATGAAAAGAACTTAAAAAGTTTTCAAGACACTTCCATGGTGATTTAGTAAAATGACAGACGTTTTGCAATTAGATTGTTGAAATGAAGCAATGCACATCATCAGTTGCATTTTAAATGAATACTCCCTCAGGCTGCTATGTTCAAGGTACGCTTTCATAGTGACTTAAGCCCACAGTTCTTGTAAATGGAAGTCTACAGTGACACATGTTACGTGGTCTCCCCTTCCCTTCCTACTGTATTTCTACCTCCTCCCTTAAGTTGCCCCTTGTTCACATGAAACGCGAAAAGCCAATTCAGTTGATATGAATTGAGACCCACCATTTCTTTGGTTTTGTCAACTCGGTTAAGTCCAATAGTGGTGCACAGAAGGAAGCTAGAATACATTTAAGAAAGGTTGTACAAAAAAAAAAGGGGATGAACAGGAAAAGAGCATGTAGTAAGACTGCCTTAAACTAGGATCGAACTGGATCATCGGTCACACAGATAAAGGGACCCAGCAGGCAGAATTCAGTACCTAGGAAAGACGGTCCCAGGGTAAAGGAAACGTGTGATTAATTTCCTGTTCCACTACAGGTTTCCTGCGCAAGTCTGGGTGAATCACTTCTTCGCACCTAACTCACTACCTCCAAAACAATATACCCCTCCATCTCAATAATTTAATGAGATGTTTAGCTATGAAACTAATGAGGCCATATTTAAAAAGACAAAAAATCATTGTGCTACAGAAACAGAATTCCTTGAGTCAGATAAGTAATGCGGAAGAGAGATGACATGAAATAAACCTAATTAGAGCTGAGGATAATTGAAGTAGATTTAAATAGTTATAGGCCCAACATCTAATCAATGTCTTTTTTTTTATTTTCTAGAGTCAATCCTGACAAGATTTTTCCCAATTAAATACTAGTGAAGTTCTTTAGCCAAAGAGAGAGGTTAGTAAAAATAAGATAATAAATTTTTCTTTTTTTATACCAATGTCACATAGCTTTACTTTAATAAATGATTATTATTAATCTACTAATAGTACAAGCTATTCCATTCACCTAATAGTACTTGGGGATCAAATATGACCATATTGCAATATTGTAAATGTTCACTAGATGGCAATAAATGGCACTGACTTGGAGAATGAAATCAGTTTTTTTTTTTTAAATTACATACACTTGAAATACTTGAATAAAAATAAATGCAGTTTTTAAAGTATATTACACAACAGCAAAAAATTTATGAATATATGGAATTGTTCAATATAATTGTTCACAGAGAATTAAGAAAAGTGTATTTAAAAATGATTTGAAGAAATAGTTTCATACTGAATACTCTAGAAGGTAGAGAAGATTATAGCATTGCTGCATGTTAGAATGGTCTTAAAAATTATTAGATTTATAAATAACCAATATAATTCTCTCACAGAGGATCTGTCACATAAGCAGAAAAACTAACTTCATGTACTACTCTGGTTTTAACTGCAACATGACTATGTTTGAAAAATCTTTCTCAAAAACTCTCTACTCCTCCATATAGGGATATTTCTGAAAACCGAGAGACTCACAATTACTCCATAACCAATGCACTGAAATGCAAATTTCAGATGGAAGTAATTATGCATTAACATGCAGTTGTGGGTAATCTGGAAGTTACTGTGGAACAATAAATTTGTAACTCAACAGCTGTGAGATAGGCCCTAAATACAATTGGTCTTAAGAAGTATCTAAGCTGCAGTATTTCTGAAGTACCATTTTCAAAAAGGTGATAATCGGTATTCACAAATATATTTCTATTATTGGAAGAAAATAGCACTAACAAGACCAAATCAGAAGGTCAGAACTGTGCATGCATATGGATTTGTGTGTACACAAGAAGAAAAACACTGAAAGTGTTAAAAACAATTCACAGTCAAAAGTAAAGTGAACTTCTTGAAAAAACATATTACCAGCATTTTCTTATTTATATATTCTACTTTGTTTGAGATGGCAACTTGTGCTTTTCTCCACTTGCTTTTTGACAAAGAAAGTTCCTTAAAAACTGAACTTATGTCGAGTACCTACTTCAAAACACAAACGCTTACTAATTCTTAAAAATACCTCATGATTTAATGGACAATTATTTCTATTCAAGACAGAAATGTTCAGATCGCAATATCATTATGAATACAAATTTCTGTTTTCCCTAATTCTCATAAAAAGGATATTCCATTTCATGTAAAGTAGTATTTGGATAACTGGATCTTAACTAAAAAATGCATGCTTTTTGAGGTATTGTAATACTAAGAATGGAACCCCATTTGGGAAGTAGCTTAGTAAACATCAGAGGGTCAGCTTTGGCATGACCTTGGGCAATCAAAGAACAGGGAACCAGGAGTGCAAATCTTGGCCTCTGAAGAGTATACTGCTGGCAGCTCTGCTCTGAGGCTGTTGCTGCTAATTGATTTGTGAAGTACAGTTAAGCTCAGGATAACAGCAGTTTGTTGCAAGCTCAGAATGGCGATATCCCTGTTTCCCTGACCATGAAGTAAACGTCAGAAATTGTTTTATTTCTACTTCCTGAATACAAGAAGCTAAAACTGTCGCACCAAATGGAGTAGGATTGCTTAAAAAAGTAAGGGGGAAACAAGGGGGAAAAAACCCAACAGTGGAAGACAGTTATTTCTGCTTCTATTCCTTCCTCCTCCCCCCCTACCCACTAGTGAGGATTTAACTTGAAAGAAGGTATCTTACAATTGAGGATGTATTTAGATGTTCCGGATCTTCATTATATACAAAGGATACAACATTATTAATGCTCACAAATAGAGCAACATTCCTAGCGCGCAGTTTGAAAAAGACAGAGCACATAATTGCTTTTAATTACAGCATTTAGTTAAGTGTTTTGAAAAATTCAATTTAAAAATGCAAATTCTGTATTGTTATTGCATATTCTCCAGGATGATTTGGGGAGAAGTAAGTACAGATATGTTCCCAAAGAACATTACTGCAAATGGTTATCTATTAAATAAGACATTATTGAGTCTAATTAATTCTTCACTAAGCAAAACCTCCATGTACAGTCAGGTAGTCTTCCCTTATCTATGCACCAGTAATTCTCTTGCACTTTCTCTGACATTCTACTCTGGAATATACGGTACCTCTGCAGTTGCTGCCACCCACGTACCTTCATCATTAGCAGACAGTTTGCCATGGAGTACATCACCCGGCCCAGACGTGACCTCCACAGCTGAACAGAGGCTGCAAAATAAGAGCAGCTTGTGAATTTGCACAAATAAATTAGAGGTTCTTTCTTGCCATCAATTATTGGTCCTATGAATTACGATTTTGAAAGATCCCCCTCGTTAACACCACTGGGTTTTAGCCTAGAATTTTTCATTCTCAGCCATGCTGCACTATCAGACAGAAAATTCTGCATCTCTCCGAGGGAATTTATAAGCGGCTCTAGGGACCGTACACGATGCAACAACGCAGAGCAATAGACAGCCACACAGCTTTGAGCTCAAGCCAAATATTAAACGCTAGAAGAAGCCACGCATTTTCCAATATCAGAACAAAAGGTGCATAAAAAGATTCAAGTGATAATGAGCACCAGTTTTAAAACATGTAATCTACAGCATTAAATGTGATAAACTCAAAAATCAAACATCGCTAAAATGTCATTTCAGAGCCAAAACATGCAGGGTGAGAACTGTCTGAGTCTGGGACTGTTTGTGCTTGCCTCTGGCTTAGAGATATGCTGGAAAAATCTGCCAAGCCTGTCTGCTTTCCCCATGCTCCTGGAGCTTGCAGGCATTAAAAGCTGCAGCAGCAGATTTCTCTTTCTTGCTTTGCAGACAGACTCCTGACGTTGTAAGAGAATGGTTCACATAGATCCTTATTTTTCTCCTGTGATACCGTACCATAAATCAATGCTAGAAATATGCCTCTAATCCTCAAAAATAAACATTAGGAGTATTAATTTAGTACATTTGGAAAATAAATGTATCTCAGTCAATCAGCTGTCAAGGTCACTGTAACGATTTGAGAAAGGGGGAGGAAAGGGAGAAGAGGCTATTTCAATGAGATTGTGATAACTGAGACCACTTATTTATATCAGTAATGCAGTCTGATGAAAGCACGGCAGGTCACATAGATAATTCTTTCAGTGCACATAAATGCCATTACAAATAAGAAGAGAGCTTGGTGAAATGTCTACTCTCCTTCCTAAAAAGAAAAACTCCTTCAATCCTCTCCAACAACAAAACCAAACCAACAACCCATAAATATTCCCAAATTATCTTTGTCAAAAGAGGGGCATAATGTGGGATCCAAGACTGAACCCCGTATTTCACCCACCATATCTTAAAATCATTCATTACTCCTAGCTTTTGTTTTAGAAACTCCCCCTTGCCACACATCCCTACTGCTATTAATGGAGAGGATGATGTAAACCATGAGCAAATATTTTATGATACTTTCTGTATTTCTTTCTTTGTGGGTGTCTGTAAAACCTGGACATAATTAAATAACTCTCCTTTATTATTTCACTTATGTTAATCTCTCCTTTTCGCATGTCCTCATAGTTTGGTAACCATGTTCAGCTTTTTAGGACTTAGGTGACAACAAATTAGATGTTGATTCCTGCAGTAGAGACATCTAGGTTTCCTGTTAACAATCCAATAGCACCAGCTACGGTTCTCAAAAAGGACTGCAAAGCAGACAGACCAGATGTGTTCAGTTTGTGCTATAAGCTGAACAGGAACCTGATCGGGAAATTGCGTAGCCCTGTGGGATGAAGCTTCTTAGCACTGGCAGAAAGGAGTTAAAGAAAACCTGCAAAGCAGTAAACAAAACTGAAAAGCCAACAGCTGATCACTGTATGTTACTGAAATGCCTGAAACCCACTCTGCAGGTCCATGCAGCCATGCTTCCACTCTAAACATTTGTTTTTCCTTGTTATTTATCAAGGACTCCATACTCCACACTGCAACTTACAGAATGCCTTACCAGGCAAGTGGTGCAATGCTAAACCTCTCTGCCTGTTGAAAAACTGGCAAATGAGGTGCTCTGTTCCAGACTAGATGAGATGTACATGATAAGTCGATCGGTGTGGCACCTTCTTACACCAGCAATAAGGAATTACATGCTAAGCATAATCCCCATAATGAATTAAGCCTGTCTTCACATAAAGTTAATAAGGTTTGCTTCAGCTAGTCTCACATGAAGAAAACCAAACCCATTATCAGCCTCCTGCAGTTCCAAATGCAGAAAAAAAGCAGACAGGGAGCAGACCTGGCTGACCTCCACAGACAATAGCAGTCAACAGTCTCTGCAAAGGTCCCATAGGCTTTTTGGCAGTCTTAAACCTACAGGCAGCTGCACAGTAGACATGCGAAGATCTCTCCAAATTTTCAGCAGCCTTGTCCCTTGGTAACTACTAGCTGCTGCTTTTCTCACTATGCCTCCTCCTGAGCTCATCTCAGCTCTAAAGCAGCAGCAGAGAGGAAAAGCAAGAAGCCAGAAACTCACGAGTGAGGCAGTCTGCAGGACACAGGATTATGACACAGCTAGGAAAAAGTCCTTGTATCTTAAAGGGGAATCAGTGTCTTGGTTTTAAAGGGGTAAAAAGGAAAAGAATGTGTCGATAGTAAGGACAAAAATGAGGGTAGAAAGACAATAACAGGGGAAAGTAGGTAGGAGAACAGAGGCAAGAAGAAAAGTAGATACACGGAGAGAAGAACGGAAACTCCTGGAGCGCTGTGGATAAATCTTCAATATCAGATTATTTCTCTTTTTCCTAACCCTTTTGAGAAGAGTAGTAAATGTATTCATTTGACTATATTTGCAAATGCCTTTATGATATATGCTGCTCACATGTGTGTTCACTTTTTTAGGGCATACCTAGATGGTGTATTAAGTCAAGTACAATAACACATTAAAGCTGCTTCACATCCAGTCAATTTGAAGACCAGGCAGAAGAGTTCAGACAGGTGTACACCCTTCCATATAGACATTGTTTTAGGGAATTGTTTATAATAATTTTTTAACTCTGCTAACAACACTCCTCGGCCTCTTCCTATCTCAGAGGCAGACTTTTACTTCCCACAGGCTCTAGGTGAATGTTATCCTAGAAAGAGGTTGGTAAGATTTCCTCAGTCTATTAGCTAAAGCTGAAAGGTTTTTGTTTTCTTGGTATGATGTTTTTAACTTGCTAGGCACCATGAGTGGTTCATATAATCCATAAGAATGCCTAAAATGTCACCTCTTGTCCAATTCTTAAGTGCACTCAAATGACCTCATTAGTATAAATACCATTAAAAACCAACAAGATGCTTGGCAACTAATTTATCCTGATGGCCCTTATTTATGCAGTCATGTATCCTACACTACTGAAGTTAAACAACTAAGATAGAAGGAACAGGAAAAAAAACATAATTGCATATAAAATCATGCAAATGACGATATAAATTAATATCATCTAAATCTTATTCTAAAAAGTGACCTAGGTATTTCAGGAGTCTAAGTACCATGCAGCTACAGTGAGACTCAGCCACCTATGTAGCAGCATCCTAGGCCAGTGTAGCCTTTGTATGATGGCAGTTCGATCTAAAGAAATTTAGTGGATTTCATACATGAGGAGCCAGTCAGCCAAGGCTTAGGATGAAACATCCATCTAGCTGCAACAGCAATACACTTATATATTCATCACTAAAGGATAGCAGTCATGTTCTTTGTTTCTTCTAAGTAGGAAAAAAATTGATTTAGTGCATCAGTTTGATCAAGGGCAAAACTGTGAAATTAATTCCAGCAAATAAAAGTACAAGGTGTATGATTTCAGAGGCTGAGTAGGCTATGAGATTACAAAAATACTGGTTTAACAACTCTGGGGCAGTCTTGTGAAAACTTCTGACATACTTAGGCAAGCGATAAAAACACACTGCCTGTGAAAAAATGTTTAAAGAATACCTACCTTGTCTGTTCTCCTGTGTAATGTTAGTCATACTTCCATCTTCAGCTAAGCCTTGTTCCAAATTTTCTAATATCTGTAGTAAATTTTTTAAAGTAACCAACATGAGTTGAAACAGCACTATATATTAAATGCAAATTATCTACAATTGACAGTCTATATGAAAACCAGTTCAGGCAGGAATGCTTCACCTAGGTACAGTTCAAAATTACTGATTATTACCATAGCTAGATCAATTGGACAAAGCAAGAAAGCCATTGTACAGTAGAAGGATGTTGGAGTTCAGGTTTATGATACTTACAGAACATTAAATGTCAGCACACTCTCGGGACCTACACATTTTGTTAAGCAAAACATGAAATATGCTTCACCAGAGAATGAATGTTAATGACCACAAAGAAAGTCAAACTGATTTTTCATAGAAAGCCACTGCCTCTGGACTCCCCCACCCTAAGATTGGGCTCCGGTTTTATCCTTTTGTCCTTAATGAAGTATTCCTCTTAGTTCTTACTGCAATTTCCTTCTCAAAGTTTGGGGTTTATTGCTTCTTTTTTTTATTTATTATAGATTTTAAGTCATGTAAATTGTTGAGTGAATGAAACATTTGTTGTATTACTGGAAGAATGAAAATGTATAATTAATGAAGCTTGTGTCTTAAGCACTTCTAAAATATGTATGTAAGGTTGCGTCTGAAATGCAAGTCAACTTTTCTTTTTCTAATCCCATTACAGGTTCTCCAAATTTGTTTTCTTATTCCCACAGATTACCCTATTCTTCCTGTTATAGATTTGTAACTTTGGTCGTAGAACACTGCTTGAGATTTCCTTCAAAAAACCATTACGGCCACTTGCTCTTTAATCAGCTGCTGTGGTTAGCCAATTAGAGAAATACAAGGCGCTTCCTCTTCCGCGGGCTGAGTGCACTTCTGAACACAGAGCTCTCAGCTTCTGTCAGTATAAGAAGAATTATTTTTTTTCCTACACCAGCAAAGCATTTGAATTGTGCTCAGTGCTTTGTAAGCAAACACTTAAAACAACACAGCAAATCCTCCAAAGCAAAGACAGGTAGAATTAATCTGGCCTCAGACAGTATGCTGGTGCCTTCTACAGTCAATGAAGAGCAATCGGTTCCTCCAGGAAGCATGTTCATGCCACCTACTTTAGGCATCCTAAGGTGGAAGGAATTGCCCTAAGTACTGGGGCCGGTCCTGTTCAATATCTTTATCAATGATCTGGATGAGGGGATCGAGTGCTCCCTCAGTAAGTTTACAGACGACACCAAGCTGGGCGGGAGTGTTGATCTGCTGGAGGGTAGGAAGGCTCTGCAGAGGGACCTGGACAGGCTGGATCGATGGGCTGAGGCCAACTGTATGAGGTTCAACAAGGCCAAGTGCCGGGTCCTGCACTTCGGCCACAACAACCCCAGGCAACCCTACAGGCTTGGGGAAGAGTGGCTGGAAAGCTGCCTAGAGGAAAAGGACCTGGGGGTGCTGGTTGACAGCCGGCTAACATGAGCCGGCAGTGTGCCCAGGTGGCCAAGGCGGCCAACGGCATCCTGGCCTGTATCAGAAGTAGTGTGGCCAGCAGGAGTAAGGAGGTGATCGTGCCCCTGTACTCGGCGCTGGTGAGGCCGCACCTCGACTCCTGTGTTCAGTTTTGGGCCCCTCACTACAAGAAGGACATGGAGGTGCTGGAGCGCGTCCAGAGAAGGGCAACGAAGCTGGTGAAGGGCCTGGAGCACAAGCCTTATGAGGAGCGGCTGAGGGAACTGGGACTGTTTAGCCTGGAGAAGAGGAGGCTGAGGGGAGACCTCATCGCGCTCTACAACTACCTGAAAGGAGGCTGTAGCGAGGTGGGTGTTGGTCTCTTCTGCCAAGTAACAAAGCGATAGGACGAGAGGAAATGGCCTCAAGTTGCGCCAAGGGAGGTTTAGGCTGGACATTAGGAGAAATTTCTTTACTGAAAGAGTGGTCAGGCCTTGGAACAGGCTGCCCAGGGAATTGGTTGAGTCACCATCCCTGGAAGTATTTAAAAGACGTGTAGATGAGGCACTTAGGGACATGGTGTAGTGGGTATGGTGGTGTTGGGTTGATGGTTGGACTCGATGATCTTAGAGGTTTTTTCCAACCTTAATGATTCTATGATTCTATGATTCTATGTTAGATCGGATATTAGGAAAAATTTCTTTACTGAAAGACTGGTCAAGCCTTGGACAGGCTGCCCAGGGAAGTGGTTGAGTCACCATCCCTGGAAGTATTTAAAAAACGTGTAGATGTGGCGCTCAGGGACATGGTTTAGTGAGCATGGTGGTGTTGGGTTGCCGGTTGGACTGGATGATCTTAGCGGTCTTTTCCAACCTTTATGATTCTATGATTCTATTCTATGTGCTCCCTGGGCAGCCAGCACTCTCATGCTGCTCAGTGGGCCCGCAAAACTGACCAGATACCAATCTCTTTTCACAGACTAGAGTGAAGGCTTGAATTTAGGTGCCATAAATTTTGCTACAAGGAACTTAAGAGCAAGGAGAGACATATGATGAAATGACTGCAGTTACCACATGCCAGCTGAGCCAGGGTAATTTTCCTGATAAGAACTGTTAGCCCATGACAAATACAAGGTAATATGATTTAGTGTAAAACTTGCTCACAGAGGGCTAGGCTAAGTTGTCTAACCTCAAACTCTGAGAGGTTATGAGCATATACCAGTAGATACTGCAGCTTAGTTGACAGGTGGCAATTTATGAGACTGCAGTGGCATGCCTACGAGACTGAATCTCAATCCCACTTTTGAAAGCAGTGTGACCACTTAGCAATCCCTTAGAAACCAAAGTATCACATTTAAATGTTAAATGCCCAGTGTATAATGAGGCACCTTGTCAGAGGAAAAAACCAAACTGTTCTCTCCCAGAAACACCTTACCGTCTATTTTCTGTCCCGCCTAAAAAACATGATCTTTCTCTTCCCCTGGAAAACATCTAGTGATCACTTCTCATTCTCAATAAGGCTGAGTTCTTACTCTTGAAATGGTTTAAACACAAGGTGCCTTCATCAATGAGACATGCTGTCTTGTTTAAAAAGACAACGTGTTTGTTTGACAAAGCCCTTCTCTGAAAACATGTTCACTAACATTATCAAAAAAGAAAGAACTAGATATTAGCATACAATTAGAGTATTACATTAACTATTCTGTGACATTACTTGGGGATATCTAGCCATCACCTCAAGCTCAATGTAATTAAAACAGAACTCGGTGCTGATTTGAAGCTAATTGTTTTATTCCCTAGGTTTATCTCCTTTTGCCCTTCTTAAGTATAGGAACATCATCTGCAGTTTTTCAGTATTTGGGCACTTCCCCAGTTTTTCAAGAATTGTTTAATAATAACATTAATGATTCAGGTAGTTCCTCAGTGTAAGCTATCTGGGTTAGCTGACATGAAATGTTTAATTTTAGCAAATCCCCTCACCCCACTTTTCTACAGATGGTAAACTGTTTATTCTAGCAATATCACATGGGATAGCTCTAAACATCGTTTCCATTATAAAGAGAAATATGATTGAACACTTCCACCATTTACTTAAACATCAGTTTTACGTATGAACTATGCTTTTTCTTGTTTTGAATATTTATAAATGCACACTCATTAGTTTCACTGGCTAGTATTACTTCACTGAGTCTTCTGTTTCATTCCCTATCAATCGCCTGTATACTGTGATTACTAACCCTTGCATACCACCATTTGCATTCCTAGTTTCCTATCCTTACGTATCTCTCTTTACTACTTTATTTCTTCTTCCACAACTTTTCACCAGCATTAGCTTCTTACTCAAAATAACCTTTTTTGGTGCTTCTGGAATTGTGGCTTTTTGTGTACTCAGACTGGTGCAGGATCATCATCATTTCTACAAACTCATCAAACAAAGCATCAAGACAAATATCTCCTAGACTGAAGTAACGTATGAGAAACAGAATACCTATGTAACCCTACTAATTGAGCCAGAACTGGAACAAAAACCAAAACCAATCAGTAGCTAAGAGACTGAAAAGTTCATCAATTTGGAAGTAAAACAGAAGACCAGGAGATATGAGGAGCGTGTATGGAAGGGCCAAGGAGGAACATAACTACTCATGAAGGAGAGTGGTGGAACTATAGAGGGAGTGGCTGATGGACAAACGGCACAAAGTATTTTTGAAAAGTTTTGCAGAGGTAACACTTGCAGAGGCTTTTCTAGAAAGCAAAACTGTTAACCCACTTGCCACTGCTCCACCCACCTGATAGAAGAGCCCAGTACAGCTCTGCCACTTGAAGGATTAGGGTTAAAAAGCAAAATACGCTGCACTGTAAGATGTGTGCACTTCCAGGAGCTCTCCCTCAATCAGCTAGGAAGCTTAGGTACAAACAAGGGAGGAGTTTAGTTTAAGCCTGACTGTTGTTCTTCTCACATTTGGGTCTCCAGGTAGGTATTTATTAGCCTGTCCTGAATATTATTAGCACTAAAGTGATCACGCCTATGTTTTTAAATGAATACTTTAAAAGAACAAACACTTTTGTGATTTAAATTACTATTGTTACTTTTACCGCTTGGCTGTTTGGAGACCATTTATTTCAAGGCGGACTTATAAGGGCAACAACCCGTTGAGGCAATTCATGTTGGGAAGACCAGCAATAACACAGAGACAGTAACAATTTCACCAAATTCCTCACCCAACCTATAATAGGCATTTAGCACTACAGATTATTTCTTTCCCAAATGTTGTACCTATAGACAGAGATGTAAAATTTGCAGGAATACTGGAAAAGTTAAAAAAAAAACATTATTGCCTATACAGGGGAAACGAAAATCATGGTTTTGCACTCAAGCTCCTATCCTGCTTCAGGTACCAGAAATACGTAGGTAGAAGGGGACTAAAGACACCGAATTACCAAAATAGTGACAAAGCAAATATGGTTAGATTTTTAAGTAGAATGGATAATCCAAAGTTGACAAGTATCTGTAGAATGCATACAACAAAAAGGAAGAGGAAATTCAGCAGGTTAAAAGGAGGTATCAGACAGGAAAAAACACAGTTACATTAAGAAAGAGAAACAAAATAGGAAGACAAATTTTCTTATGATAAGAATGCATTAGCATTAGCCTGGAATAGCCTCCCAGGGGATGTGGCCTCAGCTCCATAGGCTAGCTCATTAAAAACTAGAAAACAACCTTGCGTTGCAGAGGGACAGACTAGGTGAGCTAATAGGTCTTTTCTCCTAGCTTTTATGACTCCAAGATCATCTCATTTACATAATGACTATTCGTACGCCCTTCTGTAAATACGGATGACCAAAGATTATTTTTCCGCTTTTTAAAATAGAGAAAAAAAACACTAGAGGCTCTTGGTTGAAAGCTCCCCAATTAATTCTGTTATAACCCAAATGGTTCCCAAGTGTCATATACAAATACTAAGACTAATGAGTGTACATCCTGTATGTCATCCTGTATGCCATTTTCTTGGTTATGCCATGGGTTTTCATAAGTATTATGCACTTTATTCTTGAACGTTCCAGGTGAGATCGAGATTATTAGACTAACAGCATTCTATACAAAAAATTAAAACATGTATCTAAATAATGTTTTTTGTCAGCCAACCCTGACTTCAAATGGTTAAATTATCGCCAATTTACAACTGTCTTTAAAAAACATATCTATATTTACAAACTGTCCTTTTTCACACTCTTGTTTTACAGTTGTCTTTGAATTGCTCCAAAAGACAAGGTATTTAATTGAACGCAAACAAATGAAGTAATCTGCAATGAGGTGTCTAGAATAATTAATCAGAAATATTCCCTTGAGAAGGATGGTATGTTTTATTTGTTCATTTGTAGTTTTCTGTGTACTGTACTTTAAAAAGGAACATCCATCAGCACAGACAATGGCCTGTCCGGGCTACTGTATCCTGGCTCTAGTGGAAGCTGTCAGAAGAAAAGGGAGATCATTCTCTTTCTGACCGCGATTGAACATACTAACCCAAGAGAAACTTTGCCAATTCAGACACAGAAAGGCAGAGTGAAAGAGAGGGCAATCTGCAAACCAGCAGCAAGTGCAGAGAATGGGGGACTCCTCAGAAGAGCTAGAAGATGCACAACCAGCCTCAGAGAAGCTTTCGCCAAGGGCACAAAGGATCACACAGGATTTGTAGTGACCTAAGCCACTAGAGGCTGATGGAGTGAGTAAACAGACTTGTTCTTCAATAAATTAACGGGCAGGGAAATATGTGTATTTTAACTTGTAAATCTCCTTTATTTCTATTTCATCTTCTCCAGCAGAAGTTTCCCTTATTTAAACAAATAATCAGCCTGGTTCATATTCAAACAAAATCTTGCATTATAGTTTAAAAGCTTCCTTGGTACACTGGGTATGCTTTAAGAATATCACTTTAAGGAACAGAATGCAGGCAGAGCCACCTCAAGGTTGTAGATGACTTAAAGGTCTTGTAAAGGAGGGGAGTTAATTTCCTTTTCTTTCATTCCTCTGTTGACCAATAATCTTTAATCTGTGGAGAATCATGGCTGATCACACTGTAACTGAGATACGGCCATTTCAGTAAAGTTAGCCAGATGGCTGATGAATGCCCTGCTCAGCAGTCACTTTCTCGTTCACATTCATACAATTTTCTCTCTCCGTTACAAGATAAAGGAACTTAGAAACTAGTTAAGTTTTTGGAATCAAGTGGCACCTTTATGACTGAAGGGAGACAACACTGCACTTAGTATCAGATCGCAGAAAAACAAGATATGAAACAGCTG
Organism: Calonectris borealis; assembly: GCF_964195595.1. Lineage (NCBI taxonomy): Eukaryota > Metazoa > Chordata > Aves > Procellariiformes > Procellariidae > Calonectris > Calonectris borealis. The sequence goes on from NC_134314.1 coordinate 20,344,932, forward strand.
ATCTGCTGCAGACCGGGGAGGCAAATGTCAGCAGAAACACTGTGAAATCCTGCAACAGAGGAGTACGACATTTCCTAGAAGAAAAAAAATTGAGGAGGACTGTTTATGAAGGAAAAGGCTGGAGAGAACAGTCTGCCAGTAATACTATTAGATGAGATGGTCATGAACAGTTAAAAGCATTGATGAAGTGCTAAAAAGTAGCACTTCTTGGCCAAATTAGGTATATATCTCAACTGTTTCCAAATCAATTCTTTCCAAATCTGTAACAAATGCCACATTAATCTCTTCTTACCTAAACCTTTCATCTTTTTCCCTCATAATACAAAGAACTGGGTTTTTTTACTGTAGACATTTGGTTATCCTAGTCACTACTCTGCTAGAAGCAAATTGATTTTATATACATAAGGCCATTATAGCTATACAATTAGCAATTATCAAATCCTTTCACTTCTGTTATCCAAGTTACTTTCAGGAGTAAATATAGGAAACTTGCAAGGAATACTGAAAATAAAAATTAATCACATGTATTTATCACATATACAGTTCTGAACTTTCAAGTGTCACAGATAAAACAATAATGCTGCATTTCTTCTAGAGCTTACCACATTTTAACTGTTGCATGAGACTACTTGGGAAAGATTTCTGTTAAAAACATTTAAGGATGAATGCTTAGCAGTCAGGGTGTCGGATTTAGTGGATAAGGTTACTGCTCACACCACCATCACTCCAATTTCAGCACTGACAAATCCCGTATTATAATTTAGGCCATAATTTTGTATTGTAGCACTTGACAAAACAAAACAAAAACCCCAAAACAAACTCAGCAGGTTGCATTTATATTCCCAAATGACCATTGTTTCCAAAACCTGCTATTCAGACTCTTTCTGAAGGATCAAGACTATTTTTGAAGGATCAAGATCATTAACAACTGTGTTTTGAGCTAGCTGGACGCAGCTGAGTGAGGGAAGAAAGCTCTCCTACTTGCCCTTAAACACATCTGCTTACTGTCCTTCGTGTCTTGTCTGGTAAAAGCACGAAAGCAAGAGATCTATGTTGTCCACTGTTCTACTCATTTTAGTCAGAGCTACCTCAGAGGAGAGAAGGGTGTATCCTAAAATGGAAGAGGCACTTAATTACTTCTTTTAGTGAGTTCCTTATATGTATCAAGATGGAGTAAAAAGTGTCATCACTGAAACTTCATGTTCCTTATTAGGACAGTAAAATACATTTCTTAAACATTACGAAATGTTAGTGCATAGAGAAGCTGTTACCTTGGCGCAGACTATCTTCATACTATGCAGTCTGTCAAGTGATTCCTGAGGATTACCTAGGTACTGAGGAAGTTCGGCATGTAAAATCCGCATGGAGAAAGGAACCATGGAACCTAGAAACATAATTAATTTTATTAAAAATGTTTGCTATAATGATCAGTTTGTGATCTGCGTACATTACACAAGGTATTTCTCACTAGTGTATATAACAAAAAGTCCCTTTTACCTTCATATCCTTTTCTTCTCCTGATGAAAGATGTGAAAGATGAGAAAAAAGCAAACTTTTTCTCACCTATAACATGTAATGTATCGTAAAATGTTTTAAATTGGTAAACACATATGTAACCATAATCAAGAAGGCAAGAAAAAGGTGCACCTAATTCAAATTTTCAAAAACAAGTTGTGCACGGAAGTACAATGTTTCATTAAAGATTTTTATAAACTAATTAAAATGAAGGATTTTAAAAAAATGGAAGTTTACTCAAGTTGCAGCTACATTACTCCTAACGTTTAATAATTATGCATATTTTACAATCAATGTAGAAGAAATAATATGAAATTATTTGCCTTAAAAGCATGCTTGCAAAAAAGTTATATAACCAGAGCATGCAAAAACCATTTCTATGTAATCCTTTTCCAAATAAACAGAAAGTTGATATGAAGGGCTCCTATATTACAGAAAAAAAAAAAAAGAGAACAGAAAACCAACATGAGTTAAAAGAAATAAAAAATAAAAATGGTATAATGATGAACAAAAATAATAATACTATAATAGACACATTAAATCTAAAAATATATCAAGTTCTCTGGGAAATTAAAATATATTACGAAGTATTTTGTTTCTTTTTTCTATTAATATCCACAGGTTTGTGTAAAGGTCCAAGTCCATTATGCTAAGCAGAGACCATTCCATCGCTCTAAAGATGACTTTTAGCCCGAGTTTTACTTCATTAATATTAGCTCTTCCACAAAGAGTGACTAAATGACTCTATACTGAGAGACTGATTCTTCATTAAGATGGTGTATTTTGTGTATTTTCTGGTTTATTGAAAACATCAAAGAATAGGGAAAGAATTTTAAGCAACATTTGGGAAGAAACAGAAATTTCTTCCTTTTCATATTAGTTTACTTTCGTCTTTATTATTATTATTATTATTATTATTATTATTATTATTATTATAATATTTACCAAAGACCCAATATCCTCTAAGTTTATGAGCATCCTGGCTGACTTCAAGGGCAGTTTCAGGAGCTTTAGGGAATCCCAGTGTGTGTAACATCTTGCTTTCAGAAAACTGCATATCCTGATAGGCAGACAATAATATTGAACATAAACTAAATGCTATTTTTAAAATCAAATCAGAGCTAGCATAATGGGGAAATAGCCCTTGCAAAAGACCATGCTACAGTTCTAATATTTTAATATAATACATTTGCTTACTAAGACATATTGTAAGGTGATTTCCCTATCAAGTCAGCTCTTGCCTCATATTTTCTCAAAAATAGGACTCAGGTTTTTGCACCTGTTCTTAACAGGTTTGTATGTCAAAGAGGTAAATGCTATATACAATGAGTCATTGCCTCTAGACATTTTTTTAAAGGTTGACAAAATTTTAATCACAAAACTCACTAATTATGACCTTCAGAGTAAGCCACTTATATCAACATAAATTCTCTTTTGCCAATGCTAACTATTCCCCATGGCTTCCGTGACTGCTGTGTTCCCGTAACGGATGTACACAGTTTCATGAATCGTCATATGTGGAATAGAGATTAAGAAATAGAATTTCAAAAGCAGTTTTGTTTAAGAGAAGTGTAACAGGTTATTCAACCAGTAACAAAAGATGTGAAATATTTTATGTATGTATCCTGACTAGTACCTAGCATGACACAAGTGAAGATACACAGTCAGAGTGGGGGGGGTGAACAAGAAGGAAAAGGAAGGCGAAAATAATTTAAGAGTAAATTCCATGCCAGACTACCACAGAAAAATTGCTTTGTAGACACGTTGCAAACTTAAGAATCTGCACTGCAAACCTATGGAAGCAAACGTGACCTGCAGCTGGTCACCTCTCCGGTGACCAGGTTCTAACTCCACCACCCAACGGTAATCCTGCCAAAAAGAGCAGTACCTAAAACTAGCTAGTTTGGTACTGTTCTTTTGGAGAAAGTAGTCTTAATTTACTGCTAATACATGAACCATGCACCTACTGCTGCACTCAACAGGATTTCTGAGGCAAAGATAAAAAAAGGAAAAGTTTTGTTCATCAGTAAAGCTTTGGAAAATCTGAGATATAAAACAAAAGGAATCTAAAGTTTTAGCAACATTTTTGGCTAATGACTGTTCTAGCATTTTCAACTCTGAACAAGTTTGTACCATTACATTCTCTTGTAAAATGCAGCAAAAGGTCAACTCAATAAATACTCATACAGAAAACCTGAATTGGTAAGAGAACAGCTCAACATACACATAGACGGGTATTTAATGGAGCGCAGATGAAATGTCTCACGTTACCCATTTTTATAAAATGTATATAATGTTTTGTAAAACACTTTTTGGGATTGCATATTTTGTAAAGTATTGATCTTATCTATTGCTGAATGAAGCCACGCTATTATGATCCATGCAGGGGAAAGGAATAACCCATTACTAATCTACATCATCAGAAGTGGTGTCAGAGGATGTCAGAATGATGAATGTGACTCCAGGCCAACTTAGACTCCATAAGAATCTGATTTATTTCCTATCACAACTAAGACCTCAGTTGAAATAGGCATTCAGAACTATATTACTTCAAAATGTACTTTATTAATGTATTATTTCTCAACCACTTAGTATTTCCTTCATAGCATGTGACCAAAAAGCATTCCAGTGTGATCCTTGGTAGGTATGTCAAGTGTGATGACAGATCTCTCAAACAAAACCAGAAGGAAGCTGGCCCACAGTGTAAGGGTAGTCAGTGTAATGACTTTTCAAACCAGAATTTATATTACTATTTCACACAGGAGGATCTAAAACTCTAGCATGTTTCTTCTCTTTCTTTTTGAAACTCATGACATAACTAGTATCCTGCAAGAAATTTTACTGTAAGCATCCAGAGAATTTCTGTTACTTAATGCTTATTAAACAGGCTGCTAACTTCATTTAAAATCTCAAAAACCCAACCATTTCTGCCCTCTTTCTCAGTTTCCTTGTAATCCTTCTGAATAGCAGAAGATTTTTTTTTTTTTTTGAAGAAAGCACAAAACTGTTTGCGTGCTCTCACACAAGTGTGGTAACTGGGGAAAACAGAAGAGAAAAGAAATGAGCTTTTACCACTGGTAAGGCTGTCTTACCACTCCATGTAAACAGTATTTTGTAACTTCAAGTCAAATCAGATACGCAAATTGCTCATAAAAAACCTGCAGCACTTATCCAAGCTACTCATTCAAACATATTCCTTAAATACTCTATTTATAAAAAAGAAACTCTGAGATTTTTGGTGAAGTACATTTTCCCAGATATGTTCATAGAATCATAGAATCTGTTCCTGTCTGCAAGTAAGCTTCTTTTTAGTTAAATGATGAGAGGTAAGGATAATATATCTAATTCAGTTCCTACATTAATAAACTGATTTTCTGGTTAAAAAAAGTGACCATAAATTCATGTTAGATTTGGTACAGCTTTCAATGAGTGCTACTTATATAAAGTGCTAATATGATTTACATACACTTCTCAGGAAGAAATACATGGCAGTAATAGAAAATGCATGTGAAGAGATCTGTTCGCCAAAATAATTCTGTAACTCATGGTTAACAGTTGTGTAAAAACTGACAACAGCCCCCCCCCCCGCCAGAGTTCTCTATTACTGTATTGTCTCCAGTATCCAAAATCTGAATCTATAATTTTCTCAATCTAAGAAAATGGAAAAATCATCTTTGAACTTGTCTGAAATAAAAATGTCAAGAAAGAGCCTTAGAGAAGCAACAGCAAGTTACTACAAATCTTTTCACAGGGTGGATGGTTATGAACCTTTGTTCTCACAGGATTCAGCAAGGTGACCTGTGTGCATGCCATGGTGGAAGAGAACATTGTGAGCATAATGGGTTTCAAATGCAGCCCAGCAGAGCTTCATGGGGTGAACAGGAGATGAAAAAGCCAAAGGCAAACTGTAATTGATTCTTGTGAATCTTCATCAAAGCCACATCAGTTCACTGATAAAAAGGTAAAAAGCAAAAATTAAGAAAATCATAGAAAGTGCTGACTTGGAACAGTTAACTCTGAGCTCACTAAGAATTCTGGTCTAAAAAACAGGACGTGGAGTTGTTCTACGACATCATTAGATCATGTTGCATCAAGGCTCATAATTCAGCCTTCTTCTGCTAAAAGAACAACAGTGCGGAGGAGGAGCCCATTCTTGTTGTTAAAAAAATATACAACAGAAAAAGAAACTGGACACAAATCTACAAAAACACAGTTTCCATTCTGTCTTGCAAGACACAGAAATTGAGCCTTCTGATAAGCATTCCCTAACATTTTAATATGAAGATGGTGACAAATGAAAAAGAGTTGAGACCTAAAAAAGGTGTGTCTGAGATTTTAGAAAACACTGTAATTTTCATTTTACATTGTCTAGGTTAACAAGAAAACAACTGGGAAGAGGTAAATGACATTTGTTGATGACTCTAGTAGATCAATAATAATAGTGTTATGAAGGTCTGAAAGGCAGGTTGTAGAATTCAGAGTACAAAATTGAATTAAAAAGCAGATTAACAGCAGGGAAAAAAACTACACTTGCCTCAATAAACACAGTTACATTGGGGAAAAAACAAAAACAAGAAAGTAATTAATACTAAGCGGTAACAGAAATACATGTGCTTGTTAGATTAAGAATGACATTGTATTGTCTGAAAGTTTTCAGCTACTTGCTTACTGTTAGGCCACATATTTAAGGCACACAGCGTATCACACATTTCTTTGTAATAGGTTCCTATACAAGTGGGCATATATATTCTGTGATATCCCACTAGGGATAACAGAATTTTATATAAAATAAAATGGATCGTGGCATGTGCTACCTTTTGCAAAACTATTTGGAATTTTATGTCTTTTATGTCTTCTATTATTTTACTCAGTACTGAATTTAACAAGGCAACATGTCAAGGAAATATTCAAAACAAGCAGCATATCCTGTAATTAAAATGTTTACTTAAGAGCACAGGAGAATGGATTTTGCTCTCTACTTCATGCTTCAGATTTCTAAAGAAGTAATGCCCTCTTACACAGCAAAACCACATCAAAATAAGCCTAAACAATTTCAACAAAAGGCAATACCCTGCAGTTATTGCTATGTATTGAAATTTTATTTTTAAGTTAAATAAGTCTTCCTCTAGCTTGATGTTTTACAGTTGACCTCTGTTGCTCCTCTTCAAGGGTTTCATAATTTTATCTATAAAAAATTCATAATGGTTTAATTTCAAGACAATTCTTTTCTTAGCTATCACTTCTAAATACAGTAGAGAATTTTTTTCAAAGAATATGACTTTTGATTGTCACTTTGGCATGAATTAATCTCATTCATATATATATTATCAGCATACAAAAGGCAAAACTAAGAAGTGAAAAAAGGTCTGCTGAAAGGAAAATGGATACACCAAAAGCATGGGAACAGATGGAATAAATAGTAAGATCAGGTAGAATTTTCTAAGACCACAGATTTCAATTTCTATTTCTTTATGAACAGCTGCACATTTTCATAACTGTCATAACATAAACATCACCTCATGCCAATCAAATTCAAACTGTAGCCCTCATCTGCAACCCTTTTAGAGTAGAAAATTGAGGTTTCCAATGGCTAGCCATTTTATCTTCATATTTTCTTGTTGCAAAATCAGTAACCAGAAAAGCTTTCTGATCTGCCTTCTACAGCTCATTCAAGAAATCTTAAATACCAAAAGCAGCAGTAGGTCAAATTATCATCTACTGAAAGCATAAAGTGGGATCTTATGACAGTAAAAAAACAAAACAAAGCAACAAACCCTTCCTTCACTGAGTAAAAGAGAAATACAGAAAATTCAGTTTCATAAAGATATTCTGCTTCATACATATGTATACACACAGAGATGTATATCCATGAATGTATACGCACACACACACTTTTACATACTTCTACAACAGCATATTTGTACAATTTATAAGGGGATTTTTAAAAGTGATGATGTAGTAACTTTGAATCCTAGTCTCACTGACTGTCAATTAAAAAGTACACTGAAAAAATCCAGATTCAACAGACTAGTTACCAAGCTTTTGCTTACTACTTTCATTCCAGAGAGACTGAAGAGAGATAGGAGCCTACAAACCACTTAAAGAAAATGTTTTGAAAATTTTATTTGAAATTGCATGTTTTCATATGCGTCACAATTTAAGTGCACGTGACCCAAGAATACAGATATTCTGACTTAAGTTCTGGTTTTGAAAGGTTTCAAAAATACTTTTTGAGTAATCTGGAGTTGTTATTTGCACTGAAGCAAGGAAAACATAAGAGAAAGAATGCAGAAAAACCCTGCAACAATTGCTCTACCACAAAGGGATCACCATAAATCTTACCTACTGACAACTGTAGTAAGGCAGAATTTACAAATGAGTTACTTGCTCACTTTTAAGAAATACTATATAAAGCTGGTACTGTCCACAATGAGACTACATAGCCTTGGGAAAGAAAGCACAATTAAATATTTTAGCAGCACTCTACCCCCTTAAAGTTATACATACATTTCTTAACTAAAATATCTATATTATTTTAGCAAAATTTGCATTTGCAAGTCTGACTACTCTGAAAAGCCAACTGGAACCACAACACGCGAGTGGTATTTATTCAAGTCGTATTAGCTGATTTCATAGGTAGAAGGTGGCTCTGAAGCAACAGAACAGATAACGAATTTAAAGAGACAATAGAGAGATGTACATAGTACTGTACATAAACTAATAGGCAAACCAGTTCCTCTAGAGGCTTTAATATGTTTTTTACTGTCAACATGAGCTTGAATGAAGAAGTCTTCCGAGCAACTGCCAAGACTGAAGCAGTCTGACATGGGAGTGCAAGTTCAGGCACAGCAGTATTTGTGGTAACATATGAGAAAACCAATACCACATATAACAATGACTGGAGTCTTTTTTTTCTTCTGTTTTCCTGCAAAATTTATTAACAGATAGGAGTACTCTATATGCTACAATTTCTTTAGTCTGTGCATTTCTTCTTTTGTCCCTGTTTTTACCTCGATTACTTCTTTTTGCCTCCCCACCCACCATAATTATTTTTCTTTTTTCTCCACACCACTTCCCATTCTGCTACAGTTCTCCCACTAACCAAAAGTTGATGAGGATGAAAAAAAACCAGGCATTTCATTTATAGCATCATCCAAAACCATGCTGAGAAAAAACAAAAGGAAGCTTTAGCAAGGCTGCCTCCTACTAGCATAGACAAGTAGGAGAGAAGAGAAGAAGAAAGGAAGACAGTAAACTCAAAATGGCCAAATGTCACTGTAGAGGCATCACTATGTTTACTGTGAAAGCCTATAGGAGATAATTTCCCCAATACATGCCTGTCCTTCCTTATGGTATAGTCTGACATCCAGAAGCAGGACCAAGCTTCAGAGAGCAGGCAGACCTTGGAGCTGTACACAGTCCTCTGCACTACACACAGTCCAGGTGTCTGTGAAATGCCTTCTGCAGGTATTAGAGAAAAATTCTGGATGACTGTTTTCACAGTAAGCGCAGTGTCTCTGCGTCGACAGACATATGACAAGTTTCCTATTACATCTTCTGCTCTTTTATAAGCTTTTTAAATGTAATAATAATAATTTATTACATTTCACCTTAGACATCAGCACCGAAAACTTGTTTAAAACATGGGTTTGAACGACAGTTCTAGACTACGTATGATAGGATTCCTTTAAGGAGATCTGGATTTCAAAACTGAATAAAATAAACAAATTAAGAGCACTGCTTAAGTAAATAAGGACACATAGAAAATGAAATCTCACACAGCCAACTATTTTTTGTATCAATTTTTTCATATGTTTCTGCTAAAACTTCTAGCTACAGTGGATATTAGTAAAGTCAGAAAAGTAGTATAGACCTAGTGAAATATGCTAAAACAATAGTTGAGTGATGTCTAGACTCACACTACTTTGAGAGAAATATATGTATTTTATATATACATAATATATATTTTTTTTAAACTGTCGCTATCGATCTGAAAGTATCAGCCTATTGCAGCACATACTAGTGTATCCTTATGGTCACAACACAGCCACACCTTAAAAAAAAAATTGTGCTAGAATTAGTAACAGAGTTAATGGGAAGGTGTACAGTATGAAATCAGTTTCTAGAACACATACAACTAAATTTTTAAGAATATGTTCCTTATTTAGGCACTTTCCACCAGACAACAGAACACTGATTTCATGTTAGAGGAATACAGATGATGCTGTATCATCACAAGGAGAATGAAAAGGAGAAAGGAAAACAACACACCCCTATACATATAAACCTCTGGTCAGGGGAAGAGAAGTCCTATTTTTACCTGTGCACAGTTTTTTTTTTTCTTCGTAATTCAAAATAAATTCTTCTCAATTATTGTAGTTTTAGAACACTGATTTTGATAGCATTAACTTTTCTGTAACTTACTGGTCTATTTAGCAGAAACAAGACCAAATTATCTCATAAAAGAATGAAATAGCATTTTAATGTTCCATTTTAATTGTTGGCTCTCACTCTTTCAGAAACACATAGGCATTACCAATGGAAAGGATATCTCAGGTTAGCGAATCTATCATCTGAGACACTTGATGAAGTATCATGAGGAACACAGAAACAAACGATATGGATAGAAGTGGGTCAGACTGTGTAAATATAAAGACAAAACCCTAAAAAAAAAATATATCCTGAAATCCATTAGTCACGACAATGATCACAAAAATTCAGCCTTATATACCCCACAGAGTACAATGGAGATGTGCAGGAAGCAGTCTGGAACAGAGTGCCTGACCTAAGTACCTACCTATTACAAAACAAAACAATTATATATAAAATCAGACTTTTCAGCTTCTCTCCACAGATTAATTTAGAAGAAATAAACTCGTAACTGAAAAATTTTAACATTTTGTTAGAAAATGAGAATGGTTTGCTCTTTGCCCTGTATCAAACAGGAAAGATCAAAGAGTGACTTGACTAATTTCACTGGCTGATCCAAGGATCCCAGCACATTCCACCCCCCGGGATGGTGCACACCTACAGGCAATGGACATGATGGAAGAAAGAGACTTAGAAACCAGGAAGGGAAGATTTCAGAAAGATTAGATCTTACAGCCATGATGAAGACAACAGTAATGGGATCCATACACAGCATGGCTGCAAATGCTATACAAAATCTCAGGATGAAACAGAGATTAGTAGCATTGCTGAAAGGGAAAGAGCTTTGGGAGAGCTTCAGAGGAAAATTAAGAGGACCGTATTGGCCATGTTAAGTTAAATTAATGGAAAAATCATCTTCCACTCCTCATACATTTACTTGGAATTTAAATTCTTTGAGGTATATTACTCAAAGATTAATGGATGAGGGACTATGCTCACTGCTGTAAGAAGCTCAGGTATATAAAATTTCCTTACTTCAAGCATAGAAAACACAGAAAACTTTCTAATTTATTATATTTCTTATTATGAATATTTTGAATACAAAGAAATGATGCAAAATATTATATGTATTACAATTAATGTGTAAATTATTTATACCTATACTCTCATTTCCTAAATTGATTTTTAAGTGCTTACTCCATTTATATACCATGAATCAAAATTAAAATGTTGAAACAAAACTCTTCCTTTTATGCTTGTTACACCACAAAATAATATGTAAAATTACCAAACAGCAGTGGATTGTGGATTCATACTAATACATTTCAATCAAAGTATATGAATGATTTATATCTATTTTATTATTTAAATTATCTGGTTAACAATGCATGTATATCAGATTTCTTCATCCATAATCCAGCACTGCATAGTTTAATGCTAGCCAGAAGAGAATTGCTTGCTCTCTCCTACATCCCTCCAAATAGCATCCCCCTCTCTCCTCAAAACTACGTAAGTAAGGTTCGATAGCTGTTCCCACATCTTAATCACATTGTATTTATATGAGATATGCACAACCAGCAGGTCAGCTCCATCCAACCTTTATCTTATTTTCCTTACAGATGATCAGATTTCGGTCCTGGTTTGAATGTTCAACTGTTAAAAATGAACTGAGGCACATAAACACGAAATAGAGTATTCTCCTTAGGTTCACCTTTTTACCATAGGTACCTTCATACTTTGTATGAAATAGCTGCAGTGGTTGAGTGGTTGCTACAAAAACAGTTTGGATCCAAAGTTCAGTCACAGGACAGGTGTCTGCAACAGCTGGCCAGAGTGTCCAGAACTCTGTGGCACGAGGACTGAAATGCCTCAAATATTGACATGACCTGCAAGAATTCTTTTCTTAGGCAAAATAACTTATTTTTAATACTGAAAAAAGAGGTGGAAACATACATACGGCCTGGGCAAGACTACTTCTCCTGTGCAGCACTGCATCATGTGCAAAGCTGCCAAAATATAACCAGATCCAAAGAGCTGTCCATCCTGATGACCAAAACCTCTCTCTTAAAAATAACACGGTTCCTTCTCAGTGCATTGACTATATTCAAGGAAAAACATGAAATTTTTGCCTGTGATTGCCTGAAAGATGCTGAGTAAGGTCAGAGGGACTTGTTCATTGGTCTTGCTGGGTACAACTGATCCTTTGCATCACTAAACAGACGAAACAATCTTCTGCAAAAGATCCTGAACTTTGTTGACACCAACTTCCCTTCCTCAGGAACCTCAAAATCTCCATATCTTTTTAGCTTTCCTCATTGAGACTACCAGCATCTTATGTAAAGCGGACTATATTTTGTCAGAGAGTGGCGCTGCCTATTACAACTGTTACTTACAAGCCTTTTATTACACATTGTGGTTCAAGTATGAAAGCCAAAGAACAGTAAGATCACTCAACAGTGTACTTGCATTAGAGAGTTATTTATTTCTAAATAACAGATTTAGAAAAAATACAATTTCAAAATAGCCTGAACAGGAGTGAAATTGCTCTTAAAAATAGCAATTTTTCAAATCCAGACTCCTGGAGGACTAAAATATCCTGGGTAATGGAACTATTTGGTTAACCTAGGGGCTATTGGGAGCAGTGGGAAATACCGCATTTATAACTCAAGATAAACCGCTTATAAAGAACTGAGGCTGGTGGTGTCTGTTTTCCTCTTCAACAATGTGATACACAGTATATTACGAATTTTTATTTAGTTTCAATTACTAAGCAAATAATATTGCATTTAACCAGTATTTTTTTTATTACGGAATATTATCAAATTTGTTCTAATTTTTTTTTTTTTAAAATCCTAGAAACCAGGAAACCTACCTGCATATAATACCTGCATTAGGATGTGTGCATGGACATGCGAGTGTTAAAAATAGCATATTGATAGTATCTGGATGAACTTAAGAGGAAAAGCTTATAGATTTTGTTTCCACAAACTCTCTCATCACCTTTCACAGCCTGTTTCTGGCTAAAATGAACTATTAAAGTTTGGTTTTTTTTAATTTCAATACCCTAGAACTAAACTACTTTATTATATTTCTTGTTAAAAACATTCCTCTTTCAAATCAATGCTGTATCAGCATCATGAAATACATTGCCTACCTATATTGTGATGGAATAGTTTTACCCCTTATTGTTACTCCTTATCGCTGCCTCCATAATGCAAACAATACTTTAACATAGTAGTTAATCATGTTCTTCTGGGAGAAAAAAAAAAGAAATAATCCAAAATTCGCTAATGCTTTAGAATTAAAAAAAATTGAATCAATTGTTTTATAATGACTGGTAAAAAATAAAAAGCATTTCATAAAACAAGTATCTTACCTTTTCGTCCGGGGTATACATGAGGGTAATATTCATAATAAAGATCAGGCTGGTCTAAATTTCCAAATGGTTCAAATTCCATTTCTGCATTTTGGAATAGATTCAGTTTTACCAGCAGTGCTAGTCTCACAAACCACAGCTAAAAATTAATACATATTAAAAAAAAAGGTAAGGTCTGTTATTAGCTTCAATCACAAGCCACATCCAAATACAATTTCAACTTCCTAAGTTTTTCTGCTAAAGTTGAGTAAAAAGTTTCTATGTTATTTACTGAAAAGAATCAGGATTTATATTTACATGCTTTTTCACAGAATACTTTTCATAAGAGCATTAAAACAAAACACAGAGGACTGATTGTTTGTAAAGATATTGAGATTTTGAAGATGAAGTTTAAAAGCTAGCCTGCTTCAAAATTAGAACATCTCTCTTTAAATTGAGTTAGCATGTAAGAATTATCAATCTGATTTTTAATTGTTTTTCTAATTTTATGCAATTTTTAAAATCTGTTATGATTTTGGTGAAATTCCGTTAGCTTTATAGTTATTACGGCCAGAGGGCCAGAACCATGACTTGTCATCTGGTCATATTTTGTTCAGTAAAACCCTTGTAATGTTTCATGAACCTTTACTAATTTGGGTTCTTATTTTCTTATCAACATGAAACATACTTCTAACGTTTGACATCTTACTACAAAGTTCACAATCTAGATAGTGTCCATGAACTTTTACACAGTCTTCCAAGATAGCAAAACATATTCCTTTTTACTAGTGTGATTATCTTTAAAAACATACAATCAAGATAGAATTTTACTTAAAAAAAAAAAAATTGTTTTAAATGAAGACCTACTTTACATAAGCAAACAGGAAAAGTGACTTGCTACAATGCTTTAATAAGCTGAGTTTTTAGGTAACAATTAGGAAAAGAAGTTTGATCACATTAAAAAAAATGCCACTGTGAATATTGTTGGAAAAAAGTGACAAGGGTGTGTCTTTAAACATACCTGTAAAGAATCTGTTGTATGGCTAGTAGGTAGTCCACTTTTTTTATAGCCTTGACCATGTGCAGTTAGAAGCCGCCCACACAAGTCAACTGCTGCCCTCCAGTTTTTACTGCTCTGGGAAGAAGAAAAGAGTAAGGGGCAAAATCATAAAGTCCCTAAAATGCACAACTGCTTATTTTGCCTGAAGCAGTTACATGTATCCATCAGTAATAATGACAAGGTCAGGAGGGCTGGCCAGCGAGAAGCAGAATGTCGTTTGTCAAAGCTGCACATCTAATTAGGCAAAAAGTGAAATCAAGCATGAGAGAGAGTTAATATTATCAGATCACTAAAACAAAAGAATATACAACACCATATGGGATTCTAAACTTAAAAACTATATCATGTTTGCTAATACACCTAAATATACTATTACATTCACAATTTTGTTCTGTTCAAAAGCAGAAAAAAATTGCCAGCCATATTTCAATAATCACATCCAAAATACTCCACTGATGTAAAGTATTTAACGCCTATTCCTACCTCACCGACTTCAGTATTTCAGATTATAACCCCTAGTGCAGTTCATTTAATGAAAACAGTCTTTCCTAACATTGCCCAGAACACAGAATTCCTATCAATTAAGAACAAAGGACAAGGAACAACACAATGCATAAAATGATAAATTCAGAACAATAAAAATTGTTTCACCTATAAAATGTAAACGTTTGAATTTCCGTTGCATGGCTAACTTCAAAATATTCTTATATATATACTTTTATTCTTAAAACAAAATAATTCCTAGTTAGACAAGTCAAACTGTCTTGTCACACTGTTGTCCTATTAATGCTTCTGCCTTGCATATGCTAATGCAGCCACGTAAATACCTAACGCTACCAAAAACTTAAGACACAGACTAATGCTTCACAGGTTTTAAGCTATCATACTTTTCTACCATACAAAAGAGTTTTTCAAGAGACATGTATCCAGCAGGTCATTATAAAACAAATACATCTTGTTCCTGAAAGTAATCTTTTTTCAAATAGTTTCTTAAATACATAAAAAAATAATAAATGTAATAGAAAACTGGCATGTTGTCTGGTGACATGTAAAGGAATAGAATATATTTATATCGGTGCTTGCAAAGTTCAAGTACTCACCTTGAATTGGTATTTTATTAAATTCTCTCCAATTAAAACATGTCAATACAGCAAACAGTTACGCAGAAAAACTACTAGTAACAGCTGAAGCGCTTTCATACTCTCTGGCCCGTTTTGCAGCCATATAGTTCAAGGGGCCACTATAGAGATCACCATGCACTGACCACCTCATCTCTCGCCCCTGCATTGTCAAATCCCAGACAGATAAAAATTTGAGTTCCACCGGAAATCCAGAAGTCAGCTGATAGCAAGACCACGAAGCGACATAGCAGCTTCTGAGACGTCTACGCTTTTATGGAAGAGCAGGAATTGATAATGCATTTATAACATCCTTCAACATATATCTGTATCAACTTAGAAAAGCAGAAAGACACTGATGTGGATTACCTGAAATTTATTCCTCTTCTGCAGAGACAAATTAATTTCTTATTATCCTTAGAACAGAAGAAGACACAGACTCTAAAACTGTTCAGCTTTTCTTCCCAAGTAAGAGTTAGGATCCAAAAATAATAATGGAACATTTATGACAAACTTAGGTGTTACAATTTTTAAAATTCTGTTTCAGGCACGGACAAGAAATACTTTTTCTTTATAGAACAAGACAGGAGAAGCAAGTCTGACCACCATCGTAAAAACAGTCTTTGCTGGAAAATGAAACATAATATTCACCATGATTTCAAAATTAGAGTTGCCTGCTGGTCATGGAGCATAATTCTCTGTGTAAGCTTAATAGAAGGCTGCTGTCAGTATAACTTAATTTGAAATTAGTAGAACACATTGTTGTCTCTGGCAAATTGTACCAGACTTACAGTTGCCAGAGTTGCCAGCCCACCAGAAATCTTTATCCAGTTATTTCAAACAGCCCTCAAAACCTTGCAGGTCAGTCACTTTCACATTTCCTGTGGCCTATAGCCACACAGTCCTTACAACCCAGGTCCCTTGCTCCTGAAAGAAATAGGGATGAATTTTGTTTGTAAGTCATAAGTAGAGGCTCAAAGCAAATATGGATACTACAGCTTCAGATATAGCATCAAAAATACTGAAGAATATTCTCAAAGAGTAAAAAAATTATTCTATGATGATCAGGACATAATTCTCCAGCAGCAATTGTGTGAAAACATTATTTTCTCCTAGAGAAAATACCATCAACTAAATATTATAGCCAAATTGTTCACTAATACAGTATCAGCCTGGCGGAAGAGAACTTCTCTCCACACATGACACGAGCAAATCTTTTTTTCACAAAAAATATGGACCTGTTGTTCTTTTAATGAAAGCCACCAGCTTGTATGATTTCTGTGCTTTTTACACACTACTAGTCCAGATGTCTAACTTGTGAAGGGATTTTTTGGGTCCATATAACATAAACAAAAATTAAAAAAAGAAACACAAAACATTTCAGTACTGACTGCTGTACACATACCAAAGCTAGGACAAGCAGATTAGCCACGCAATAGACAATGCGACTGCATTATTCCTTGCAGAACCTCTCTCTTCTTTGCAAAATCAGAAGAGGTCCTTGGGGACATTTACATAGAGATGGGGGAATTGCACAGTAAAATAGGTTTCAAATAAAAAGGATTTATTTTTTTCTTTAAGACAGACAGAACTAGCCCAATAATTTTTTATCTTTTCATTGAACTTCTTAAGTTGTCTGAGATTTGAATAAAATGACTCTAGGTTCAAATAAAAAAAGTAGACAGTAGTGCCAGGATTTTGTCAGGCTATTGCCCCGTAGAGGTAGGAACTAGAAGTTTTATGGAGCTTGAGGTGACAGACTTGTGTGTTACAGAGCGCTCCCCCCTCCCCCTGCCCTTTTTTTTTTCTCTCCTTAATGAGAGCTTACCTTGCACACAAATCTGACATGCCTTTTTTGGAACAAATACAGTATGTTTATTATCTTACTGCATCTTTTGATCACACCTCCAACCTAACCAAATACTGTATCTGCAGCTTTAAGAGATAAAAATAACAGTGTAACTCTCAACTCTTCCTTTTACTGACTTACATTCCACCATTTTCAAAATAAGAACCCAACTAAGGCTATCATGATCCCCTTTTATTAAAAGCACTAAAAGGAAACAGCCTAAAAACCAGCTGAAATGGAGTCAAAAATATGAGTTATAAATTCTGATAAATACACATCTAAAGATCTGGTAACGCTTCTAGTCCATTTGGTCAAAGTTAAAAGTAACTAAGATATTCTGTACATCCCAATGCCTTCAATAAGCCCATTTTCTACAAAGAGGGATGAAGGAATAGGATGCAGGGTAGAAAATCATTCCAGTGACTAAAACTAGAATGTTATTGGTTCAAATACAAGAATAGCACTGAAGATGTTATATTTTTTAGATTGAGAAATGAGGAAAACTTCCAAGTAAGTAAAATGACCCAATAAAAGTCAAAACTGTAGTCTGTCTGGAAGAATATTTTTTACATTTGTTCCTTTTCTAATAAAGTGTCACAAGAATTTTAATTATCAGAGTTTTCATTATATCTGAAAGACTGTGTTTTCATTCTATTACGCAGATATTCTCTGATCTGGACTGAAAAAAATACTACTGAATAGCTGAATACCACTGTCTCACATGCATAACTGTTCCTTGGAAGTCTCCTTGTGCAGATCAATTTTCCTTGATCTTTTAATTACGGTTGAACAAAGATTTTAGACATATGATTGCAGAAGTGTTCATATTTCTCCTTTGTATACAATACTGTACATCGTTTTCCTGAATGAAAGCAGTGAAGCTCAGGTGATGCAACAAATATGGCTAATACCCAGGTAGAATTCTTCTGTCAAGCAGAGAGTCATGTAGATTGGACATCTACAGAAAACATGTTCAATGAAAAGGGAACTCACCTCATACACAAAGAGAATTTATAACATTATTCAGTCTCCCAGGAAAATAATTTTGACTCAGAGATAAGTCAGTGAAATTTTATCCAATAAACTGATGCTTTTTAGTATAGAAATGCAACCTCCCCCACAAGCCCCCAATTACTGTTTGTCCCATCTTCTCTCAAATCAGCTACAAAAATGCTAGAAGTTGCTCACTGATTTAGAAATAAAGGAACACAGCCCTCCCCATATCTTTAAGGATAATTTCTAACTTATTAAAGTGAGTATGTATGCCATACCACTGTATCCAAGTTTGTTATATTTGAAAATATACGTAAGAGCACAACATCGATCACGTGCAAAAGTAACAGTATATGATTTTTTTTTTAAATAGACTCAAAGGGAGTCATTAACTCTACATGTAACACCATTAAAGTGATTAAAATGTCCTCCTCCACTAGCTGACATTCTTCTCCCCTGTAAATTACATTGGTAGAGCACTTTCACATCAGTTAAGAAAATGTAGTTAGTAACCCCTTCCTGGTCTAGTAGCTTGAAGAAATGATTGCATACTTAGAGCAAACTTTGTGTATTTATAGTGGCAAGATACAGTAGTTGTTTTTTAGGTATGACAACTATCAAAGACATAATTTTCCTATGGCTGCAAACACCTTAAAACTCAAAATATCAGAAAGGTCTCTAGTAAGAAATACTGTGCTATTTGTTCAAATGAGGGTAAACAATTAACCTAAAATATGGAATAACAGGAACTAACATAATTGCAGTTTGCACCTTGTATGTATAATTTTTATTTGCTGCTGTAAAACAAAGCAATGCTGTGAAGACAAGCTCTTGCTTACATTTATTTGCTCTAGAGGTAAATGCATGTTCCTATACCAGATTAATAAAACTTTTCAGAAACTGAAAACTCAGATGTTCTGTCTTCAGTTGAAAAATAGCCACACTTAGCCTCTACAGATGTGTAACTCTATTTACAAGTTATCACCTCAATGATAAGCACATAGATTTATAGAATTACTTTGCTGGACTGCTCCAGCACTCCTATATCTCTTAAAAGCCTCAAAGTTGTAAAACTAGTTCAACTGCACAACCTCCCCACCATTACCCTACCAGTAAAGCATTTCCAATTCATTGTTACCCATTCCACAGCAGAAATTTAAAATGTGAAAGTACAGTTGTTCAATAAACCAACTATCCATCTTTGGGTTACTGGTACAAATCTCACTCAAATCAACTAGAGACCAAATTCATGCTGAACAAACAATTTTGTTAGCTTTAACACTCTGAGTTCAGTTCCTGGTGAACAACTATTTGTCTGAGAAATGACACTGCTGTCGGTGGTCTCATCAGAAAAGGTACACCTTTGGAAGTTCAGCTTACTAGCTTCTTGATAACATTTATTTTCTGGAAACTAACTGTAGGAAACTTTTGCAGACTGTTTGCACTATGATCCCCCAAAAAGGACTTCAGTCTCTGACATTCTTTGCTGCAAGCACTAAGTTCATCTTACCCACAGAACTGTCTTTTAACTTGTACAAGTAAATGCTTTTTACTGGAACCTTTATAAGGAAGGTGAGAAGTTACTACTCAAGGATGTACACCAGAATCTATAAAAATTAAGATATTCTTTTGTGACCCTGGTGAACAGAGCTGGTATCTGCATTTGCAGATGTAATCTAGGAAGTATTGCCAATATATGTAAGGACCACATCATTAAACAGGGATCGGATGATTTACGATATCAGAATAATAAAAAAGGTAAAACACAATCATTAACATGGAAAGTTATGTAACTTATAATATAACGCATTGAGTTCTAGACAGTGATAATAAAAAGATGTCAGCTTCAATTGGAAGAGATTCTGAGAAGCGCTCCTAGGATGATTACGAAGACATCCATGATGAGATGACTGTAAGAGTTATTTCTGCCTTTAAAAAGAAAATCTGAGAAGTGGAAATATCACTGCTGTCTACCCCTATAAAGTATCAGGAGAGAGAAAGCAAATATTGAGAAGAGAAAATGACTTAAAAAGCAAAATGAGATCATGTCATGGTTTAACCCCAGCTGGCAAGTAAGCACCGCACAGCCGCTCGCTCACTTTCCCCCTGTCCCCAGTGGGATGGGGGAGAGAATTGGAGGGTAAAAGTGAGAACTCTTATGGGTTGAGATAAGAACAGTTTAATAATTTAAATAAAATATAATAAATAATATAATAAATAATAATGTAATATATAATATTATATAAATTTTATTATAGAATAATCTATTATATATTATTGTTGTAGTAGTAGTAGTAGTAATGAAAAAGAAAATAACAAAAAGAGAGAGATAAAATTCAGGAAAAGCAGGTGATGCAACCACTCACCACCTGCCAACCATCGCGCACCCAGCCCCCGAGCTGCAATCGCTGCCCCTCAGCTAACTCACCCCAGCTTATATACTGGGCATGACCTTATATGGTATGGAATATCCCTTTGGCCAGTTTGGGCAAGCTGTCCTGGCTATGCTCCCTCCCAGCTTCTTGAGCACCTCCTTGCTGGCAGAGCATGGGAAGCTGAAAAGCCCTTGACTTTGTATAAACACTGCTCAGAAACAACTAAAACATCAGTGTGTTACCACATTATTCTCATGCTAAATCCAAAACACAGCACTATCCCAGCTACTAGGAAGAAAATTTACTCTATCCTAGCTGAAACCAGGACAGAACAAAACACTTAAACTATTGTAAACAACTTTATCTTTGATTAGAAAAAAGATTTTGAGAGAGGATTGATTAGAATTCCTTCGATCAACCACTACAGGAATGAAGTTCTAGAAGAGCCTTTGAAAATAGTAGCAATGTATCTGTATTTGTTAAAACAGCCAAATAAGCTAACAGAAGCAATTGTGTGGTAGAATAGAGGAGCTCCAGAATTGCAGCTGAAGACCTATGGTATGAAGATTTGGGATACTGATGAGCCATTTAGCGTGCTTTTCCCATTCATACAGGATTAAAGCAGTAACCAGATACAAATGAAGCATTTTTCTCTGGAGCAGTCAGGCTTGGAATACTGCTTTTTTTTTTTTTCCCCCCTTTCCTTCCCTTCCCATAATAAGATGGAGTTGACCCAAGATCATCTGAGAATTTTAACCTAACAAATTTCTTCATAACAGGACTTAACATTCACTTCTGGTTTCAGCTGCCACTGGTGCCTTCCTACAGGATGTGATAGTTCTTGAGACTTTTAGATGGAATCACAGATTTACACATCTAAATTTAGATATGATCAGTAAGTGTACTGATGAGATCTCTTTTGACTTAAGAGTTCAGACATCAGCTCATATGAAAACACCTAAATAACAGGTATCAGTCTGAAGCTGAAGTCTATCCTAATTCTATGCCTTTCTCTTCTGTACTGTGGACCCCTTTGAAATAGACTCTTTTACGTGGCTGTCCATTGCTGCAAGGGATTGAATTGGGTGACTGAAATGATCTCATTAATTCTAATTAATTAATTAATTAGTTCACATGGATACCAAACAAACAGCTAAAGAAAAAAATCTTAACTTTATGGAAACTGCATAGCAATATTCCTAACTTTCACCAGTTTTTATCCAGATGTTAATGAAAATATTCCCTGTAAGTGGCTCTTTCCATGAAAAGATATACTCACTGAACATATTTGGTCAGGAATTCACTCAAAGAAAGTAAAATTGGTGGTTGGTAACAGAGCACTATTATATGTCATTCTGACGTGCTGTGTATGTAAAATGCACACATCTTTTTAATTAAAATCATCAAGCATGGGATTTTAACGTTTCTAAGTCTGAAATACCTTTTACCTTTAAGACTGTTGCCGATCAGAAATAAATTTTCCACATTAAGAATTTCAGAAAAAACAGCAATGCTTGCAAGGAAAAAAAAAAACCAACCAAACTAATTCTTATCATAAAAAGAAACAGAGTTCTGCAAACAAAACTGAGAAATAGTTATATTGCATACTCAAGAATAACCAACAGCTAATGATTGGAAGCCTTGAAAACTGAAGAACATCCCGATTTCTGGCTGAATGGCTGCAATTTTACCAAAACTAAGACAAGTTTTTTAAGAAAAAAAAAAAATCTGCTACAGGTAGCAAAAAATCTGACAGCTGCAGATTGCCTCCTTACCCTCCCTGCTTTGATCCTAAAAGCATTAACACTGCTTTTCTGGAGCTTAAGAGCACACTCAAAGCTAAAACAGTATCAGCAGCAGCACGGTATTAAAGGTACAAGATGGTCTGCATCTTGTCCATTTTGCATGGACACAGCTACTAAGCCAAATAGAAAAAGATTTCCCATACGTCAAAACTCCTCTTCTGGAAGAGGGAAAGGAAGTGCGGAAAAAGGCTTTTCCTACAAAGCACTGATGGAGACAAGATTTCTTAATAAGATTTCTTTTTTACCCCTACAAACTCAAGTTAAGCAAAACATTGAGACGAATAGAAAAATATCTATCTCCAGGATGGAGATCATAATCTGTTTTTTCAGGTTTAACTTCAAAAATTACCTTTGAATTCCTTTAACAACACTTGAGGAGACCAACTAGAGTTTTCCTAACATGACAAAAGGTCTCTTCTGGAGCTTTACATGTAATGTAACACAATTAAATTAAAAGACGTTAAATACTAAATACAGACTGTCCTAACACTTAGAATTCCTCACTGCTTTTCCTCAGTAATTTTTCATCCATTATTTCAAAAATAAAATAAGCCTAAAATATTTTGACATTTCAACAAATTAAGTAAGGCTCAGTCATGTAATAGTAATGAGTTTCATAGAGGAGCACAATAGTTGAAAGAAGACGACAAGATTCACAAGGCTGCTAGATGCAACTATTTCCAGGTCCGAAATATTTACATTAAGGA
The DNA here is from genome assembly GCF_964195595.1 of Calonectris borealis. Taxonomy (NCBI): domain Eukaryota; kingdom Metazoa; phylum Chordata; class Aves; order Procellariiformes; family Procellariidae; genus Calonectris; species Calonectris borealis. The sequence continues at coordinate 20,368,079 of NC_134314.1, forward strand.
AAGGATTTTAACTTAGAGAAAATTAAGCTTTCATTTGGAATTAATTTAGTTTCGTTTTCCTGCACTGAAATAAAAAATTAAAGCATTGAAATTATCACATCAGCTTTGCTTACCATTTACAACAACTGGTATGTCTTAACTTTTGTAAAACACTAAGGTGAAAACATAAATAATACATATGCAGATAAACAAAAAAGCCACTAAAATCTGTTTTGCAACCATTTACATTACATGAAAATTAACAGCTGATAAAATTCACAGTAACTTAAAATAACCTTTTTTCTAACTTTTGCACATAAAAAAAAATGTTTACTACGTCATTTAAAGCCCAATATTTAAAACCCAGTGTCATTCCCACTAAAAACTACTGGACCTTGGCTAGTACCTTTGCAGAATCATGAACAGACAGGGTTTTTTTCATTTCTCCTCACAGTCAGTGGCTCCCAAATATCTTGAAGGAAGCATGATATTTAACATATATTGAATTATGAAGATTGTTACTTACAATTAGCTGTTTCAAGCCTACAAATGACTGTTCTACAGAGTTCGCGTTTAAAACTTGTCTCTTCACTGCAGCTTGCTCCCCCAAGAAGCGAAGCATTAAGTCTTTTACTGCATCTCCCTTGGTGTTCGTGGAATAGAAAAAGAAGAAACATAATAAGACATTTTTAAACATTATTTTAGCAAAATAAAATGTTGAATTAAAGCTGAGCAACATAGTTTTTTCCCTTTGAGAAATGCTTGTTTTCCAGTACTTTTTGTGTGAAATGAATATAAATGCATATATATTTACAGCATTTTAATGAAAACTTCTAGATTTACTCCACATTATTTGCTATATTCTTTTTTTCAATGTTTAGGTTTCCATTAGCATAGTAACATTCAGGCTTATTTGCTTCTCATATTATTATCATTCAAAGATCTTACAAAATACTCTTCAAAGATCTTACAAAACACAGTAAGTTTTATGGGTTTTTATAATGGACATTAATGTTGAAAGGCGCAATCTACTGACCGAAGATAAACATGCACGTGATCAGGTAGCCTTAAGTATCGACTCAACATAAACTTTGAGAGATCATAACAACAAGTAAACAGCAACCCTTCAACGAGTATTCTTAATTCCAAAAGAATTAACTGCAGGAATCAGTCAGAGAAATTGGGTTATCTGAGCTCAGTAATTTGAAGACTTGAGACTAGTTGAGACATAGACATTTGAAACAGATTTCTAAAGTTAGACAAGATTAATTCTACATTTTACGGCATGGAGCAGCTAAGACGAAGAGTGTCCAAATCCAGGTTCTATTTGTAACTTTGCTACAATAAACTGAGTAACTCTGTACCGAGTTATTGAGGCACCCTCTGTGCCTCAATTTCCCCTTCTAATCTTTGATCAGCTATCGATTTCTGTGCCTTCCCGTCTGTTGGCTGACATCCTTGTGGTTCTGTGTACTCAAGATCTTCAAAAGGTAATAAAGAAATCCAAGCTTAACATCAAGCAGCTACTGAAAAACTGTGAAACACACACTGACAGATATTGAAAACTGTGCTACTACTGTCTGCACACCCTTCAGGTACCACGCGTGCCAATACAGAGCGCAGGACAGGATGCAGGGGAGGGTCCTCGTTGCTGGGACTGTACACATTACTGTATGCAAGAGAATCACCTATGGTGTCAGAAGTCATCATGTGCCAAAAGCAGGTACAGAAATTATTTCTGTAAGATTTTTGCCAATCTTATGTTTTTATGCATTTGTAATCTAGAAGAGCAAACATCTGAAAAGAAGGAAAATTATCAGCAATATATTGACAATATAGTTATATTTTTGTTTTTAAACAGAAAGCAATTTATAACCCACATTCAGCCTTGTAAAGATCTGTCTGGTTCACCATACTGTCGGTGAATAGCAGATGTTCACAGACACAGCATAAAAAACAGAATAAGCTCATACTGGTCTTTCCCGACTTAAAGCAGCCAGAACTTTACGGTCCACCTGTGCCAGGGGACATATTTGCCTACCATTTTTAAACACTCACTGATAGACATACCTCCCATGACATTTGTCTTGCTCATTTTTCGGTCTGTTTTTCTCAACAAAAGTACATCTGAGGGCAATGAATTCTACAACTTAAGAACAGTTACATGGGCTGCAGAACAGTAACTCTCTTTGTAATGCTTATTACTCAACAGTTCCTTTGCTATAAAACCCAGCAAATCATAATCCTCTATTTACTTAATTCTTTCATGATTTTTCGATCATTATTGCTCTTGTAAGTTAAGAGTTCTCTTCCTTTTAGCTACCACTCACAAGAGAGAACCTCTGCACTCGTCACCATCCCTCCTCTCTCTCCGACTTGTTTTAATTTCATTGTATCTTTTCAGATCTGTGTTAACTAGAATAGTAGGCAATATTTAAAATGTTAAAGCAGAAAGTGACTATGCAAAAATGTAAGCATACAAAGGAATGTTTGCAAAAATCCCTCTAAAGGAATATGAAAACATTCACTTGAAGAACTGAGGCAGGAAGTTGCTAGCACGGAGAGCAGAAAGCAAGCCACAAAGCCTTTTGCCTAAAAAAAGGTGAGCTGCATAAAACACAGTAAAGCTTAGCTATGATAAAGATAATTGGTATTAACCGTCTGCACTTTCCCCATGGACAGTGATGGGAAATATGTTTGTGTTTTCTGTCTAGTTTCCTGAGGAATGAGACTGCAACTACTGTTGCACTACATGGAAAATTTTTACCTCTAATGCTGTCACCTATCCTATGAATAAACCAGATTTCCATCTTTCGGACAGAAGAGTCTGAAGGATTAAGAAAAGATAGTGTGTGCAAAATGACATAAATACAAAAGAATTTTTAATCCCCCCCAACAGTACTTTGGAGGAGGAAACATTACAAAAGAATGTAATGAAACAAAGGACACCATGACAGCAGACAATAACTGATGAAGAAAGGCATAATGGAAAGAGCATAAAAAGCAGTACTCCAACTTGTTCCTGCACTCAGAAAGTACAGGTTCAGATAATCTATACCATATGCAACATAAGATAGTTTAAAAAATGTTTCTTGAATGATCAGCAAAAAGTAGCACGCAGCTGAAATCGAGGACATCGAGTATTTTTCTTGGTGTGGGTGATTTACCCACTTAACTTTTAAGACAACACACTTGTAACAAGAACAAACACTCTCTGAGTGAGCAGGGGAAAAAAAAGTACTGAGCTCTTCAGTATAGGTCATACAAAATTTCAGTACTTCCCTGAAGCACACTTACAGCTCACTGTAAATGCACTTTTCAACCAACTTCTTTGTCAACTGCATGCAGCCTGGTTTAACATTTTGCATTAACATTCAGCATTAGCAAACTATTCATACCAAAGCTTTAATGAACATTGTTGGAAGCTCATTTAACATTGAAAACATGCCTCCCACAATGTTTCAGTTGACATTTCAAGTACTTTACAATTATAGTTTCAGTTAAATACACAATTTGCACTACTAGAAGTGTATGGAACAATGATACCAAACTAGGGGATGTCAGGTCAGTCAAGGCGCACACTCAGGCCACTGAAAAGCAGTAAGTGGAAGTGAGGAAAGTTGTATAAATACAAAGCACTTCAAAACTTGTCCCTGATGACATGCCTGTGTGACTGCTTATAAATTATAACCAATGAAGAAAGCAGCAGGAATCCCCTTTAATTCCACTGATGATTTTACATCAGGTCTTACTGTAGAAACACATTACAGGCCACATTGCCATAACATCTTATTTTCAATAATGTACTAAATGGCAGATCTGCTATATGCATGTGCCCAGATTCAGGGAATCATCAGCACAAAGTAACCTTTAATCCTTGACTGGACTGAGGAAGGTGAGAGAGAACGCTTGTAAAAAAGGAGGCCCGCAATAAGGAGGACCTCATCCTTGGGGCCTGCGGAAGGGATCATTCCTGCTGTCCATTCCATTAGCTGTCAGGAGAGAAATACTACACGCTCTAGAATTACTCATCAAGGTCTAAGGGATTTTTTGGGGAAGATGGGAAGGACCCTTCCATTTTTTTGGAACAAGTGGAGGAGGAGTAGCTTCCTATTACAGTGTTTTCTTTCACGCTAATTACTGGGCTCTGTGACAACAAACAAATGTTTTAAGATAAGGCTAACCCAAGAAGTAGCAGCCACATGGCATATGTCTAAAACTGGTCATTTGTTGCTTGTTACAGAAACCTAAGATTTGTCAGATAATTCCGCTACAAATCTGGACGTGATTCACTCCAGAAAATTTTCTGATAGTTCCTGCAGACTGGGAAGTTACTGCAGACTGCTCTCCGCCTGTATTTGACTATTGACTGATCATCTTTGTTAGGCTACAATTAAGGATTAAAGTACTCAAAACCTCAACACCATCTTTCTACACAACAATTCTATTATCCAGATACATAGCTATGAAAGAGTAGGATTAGCCTATATCGAGAAAAAAATTCCATTACGATAGTTTGCCTTGGCTGAGCAGCCAGGGTAAAATTGCTTCAAGAGAAATACTGAATAGATCCGAGTGCAATTTCTCAAATTCTGAAAAAACATTTCATGCCTTCTCACTAGTTGGGAACTGTGATAGAAGAGAAGGAAATCGGTTTCCACTACTATGTTTTTCCCTTCATAATCTCATCTGGAGTTTTCCCTTTAATTTTGGGGTTAACCCTTCCCAGTAGCTTGCTCCAGTACTCAATCTTTCCTACAGGTTATACCTTTCCACTGCTTAGGGAAGATACAAATGATGTGATTTCAGTCAGTGTTAACATTATTGAGAGCACTGTGAACATCACTGAAAAATGTTATTTCCCACTTGGTTGCAACAGTGAATTCCACAAGAAAACAAAGCTGTCTGCTTTCAGACTTTGTAGTACAGCACAATGATTTTGTATATATTCCAAATGCGAGCATTACCTTACTAACTAGGAGGACAAGAAGCAAACTACTTAAAAATATAACCAGCTTTGGATTCTACGGAAACTGTCAACACTGGTTTTCAACATACCCAACAGATTTCACTATGAATAAATCAGATCTGGTTTTAGCCCCTTCATGAGGGGTATGAGTAGGCAGTGACATTAAATTTTCTAGCAAGTATTGAAGTAATACACACAAGGTGACCATCAGCAACAATATGAAGCACTATGATACACAGATTATTGGACAGCTCTTACACAATATTTCTAAAGATAATCATACACTAAGATACAATAATAGACTCTTACCTGGATATTATCAAATTTTAATCCAGGCATGGTGAGATTCTCTTTATCTATGAACACGGTGCTGTATTGTTGTGTGGCAACTGAAATTAGAACATTTCTGGTTTCCTCACTAGGAAGCCATGCATCATTTCTTCTATCTAGTTCACTCATATTTAAGGCTGTGGCAAATGGGTCATCACTGCCAGCAAAAACAGCTTGGATTTGTGAGAAGGGCTTGGGGGATTGAGTTATTTCTAGAGATGATGGAGGACCACCTGCTTCAGGTCTGCCATTTCGCACAGAGAAAGTAGGGTTAGATGAAGTACAAGAATTGTCTCCACCATTAGCAAGAGAGGACATTTGTTCTGGAACTGAAGAGCTTGCATTGGGATTACTAACAGAAATAAAACTGGATGTGGTAAATGAATCAAAAAAATCAGAAGCTAAAGTATTAGTGTTAATGGTATCGCCAAAGAATTTGCTTAGACTAGGACTTGGTTGAACCACCTGTGGATTAGACTTCACTGGAGTTTCAATTATACTACTAAAACTGGGAGATTTTACCATCTGAGGCTCAAAACCATCAGGTAGGAACAACTGTGGCTGGGTATTAACACTGTTTGCTTGGCTGAAGATGGTACACACAGGAATAGGCTCAGCCTCAGAAGATGGTTTGCTAGTACTGGGTGATGATATCTGATCCTCAGGTTTGCTTTCATCAATATTATTTGGTTTTGTTTCAACAGGCACGTTGTTTCCCAACTTTGGTTCCTCCTTCACTGCTTCCTGAATTGATTCTTCCTTTAAAGATGCCTGATCATCTGTTCCAATCTCAGAAATGTCTTTCGGTGTTTCTTCATGTTCAGTTTCACTCTCGTTACTTATAAACTCTTCTTTATCCACTTCTGCTTGTGTTTTTTTATTATCTTTAGCTTCCATTTGTTCTACAATCTCCTGGAGACAACCAAGTTCACCTGTGTCATCTTCACTGTTGTTTGGAGAATCTGAAATAATGACACTCTCCATCATTTGTTCATTAAGTTTATCTACAAAATGATTTGAATCTTCTGATACAGTTACGTTTCCTTCAGACTCAAATTCATCTCCACCAAGATCAATGGTTTCTTCATGAAAGAGAATTTCTTCCTGAGTTTTCTGTTGAACTATGCCTCCGCTGTCATCTTCATCTGAGGTGCCCTTCACATCTTTAGTATTACTTTCATTATTCTCCATGGTAGCTGAAAAGGGAAAAATCCCCACCAAAACAAGTATTAGTTTTATTACTCAGGTATTGCTCAGGTGCCACCCTGAAACTCCTAAGTATCATAGAAATACTGAAATTCTCGCTTTAAAAACATAGTAATTTCACTACTTGACATCTTCCACGTAACAGCTACCCACAGAATAAATTAATTCTGAAAAAGGCTTTCTCTTTATCCTTTTTGCAAATCGCAAAAATATTGGGATTAAAGAGTAAATGCCTCCCACTAAACACAGACAAAACGGTATTTGCTTTTCTGCTCGCAAAGACTAGCTCGGTCCCCGTTTAAGAAAAGGAAAGGGTGGGTTCGATCGCAACGCAGTCACGCTGTCACCAGCGCAGGCTGCCGAGCCGGGGGCCGGCCGCGCAGAAGAAGCGCCCGGCGGCAGCCGCGCAGGGTGCGGAGCGGCAGCGCTGCTTCCGTGCCCCCCGCGGCCCCAGCCGCCGCCCGCCCCGCAGCCGCGGCCCCGGGCTCCCGGGATCGGCCCTGCCTCCAGCGCCACCGCGGGGTCCCTCCAGCCCTGACCGCCGCGCTGCGAGGGTGGGCGCGGCCTCCCCCACAGCCTCCGCCCGGCGCAGCCCGGGGGGGGGCCCGCCGCCCTCCTTCGGGGCCGCAGCCGCAAGGCTGCCTCAGCACCCGCCCACCCGCGCGACCCTCGGCCGGCGCAAGAGCCGCGCAGCACGCCCTCGCCTCCCGTCGCCTCACCTCCGCGCCGCGACGGCGACAACCCCCCTCCGCCACCGCGCCAAGCGCCGCTCCCCACCGCGCCTGCGCCGCTAGCCAGGCCGGGCGGCAGTGCGCATGCGCAAACGCACCTCCCGGAAGCGGTGAGCAACGGGCAGCGCCGAGGGCCAGAAAGGGCGGCGGGCAGCGGGGTGTGCTGTGCTGCGGGGCCGCGATGGAGGACGATGCGCCGGTGATTTACGGGCTGGAGTTCCAGGTGGGCGCTGCGGGAGACTGAAGGAGAGCTGGCAGGTGTCGGTCCTACCTCCGGGAAGGCGGTGGCTGCGGGGCCGAGTGTGTGTGGTGGGGCAGGGGAGCTCCGGGAGGGGCTGTGGGGCCCGCTCACGGGGAGACCGGCGTCCCCTCAGCCGGTACCGGTGGCACCACTGGCTTTTGGCGGTCCTTGGCACGTGCCCGACGCGTTGGGGTTTTTAAAGGTGGCTGAGCACGGGGCAGGAGTCGGTCCCGGCTCCAAAACTCGCCGTTTCCAGGGCAGGTGCGGTGGTGCGGGTGCAGGGGCCGAGGGCAGGGGTTGTTTCCCTCATGGTCGTGCGCAGCCTGGCTGGTGGGGCTCCTGCTCTGTCACTGGTCCCTGGCCCACCCCCGGAGAAGTCTTTGTCTTGCTTTGGGGCGGTAGGAAAATACCGGCAGTCTCAAAGAGATTCTTGTAGTTGTTTCTTCCTTTTCAGAAATTAAAAAAAAAAAAAAAAAAGCTTTTGTGAGGGGAAAGCATGAAACTGTTTCTGATAAGTTGCAAATTTTAGTTGGTTATATCCAACTGTAAAGCTACGTGATGTTTGTGGGATCTCTCGCTGTGGGTTCCGCGTCTGTGCACTTGTCCCATAGGACAAAGCTGTCCATCTGTTGGTGCTTATGGCTGTAAGGAAATGGGACTGTTGTTGGACTGTCTGACTTAGGAACTTACTGATCATCTTCACAGAGGAGCACAGGTCTCGCATTTAATAAAGTTTCTACAAGTTCTGGGAAAATAAACAGCTAGGTAGCTGGGTGGGTGAGAGGGACCCTAATTTATGGTTCTTCCCCACAATAAGGGTTTTACTCAGCTGTTACGTGTTCTCTTTGGCAACAGCTGGCTTATCATCATTGCCATTATAGCAGTAATAGGCAATTCACAGAGCAATGTTTTCGTTCTACAGCGGATGTAGAAATAGAAATATGTACACATGCACTTTTTTTTTCTGGCACCTTTACCAAAGTGCTCGTGGAAAATAATATATGTAAAGTAATATTTGGGTGTCCTGCCTACTCAGTTGTGTGCTCTGTAATCCTGACTATACCAATGGATCTCCTTAGCAAATTGTATATTTGTTTGGTTTTCCTCTTGTATAGGAGCTAGTGTGTAGTATTCAACTGTACTAAATGTTAAATCTACTGAAGTCTGATAATATGCTATCATTTTGTGATTGGCTAGAGATGGCTGTAACTCCTACTGCAAAATTAATAAAACTTAAACTTATACTTAAATCTTTTTTGCAGAATAGAATATATATCCTGTACTTAATAAAATTCATAGCTTCTTTCTAGTAGGTCATATATAATATGTCTTTCAGAAATTTTGGAAAGCTAACCTGTGTGTTGTCTGGGACCCCCATGGACTTGTGCCCCCCCACCTCCCCAAATCATACATCTCCCTCCTATGGACCTCTTTTCTTCTGCAAAGTATATAATAGGGCTATCTGGTGGGAGGATAAAGCAAAAGGGCTAAGAGAGTGGCTGCAATCGAAGGAAATTACAGTTAATACAGATCATTTAGAGAGAAGGTGAGGAAGGAAAAGATGAAGGTTCTATTTCTGATCTCCATTAACTGCTAGTGTGGCTTTAAAACAAAGCGTATCTCTGTGCTTTCTGAAAAAGGCTCTGATGGAGAGACTTAAACCTAAAACTGGCATGTTTTTTCCAACTTGCATCTCCAGGTCTAATAAGAAAGACTATTATTCTTTTTAGGCCTGTTTTTTTCTGTGTTGCTAGATAATCATGGCTAGCTGCATCATCACAACTACAGGTTCTTTCCAGTGGTGTCAGAAGCACTGTGACTGAAAGCATCTTTTCAGACGAATTTTTCATCCCTGTTTAAAGAATTTTGTTGTTGTTTCTTATGTTTGGTTGGTGGTTTTTTTTTTTGTTATTTCCAAGCTTTACTTCAGCTCTATGACAAGCTTATTCAAAGTTGAGATTTTAAATTATGAAGTATTAAAAAGAAGGAGGGATCTTCTTACTCTTGTTATGAATAAAAATTATGTCACAAAACCATGACATCTAGAAGCTACAAGAGGGATTGCAGACTAAGCAGCTACATGTGGCTCCAGCAATCAATAAAAATCTGTCTTTGGCCACTGCCAGAGAAAATGTAGTTGTGCAGATATGCTTTTCATCTGATCCAATGCGGCCAGGTTCATAAGAAAATAAAACTGATTGCTCCTACGGTGCTATCTGTCAACAAACTTTAAACTATTTTTGCATGATTTATGTTCATTTTTGTGTGTAAAATGTGTTTTGATGTATCGGCATAGGTAAGGTAACTGTGAACAAACACACATTTCTTTTTTGAATCCAGTTTTCATCGAAAAAAGTCTTAGCGGACCAGGGAAGTCTTACTTAGAAGAACCACATTACTCACAGTTCTGACACTGAGAATGGACTGAGAAATGGAGAATGGAAATTAAAGATACAAATCCTGAGCCCGTATACAACTGTGTATAATTACTTAGCATGTGTAACTACTGTGCAAAAAGTTTTACCAAATAACAGTGAGAATAGTTTTTGGTTTTGTGGTTGACTTTTTTTTTTTTTCCTGGGGTGGAGGGGGAAGCTAAACATCTAACAGCAAAACAAGATAAAAACTAGTGATGAATTCAGTGTTATGTATCTTTAGTTAAATTTTTGACCTAATTAGTTCCCCCTGACTTACTAGACGGCTGCAACTCCTTCTTTTTGTGCTGTTTATAACATTTATATAACCCAAAAAATATTGTTCCCCAGCATGGGTTTTTTGTCTCTTCAGTGTGTCTGTGAGCTATATGAACATTGTACATACAAAGTAACAGTGAGTTTTAGGGTGTGTGAATCTTTTTGTGACTTTTTTTTTTTAAAGACAATATCCCACCGTAGTTGCTCCGATCATCCAACTGTAGTGAAAATGAGAAAATTACAGAGGAATGGGTGGTGAGTGAAAATGTGAGATGCTGGCTTGAATTGAGGACCGAGTGGTGTGATTGTGGATCATGATGATGAATACGGGACAACAGCAGTAGCTGCAGAACATTTCAATATGGAAAGGTTGGCCTTCTAAAAGGAACCTTGGTAGACTTCACCAATATCCTGAATTATGAGAATGTGGTAAATAGGGTCTCAAGGGTATTGCTAAGTGCTATTTTTTGTCAGTGAAATTATATGCTGCTTGCTTGTCCAGTGTAAGGTTCACCTATGTTTACTGTCTAACCTGGAGTACCCGGTATGTTTACCCTGTGTTGAATAGGCTTCCTCTTCGGGGATTTTCCCCATCCTATTCTTTGAGTGTTTAAACAGTGATGTTTTGAGTAGGTGTATAAGCACTACTGAAAGTCTCAAAATACTGTATTTGCCTTAGTTTAAGGTTGACTGGATGATGCTTATACCCCTGGAACTGAGCTGTGTGGAGGGGTGCTTTCCTGGATAGGTATTCGGCTCAGTTGCAATTCCAAATGTGGTTCTTGGGGGAACAGCCTACATCTCGCTTGTTTAAAAGTGTCCAGAAACTAGCCAGCATCATGAGGGGAGGGAGAAGGAACATTGCTTGTGCCAAAGTGTGATAATTATGGAGCATGTGTTTGTCACGTTTAATGGATTTTGGGGATACCACAATACCAAGCTGAATTTCGGCATGCCAGATACTCCTATTGCATGTTGCATGTCAAAAGTACATAGACTTGCAAGGGAGAAGCATAACGAGCAGGCGGGAAGGACGGTAGAAAGCCTGCTGGCTGACCACAGGGCAACTCCAGCTGCACCCTGAGATGGGGTCTGGCTGAAGCAGGCTTAAAAAAAGTGCACTACTGCTTTGTCAGAGTTTGTGTGCTGCATTGTGGTCCTGTCGTGCTTCTTGAATAAGCAATACTTGGCCCATATTGTATTGTCAGTTAGTTGTTAACAGGTTTTATGAATCTGAGCAGAGACTATTGATTTTTAGAACTTTCTTGTCTGTTTGCAGGAGTAAGGTGAAACTTAATTTCCCTAAAGCCAAATGTGACTTCTTAGAATAAGAATCTTAAAGCAGTGCAAAATACCAACTGAAATAGATTGGTCACAGATCTCTTACAATGTATGTATGTGTATAATATCAGTATGTATTAAGAATAGCTCAAGTCACGTGCCTTTGATGGAGTGGAAGGCAGGTGTAGATTTAGTAGAAGGAGAAGGGGGACTTTCTAGGAAGGTGTGTGTCACTTGTGCAGAATCCAGGGAAACCTGTGCTGCCTCTCAGGCTTTGCTGTGCTCCCAGTATGTGAGGGGAGCAGGTGCGGAGCCTATAGCTCCTATTGGCAGTGGAGTTCTCTTCCCTGGGAGAGCTTTTGTGGTCTCTTGTGGGATGGTAGAGAATGGCCTTAACAGAATGTAGATAATTTTGATGTAGCTTTGGCAATGTCTTTGGAGGATTTATTTTGAAAATGGAATCAGTTCAAGAAACTGCATGCTAATGTCTTAGTGAAATTCCTAGTTTTTGTCTCAGTCCTCTTTCTTTTTTAAGATTACTTGCCTCATAAGTGCCAATCCTGTATATTTTAATCTAGGCTGAGTGTGTATTCTCTCACTTGTTTTCCTATCAGCCTCACTCTTCAGGACCCTTCTTGAGGGCAGCATTTCAGGGGCAGCATTGGTAGAACTTGTTGTGGAACTTCAATATAACATACTGTTAGGTTTAAAGTTTTAGTAGGGGGAAAAAAGTAGGTAAGTGGCAAAACTGTCTTAACTAATCCCCCAAAGATCTTCATAATGCATGAAGTGGATCAGGTGGAAACTACTTTTTTTAGGACCCTCAAGCAATTAGCAGGATCTTGGTAATATTAGATATGGTACAGGCTAATGACAATATAAAGATACAGTTATGTGAACTTGAAGGAACTATTAAAAGATGATTGTTACCATTATAGTTCATGATAAATGAACAGTGATTGTGTGAAAGCGGGATTTCTAAGGATGATTGTGCTATGTAAGGCTTTGTGTGAGGGTTGCTTTTGTTGCTGTGAGAGTTTACAGAATCTGTCAGCCTTTCGAATAGGGTCAGTGCACTAAATACGTCAGTGGTGGGAATTCTTGTGTTGCGAAAGACTTGGAGAAAGCAGCTGTCTGAGAGCGCTAAAGGTCATGTGTGCTGCCAGCCTCTTCACTGATAGAGCCACTGCAGCTTACCACAGTCGATGATAGACTGTCTCCTACTGTGGTGGGGAAACAAGGCTGTCCTACCTAGGTAAAGTCAAAGTGTACCTACTTGAAAATTGAAATTATGCCAGAAGGCAGAAATAATACTTATGACATTATCAGCCTAGGGTTTCTCGGGGCAGGGGGGGAACTTGTATCTTGTCTCCAGAATGAGGCATCAGCAAAGCCAGCCCTCTCCCCCTTCCCTTCTCTGCTCCTACTCTCCCAAGTAGCAGTGTATTATTTCTGGTTTTGATCATAAGCAGATGGTCAAATAACTTTAAATTCAGATTTGGGGACTGCAAGCCAAATACTGTGTCATTTACATTTTGTACTGCTTGTTAGTACAGATTGATTGTATGAATTTCAAATGATACATGGGCTGCAGAAATTCTTTTGATTGTATTACACTTAATGCAAATATTCAAATGTTGGGGTCAGTGTATGTTTTCTTGTTTGCTGATACCAAACCAGTGCAATGCATCAGCAAGACAAAATATGTGTTGAAGTAGTACTGGACCTTTTTTCTTTGCCCATTAATGCCCTAAATAGTAACAGTCTAATTAAAAAGGTAATTTTGTGTATTTGGCTGGTATTTCAAAAGGCGTGGGGAAGGGGAAGTTTCAGGAGAACTTATGAACAGCGTAGAGATTCAGTGCATTACGGTTCCATAAAGCACTTACTTTAAACCAACCTTCTTATCTTTTTGAGGTTTGTCATTGTGTTCCTCTGGATCATCTCTTGCTGTTGTCAAGGACCCTTCTCTCTGCAGGCTCTGTTCTATTTCTTTCTCTCAGAGGTTTTTATTATTTTGCAGGTGCCCTAAATTGTCATGGTAAGGTCATCACACTGAGCTTGGTGTAGTGATGGACATGATGCCCAGCCTCCAGTTAGTCTTTTCTGCATTCTGGCACAATGACTGCTGTTTCTTCTGCTTTATCTTTATGCTGCTGTTTGTCATGCTTGTATTCTAGGTTTTTGCATGCCCTTTGCATTGCATAAATAAATGTCTATTTTTGCAGTGAATTTGCAGTTAAGTCTTTGTCCTCCTTTTCCTTTACATGTGATGCATTTCAGGACCTGTTTCTAAGACAAGGGAGCAACTAGCTTATGTGGTGTCAAAGCTGTGTCTTAATTCAGTGTGTGCCTGTTATTCTTTTGACCATAATTACTATGTACGCAGTAGGATCTGTTAAGCATGTGTGCCTGAGAGGAATAACATTTCAGGGACTGGGTTTCTTCTGATGAGTATATCTGTGAGTTTTTTGTGGTTTTGGTTGGGTTTTTTTGTTTGGGTGGTTTTTTTTTTTTTTGAGTAGGATTTTGCTCAAGTCTTTGCTCAAGCCTGCCTTTGTTTCCTTAGAGTTTGTGGCAGTTTTTTTCTTGGGTTAACTTTTCCCTGATGTGTAGCTGTACCTGTTTCACCATCATTGGATAAAAAAATTTGGTCATATTCCTTGTTATTTTTCTTTCTTGTCTCATGGAAACCAGACTACATAGTTGGTTACCTAACCTATGAACTTCTGGGAACATCCTGCTAGCTTCCTGAGAGTCAGGTTTTGTCGGGTTTCTTGTTTTCTTTGCCTACGTGATAATACGTGATGTTAATTAATATGTCTCAGCTTTTTGCTTTCGGTCTCAAACATGTTTTGCTATATCTTCATCAGGCAATTTGGTGGCCTCCTGCATATTAACAGGATCTCTGTCCTTTGCCCACAGTGTGCTCACCAAAACCTGATTCACAAAGGTGCATGACTGGTTCCAAACTTTCAGTCCTTTCTTCCATGAATCATTTTCACAGGTGTTCTTATAAACTGGTAGCCAGTTTATGATAGGTGATACGCTATTCCTTTCATTTTTATTTGCCCACAAATTGGCAATATTAATCTGGCCTTATTTCAGATGGATGTAGCAAGGCTTTCTTCATATTGGTGTAAATTTGGTCTTCTAAAAATATATTGGAATAAGTCTCTAGAGCCTTCATGTGAACTCTTTCAAACTCTTCAGTAATTCCTTCTTGATATCAATATCAACCCTTTTTATTTTTTTTTTAAACTCATTTTATATTACTTTTTCTCTTCCCAGATGAGTATCCTTTCTACACCTTGTCAGGGAGATGTATCTACACCTTTGTCTTTGATAAGGGCAATGCAGTCTAGCATGAGTCTGTTAATTGCCAATTTTATTTATAGGCTTACTAGATATCAGAATCTCCAGCAGTTTTGGGATCTGATACTCTCTTTTCTGTTGTGGATTAGCAAATTACTCAATTCTGTGGCACAGATTCAACTAAGAGCATAAAGGGATGTTAAGCTTTCAATAGTGGAGTTACCTCTCTGAAGTAAACATCAGGGTTATGTCAGTACTGTTTCTGCTCAAACCACTGTAGTCAAACAAGTGCACTGTAGAAGTAAGGTGTACTTATCCAGTGGGTGCATAACTGACTGTGTTGGAGATAGAGACAGAAATCTGTTATTATGTCAGCTCCTGTCAAAAGGAGCTATCAGCTCTGCTGATGAAAATAATTGTGCAAATTGCGTCACCAGCTCAGATTACTTTGCAAGAGTTTCATAGGATCGCAAACTAATGTGAGTTTGAAGGGATCTCTGGAGGTCATCTATTTCAACCCCCTTCTCAAAGTAGATTCAATAGATGAGGTTGTTTAGAGGCCTTGTCCAGCTGAGTTTTGATTATTTTCATGGTTGATGAATTCCACAATATTTGTGAGCATCCTGCTCCAGTGTTTGACTACCCTCACTGTGAATTTTTTTCCTAATGCCTAGTCTGAATTTTCCTACAGTATGTAGGAAATGTATGTTCACTGCCTCTCATCACATTGCTATGTGCCTCAAAGAAGAGTCTTTTTCTATACCCTCCCTTTAGATAGTTTAAACTAATCCACTGATTTTTTTGTTTGTTTGTTTGTTTTTGTTGTTTCTTTTTTCAAGTACACAAAGGACTCCCCCATGTTTCACTTTAATGGGTGAGGGTTAGAATGATAACTGATTGGGAAAGGGCAGTAACTGCTACTGAAGCAGTTAAAGTAGTCTGCAAAGATCCAATTTTGGGACAAAAAATACCCCAAACCCCTAGATTTCACGTCAGTGAAGGAAATTTAAGCCCAGAATGTCTAACCTCACAAGCGATGCAGTCTAAGAATGAGTGTGGACACCTAAGCAGCAGTGCATAGTCATGTTTCCATATGTCTAATTAATCCCTCAATGCGTATAGTAAAGGAAGGACTTGTCTTCTGGCAAGGGGTAGGCGATGTTTGCTTTCTAGTTACATGTGCACTAGCTACAGTTTCCATGATAGGAGTAGGAGCAGGATTAAAAGTTTTCTATATCATTCATTGTTTACATATTTGCTTATGGGGAGGTGGTGTGAAATCTTAAATCTGAGATATTTCGTCTCCAGTGGGAAATGCTAACACAGGATTTCGATCATGTATAAAACTAAAAAAAAAATTGTTTTTTTGTTTTCTTTTCTAGTAAAACCTCCTACACTCAGCTTTAAGTGATTCATTACCACCCCCACCCCTCTCTTCGATCTCTGTTCCTTCAAGGTAGTGGTGGTCTTCACTATGGGGTTAGTTTTACTCTCTTTCTGCTGTGGTAGAAGTATAGCATGTTCAAAGTTCATGCACAATTTGTGGTTCTGCTACTAAAAGCATGGGAACTGTACTGTCTTGGGAACAGATGATGCATTATGAAAGCTTTTTTAATTTTTATTTTTGCATGCATGCATATGGTTATTCATCTGCAGGTATGTAATTTATGGTGCTCTAAAGTACTTCAGGATGCAATAAATGAAGATGCCAGTTTATCACGTTTGCTTGACTAGATTCTGTCTCCCTGACCCATATTGAAATTCAGTGTGACCATCACTATAGGCTATTCAGTTTTGTATTTCTGTTTAAGTATGAATTCACACCTTCTTTTAAAAAGTTTAAAAAAAAGAGTATTTGAGTTTTAACTGTACTATAGCAGGCCACAATGGTCTCTTAAAAAAAAAAAAGTCATCTCTTTTGAATATGGCATGTGGAACCTAGTATTTCTCGTTAACACATTAAATAATGTATTTAAGTATTTGAGTACCTGCGATATTCCTTACACTGGAGTCCTAAGGTATTTTTTTCCTCTCCTTTCTAGCTCAGCCTTAATTTTTCTCCAAATGGATTTTGTCACCTTGAAAGATTTCGTGTGGGTAAGAGTGTCTAGTCCTATGATATTTAGAGTACTAGTCAGGAATGCCTTTGGAGCATGGTGATGCTGTTTCCTGCATCTCTGCAACGGTTGCTCAGCCATAGAGATTTTTTTTTTCCCCCCTGAAAACATGGGGATGAATTGATAATTGTTACATTCCTTTGGTTTTATGTTCTATGATTGTGTGCAACCCTTAATTTAGTGGAATAGATGAGAATTAGGGAGGCTACAGACTACTATGCAGAATAAATACATAGACTTTGAAAAGCCTCTAAGGGAGGGATGGTTTGTTCAGATTACTTGGCAGACTTGTATGGCATTGAGAAGTCTTTGGTGTTTACTTTCCAAAGGCAGGATATCCTTTGTGTTAGCTGAGTGGAATTTTGACTGTATATATATAAACTTCCTTCTAGACTGTTAAAATATTTGGTCAATCACAATCAAGTTGCCTCCGTATCACCCCTGTTTTCTACATCTTTACCTGCTTTAAACCATGCACATTTCCTCATAGAACTGTTGGTGAGTATGGAATTTGGACATGTAACCAAAACGTTCTTTGTGGTTCATGATGTTTTCATCTTTGCTTGCTAGTAATTTTTTCCTAGTCTTAGGCCTTCTTTAAAAATGAAATGATCTAATTACATATGTTGTTGCATTGTCTAGAAGCATCAGTTAAGTGGGGCTTTGCTGTGACAGTGTGTGTAAGGACAACTTGTTTTCTCACTGTTTGCATCTTTCAGATGTGTGTTCTGGCTATTTTCTATGCATCACGGCAATTTTTTTAGTAAATAAGACTTTAATATCTTAGGTAGTAAACTCTTTTCGGGGTTATATGCAGTTTAGTGTTCTATGGATGCTGACTTTTTATAAAAATAATAAGCTCTATTTGTTTAGATTAATTGATATTCATTATACTATGGTTTTTGTTTATTTTCTATCTAGTAGCTGCAGTCATGAGGCAGGATGCTTTTGTGAAAGATATTATTTGCAACCTGTTCTGACAGGTTACAGTACAAGATGACAAACTTAAGGCACTCTTCTTGATCTTGACAGCACTCCAAATTCAGTTATCTTGTTCATCACAAGGGTTACTCAGTGTCTTCATCATCTGTTGAAATAACTTCTGTTTCTCTAAAAGTAACTCAAAGTAGATAAAATTAGACATATCTTTGTGCAGGAGACAACTGAAAGTCCATTGTACTGTTATTTCTATTATGAATCAGATCTTCCTGATTTATGAATGCTTGATGAGTTTGAACCTTGTATTCTATGGATGTTGTAGTCTTTTATGACAGAGAATAAACAACAGTGGGTTTCTTGTTGTGAAATGTGCTTAAATATTTTTCTCAGGCCTTTGATTTTCTTTTTTCTGCAAAATGGGAAATAATTTTAAAATATTTTGAAGAAAGGATAGAGAAGCTGATGATGTAAATGTCACCATGTATTGACATAATTTTATTTTGGGCACTTTGTGTCTAATCTGATGCATTTTAGAAAGCACCATGATAAGACCTACTCGAAAGGCTTTAAAGGGGGTGAAAACCCCCTTTATACCTTTATTTTATTGAAGATCCTGGAGGTTTCTTCTTCTGTTTGACTTATAGAAACAACAGAAGATTGCTTGATTGAAAGAGATACATAGCTGCTGGCTTATTTCTAGTGTTTTCTTCAAAATAATTGAAAACAGATCTGAAATGAAAAGGAGTTCTTGCCAAAGATCTGCAAATATAAATTCCATTCAAGACAAAACAAAAGCTTTTCTGCAATCTTCTTGGTGAATGTTAGTTGTTTCTGTCAATCAGAAACACTGTCTAGGCTTGTAGGTAAGCGCTGCATAAATAGGAGAGTACAAACAAATCGGTACGGATTCGTACTGATCTCTCATCTGCATTTGAGTATGTTTTGAACACAAACCACTTACTGAATCATGTTCTCTATGCTTTTTTTTCTATATAAATGTTACGCTACTAGCCTGTACTTACTAAGCTTATTGCATTTTTTAACTTTTCATGCTCAATCTTAAGCAAAATATTACACTGCCTAAATCACACGTTTCAGATGCAAGATAGAAGTATCTGCTCTGTAGGAGTTACGGGCTTATTCTGAAAAATGAGTTGGTTCTTATTGTTACTGCCAGACAAGGGCTTGGATTGCTTTGCCTTATTTAAGAAAAATCAAATCTCTTAAAGTTGCTATTCTAGAATTAAATTGTTCTAAATTTATATATATGATATAATGTATTTCAAATATTCCCTTCCAAGCTTCTAGGCATCTTTGTGATATTAATTTAAAAATAAATTTTGAACAGGACTATATTGAAGCTAAATGTTCCTGAATCCAGAATGTAACCATTAGCTAGCTGCACGAGGGGATAGCAGTAGGAAGGGCCATTCAACAGTTACCTGAATCCTTCTAAAGTATTTGCTTGCAATACAGGCTTTAGTATCTGAAGAGATCTGAAGTATTGTATGCCAAATTGGATGTGAATTGTAAAGGTTTGTTTTTCTGTTTCGACAAAAAAATTCATATTGAGCAATATTATTAGGGTATCTTTTACATGGAAAGTAGTGGATATTCCTCACAATTTACTTACGGTTGCTAAACGTGCCTTTGAGTGTTAGTTTACCTCCCATTTACTCAAGATTAGCTACGAGAGTCTCTACTAATAACTAGTGCAAACTAGCAATTGTAGTTTTAGTTCAAGCTATGCTTTATTTCTCAGTGTCTCCTATGACCCTTAACTGTTTTGTTTTGCTTCTTCCAAGACTATGGTTGGTGCAAGTTGAAAAAGCAAGGCAGAGAGTCTAGCATTCTCATTAACAATAATACAACAAAATAATAAGATTATGACAAAATTTCGATAGGTAAATAACAAATTATTTTTCCTATCATTCAGACAATTTTTATCTCTAGTGGCCTGGAGTGGAAAAGAAGGGATTTGGTTTTTAACTTTCTTCTAAACTTGGTGGTTAATGGTGAGAAAAAGAATTCATTTTTATGCAGGCATCTTCGGTCTGAATGGTTTGAAAACTTCTGAGAGAACAGTCTGTTTCTTGGGTGTTGTAGCTAATGTATTTAAGAATTGTCCACTCTGGATTTTTTTCAGTTGATAAAGGAGAATTAGTTTAGAAGAACTGTTATGATATTTAATATTAATCATTGTTATAATGAAGGCCAGATAATGTATTTAGCACCTGTATGTTCCATGCACCTCAAAGATGTGAGAAACTGCACAAAAAATGTAGTAACCAAAATAGACATAAAGGGCAGGAAAGTCTCCAGATTGTAAAAATGTGATGCTTAAAATGATAATTGATATGTAAGCTTCAAGATTTTTGCTGAAATTAAGGTATTGTATTAATTGGGCTTTTCTAATGCCTTTCTTCCTCTCTAGGCACGAGCTTTAACACCTCAGACAGCAGAAACGGATGCAATAAGATTCTTGGTTGGAACACAGTCTCTTAGATATGATAATCAGGTAATTTTTCTGTCAAATGTCAGTTGTAATTTTTTTCCTCTTTTTTTTTAACATTCTTCCAATATCATTCCTCCTCCTTTCTCCCCCCTGTTGAATTTGAACGTTAAGTGATAGTCAAGTTGAAGACTTTTGTGAGTAGAATGTAAAGATACTGGTAAGAAATGTAGGTGAATGAAAGCTGTGTGTATTTTCTGAAAATTAAATTACTCTTCTAAATTGTATGACTAAATCAGATTGGTTTAGTAAAGGAACTGCCATATTTTTGTTAATTTGAATCTATAGATTCTCTGGAGCTATCTTTAAACCACAGAAGAGAGGCAAAGTAAAACAAAAGTCTTTAAGCCTTGATTGCCTCTAATGGTACTCCTGGTACATGCACAGTTCTGTGCATGTGAAGCTTCATAAACTGTGTATTTCATTATTAATTATTGTCCTTTCTAATCATAAGTTTAACAAAAATTTAAACGAAAATTTGAGTGACTTTCATGGCTCAATTTCTATTGGGCTGTTTCTTCTGCAGTTAAGAGTACAATACTTCTAATTGTACAGCAATTTTAATTTTTGTGACTAAATTTCAGTAAATGCCTTCATATTGAAAGAAGATCTTGAGGCCAGAAGAATTAGAAACCTGTGCAGGTGGCCAAGCTTTGGTAGTAGGGGAGCTGCAGTGGTGGCCTCTGTGAGAAGGGGCCGGGGTTGCCCGTGCCGGACATGGCTGGTTGCAGTGAATCCACCGCAGCACACAGCTGAGCCAGTCAGCGTGGTGGCACCTCTTTGAAAACACTTAAGAAAGGGGAGGAAATGCTGGATGGAAAGAGCAGAAGGGAACAAAGACTGAGAAACAGTGGAGGAAACGGCAGAGGTAAGACCAAGATCAGGAGGAGCAGAAGGTGCTCCATAGTGGAGCAGATATCCACTGCAGCCTGTGGAGCACCTGTGCCGGAGCAGGTGGATGTTCCTGAAAGAACCATGGCCCATGAAGACCCCACGTTGGAACAGAGGAAAAGAGTGAGATGGAAAGAGCATCAGAGAGAAAACGCTATGTACTGACCATAACCACCACTGCCCCACGCCCCCCTGTACCGCTTGAAGGGGGTTAGAGGAGTCTGGAGTGAAGTTAAGCTTGGGAAAGGGGGGAGAGAGGGTACTGATTTAAGGTTTGTCTTTTTCTTTCCCACTACCCAAATTACTAATTACATTTTTATTTTAATGGGCAATAAATGGATTAATTTACCCAAGTCAAGTCTGTTTTGCCCGCAACAGTAATTAGTAAGCTATCTCCCTGTCTTTAGCTTGGCCCATGAGCTTCTCATTTCTATTCTTCCTATTTTCTCCCCTGTCCTGCTTGGGGCGAGCAAGTGGCTGGGTGGGAGTCTGGCTGTTAGCCAAGGCTGACATCCACCACAGAAGCTCCTAGAATGGAGACAGTCACCCACTTTTCTGAAACTGGTCTGTAATGGACTGTACAAAATGAACTTGGAACCATAGCTCTGGGAGATGTGAGCTGTCAATTTCCAGGTTTTAAGTTTGTTACTCGATGATAATACTGGATGAGGCTCAAGGAAAAAAATACTCAAAGGCATAAGGGGGATGGAATATTCAGGTTTTTTACATTTCAGGTAATACTTGTGAGACCAATAACAAAAGAAGTGGTAGGACAAACTTAGTTAAAAATAAATACGCAAAATTATGGTTTTGATTGTGCTGTCTCAGATGGTCTTCAGACATTTGGTTATAATGTGATTTTCTACTGTGGTTTCTACGTGGTTTTTTACTTCTTAGTTCCACAAAATTGTAGTTGGAGAACGATTCTCACTTATCAGTTGATATCCAGCAGATCTTCAGTAATTTAAATGTTCTGATTTAGATAAGTTGAGTGGGCGTATACTACGTATTTTAGAAATATCTCTATATACACATAGTTCAACTTTATTGAGTATACTTTTCTTTTTCCAATGAATAACATCAATAATGGTAATGCAGGACACTTCCTAGGTTATTAACAAATGTTTGGGGGTTATTGGTCTTTAGCTGTGCCTCAGGCCATCAGCTCCTCTCAGCTAGTTACTAATCCCCAAGAAGTGCCTTAGGCCTCAAGTCATTATTGCTTAATTCAGCACTAGGTTCTCTAGATTTGCTTAAAAACTTCTTTAGTTACCTAACCTAACTTACGAGCTGGCTTGCAACTTCTAGTGCTTGGCCAAGTGCTGCACAGTGAGAGGTTTCTTAGGCAGCACCATCATGCACAGAATATTTCTTCCCTTCTGGTCATGGACAGGTGTAGTGCAAATAAAAAAGCAGCAGTTGTACAGCTGGCATGGTAACTCCTGCCTCATTGAGGTTTATTGCTGTATGAAGCAATTTAGGCATTCATAGGAGATCTGGTGAGAATATTTTGCTACTAACACTGGTATTTCAAAGCAAAGGAAAATGTTTATCAGATTTTATATTCTGTCAATATTTGAGATTAACACAATATATAACTAATACTTTGAGTATTACACACTTAAGTGTGTAGTACTTGGCATTTGGTCCTCATAACTTGCTGGAAATTGTTTAAGTAGTTCTTTTTGATGCAAGATCTGTGTTCTACACAGTGTAGTTCTAGAACTTTTGTCCTCAGTACTTTCATTGTTGCTAAACTCTGGCTTTTTATATTGTTCTTAGCATTTACTGTATGCTTTGGAAGCATATAAAGGAAGTATACATCACTTACTCTTTTCTGACCACTCTTATTCTCAGAAGTCTCTGAGTTATTTTCAGTCTTGTGTTTTAGAACCTAAAATACTTATGTTCATGGGTTACCTTAATGCATGGCGTTACATAG
The DNA here is from genome assembly GCF_964195595.1 of Calonectris borealis. Classification (NCBI taxonomy): domain Eukaryota; kingdom Metazoa; phylum Chordata; class Aves; order Procellariiformes; family Procellariidae; genus Calonectris; species Calonectris borealis. The sequence continues at coordinate 20,391,225 of NC_134314.1, forward strand.
TCAGAAAGCAGGGCATTGGCCAAACTAGAACAGTTCCCCAGTCTCCAGCCTCTTCTGCCCATCAGTGCCTGATGAAAGAAAATCAATTACAGAGATTGCATAATGGAAGAAAAAAAGATATTTTGTATTGAAATTGGTTAGTTTCAGTCTCTCTTCCTTAGTAATTTCCTTAGCAATTAGTAATTCCTCCAGATTTTGAGGAGAACTAATTAATTATTTGTTCTCATTCAAATCTCACTACTTTCTCCTCAATACTTAGACTTGTGTTCAGTGGGAATTTTTCCCAGTGTAATTAGAGCGGATTAGTAACTCATTTGGGTAGTTACCGGTAATAAAACCAGTCACTTCTCAGAGGTGTTTTCCACAAGGATCATGTTCCACAAGAGCTATGATTACACGTATCATTAACCATTACACTACAGTCATATTGAAAGTTCTCTGTGTGGTCTTAGCTTACTTACACTTACTGTTTTCTATATCCTCACCTATGGTGTCCATATGCTGCAGTAACTAATCCATGGTAAAGTTCATTTCTACACTCCATCAAGAAAAGTTAGAAAGATCATCATTCAAGAACTGAAGGATAACTCCCCATAGAACTGAAGTTTGTTCGTTCCGTCAGACAGTTGTTATAGGTGAATATTTCCTTCTGCAAAATTTTGTCTTCATGTCATCACACTGGTACAGTATTTGGTACTAGTACATTTTCTATGAAAATTCTTTTGTCCTTAGTATTTAGCAAAGTCACTATTCCTTATGATAAATACAACTTATTGTGTATTCAAATCAGCATGATTAAGAAGATCATTAGCAGAAAAACATTGGAGGAACTTTTGCAGTTCTTTCTGTTAAGCTGATCAACCTTTTCTGGTAGACTGTGTTGTTTGGCATAGCTGTGAAAGATGTAATTTTTCAACTCAAAAGGGTATAAACAATACTCTTGCATAAGAATTAAATTTCATATTTCCTAAAAGTCTCAGTCTGGACCTTTAATCGGTTAGCTGTGTATTCCAGCAGAGTTTCTAGCTATCCATGATGTCAGCTGAAGCAGAAACGTAACAGCAGAGGATAAATTGGTTATTTATGCCTTCAAAGGGCTTCAGATGGGGTAAAGAGCATTCCTTTAGTTTATGTGCTGAGTGACCCTCTTACCTGCTTAGTGTGGGTAGAGAATGTGTAGTAAATGGGATTTAGATTTGTGGTTCACTTTCAGGGTCTTGGGTTGAGCTGCCAAAGGCGATTCCAGGGAGTCCAATGGAAGGTTGCCTTCCCCCACTGTTCTTTTGGGTTTTTTTGGTTTTTTTTGTTTTGGTTTGGTTTTTTTTTGGAGATAGCAATGCACATTTAGCAGATGTGATTGTGCTTACATGGGAAACTAAAATAACTTTTAATTTTTAAGCTACAAGAGATCTTCATATATTTCACACTCTTTCTCTGTTAAATACCTGATGCAGTAAATTTCAGAGATCCCCTTCTCTCTGTTGTGCTAAAGCCAATTATCAGTATTTTGTTGTGTAAAAATAACAACAGGAGTTACTCTTCTTTCCATGAGTCTGTTGAAAATGTTTTACCTTAGAGTTGTGAATATGTTGCTATTCTTTACCTTCCAGTTCTGTGCTTGTAAAGTAGCTGTTTGACTTGTCAACAGTTTGAGTTGTAAGTTTATTCAAAACATCAAAATGTATCCGATTAGAGCCGCATAGAAGGCTGAATAGATGATGTCTTTCAATTTTTATTTAAAAAGAAACCAAAAAAACCAAGGGATGAAGTTAAACTGATCTTTAATGATTAAATGAGCAAGAGTTTTCTGTATGGACAGGTCTTGAATTGGGATACAGGGGATAGATCAGAGGGGATGTACAGAAAGCCAAAATAAAGTGAAACGATAAGCCTAAGTGACGTTACTCTGGAGAGTTTTGAAAGGCAGGTGGGTTGCTCTTTAATTTGCACAGGAAGATGGTTATGCGGTTGGGTGGAGTAGATGGATAGTGTCCTGATTCCTGAGATGGGTAGTGTCCTGATTCTTGGGTAGAAGCCTTCTAGGTTCAGGGCAACAAATGAAGTCTGAAAGGACAACGTACTAATCAACGCAGAGGTGCTTATATGCCTTGGATGAGAGTGGAAGAACAATACGGGGGATGAGGGTCCAGCATTATATTTGAAGGAGGAGTTGCTGATGACAGTGTTTGGAAGAGAAGGAAGAAGGTAGCATGTAAACTCAGCCCTTTAAAAAAAATAATGTGTAATATTGCCAATTTAAACTAAGTTGAGACCTATTTAGCAGCTTCTGTATTTTAAGGAAATTTTCTGTAATACTGTGTAGCTAAGATTTTTGCAGTGATTCAGTAGTTAATTCAGTAGACTGAATTCGATCATTATGATAGGATGTCTCTTGGGTTGTTTTTCTCTTCATTGTTCACCCAACTTTTCTAATGAATTTTTAATGAGGATACAGTTCTCTAAAAATTGTGGGTCTTCTACAATTTATTTGTTCGCTGTTGAGCTTAGTGGAATTAGTCCCATGAGTGAAGTTACTTGTGTATGTTGTGCCAGGCTAGAATCTTTCTCAATTTCTTCTATTTCTGAGGCAACTATAGAAAAACAACTAACTAAAAATAGGGCAGAAAAACATAATAACATAAACCTATTTTAAAAACAAAAACAAAAAAAAACCCGAAAAACAACAAAAAAAAACACCCCAAAACCTGCAACAAACAAAAATCAAAATCACAAAAAGCAAACCTAGCTGTATGTCTTTTAAAAGTCTTATCTATATATTTAAACAGTATTGGTTTTCTTCATCTTTCAGTTCAAGTTTTATTTTTCCATATAGTATAAAAAATATTACAGATTTATATATTGTACAGATACATGATTGCTGAAGTGAACTCTCAAAAGGTTTCATACTGAGTTTACAGTATTTGTTTCAAATGAGAATCCTTTGCCCCTCTCCGCTTCTTTCTTCATAGAATGTTTGAATTTGATTATTTGGATACAGAATTGGTGCAGACATTTAAATTAAGGATTGTAATGTTGTTATTTCTGTTTATTGCTATAAAAAGTGTTGAATTGCAATACAAGTGGCTTATTTACTATTAGCCATAAAATGAAAAATCACCTTCAAGCTTTAACTTGCAAAATTGAGAAGAATAAACATGGTATTTCCTCAAAACAGGGAAACTGTTTGTGTTTTTCTAGAAAATTATATCCTGCATCAAATCAATGATATACTAAATTGTTAGTATAACAATTAATTAAAATAGATATCAGTTATAAAATTCTCATTAAATTGTTCTGTGCAGTCATCGTGTATAATTAAGACCCACAGGAAAACATTTGAAACCCTAATGTTCTCTTTTATTGTATTTGCAGATTCACATCATAGATTTTGATGATGAAAATAACATTATAAACAAAAATGTTCTTCTTCATCAAGTGGGTGAAATTTGGCACATTAGTACCAGTCCTGCAGATAAAGGTGTACTCGCAACCTGTTACAATAAAAGTAAGTCCTTTCTAACCGTGTTAAACTTGTTTAAGTGTCTTGGTGTTTTTGAATGTGCAAAGATTGAACATCTAGCTGTGTGTAAACACTTTAAATTGGAGTTATCAACATAGGCTTTTTTCAAAAAATCTGCTGTACCTTTACCTATACCTCATTTGTCTCATATCTGTAGGTCATCTTGTTCAGATCTACTTTTGCATTCACGTCAAGGAAAAAAGCAAAATAAAAGTATTGCTTGCCTGATTAATGCAAAGTATGGCAAATAAAATATATTCCTGTTATTTTAGGCTTCATTCTTTTTATTGTTTTATATATTTGTTTTTGAAGGTGGAAGTAAATGTCTTTCAAAATAGCATCAAGCTCTATTTAAAATTGCAGGTGAAGTTTGTATATAATGTCATATGTTTAATGCAGATATGCCCACAGAGAACTATAAATTCTTATCTAAATATCTCATCAGAAACAGTAGGAATGCTCCTTGTGTAACCTAACACTAAGTGCACAGCTGTTGAGATTAAGGATCTCTGTGCATTTCCTAGGTGAGGCAGGTGTGAAGATTTTTCTGTCATGAGGCTTGAAAAATCCACTTGCATCACTTGGGGAAAGGAGTACTTTTTCTCTCGGACAAGCAAGAAATCTGTGCTGTCAATTGGAATAAATATTATTTCATCTAGTAAATATTAGTCCATTCTTTCATGGAAATACAGTCCAAGAATATAGGAATAAGGTAGTGAGTTTCAGACTTTGTGCATCTGTGGACAGCTGTAGAGATGTGAATTCCTGCTGCTTGACCTTGTGGCTATGTTAGAGAGAAGGTTCCAGGATTGCTCTGTTCTCCTGGTTCTTTTGGATTGAAATAAAAGTGCTAAAATTTGAATTTCTTTCACAAATCTTATGTGAGTCTTTTAAAGACAATTACAGAAGATAAGTAATGAAGAGCTTTTTCTAAACTGAAAATAATTGTGGGTATTTTGACTAAAAGAGAACACTGAAATGGTATTGGCCTGTTCTTTGATTACTTTTTACTTTCTGGTTGACTTACTGGACACAACTTCCTCACCTCGCCAGTGATCCAGGGAGAAAATGAGAAAGTGGTAATCAGGCCTGAAATTCTAGTCGTCTTAGTAATTTTCTGGCTAGTTTCAGAGCAGAATCTGAGAAAGTTCTCTGAAATCTCCTTTAAAGAAAAACCAAAGCAAGTTTCTAAGTTTCTTTCTCTAGCCTTTCTGAGTTGATTGCTTCTTTTTTTCCTTAAAGAATATTGTGCTGGATGGAATAGTGTGAAACATTTTAAAGAATTTACCTCTTTTTCCCTACATAACTGAACAGCCAAGGGATATGAGATAGCCTATCAAGTCCAGTATTTCACGTATGTAATGTACCATTTAATGTTAACCAGTCTTAATTTATTAAATTTGTATCTATATTTGAGCTCAAGAGTTGTTCTAGAAAGTATGGTGAAAACAAATGATTTTTATACTCTTTTCTCAAAAAGGTCTATATTTAAGTTTTATGTTCCTTATAGCAATTCCTTATAGCAATTCCTTATAGCAATTCCTTATAGCAATTCCTTATAGCAATTCCTTATAGCAATGTGCATATTAACTGAAAATCCTCTTTGGGAGAGAGCGTACTGAGATTGCTAGAGTTGAGCTTCTATCCGAACACTCTAAATTTCAGTGAGACTTCTGATTTCCATTATTGGACCTATTAATTCATATACATGTTTTGTATTCTAGCTTCTTTGTGTTCTAGGTTTAGTTTACTTTACCCAGTTTCCGAACATTAAGCTTTGTTGTTTGTACTTCATGCATCTTCATTTAGAATCATCAGCCATAAACTTTCTGCAGAAAACAAGATCTGATTCTTAAATGATTATTGATGACTAAATAGCAATGTATAGAACAGAAAGCACACAGCATAGGGCTTAAATAATAAGGAATACGGGGTTTAGCAGACAACTTATTTAAAATAGTAATGCAACCAAATTAAGCAATTGAAACCTTTAAAAGGCTTTTATGTATTGCATTTGTTTTGTTATTTTAAAAAGACTCTTAACTATTTTCCTTGTTGAAGTACCAGTCAAATGAGATGATGCTTTCAGGAAGTCATAAGTATTGTGACCATCTCTTGTGTCTGAGCCCAGTATTTCTGGCAAATCTTGACTGTTGTTGAAACTGGGAGATTGAAGAAATGTGATGTGTGTCCATTATTAATAGCTATTTTTTAAAGTTGCTTAAATAAGTGGTGAAATATGGCACTGAAGAAAAGTGGAATCGTGTACATTTTGCATTTCATAGCTCATTGAAGTAAGCTAATGGAATAAGGTGAAGCACTCATGAAAAAGCTTTGAAATTTCCTCTTTTATATTGGGAGAGAGATTGAGTTTTCTTTTACTTTCTCACACTTATAGATAGTTAGCATAACCAAGGCATCAATAAGGTCTTATGTTACTTCATGAAAAAAAGATGTAGTAGGTGCAAATAGAATAGCACTTTTTCACAGCTCTCCTGTTCTTTGTTTTTTGTCTAAGAGGAAAAGTATGCCTTTCATATAGGAAGTTTGGTGAGTATAATAATGGTTGAACTGAAAGAGTAATACTGTGTACCTACTTTGAAGAGAGATTTTGAGTCTTGATTAACTTTTTAAAAACATTTTGCAGCTCGTGATACAGAAAAATATTGATTCCTGAATAATTTGTTTGTTTTAGTGTTTCAGTCATCTGGACTTGCAGTTCTTCAGACAGCAGATTAATTCTTTTTCTAGAGCTGAGTTATGCAAGATACAAGATTTCTTTTTAAACATGCTTTGCCCAGATTTTAGCTGCTCTTCCTCTTTTTTAATCATACCATATTTTTAAAATGCAGTGCAAAATCTTTCTGCAGTATCCAGTTGTTATCATCCCCTGTAATATTATGGAGATGTTCGAACTCTTTTTTTTTTTTACTTAATTAACTACTTGATATTTAATACTACTGCTTCAAAACATCACAGACAACACTAGCAGTCTTGCTGTATGTTTTGAAATACAAGGGATCTGATGTTATTTGCTTCTCTTTTCACTTGTAGGGATAAAACTTAGCAAAATAGTGTAATACGCAAAGCTTTTTGTTAATTTCTGCTGAGTGCTAAGAATTGCATGGGGGAAACCGATACTCGTATTCAGCTGGTAACATTAGGTTATTTGTGGGGTCAAGAATCAAATGGAAAGTTGTAAGCTCTCTGTGTGTTTGAGAAGGATGCTGATATAATAATGTTTGGAAGTTTTTACTGTTCTGGTTGAGAGAGGCCTTGAATTGATGTAATGGGGCTCTTAAAAGCTGAAAGGTCCTCTTGGATGGTGAAGTTCCTATGTTTGTTTTTTCTGTTCTCTTTTTCTTTTTTTTTTTTTTCTTCAAAGAAGGCATTTTAGCTACTTCTAAGCATGATGGTGGTGGGATTTTAGAGATCTGAAGCTTTTTTTGTGTATGTGGATATCTATACATGTTTTTTTTTTTTTTTTCTCCCCTGATGTATATACAGCATCTGCTTCCGAACTCATAGTTATGAGGCTTTTTTCCCCTGAATCACACAGGTAGGAAACCTCCTTCAAAAGGAGTGACACTAAAATAGAAATAATCTGCCCCTGTCACTCTCTGGGGGTTTTACAAATTTTTTTTTTTTCTTTTTTTTCCCCTGCTTCGTGGATATGTGAAATCTTTTTACTTGTCCTTAACACATATAACACATGAAAAAGGCATAAGGAGGTAGAACTTCAAATGTAGATTATTACTTTACTCTTCACTAGGTGTGCCAATAATAATAATAATGTGAAAAACCTTGACATAATAGCTAGGCTTCCGTGTCAGTGAAAATTAATTTCCTTGTTGTCCATTAGATTTTTTTTTTTTAAGTGCTGACTTCTGATAAATTCAGGGGTAAACTTGAAAGTGACAACAATTCAGTCATCATTTTGACATGAGCTTTTATTTTTGAGAAACTCTAGGCAAGATCTGTCGAAAGTGCCAAATACAACATATTTCAACAATTGGAGACAAACTGTCCACTCTTACTTTTGGCAGACATGTAAGATAAGAATTACTGCCCTTTTACGTAAAGCCCATCGGAATATTTACTATTTACTGGCATATTGATTCTGCAAGCTCTTTAAATTCTTATGCTTTCAAGAAAAGTAACTTCCTTAAAAAGTAAAATAAGGTGGCTTAGATAACTTTCTTGTTCTGAAGAAGTCGTAGAGAAATTTAAATCCTTGCTGAATGTGCAGTTTGGGAACTATGTTTTCTAAACAATTAATAAAGTTAATTTAAATGCTGCTCTGTGTTCTTTTGTTCAAGATACTTTACTAGGGTATTGTTATATAAGTAGGTTGAAAAAGGAAAAAGTGTTCCTTTCTCTCAAGTCAAAACCCAAAAAAACTCATTTTCTTGTTAGCATCAGTATTTACTACTTTGATTTCTAATTTTGACATTGCATCATTAATAAAGCCTTGTATCTTTTTATTCTGGATAGTGGTATTAACTAGAATACTACCAGTTCCAATAGCATTGGAACAAATACGTCTTTAGATATTAACCAGAAATTCATTTTCTAGGCCATTTTGTCTTAATATAAAGACAAAACTGTGCTACTATATCTCCACCCCTCCCCATGCACACACATTAAAAATACTGTTTTAGAAAAATCCTGTAATTGCAAGGGGAAAACTTATTCTACTCAGTTTCTGCCTCGATTATAGTGGTCCCCCCTCCCACCAATGATGGATGTATCACTCAGGGAATTTTACCTATTACTACTGATGTTATAGGAAGATTATTTTATTATCAAGTGATAGGCTTACTATTTATGTGTAATCTTGCCTAACTTTCAGCAGAGATCAGAAATTGACTTCTGATAAATTCAGAAGTATAGTATAGTACTTGCCTATATTACACATTTCTAACGTACTCAGCCATATTGTATGCTAGAAATGTGTTAAGACCATTCCTGTGTAACTTGCACTGCTAATAAACAAGATGTGTAGTTGGTTGATCTAGTAATTGATCAGAGGTGATGTTTTTCTGCCTTTTGTCATTTGCCACCTTTGCCATTAAAAATTGCTTGTCTCGTATTCAAATGGTAGTCCAGATGCAGCCAAAGCATGATAAAACATTAAAATCAATTTAGTAACAGGTAATGTTTTTTAAGTTTATTTTTGCATTTCTGTTTTAATAAATAAATATGATTTCCTAGGGTTTTTAAACAAACTTTATAGGGGTGGAGGGGGAGATAACAGCATAGCAACCTGTGAATCTAGTGGCTTTCCTATGTTTTAGAAACATAATTGGATCCTTCAGATCCATGATTTAAAATAAATAACACATGACACATAAGCTACCTACTTTAGGCAGTTATTACACTGAAAGGTAACTTCTTTTTTTTTTTTGCAAATGTGTTTGGCAGCTATTTGGTATTATGAGCATTGTAAGAATTAAGAATGCTGTATTTTATCCCAGATTTCTGGGATACTGAAGGGAGAAAAGTGCATAAATGTGTGAAGAAGCTAGGTATAAGAGGAGAAAAAAGGATTAAAATATTAATATCTTGGGGATTGGGTAAGAATGCTTTGTAAAATTAATACTTGAGATATCTAGATGAATTTATGCATTGTTAGTCAGTTTTGTGACATACTGATGCATCATTTTTCCCCTCTATTGTGGCAAGTCAACTGAATTAAAATAGGGTGTGGTTTTTTTTCTTGAACAGGATAAGATTGCTACTGACAGCTTTAAAGTAGGTAAGAATTAAGGGGAAAAATGAGTTTGGTAGTCTTCTAGCTTTAGAAGTTAAATTAGATCGTTAAAGTTCAGTATGATACAGATTAGGTTTCCAAAAAAAAGCTAAAAGGATGAATTTTGAGAGAAGGGTACAATGTAAAGAGGGGTTTGGGTGATAATAAAGGTGGCAATAAGCTAGAGTGCTACAGTTGCATTTTAATTGGCTAATGCTTAATCTCTGAAAAGTTGCACGGGCTTATTTGCCTCTGATATTTATTAATATCTTAAAGTTATGTTCAACAAAGCAGAAATCAAATAATTTGCTTCACAGTGACCCAGAAATAAAAAGGAAAATGATGTATTTAGTGGCAAATCCCTGTCAGAACAATTCTAGGAACTTTACACCTTCCTTCCTTTTTTGCTGTTCTGACTAGCTGTAGACAATTGACTATTCATTTTTTAATTTCTTTAAAATGTGACAGGAGTGACACTTTTAAAAACGTGAATAAGAAAAGTGACAAAGTAATTAAGGAGATTATAGCATCTTAGTAGAAATGCACGTTGAAATATTAGAAAAGAATAATGATGGGGTGGGGTGAGGGTCAAGAATGTACCCTCCAAGTAATGATATAAACCAATGAGAATACTGGTACACTAAATATAATAATAAGTTTAAAAATGAAGATAAATTAGTCTTCAAATGTGCCAAGAAATTGGTAGCCATCCAAGAGCTCTATTCACCTGCTAAGGGGAAAGTCATTTCACATGTGTATCACTATTTAAAGTTTGAAAGAAGCCTTGCCTTTACTGTTCAAAAGAGCATCCTAGCCTACACTAGGATAAATGTTTCGTTGTGATGAGGTGAAATGCCAAAAACCTGTAGATCACACCAGAGCAGAGTCGCTTGGGAACCAGAGCAATGAAAACCTGACAAAGCCCTAGATGCCACTGGAGTACGTCCGGTATGTGGTCTCGGTATTGCTGAAGTTTCAGACTATAGGAAGGGAAATAGGAAAGCTATTTGAATGGACTTCCGGGGCAGGGAGAAATACCAACGGACTAGAGTGTGTCTAATACAATTTTGTATGTAAAGTAGGTGATGAAAGCCTCAGATATGGGGTTGGCTGAAAAAACGGGATCCCTGGGTTAAGATGAAGCTAACTTCATCTTAACCCAGGGAATACTTGGAAATATGTTGATTCCTGAATGATGCCCTCTTTGTCAGTCCAGTTTATTCTACACTGTCATCAGATGTTTGAAAAATGTACCAATTAGATGGATGCGCAAGGGTGGGTACAGGTTGTATGTGGGTTTTGTGAGTGTGTGTGTCTTGCATATGCTTTGTTTCATATAGAACTTCATTTTAATCTGCTCTCCTGTTTATACATTCTTCCCCTTCTGTCACCTGCCATTTTAGGATACTGTTAAAATGGAGGTGGACTATTTCCTAAGGACTTAGAAAGTGCTGTAGAAAGTAAATGTCAGCTACATCATTAAAGGAAAAGGGAATGCAGAGGAATTTTTCTGTAGGCCATTTGAAGAGTTTTGCAGCCGTGCCAGTTTTGCCAGCAATGGATGGTTCCTTCCTGAATGGCTTGGGTGCCGTCTCTGCACAGCAGAATATTTGGTAAAGGGGGTGAATGCTCATGATGGTGTGTTTGGGGAAAACTACCTTTCTAAAAGAATAATTTTGATAAATATAAAGGGAACTCTTAGTGCAATTGTTTCTACTTATATTGAGGTTTTGCAAAGAATAAACTTTAGTTATATCCTATAAGCTAGAATAAAAACTCAGATTTATGCAGAGCAATGCATAAATCCATTGCTCTGTTCTCATCTACTTAGAATGTCAGTGAGAAACTAGTGGTTTGTTTAAATTTTGATACTATGTAATGGCTAGTTACTTGGGTAGTTACTGCCTTCTGATATATGTTCTACAGATGCCTGGAAGAGATGGTAAAACTGTTTGAGAAGTCAAGGAGGTAAGGCAAACTGGTGGGTTTACATGAAGTGATGGGAACACATAGGGGAGGAAATAAAGAAATGATCCAGCCTAAGAGTTCCGCATTGGTGGAAAATACAGTTTGCCGGCTGAACCTCTTAATTGGATCTAGGTAGCTATCTCCATTACTGTAAAGTGAGTCTTGAGGAATGATTAAAAGCAGCTACTTTGGTGTTTCTCCTGCACGCAGGTGAAGGATATATTTTGGGGTACAAAAGTAGATGACCATATCTCAGGAGCATACTGTAGGCAATACCAACTGTCACACTTCTGATAGGAAAATGCTTGCTGAAAGACAAGGTGAAGGAGTGAAGGAAATAATAAAATTGGAGAAATAAGGAAATCCTGAAGGAAGGACATCTCAAAAGTAAATAAGGGATATGTCACTTAAAGGACAACTGTATGGCTGCAACCATTTGTGAGAAAGCAAGAAGGTACAAAGTGATATGCAGCCTTTGGTCAATCTATTCTGTGGAAGGCTGCAGAAATGTTAGCGAAGATATGGCCCTTAGGTGTTAGCATTTTGTAGTTTTCTGTACCATTTAGTGTCTGTCAGTGGAAAAATCTATTATTGTGACTAAATATCTGCCTGTTCTGTTTTTCTTGATTAGTGGTTTCTATTTTGCATTTTCTTTCCTTTTTACCTATGGCAACTCCCTCTGCTTTCCTGAGACCTTATGTTGTTCTCCTTTCCATGCTATCTACTGAAATGATCAGTGAAATAATTTGTTGATTCTGAAATTGTTGAGTCTGACTTTTAGCTTTGATGCTGTTATAAGACGAACAGCAGTCTGGAGACTTCAACTTCTCCTTTTACTGTTTCAAACTGTGCTGTCAAACTAAACAAGATGTTTATGCTGATTGTTTATGCAATTGTGAATTGGGTTGCAAGAGCTTTTTTTCATCCACAAGAGTACCTTTACATAATTGAAAACTTGAAAATTAGAATGTGACATAATGGGCCACAAAAAATAACAGCATTAAAGTCTGATGTTTGGAATGATTTACTTTAATGATGTCAAGCAGGGTGGGAGCAGGTGTGGAAAGTGTGTGTGCATGAGCTATATCAACACTGAAAATTATTTAAGAACAAAACAACCCTTACCTGCTAGGTTGTGAGGGGTAAAACCTGCTGACTGTAAGAATCTTAACATTGAATAATCAGTTTTTGATATCAGACAGCTGGCTGCTCTTCGTTTTACTGATTGCATCAGTATTGCTATAATGATAACTTTTGCTGGAAGCTGTAACCCGTAGAGTAAAATAAATAGTCTCAGGATACTAGACTGAGATTGTATATATAGACTGATATACATTCCAGTAACTTGAACAAAGCCATGGCAGCATTGACCTAGGGACTGACTTGCAATAATGCACACTGTTGCATAGGATGCTTCCTGTGCAGTTTTGCTGTGGGCCACCCAGGTCTTTCAGGCAATGATGCCCAGAGGTAATCCAAGAACATTATGAGCAGTTTGAGTTTAGCCTCCTTCTTTCAACTTACTCTGTAAAAAAAATTGAGCTTAGCTGTGCTAGCTGGCCTCAGGGCTGGAGAACTGTACCTGACTCTATTTTAAGTGAATTGCCAAAAAATAAAATATCTGTCATGGTTCTCTATTGCAGGTTGTTATAAAATACAGAAATGGTTTGTTTTGGAGACTGTGTTGCAGGGAAACATGCAAGTATTTCAGAAATTAGACAAAAGTCATGATAAAGATATGTAAGAAATAAATTAAGGTATGAAGATATGGTCAAGAATTTCTGTTCTGCAGATCTCAATGGTATAGTGGTTCTGTTGTGCAGTTTATTCCACAAAATTGAGAGAAATAATTTTAGAGATAATTTGGTCCTTCTAGAGAAGAGGGTATTTTGGAACAGAGTTGTCCTTTTTGTATAGCATTATACAGTGCGTAGTGCTATGAGGTGGTTGTGTTGTGACTAGGATTGCTAGGCATTGTGCAGGTATGTCTTAAAGAATGCTGATGAATTAAAAAGAAAGCTTCACACTTCTCAATTTGAAGTCAATGTTTAATTACTGGGTATTAGGTGCACACATTCATTGAGGCAAGATATTTGTCTAACAATAATAATTGTCTAATTATCTTGGAGGTCTTGCTTCTGAAAAAGGTACTTTTTTCAAGCTGCTTTGAGATGCCAGATTCTGAATTAGATGGTGGACCAGAGCTCTGTGCCAGCATGGTCATTTCTGAGTTTATAGAAAGGTTCCAAGTAATCTGAGGTTTAAGAAATGTTCATGCCTTGACCAATTAAAGGGGAGTAATTTGAACTCTTAAATATAAATGTCAATAAATTATATAGAATATACTGAAGAATTGTTTTGGGAGTTGCTTGTGATTCTTTTACCCACACTTTTCATAATTGAATGATCTTCCGCACAACTTTGAGAGAAATTGTTCTGTTCTTTTCTTTTCTTTTTTTTTAAAAAAAAAAAAACCAAACAGCTGACATCTCTTGTTCTTGATGACATTGAGACCATAGGCAGTCCTGAGGAAAGATGCTGGTGTCATGTCCTGTCTGGTACTTCTGGTACACTGTCATCCCTGAAGTGTGTGAACTCAGTCTTATCAATGACAATTAAAAAATGACAGCTATTTTGAAGGAAGGCAGTTTTTCACAGAATGCTTTATCCAGTGCTGCTTGGGGAAGAACGCTCATTGGTTACTCCTCTTAAGGTTTTTTTCTTAAAAATTCCTGTGGGAACAGAGGATGAAAGACATTGTGTACAAGTACACATGGAAATACAGGGACAAAAAGATGTGAATTTGTGTTCTCGATAGATTTGGTTTTTTTTAAGCTGACAGTCACAGATCTTTAAAACATTAGGAAGAATACTTGCCACCATGTTCTTTGGGTATCTTTTGTAGTAGTTCATGAAGGAATTACTTAAATCATGTATAAAGAAAAGCATTAGCAGGAAAATCAGCCCTAAAATGTTGAAATGTCCATTAATATCTGACTCCTGTCAATTGCTGCTGGAAATGCACCATCAGGTGAAGGCAAAACGAACATTTAAATAGTTTAACTTGTATGTTCTACCTGAAACTATGCTTATTGCTGTACTAATACGACTAACATAACTGTCTGGTTGCAGAGTACAGACAAATTTAAAATTGTTTTATCCTAATGGTATATCAACATATCTTACCAAGCATTTGCCTAGGACTTTTATTCCTAGCTTTCCCTGTCTTGTATTTGTAATATTTGTTCTAGCTGTATTTGTTATCATTTACTGATAAAAAGTAATACCTTTTGAAACATTTTTATTTCTGAATTTGCATAAGATCAGTTTATTCCTATGGAGCTCTAGAAGTGTATTAAAAGTTTTATTTATTACATTCTTATTACCAATTTTAGCAGTTTAAACAACCAAAAAGCATTACTGATTTTAAATTCTGTTTTCTGACTTGTGAAATAAAATTGCTTACAGCCAAGAAAATGGCTTCCCAAGAAGGCATAAGCCCTGATTCTCTAAGGCCTAGGGTTTTGATAAATTCAACACTGTGAATAACAGTTCTTTCAAACTTGGTGCATCTTGGTTATATTCCAGTTTCGCAGATGTGAAGCAAATTACTTCAGCTATTTTGAAATTTTTAAAAAAAAATATGAAGTAGGCAAGCTATATGATAATTTTTAATTCATTTGTACTTTGAGCAGTATACATGCATGCTTACTGAAATGAAAATTTATTACATACTATTGCAGATTCTTAGGCAGACTTGCTACATTAATAAGCATCTGTTGTACTGATGGTATTGGTACATGCCATTGTATCTGTTCTGACTCGTATTTGTTGCTAATGAAACTAGAGATTGCTTTCAAAGGAGTGAAATGTGATTGCAGTCCGTCAATTGCAGAACTGTTTAAAATCTAAAACAGCTGTCAGTGAAGGTCTCTCTTGTATATTTATAAATGCAAAAATTTTGAAAATCAGTTTGTGAAAGGAAAAGGAGGGTCATCAGTGTTTGTGGGGTTTTATTTTTCTTCCATTCCCTTCATAAAAGCAAGCAAACCAAATCCTATTATTTGCTCATATCCTTTAAACGTTTCATCCTCTTAAATCAGATCTTCTTGTCTTGATGACTAGATAACCAGTGAAACTGGCATCCCAGGATGCGTGTGCTGATGAAGGAAGGGCTATTGATCAGTTTGTTTTCAGACTTCCATTTTTATTGAGCAGCTATTTAGCTTCAAAGACTAAGAAAAACTTGGAGGAAAAACTTTTAAATAAAGTACACTTTTCCATAAAAATTTGCACTTTACAGTGCATGGGCAATATTCTCCATCTCGTGCTCCTCCATAATAATGGGATTATTTGTAGTTCACCTGAATGTAGTAATAAGATTACTTGAACTGTTGGGAAAAGTAAGAATGTCTTTGGTGCTGTAAATTAATCCATGTGTGTGTTTCATTCCCTGTCTGTGCTTGCTTTTGTTTTGAAATATGGCTCATTTAAGAATTGGTGATCATAAAACCTAGTACTAATTCCCATCCATTTCTGCTTTGGGGGTTAAGAGAAGCAGATGAAGGGCTGCTGAGATATCATTTCTACTTATCTCCAAAATAGATCAGGAGGAAAGGGAACCTAGTTATCCTGATTTGATTTTTCAGGATAACCTTTGCTTGTATAGAATCAAAAATTTTCTTGGACATAACTATCAGTTCTAGTGGAAAACCTACAGAGGTGGGGGAAAAAAAAGGAATGACACAAGCATCTCTTGTTTGGTAGTGTGAACTATTTTTGGTATGGAGAGGATTGGTGAGATGCAGCAAGGCATTTTACCTTCATACTGCTATTTCTGTGAAAGTTAACTTAAAGTATGTAAGAACCACCTTTACCTTTTCCTTCCAAATGGAATAGTGCCAACCTGTTGATCAGACCAATGATTGGTTCATCTGTACCAGTATCGTGCCTCCTACAGCAGCAACAGGAGATCCTATGTAGAACAGCATAGACTGGTTTATAGACAGGTCTCTAATCCCTTTTTGAACTAGTTGAGACTGCCTTCTGCCCCAAGCTTTTGTAACATCAATTTTCAGTCCGCTATTCACTGGCCAAACTCCCCACCCTTTCTTTTTAAACTTATCTTGTACTATTTCAGTGAGAGCCACATAGTTCTAAGATTGCAAGATTTGGCCTATAACAGCAATTCTTTCACCTTGCCACTGCTTTTCTCTTTCTGTAAACTTAGGTCATGTTCTTCCCAAGGTGTTTTCCTTCCAAATGAAATAGTCCCAATCTGGTGAACATCTAATAAGACAGTTGTTCCATTGTCTTCATTTATGTTGCCCTTCTCCAACTCTGCTATGCCCTTCTTTAGATGCAAACACCAGAATTGCACTCTAGATTTGAGATTAGGGCATATAAAGTTTTTATGGGGCTGTGGAACTAATTTATTCTTAGTGCCCTTTGTAAGTATGCCCAATGTTTGCTGGCTTCTGTAGCTACTGCTGCACATTACGTCAAGAGAACTGTCAGTCTTGACACAAAGACCTTTTTTCTGAGTTATAACTACCACTTCTGAGTGCAGAATCATGTCGGCATGGCTTATATTATTTTTCTCTACATGTATTAACTAACTTTTGTATACAGAGAAGCTCATCTGTCACTTTTTTGACCACCGAGTTTTCTGGGGTCCTTCAGTTGTTCTCACCTTTGGCATGGCATGGAATTACCTGAAAGTGTCAACTCCTGTAAGACTAGGAGTTGACACTGTGACACTAACACTATTTGGGGAGCTCACGGTGGAAGGCCTCTTCAGTTTTTAACTTTAGCCTTTCAGATAAATCCTTGGTTTAAATCCATGGAATAAAGCTAGATGAATTCCTCTCACTAGGAGGAGGAAGAATGAAATTTGAAAGCAAAATCTCTATCAAGTGTAACAACATTGAGATTTTTTTAAGTCAGGTTGTTACCACTGCACAAAAATAGATTCTATGTGTAAAGTGAGTGACTAACGAAAGCAACACTCTTAAAAGTTGGTTAAAAACCTTTCCTAGACCATTTAGAAATTAAATACTTGAAAAATAATGTTCTGTGTTGCTGTCGTCTTGTGTGTTTATGCTTGCCCCTGCTTCTCTTAAGAATTCAGTTTCTTATTCAAATCCATTGAAATATGTGTGGAAACCGATTTATTTTCCCAGTGCAAACGTGTTTTTCAACTCCTACAAGAACAGGTTCTGCACTTCCATTACGTGCAGGGACATACAAAGCCACCAGAGGGCAAAAGAAAGTGCAGATGGAGAAGGCTGTTACCTGCAACTTTACACATGCAGGCAGGCACGTGTGCAAACATGTCTTGTGTTTCTGTTTTCTTTTTCCAAATAAGATAGGTGCCACTGTGCAGCAGTTATGAAGACTCAATATAAATGGCTTGGGTTTGTAGATCCAGAATATACAGACATACAACACAAAACTGCTGTTTAATTTTGATGAAAAGGAAAATAAAGTTTGCATTTAAAATCCATTAATTCAAAACATTAAATCTGCTATGAGTTATGACTGGCTGGTGCATTGCACTTATCACACGGTAAACTTGTGTATCAAAAAAAACTTCCTGCAGAGAAAATTCATCAGTAAGGGTATTGGAAATAATGCTGTTGGTGATGCTCTCAGCTGCTTAGCATTGAAGACAGCAGGTGACACTGACTTCACTGGGTTCACTTTCCTTTGCTGTAGTGAAAACACTCCATTTAGGGAAATCATTGGCACAGCCATGTGATATGCTACAGTCATTAAAATGGGGAGGGAAGTTGAATGCATCTCTAAATATTCTTCAGTGCTCTTCTCAGCAGGACTGGCAAGATGTACTGAAGAAAGTTTATTCCCATAGTTTGAGGGAAGAGGTAAATGTGCTTGCTGTTCTCCTAGTGTTCTTTGTAGTTTGTACCTGTTGTTTTTCTAGGAAATCTAGCTGTTATATGTAACTTGCAGTGTTCCTTTCTAAGTACTCTTCAGTAAGGTTTTAAGTTAAATGGTTGACTATCTGATCCAGATGATGGAAAACCACTACAGAAGTGGTGAAGGGCTTGAGAAATTGTTCCATGTTAATTGCTGTTCAAGTTTGAAGGCCTCTATGCATAGATGTATATTGAGTTCAGTCCAAATGACAGGTAACATAGCTGTATTATCTTAGTCTACACTACAATCTTATTCGTATGCAAGACTGCTGTAGGAGTCAAGCTCAGTAGTGTCTCAGCCAGTGTGTAAGAGCAGATAGGGAAAAGTGTAAGAACTGGGGGAGCGTATATAATTAACTTGAAGCATAAATGCTTGTTATCCCTTGATTTAGGATTTCATCTTTATTTGACAACCGTAATCAGGATAATTGTAACGTTTGTGCTATGAAGCAAAATAGAACTAATGTCAGAAAGAAGAGGGAGGAGAGAAAATGTCTGAAATTGAAGTATTACAGAGTGGTCATGATATTGAAAAGAGTGCTTCTAAAATACAGAAAGTGGATAAAATGCTTCTGAATTAGGACTGTCGCTGGGAGAGAATCTGTTGAATTATCAGGCTGCTCTATCCTTCAGCGTTAGAAGGTTTCATTCTCCTCTCCCCCCCCCCCTTTTTTTTTGAGATTAGAACAAGAAAACCCGTTTTTCTTCTCCAGTTTCAAATAGTGTTTTAACTCAAAATTTTCAAATATTGAACTGAATTAGCATAATAAACTCAAAGAAATTGTGTTCTTTCTCCATCTCCAGTCAGTGCTATTGTTGCACTAAATAACGTCTCGCAGATACACATAAGACCTTATAGTACGTGTTTAGGCATTCTTGTCCAACTAGCTTGTTAAATAAGTGAAATTTGGAAACTTGCTTTTCTCTGGTTTGTATTAGACTTCAGAATTATTCACAAATCACGCAAGTGAAACCAAGAATACTGTGCAAGTTCCTTCCAGTAAACATTAAGACATTTTGCTACTTCAGATTTTTCGCATGCATTTTCTGTGGCCCTCTTTCTACCATGGAAAGATAGCCTGCTTTAGCTTCCCCATATCCCATCTTTCTTGGAAAGCTGGAGAGGCTGAAGGAGAGTCATTTGCTTGATAGACTCTTAAGAGAATGCTAAAGGCTTTTTTTTTATTATTTTTTTTTTATTATTTTTTCTTCTCCTGCTGACTTATATCAACACCACAATTCAAGTCTTAACCATGTCTTAAATATTTAGCCAATTGATAATTTTTTGACAAAGTAACAAATCTGGAGTTCAGTCTAATCCTCTGATAACACTAAATCTGTAGTGTATTCTATTCTCTACAGTGCTTATGTGAAAACATGTTAAAATGTTTTGAAGACTATTATAATTTGAGTTTTTTTTCCCGTAATTTTTAGGTGATAGTGTAAAACCTTAATTCTCTCAACTTGTGTGAGTGTTTTTTAAAAGGAAACTGTTCTCCAGCTAGTCAGCCCCCAGTGTGTACTGGAGCATGAGGTTATTCCTCTCCAGGTGCAAGACCTTGCGTTTCACTTTGAACTTCATGAGGTTTCTGTTGGTCCATTTCTCCAGTCTGTTGCAGTCCATCTGAGGCTCCCTGAGGTCATTAATGAAAATGGCAGACAGTATTGGCCCCACTGTCAGAACCTGGGATACACCTCATGCCACTGATCGCAACCCTTTGGGAATGGCAGTTCAGCCACTCTTCAACCCCCCATGTTGTCCACTTATATGTAGCGTGTACTTCATCAGCTTGTCTGTGAGGATGTTATGGGAGACTGAACCAAAGGCTTGTTAAAGTGAAGATAAACAACATCAACTACTCTCCCCATGTTTACCGAACCTTTATTTTCAATTTAATTTTCCTTGCAGAATGCAGTCATATTGGTCAGGAATGATGTCCCCTTCATAAATCCGTGCTGAGTACTCCCAGTCACCTTATGTTTGGAAATGTTTTCTAGGTTCACTTGATCTATGACCTTCCTAGGGACTGAGAGGAGGATGTAGATGGCTTCTTGTCCATCTTAAAGATAGGAATGACATTTACTTTCTTAAAGTCCTCAGGAGCCTCTCCCCATCACTATGACCTTTCAAAGATAATTGAAAGTGGCCTCATAATTACATTGGCCAGCTTTCTCAGCTCTTGTGGGTGCATCCACCCAGGTCCCATTTGTTTAAATACTCCCTAACTTGATGTTTCTCGATGGAGGGTGAGTCTTTATTGCTCCAGACTTTCCCACTGGTCTTGGGGACCTGGGATCCCTGAATACCAAGGGTAGTAAAAACCAGACAGAAGAAAACATTCAGTACTTTGGACTTTTCTGTGTTCTCTGCCATCGGGTCCCTTGCCCCATTCAACAATGGGCCCACACTTTCTCTGGTCTTCCCTTTGCCACTGATATATCTTCTTGTTGACCATTGTCTCTTGCCATATTCAACTCCAGATGAGCTTTGGCTTCCTCATCACGTTCCTGTGTGATGAGATACTGTTTCTATAGTCCTCCCAAGTCACCTGTCCCTTCGTTCACCTCTTGTACAGTTTCTTTTTATGTTTTAGTTTAGCCAGGAACTCCTTGTTCACCTATGCAAGCCTCCTGCCACTCTGTTTCACTTCCTACTCATCTGGATGGACCATTCTTGAGCTTGGAGGAGGTAAATCTTGAAAATCAACCCACTCCCCTGGATCCCTTTTTCTCTTCAGGATTTTCTTCCATGGGATTCTTCGAAGCTGATCCCTGATGAGGCCAAAGTGCTCTTCTTAAGCCCAGGGTGATGTGTGGTTCTGCTATTTGCCTTGTTCCTTCATGTCAGAGAATAAGATGAACTCCTCCATCTCATAGTCTTTGTAGCCCGGGCTTCTCTCAACCTTCACTTAGTGCATTGCTGTCATCTAGCCCTACTTAACTGACAGCTGCCATGACTTTGTTGGTGATGGAAGCGAGTGCCTCCATGAGACTCCTGCTTTCTCTTTGCGCTTTTTTTCTGTGTAAAAGTATCAATGTTGATAATAGTGTTCAGCTTCACTAGCCTTAGTGATGATGGAAACCAACATGTAAATATGGTTCATTGGTTTTTATTGATGTATTGTGCTGCTCTCCTCAGCACAGGGTTAAATCTCACAATGTTTTTTATGTGGCCAGCTGATACTTGCTGCTTGTATGGCCCCCACTGTTGCAGTTATGGTGTACTGGTGGTAACAATAGCAGGAAGATTATCGCAAGCAAACAAAAGCATGCAGTTAGTGCTAATTTCTCTATTCTTCTCTACTCTGTTAAAATACCTAGAGAGATATATCTGAGGTATCAAACAAGCCATAAGTCATTGTTGTGAGACTTTCGAGATCTGGTCACATGAAGTGTCAGAAAGAAAGCATGCCTGTTTGTGCTGCTGAGCAGCTTTTACAGTGTTGCAGCCAAATTCTGTCTGAAGAGCAAAGTTCAGCTCATCAGTATAGTGGTGGTTGCAGTTCTTCACTTGGGCTGTCCCCATATGGCAGAGTTCCAGACATGCAGTCCGTAAATTTTGAGCTCCCTCGAATAGATATATATCTGCAGAGCATATCCCCCAAAAAAGGTATGTGCTGGAACATTGTCTCAAATCATCTCTGGATATCATAAGAAACACCAGACTATAAAAAAGTGCAATTTATGCCATCTCCAATTTTTCAGCCTGCAGACTGCCTGCTTTCGGCAGATTCTGTCTCCCATTTCCATACAAAACAGACGGGGTTTACCTGTCTCCATGTCATACCCCACGCCTTCACACACTCTTAGATCATTCTCTCTGCATTACTGTTCAGCATGTGAGTTTTTTAAAACCTCCTTAGACATCTGTATATACAATGCAAACATAGGAGCCGTTGTCTAGAGACCTAAGCCTTATCTGTGTTGTATTGGTGTGCAGTAAATGTGAATTTATGGTCACCTGTTACCTGCATGCTAACAAGAAAGCTGCTGTTTACGCAGTGCTTTCCACATGTTGGAGGAATGAGACAACAGCTAAGTATGGAAGATGTCCTGTGTATGAATATGTCTCGACTGTTGCAGTACCTGTTTTTCCACTAATTATTTCTACTTTCAGCTCCACTTGAAAACGTACTTCTATTAGGATACAGAGTGAGCTGCTGTGTTATGTTTCTGCCCTGTTTCCGTGTTTGTTTTTCAAAAATCAAAGGCTGTCTTTTGGTAGCTAAAAAGTGCATCTAAGTGATGGAAAGAAAAATTAAACTGCTTACAACTCTTTATTCCTACATATATCTCATCCCATGTATTTCAGAAAAATGTAAAATGAAAGACTACACAAAAGCACAAAAGATTAAATTCTTGTGTTGGTTTTCCCCCTCTTCTTTTGCCTGTGAAGGACATGATGTCGAATAAATGGAATACAGTTTATCTTTTTATGAATTGACTAAAAAGACTACAAGGCTATTCTTTTAAAAAGGATGAGTACTTGAATCATTTTGGGGTTTATTTCTTAGTTTATTAAACTAGGAGAAGGATGTTTACATTCATTAATAAGGAAGAGTGGTAACTGTTTGTCAATGGTAAGAAGGAGGCTTCTGAACACTAGCTGCTTGTTCCTGTCATACCGAGAGCATTAATGGGCGCCAGCTGGGCTGTAGCTATAGCAGCTTCACCACTTCAGCCTTGCACAGCAAGAGCTGCTGTGGCAATGCTGCAGAAGGGCCTCCTGTGCAGATTTAGGAAGTATACACTTCAGTTGTTGTTCCCTGGGCAACAGAATAACTGCAGCCAGCTGGCTTTGCACCACCTGAGCTGATCAAAGAGCAAACCCTGTCAGGCACTGATACTTCAGCTCCTCCAGCTTCAGTGTGAATGTCTGCAGGCAGTGATGTAGGAAGCATTGTCATTCGGGTTTCAAGGTTAAACACAGGGGAATGAAGTAGAATGACAGTAGAAAGTAAAATGAAAACATCATTCCTGTAGATACTACCATCTGATGTGTATAGCTATTGATTATAGAAAATTAATTTTAAAATACTGAATTACTAACATACATATAAAATGTGTTTTGAAATGATTCAAAACGAGAACAGGAGACTAGCAATAACTGGCTTGAATATATTCCTTTGGGAGAAGGAAAAACAATAAAAGGTGATTTATCATATGTGTTTAGTTAAGAAAGACAATAAGGAATGACTGAACACAAAGATTAAAATGCTTTGTAAAATGATATAATTAGGGAGGACTGAGCATGTTGGCTCATGTGGACCTCTATAATTGGGATCAAAATCCACTTGAGTCTGTTGGATGAGGGTGGGAGGGCAGATGGTAGTATTTCTTGTATGTCCATTTAACTCTATTCTTACACTTTTTCCTTTATATTATGGCACCACCTACTTATCGCTTTGCTTAAGAGGGGGTTTAACTTCTTAAAATCCTGTTTTAAGCTTTGTTGTCAAATAATGAAGATTGATACTGTTTTTAATCACTCCTCTTAAAGTAAGTTTCTCCTTTATTTTTTCTAATGTCTCTATTTACTGCCTGTAAAAGATACTGACTTCACTTTTAGAGAAATGACTCCAGTGGGTGAACTGGTGTCAGGCAGAATGTGGATAAGTGATAGTACTTACTGACTTATCAAGTTCTGGGTGTGCCTTCAATCCACACCTGAAAGAGGAAGGCAAACGGAGCTGATGGGTTTCTGCATGTACTCAGACCTCTTCTTTGCTGAAGCTGCAGAGTATTGATTAGCATCCACACTTCTGACGAAGTTCTTCTTTCTTTTTTTATATTCCATATATTCATTTTGGTTTTCTATTTCATATTTGTTTTAGTAATACTTGACTGATGGAAGTGTCTCCAAAGTAGTTTTTGGTGGTTTTTTGTTTTTGTTTTTTGTTAGAACTCAAACCATCAAGCTTTTAAGTAGAATACTTTCTTTCTCTAGTTTCCTTCCAAAAACACATAGTTGGGGAGGGAGAATTTCAGTCAAGGGATTCAGTGTGAGAAAACAATGAAATTACTGGGTTGTTTTCAATTTGAAAATCACTTGCAGCTCCAACATAACAAGTATGGCTTTTTGTTCTCAATAATGTAAAATCAAATAGAGATCTAAGTGAGAACACTTACTCTCTGCAGTGACAAACTAGACCACGTCTTTCTTGTGCATCGATTCTGATTTATTGTATTGGTCATCCCGATATCAATTGGTTTCTTAGTATGTTTACTGGGGTTGCATGTTATATCCTTTTTAAAGCTGTTATTTATTAAAGAGAATAAACTGTGTCTTTCAAGAAGTCTGTATAAACAGATTTTTATGACACCTGATGTTCAGTTGAATTCTTTGTAGTTTTGCAGTCTGTGGCATTTTCTGAAGGAATCTTTATAATAATTCTGAATGGCTTAAAAATTTTAGGTTCTCTCTAAATCTGGAGATGTGAAAGAGCTCACTTCTTTCATTATGTAAGTCTTTAACTGTAAGAATTGCTGAAGCAAAATCAAGGGTTGTGTGAAGTGCACAGACAAACCCTTCTGGCTTAAAAATCTGCAAATTCATTAAAATTTGTAATTTTCCACAAGGGCAGGAATGACTTTCAGTATCCTGAACAAATGTATTGCATCTGGAATCAGCAGTTTGTGTTCTTATATCCACATTTTTCTTCTTGCATCTAGTTCTGAAATGATGGTATAGTTGTTAAGGAATGTATGCTAGCTACTGCATTTCAGCAGCAACAGTACAGTGACTTGATCTGTTGTGTGTGACATAACACTGTAAAGGAGTAACGAGTACTTGTACTTAATGTTACATACGTGTTTCTTTTCAAACTCTCATTAATAACTTCCTGTTATGTTTACCTTTCAGGTAGATTTTTTTTCTCCCCAGATTTATTTCTTTTTCAGTGGCTATAACTGTAAGTTGGAGCAACTCTCCAAGGGGAACAGTGTTTGGAAGAAGATAAATGGGATGTTTCACCTGTCCACAACTTCTACTTTTTTTCTGTGTTGAAACAGCTGGTAGTGGAAAGCTGAAAATTGTCACGGAAATAGCCCTCATTGAGAAGCCCTTTTGAGTGCTGCAGTGAAAATTGGTATTGATTTGACCAAGTTGTGACCCTTTGCAAATTGCATGCTCTGCATGCAGAGGGTTTTCTCACTTGCTCGACTTGTAAAGTAGGCATCTAAAGACGGCCTCGTGCTCTGTAGCCATGGCTATCTCTCTTAGGCTTTGGCTGAACTTGCCAAAGTTTGTTTCCTGTGGTTGGTTACTGCACCCTCATTGCTGCCAGCATCATGTGTAGTTGCTTCTTAACTCAGTGTTGTCAAAATGTGGGATTATTTGCTTATTCCTTGAATTCTGGTTTGCTTGTTTCTAAGCCTGGATCATTTCAACAGAAACAGGTAGATGAAACTGTGTACAGTCACTCTAGCAGATGGTATCCTCTGCCCAGGAGATAGTATTGATGAACTTGGAGAAACAGTGCTTAACAGGGGGTTGTTGCAGTTAGAACAGTACATCTAGCTCCATCCTTAGCTATACCTAGCAAAAGGTATACTAAAGATGCACGATGAATTAGACAAGGGATTTCTCTTGAATGAGGAGGAACAAATGTGACAAAGATAAAACAGTTCATTGTCTTAATTCTTGGACCATTCTATGTGAATAATGCTTTAGGAATACAGTGGGATTCCCTTCTGCAAACATTTCACTTGTTCTCTATGAAAGTGTAACTTACAGGTTCACAAGTTCAATAGTGCTTAGTTAAACCCACTAACGTTTTTCTTAATACGCTCAGTGATAAGACTACAACAGAAACTAGCTTAACCTTATCCATTCTCTTCTGCATTGGTGCTGTTACATAAAGAAAAATTCTGGTTTCAATATGAGGTAGGGATGGAAAAATGGTTTCCAACTATGTAAACAGCTTCAAGGAAGGTGTAGAAGCATGACTTAAATAGACACTATGTGTTTTGCTTGTTTTTCTTTCATTTAGAGAATAACTGGCATTGTCATTTAAATACTACATTCTTATTAGTCTCTTAACATTTTTAAGAAGTAATACAAGAGGTTGTAGATAAAAACACTCTCATTTTGTATGTATATATGCAGTAGGGTGATGTGAAGATAGTAAAAGAGGGAAAAATCTGGAGTTTCTCTTTGCCTCTAGGTATTCTAGGTAAGCTATGGCACTACAGAGGTGGTAGTGAAATTACTTAGTAATACCGGGTTTTTAAATTTTAATATGATCACTTGGGAAATAAGGCTATATGGGTAATTCCACAAATACTGTATACTGTAGCGAGCTTGTCATACAGCCATGAGAAGCTTGTTGTAGGACTTGGATTTCTATGCAATGAGAGTTATCTTGTGTTTATGGGTTCCTGTAGGTTTGTTGCTAATGTTTTTTTGATTAAGAGGAATCATGACCCACAAAAAAGCTCCACTTCCTCTGTCATAACGGAGTGACACTTTCACTCAGCACTAGTGTTTGCCCTTTCTTTTACCAGGGAGAAAATGGTATCTTTTTTAAAGTTCCTTATATAAAGGGAAATTAAGCCTTGCTTAAGGCCAGCCATATCTAAAATTACTTCTATGGGAGGCCGTGGCAATTCCATTTTGGTTTCACACATCTGGGAATTAATAAAGTGTCAGAACTGTAGATAAGTACATAAAAAGTGCAAGGAGAAATTAATAGTGCTCTGAATGAAGTCTCTGCTCTACAGATTTCAGCCATGTATCTAATTCCAGAATTTGTTCAAAGTTTAAAATTAGAATCTGAGGATTTGCAATGCACATACAGTTTTTCATGATGGATTGTCATTCAGCAGCTGGAAAGCAATCTGTCATTTTCCACAAGCATCTTCAAACCCAGCTAAAAGCAGAGGATAATGTCTATGCCGAGTGTTGAGGGGTTTTGTGTGTATTGGCTTTTAGCATTGTGCCTTTCTGATGCACCATGAATTTTATCCTTCACCACTAGTCCTGATGAAGTGAAACAGGCATGGAATGGCACAGAATTCTGCATGTGAAATTCTGCACCAACCTGCACTTCAGACCCTTTTACTGTTACCAGTTGTTTACAGGAATATCTATGTTATAAGAGGAAGCGGAGGTAATAAGCTTATGATGGTAATGTGACAGAAACTTTTAGTAAATACCAAAATTAATGTAATCAATGTAGTCATGAGAAGGAAGTAAAATTTTTCTATTTATACTGAAAAGAAGTGACAGCTACATCACTGAGTCTTTCTTAATGTTAATTAAAAATAGATAGGTTTTTTTATTTCTATTTCTGTAAACATGGACAGAAGAAAATAACAACTAATTGCACTATTTGAGAAAGAAGGAATGACTACTGTGCTGTTGGGATCCCTAGTAAGTTTGATAGGTATCATTAATTTTAGAATTGTATTTTAAAGATACGTGCTAATATACAAGTCTTAGAGCAATAATTGCCTAATATACTGCATAATAACAGCCATTAATACAAAAATTTACTGTGGTGAAATTACATTTCAAAAAAATAAGCTTCTCTTGCGTTCTGGAAGAGCAAATGGTATCTGATACACATCATATCATCAGAGCAGCTGAACAGCTTTCCAGAGAGGACACTATATGCTGGGCTCCAAGGAATGGCATAGATAGGTCTGCAAAATGTGGAAATCTGATAAACTTGTTTTCACTGCTCAAGCAAACCTCTTCTGCCTGGAGTATCAAGGTACATTTCAATCTTACTCCTTAGCAGCATCTGTAGTAATAATTTGAAAACAAATATAAAATCTATGTAGAATTGCTGCACACATTAAAAATTCAAGCAGATTAATTTCATTGGTGGCTTTTGACAATTTTCAAAACAGCAAAGAGTTATAGGAGCCTGGGTCATATCAAGTTTCAGGGGGATTTATATATATATATGGTTTGGGGTTTTTTTTTCTTTCTTTCTTCTTTGACCTCCTTCAATATTCAAACCAGTGCTTGTTTTGGGGTTTTCAGTCTGGAAATCTGATTATACAAGAAACTAAATATTTTTAAAAAGCTGTTTTTTAAAAAAGTTATTCATAGGAAAACACATCAGAATTTCAAAATGTTCCAGTTTTAAGAAGTTAAAGGCTGTCTTATTTCAAGGCTGTCTTAAGACTCATGGTGCTGTGCTGAGAGGAAAGATGGTTTGAGAAACATGTAGTTTGTTTTCCATGATTTGTTTTTGTGGTTCTCTGCATTGATCTTGATGATAGTGGAAAAGCTAACGCTTTATATGCATGGTGCAAGATCTTTCAGTAATTATAATCTACCAGGAACTTCTCTGTGGTGTTCTTTAATGTTCTGTCACATATTGAGTATCGAGGCGAAGCATTCGATACATCTCACCTTCTTGAACTATATTGCACTTCCAGTTTAGGTTACTTATTATTTGTATGGTGTACAATGCATGCTGTGCATTGATTTGCCCTTTGCTAAAGAAAGGTAGCCATCTGCTGCCGCTTCCTCCTCTTCGTTCAGTGGCACATGGATTTAGAGTACAGGATTTGCCTCAAATGATTTGGAAATAGCTGTTTAGTTAGCATGCACTACAATTAGTAAAAGTTCAATTATGTGTTAATAAATAAGGCATTATCCGTCATCTTTAGATGTACTGTTTTCAACTTCTATACGCCAGATTACTGTAGAACAGTTAAGTGCATCATACGTATATTTTATATTTAGTACAATCTATCAAATAACCAGTGCTTATGTGTTCTGAATTCTGTGCTTGAATTTAAAGTCCTCTTCCTACCTCTGTCTGCTCCTCACAGAAATGGCCTTTTTCTCTTATTGGTTTGACCTAACTACCTATTGTTTTTATTTCATATGGCTACCTTTTAAACATGCTTTTTAAGCATTTTGGGCTTATTTACTATGTATCACTATGTATCAATTGCTTTTTGTCCTATTCTCTGTTGTTTGGGTGCCTTTTTTGCCAGATTGGCAACCTTTATAATAGAGACTTTTTCCCCCCTTCTTAATGTCATTTTAGCCTAAGAAGGCCTTTTTCGGAGTTACCATCCTTCTTCTTGAAAACATTTTCATTACAATTGTTCCTGTTTTCCTTTCCACTGATGTAAGTTGGTCATGTCTGCTCATGACTCTGTAGTCAGACACTCTGCACTAAAATCACCTAAAATGTACTTGGAGACAGAACTGTGAGAAAGAGGCATGCGAAATGACCTCAGAACAGAAAACATGTCGTTCATTGCTGCTTATCCTCTGGACTTCTCGTTTAAGACACCCTCCAGCAGGTATTCGCTCCCCCTCCTTTCCCTAACATCACTGTGGCTGGTTTCTTTGTCCTGCTGTAGTGGATCATACTGACCTATTTGTCTTCTGTGAACCCTGGACCAGCGACTGGAACAACGTGAACATATGCAATGCTGCTCTGGTCTCCTCCCATTTTGCACCGCTACAAATTGCTATATTGGGTGATGGGCAATGCCATGTGTACATAGACCATATGGTATTTTCTCTTCAATCTACAGTTGGCTTGTTCATCATGCATTGTAATATTTTTTTATATACGTCTAAGTTCAGTTTGTCTTTTGGAAGCTGCTTTTATTTGCTAGAATTAGAGGAGTGTACTTACATGGAAAACTTAATTTTGCAATAAACAGTTACTGGTATTAAAGGATATGACATAATGCTATAGATTCAGCTGAAGATAGCCTTTAGAAGGAAAATGTTAAAACGATGTCTAAATCCTTTATTGTTAAGGAGTCGAGCAATGTAACTTGTGGGTCGTTTTCATTAACGTCAATATGGGGAATGAAGCTTGGAAACCTTGCCTCCCAAAGAGTTATGTTTTCATGAGCACTGAATTTTGCCTTTAAATAGGGAGAAGCACATTAAATGCGCCCTAATTATGAGTTTTGCAGCAACTTGACTGCTAACTTGAGGTCTGTGTCTGTTTCCACATTCTGCATTCTTTGAATTCATCTTGGTATAATATTTTTAAATATTTTAAACAGCAGATGTGCATTGCTTATAGATTTGTGTAAATGTTGATGCACTGTATACAAAATATGTCTCCCATACAATGATCTGTTGACATTATTCTCTGTTGCTTAGCTTCAGACAGTAAAGTCATGACATGTGCTGCTGTTTGGAGGATGCCGAAGGAATTGGAATCAGGCAGTCATGAATCCCCTGATGATTCATCAAGCAACACTCAAACCCTGGAGCTCCTCTGTCACCTTGACAACACAGCCCATGGCAATATGGCCTGGTAGGATTCTGCATATTTTATACTCCTAGAAAAAGCCTAAAGGGTAGACCTGTGCTGTTAGTTTTGTGCAGATTTATATTGTAGAAGCTATGCTATACACTTTAAAACTATTCCATCTTTAAAAAAAAAAAAAGGTACAAATTGGATTTTTAGTCCCAGATGTTGCATAGATTAAAAACATTCATTATAGTCCTGCAAACACATATGGAGTAACAGCCTGTGTACTGTTTTAATGTGTTTCTCCCCACCTGCCCCCATCTAAAACCTTTGTTGCACAAAGGTATAATACTTAGCATTTCAATCTTTTTATGGAATATAAATTTGATGTTGCACTTCGGTCTTTGTTTTTCGGTCTTCACTCAACTGATTTGGCATAAGTGCAAGTAATATATTGTTTGTTAAGGATAAGAATTCATTATATTATATGGAGCCTGTTTAACTACTCTTTTCTGTTGCCTAAGAAAAGACAAGGAGGGTATTACAGAGGTTTGTTTCCCTTTCCTTTCTGTTATGTAAAAGAAAGTTAAATTTGTCAGTTGTGTATTTGCAAGTTCTTTGCTTTATGGGTATATATATGACATGTTCCCACTGCTTCCTGAACAGATGCAGGGCGAAGAAATGTTAATACACTCAGTCCATATTTTACCAGCTACAGTGTTGTTTGACATAATTTTGGGACCACCTGACCATCTTCCACTGGCAGGAAAAGTTGAAACCATAAGAATATGGTCTGCTGTAGTCCCAGGAATGTCTGTCTGTCAGGAAAAATATGGAGTAGGAGGTGATCATGCAAGTTGTACAGTCCCTTTCACAGTTATCAGAGAATTTTAAGAAAAAAATATGGAATAACACGGCAGGTTTTTGTAAATAAAATGTGACAACTCTGAACTGAAACCGAAAAAGGATAATGCAACATCAGTGTCGGATATTGCTGTAAGTGTCTTACATGAGAGTGGAAAGGGCCTCTTTGGTTTCTGTATTCAGACATCTGCTGTGTAAGGTATCCATCATAATCTCATTATACTTAAATATATTCTAGTAGGAGTAATTTTAAATTATATCAAAAGGGAACAATACTTACAATCACTCTCAGTTTCTTTTCAAAATCTGGCCACATAAAAATTTCTATTCATTAGCTAGCTAGTAAAAAAAAAAAGTAGACTTTAGAAGTGATAGTTAACTCAGTTGATTTTTAATTATCTCGTACATTGTACCGTAAGTTTTAAACATCTATTTCTAGCCACTGATTTCTAGTCTGAGCCTTGTAGATTAAATTTCAACTAAAAAAAAAAGTAAACAGAAGGTAATATTTATTAGGTGGTTCTTGGATAAGATTGGACATACCAGTGTATTCAAAAGTGTGTTGTCTAGGCTACTTTTTTCTAAAATCTCAGCTTCCTGAATGTTAAATTTCTTCGTAGTAGTATCTTTTAATTCTTTGCTACTCATTTTCATATGAATACCTCTCTTTATAACTCTTTGATTATATTAAACAATTCCCTTTTTATTATTGAAACCTTTTGATAATTAGTTTCCAATATAGTTGGGGATATTATTTTTTGTTTGTTTTAAGCTTCACCTTTCGCCCCTAAAGATTTGTACGTTTTGTCTTTGAATTTTCCATAATCTGTTTCTATCTGTTGCTGGGATGCCATAACTCTGTGTGGTAGCCTGATCACCAGAGGAGGAATAGGGGGCATATCACTGCTTTATATAAGGGTGTGAATTTATATGAATGCCAAAAATCATTTTTTTCCTCTTCTATAGCTTGTAGCAAGTTCATGTGCAATTATCTGTCTCCTGTTTTCTGACTTTGTTCAATACTAGTGCTCACAAATGTCTTCTACCATTTAATACCCATTATCTATGTATGTTTGTATATATATGCGTAAAGATTTGAAAATGTCCTGTGTTACAGAGAGATAAAAGGTACAAACGGAATACTTGGCATTAGTACCCCTCACATCATCTCAGGCAAGCATAGCTGAGTTAGAGGATCTTGTTCTAGAGCAGGCTTTTCTATTCCTGCCTCAATCATAGTGGAAAGAGCTCACATAAACGAGTAAAATAAACATTTTATGCCAAATATGTGTCACTTAACAGGCCATGTCCCACTGAGTGGTATCTTGACTATGAATAGCAACTCAAATATTCTTTTCTATTACATATTTCAGATGTTTAGAAAAATATGAAACTACTTGAGACACTTACGGTAGAATTGTTGTTAGAACCAACCATAAGTCAGAAAAGCAATTTTCCTCAATGCAAAGTGTAAATACTTTTCAAACTTCAATGTGAGACCAACATTCTGGTGTACACAATTGCTTTGTATGAGATCAGCTGTGGTCTGGCATCATACACTCGCAGTAAGAAAGGCAATGCTTATTCTGGCTCTGTCATTTGCCTTGCTATTAGACCATACTCCTGTACATTTTACTCACAAAACAGGCTGAGCACTGAACCCGGGGGTTCAATGTGACCACATGTACTTTAAGAAGGTTGTTTATTCCACAGAGCACAGTAGAGCAATGTACCACAAGCGCTACCCTCGTTAAGAGTGGAAAAATTTTTGGGTTTTGGGGGGTTTTTTTTGTTTTTTTTTTTTTTTAAAGTTAACTTTGAAAATGTTTACTTAGAATGCATGCTTAAAATAATAATAACACAGAAGGGTAAAAAAAAAAACTGGGTTTTCATCACATCTTCATATGCTGGGCAGAGAAACATAGCTCACGGGAAGGTATTTTGTGTGTCTCAGCATCCATAGCACACATGCTTCACAATATTCATGGATCTGGGTTGCATATCGTAAGTAATTGAGATTTGCCTATAATTAAAAGGAAAAAAAAAAGCAAAACTGTCTTGAAAATGCAACTGGTTATGTACTCTAGCATCACTGCCTGCCTCAGAGCTTTACTTGCTCGTACTTTTGTTCATATTTTCCCTGCTTTGCTTTATTTCTTATCTTCTTCTCATTAAGGTTTATCATCTTGCATTGTTTTTCTTTTCCATTAAGAAAGCCTTATAGTTGAAAAACTACCTCACAGTTTTTTCTGTTTCTAGTATTATGTACTAGGGAACACAAGGGGGGATTTTTTTTTTCCAGGTCTGGTATCTCAGATATTGGTTTTGCTCAATTGTTTACTGGCATTAAGAAGAACTAATCCTGTGTTTCGTTACCTTTACTCATCTCCTTTATGGAATTCTGTGCTCAAATGTCTCTGAAACATGTTATTAAAAACTAGCAGGGACATACTTAATATTAGTTCTCTTCTGTGAACCAAGACCAAAAGAGCATTTCCAATTGACTGTGACTAAAATTCTAAACTTCCATCATCTGTGTCTGAACACTGTGCCCCTCCTGCTCAAGATCTTCTGAAATAATTTTATAGTCTTGACAAAACCTTTGACAAAAATCTGATCTCCAGGCATTACAGGCAAGTGAAAAAGAAACATGCTTTTCTACAGTTCTATTTTATCTGGATTGCAGGAGTTACTGTGTTTAAAAATTAAGCATAACTATTTGCTTTCAGTTACTGAGATTTTTTTACTGCCTCTAAGCTTTGAAACTGGGACCCACCAGAATTTTTGCTCAAACTCTGTATGGCATAGAGTTTAGAAAATTAAACATGTGCTTAAATTAGGCAAACAAATAGGCCTATTAATTGCTCTGTTTGATTTAAGCCTAAGACTTTTTTCATCCTCTACCTACTGTTCCTCATGTGAGCCAAAATGCAAAGATTTCAAGTGCAAAATTCCCAAGTGAATTAATTCCAGAGTGAAAAACTCAAGATGCATGGGGATTTGTGTGTTTAAAAAAAAAAAAAAGGCCTTTTCCATAAATTCATTTTGTAGGTAAATGCATGTATTCATAATCATAGGTATGTTGCTCTATGCAATGTTTTAAGATTCAGTAATTAAAGGAACTTGCCATTGGATATGTGGCAAGAAGTAGTCCAAGGTACAGTCTGGATAGGAGAGGCCAAGGAAACAGGACAGCAATTAATGCTTTGATTACTCCTCTGAGTGCAGCTTGGAGGAATCCCTGAAAATGCGTCTGTTAAAATCTTGAAGACATATGTTTTAAGAGTAACCTACTGTTCTACTTCTTCCTCAGTTTTACTACAGACTTTTTTGATAGTAGACTTGACAGGATAGTCCTCAGAGGAGGAGGATACTACAGGCCATGAGAGAAAGTGTAATCTGCGAGATCTTGAATTCGGAACTCAGCAGGGACTTCTTTCTTTTGTCAGAAGTAAAGGTGCAAAGCTGGGGTTTATCCCCTGACATCTGCTGGAAGCAGGCTTGCCTATATCTGCTTAACATCCTGCTTTTTGCTTTCCAAATTTGGCAGGTATAAAAGGGTAAATGCTGCTCAGTAGCAAGGTATGTGCTTCAAAAGAGAGGAGGAACAAGTGAACTAGGTTGGATGGTGGTCCATGGACTAAATTTGGAATAAGATAAAGGCAAAATAAATAAGGGGAAAGTGTTAGATGGACAACGTAGGTACAACTGTAAAGGGAAAATGAATGGAGATTACAGAGACAAGAAAAGTGGGAGCTCAGTTGTGGGAGGCCTGAAAGATGAGGAATGAAGAATTCATGTTTTATATAGAAAACAATAGTCAGCTGCTAAAAAAAGTTGGAAAGGGATGAATATGTTAGGAATAATGATAGATTACTTCATTAAGCTCCTCTACTTACTGAAGTTGAATTTTTTTTAGTATATCCCACTCAATCAATCCTAAATATGGACTTGCAAATATTACCACATCTAAGAGAAATTGGAGAGGAAGACAAATAATAGTTTGTTTTTTTTTTTTAAGTTGCAGATGTTTCAAGAACTCGGGGATGTTTATCACTAAAATATTAAACTAGAATTTTGAATTCACAAAGGAGAAAATAACTATAAATGAGGTATAAATGAGACTTTTTTTTCCTATTACTTACATTTTATTTGGTATTTCATCTAAGGTCTCCAAATAGAGTACTGACAAGTACCATCTTTTCTTTGGCTGTGTGATTACACAGTATGGAGCAACCTCGTTAAGGTCTGCTTTCTACAAAAGTACAAATTTGCTATAACAGTCCTTTCAACTTGAATGGAAGTTTGCTTTATTTAAGATACATAAGATACTATACATAACATATTATTGCTTCAATTTCATCATGTCATTGCATTAATGAACACAGTCACCTGATGAAAGTTAAGCACGTTTGTAATTGATGCCATGAAGACGAGAAAGTGCATTCTGGAATTGAGGTCCAGAAGTGTTTTACTTATTCTTTTTGGCCTTTAAAATAGTATTGAAAAAAAACCCCAAACACCCCAAAACATTGTCTCAAGGGAGAAAGCCAAGAAGTAAGAGAACCTGAAACTCAAAAGTGAAAATGGTGTTTTTAATAGTTCTGACACTTTCACATTGCATTCAGATAACACTTCATGTTTTCTGTCCTGATGTTGGTAACGTTAATTCTTGTGTAGTACCCCTCTGTTAGGCATCAGGATATACATGTTAAAATTCTGCCTTAGTGTTTCATTTAAAAAAAAAAAAAAGTTCAAAACAATTTAATGGTCCATAATGAATTTAAACCTGAAAGTAACACTTCTTTTAGGAGGATCATATGGTCTTGAATATATGGTATATTAACTGTTATATATGCTTTACAGCAAAGGCACGTAATAAATGCAATCATAACTTTTTTGGTATGAAAACCTTATATTATTTTAACACTTCATATGTCCCAGTACCAGAAATAAAATTGTGAGGAAGGAGATGCCTCTGATGTTTGTATAGAGGTTCGAGAGCATCAGGAGTGCCAATTGCATGGGCTGAGGTATAAACTGAACTCCAGAAGTTTTTAGGTTTTTTGTAACAGCTGCCCAGCTGATACTAATTGTTTGTGTCATAGGCCTTTCAAGTTCTTTACATAATGCTCAAAATTTCGGAGCTATCGGGAGACACATATCAGTGAAGATGATTAATTACAGACAGATTCAAAAAATTATCAGCATTTAAGAATAATTTTTCCACACCTGGTTTGTTCCATGCATTTACATTCTCCATCAGCCACCTGTGATGATATTACAAAGATGAAGTATAGAGAAAGTTTTTTGGGAAAACTTACTACACGGCAAGTGTTTTCACTGGCAATGTAAGTTACAGCTCTCTTTCAGTACTGTCACTCTCCCCTTTGTATTCTGATCCTTTCTAAAATGGTAAAAATTTTAACTTTAAGTTCTACTTCTCTCCTCTCTCCCTTCTTCCTTAATTCTGTGTGATATCCTGAATTCTTTACAAGATTTTGCTCTCTTTTGCTCTCTTTGAATCTTTGATTATCCTTTATTGTAAATAAATCCATGTATTGTATATAAATCCAAACATTCTATCATTTGTTGTCTCTTTCTCACATTTTCTCTCTCATTTTCTCCTTTTATCATCCTCTAAAATGTGTCCGGAACAAGTAGAGTAATTTATAACACTCATGTCTCTCATTCCCTTAAATGTTTTTGGTAATTTTGAATGGTTAGTATTGTGCAAGTTTAAAACTTTAAGCTATTCAATGTAATCACATATGCTAGGGAATAATTGCGATTCGTTAATTGGATAGTGAAATAATAAGTGTGTTATGTGCCGAGTTTATTATGTTAATTTTAGATCAGAATTTATTGACTCTAGTCGTGTAAAGCTGAGAGAAACTTAATTAAAGTAAAATTTGACATTGAAGCAAATACTAAGGGAAAAATATGCTGTATGTCATGTATGTGAACTTGCTCTATGTATTCAGTGAACTTGCTCTATGTATTCAGTTAACTTATGAGCACTTCTGATAATTTCAACAGATTTCATATGCTTAAAATGAAAATTAGTTTTGTTGAAGTCTTTGCAGTTGTTTGTGTTTACCATGCATTTGTAAATCATGATACAGAAAGCAGATAGAAATTGTGTTACTCTACAAGTAAAAAATGTCAGGTTTGTAGAGTACTATTTCACTTCTCCTTCCCAACTTGAAAGTAGTTTTTCGTTTCAGTTCTCACCATGCTGTCATATTCCCTAGTTTTACTGCCAAATTAGTTGAGATTTTTCCCCACTGAAAGAAAACTGAGCTATTTTTAAGAGGGTTTTTTTCCTATTTATAATGCCACTTTAGCTATTCTTAGCACTAAAAAAACTAGGGTTGCAGTCTGCCCCAACTGATTTTGCAGGTTAAATAGATAACAGCTGGTTTTATTTTCAGTTTTTATTGAATTGCTTAAACGGTTGGTGGGAAATGTTAAAAAAAATGATGTTGCAGAACTGTGGAAAAAATTAGTTACGCAGTAGAATTTTAAATGTTCATGAGGAACTAGCTTTGAACAGATGTCCCTGTTTTCTTGGTCTCAGACTCCAGTTTGCTCTCCAAAAGCCCATTAAGCATTTACTATTTAGAATATTTGTTCCTCAAGTAGAACTCTTTCCTAGCACAATATTTTGGGATGAATATAGATGAAGTGCTGACACTTGCTTACATGGCAGTTAAAAATTCAGGGCTTTGAAATATCTTGAATGTCTATTGGATGAAAAAATTGATCCTTGTACATTTGTAATTAAGTGCATCTATTTGGTAAAATGTATGTATTCATTCAGGACGAGAGGAAATGGCCTCAAGTTGCACCAAGGGAGGTTTAGATTGGACATTAGGAGAAATTTCTTTACTGAAAGAGTGGTCAGGCCTTGGAACAGGGAAGTGGTTGAGTCACCATCCCTGGAAGTATTTAAAAGACGTGTAGATGAGGTGCTTAGGGATATGGTGTAGTGGACATGGTGGTGTTGGGTTGACGGTTGGACTCGATGATCTTAAGTGTCTTTTCCAACCTTTATGATTCTATTAAGGGGTACCCTGCAGCCTCAAACAGTCCATCCAGCCCAGTGTTCAGTCCCAGGCCGTGGTGATGGAGAGGTTATTTAGTGAGACCACACTAACTAGAGTCCCATCACTTCTTGCAGTCTCAAATTTCCCCAGTATTCACAGTCGCTGGATTAGGGGTGTTAGAGGTTACATCTGTGCCAGGTCTGTGTAAACCTTTATCATTCTTGGCTTACTGTTCGTTTGAACAGGAGGAGTAGTGATTTTTCTCAACTATCAATGCAGATCCTAGGCAATCATAATTTTCTTCTTAGGCACATGTTTCAAATCATTGGAGAAATGTACTCGGATGAATATTCTGTTTTGTTGGGTTTTTCCCGCCTGGCCAACCATGCAGATGGCCTGTTTGTTACAAACAGAAATAAATTAGCAAGGATATACTATATCCATGTTGCCGTCTTTTGAAAAATCCCGTATGAAAATACTCAAATTCTGTCCCCTCCTAAAAGTAGATGTGTGTTTCTTCTGAAATGAGTCTGCAGAGATTGCTTTTGCCCACTCCAGCTGCTTCACAAATAAGCTTGTTTCAGCCTTTAATCTTGACATTAGTACATGGAAAAAACTATTGATATTGTGTGGCCTCCAGAGGCTGGGCAGGACTTCTACCTGACAGCTCCCTATGTGCTTTCCTGCCAGGCATTTGCACTACTAAAAAGTTTTTCCTAGCTTGACCACCTTACTGATCTTTGACAGACAAGCTGGTTATATATTGCTTTCATGGCATGTCACATATCCATAAGATTAATTTGGGGTTTTTTTAAGCCCTGTTCAAGCAACAGAATGGAAATTGTGTCCACGGCAGCAGCTGCTCCAGGAGCAGTATTTTGTAGAAAGAGAGAGATTATGTGACTTCTGTCCATCTGCTTTGGAAAAGAACCCTAGCTTTACACACAGATTCCCTGTGCCCCACCCGATTTCATTAAGAAACTCATATACGTGCTTGGGGGTTCTCTTCTTCTACGTGTGCTGTTCATTGTATATAGCAGTTAACTCTGGGTGACAGTAATCTATCATCAGTGTTTGCGTATGTGAAATGTGTTACTCCTCCTTACTTTGAAGCTTTTTCTCTGTTGGTGTTAAGAAAGAAGGTGTAAACAACTTTTAATACTCATGTAGATCTTTAAACTGTACATACTTTTTCAAACAGTTCTTGTTTGACTCTTTGGCCATATTTCTTGTCCAAAATATGTTGTCAGTCGATTCTTGTTCATATTAATAAGTAGGTTTCAGCTCCTCAGTGATGTGTTCCTAAGACTATTAAAAAGACTTGTCTGTGTAATAGTATGTGCAAATCCTCCAAGCAGATGCACAGCTTTATGCTTAGTAAAGTGCTTTTTCTGGCATGGGCTATAGAGTTCAACAGGCACCATAAACTATGCTGCCAAAACACTGTATTCCTACAGTAATTTAACTACATATACTCTATACCTTTTGCTATTGTAGATATGTCACCAAAAAAACCCTACAGCTATAATGTGTTCTGCTATCTCTGCACATGTATC
This sequence comes from Calonectris borealis, assembly GCF_964195595.1. NCBI lineage: Eukaryota > Metazoa > Chordata > Aves > Procellariiformes > Procellariidae > Calonectris > Calonectris borealis. Next base: position 20,431,063 of record NC_134314.1, read on the forward strand.
TCACATGGACTTGTTCTAAAGCATTTGCAAAAAGAAAAAAAGAACTTCCAAAATGTTTTAAAATAGCCATTGAGTTCTCAGATATTTCAGCCATCAATAACAGTAGGATAATTAAAATACTACTGTCAAATATTCATCGTGGTAATGTGACAGAAACTTAACAAAACTTTTGCAAGAGCTGTGCTATATGTAGACATGTATTTAGCACTTGAGCTATATGGGAAGGCATGGATGAAACATAATGAAGTTAAAAGCATTTTGCCTATTTGCCTTAGAGTATTATTTGTGCGTGTTTCTGCCATAATATTTAAGTATTCTTGTTGTAAATAATCCAATATTCATTACTTTGAGGAAATACTAACTTTCTTAACCTGTTGTATTCTTTAGACTGTATTTGATGTTTCATAGAATGTCAGAAACAATGCATAACCCTTTTTAATTAAACCCACCCCTAGAAAAGCTCTTTTCTCTCATCCAAAGGAGAATAAAACAGCCTTCATTTAAAAAAAAAAAAAAAAAAAAAAAAGAGTGTCCTGGTTCCAGCTGGGACAGGGTTAACTTTCTTCCCAGTAGCTTGGGGGGTGTGCTGTGTTTTGGGTTCGTTGATGGCCCATTGATGCTTTGGCTGTTGCTGGGTGATGCTTGCACCGGGAGGGGGGAGAACAGCCGGGGTGGTGGACCCAGCTGGCCAATGGGGTATTCTATACCATGTGACATCATGCTCAGTATAAAAACCAGGTGTGGGGGGGGGCTCGCCCCCCGTTCGTGACACGCGGTCGGTGAGCGGTTGTGTTGTGCATTGCCTGCTTTGTGTATTCTGTTATTGTTGTTGTTCTCATTGTTATTATTACTGTTCTACTTAGTTTTATTTCAATTATTAAACTGTTTTGATCTCAACCCGGGAGCTTTCCTACTTGTGCCCTCCCGATTCTCTCCCCCATCCCACCGGGGGGTGGTGATCGAGCGGCTGCGTGGTGTTTATTTTTGCTGGCTGGGGTTAAACCACGACAGTCCTTTTTGGCGCCCAACGTGGGGCACGAAGGGTTGAGATAACGACAGATTATTTAGAGCATATTAAGGAATTTATATCTGGTAACATATTCGTTTGTTCTGCACCATGCTCTTGTTTTTACTGTACCTGTTAAAAATTGGAGTTGGGTTTTGTAGTCTGTTGTGCTCTGCCGTGATTAATGATGTTTTGCCTGGGAGATTTGTTACTAAAACACTGGCATTGGGGGTTATTTGGTATTTGGGATTCGTAATGAAGCCGTTTCTGCATTTCGGGTACCACCTCATGGAGACCATTAGCAATTATACCTTTTCCTCCGAGAGATTTTTTTTGGAGGAAATAGAGAATGGCACCCTCGCTACCTTTCTCTATGATGTCATCTCCTTTGTTAAAATAACTTGCCAGTACCTTGAACATCCCTGGGTAGTTAAGATACATGTATTGGTACTCCTTGGGAATATTGTTGCGGTTTTATCCAAGGTTAGTAAGCAATTTAAGAATGTCATCCAGAGATCTGCCCCAAGGCTGGATAGTTATGAGTGGCAGGGTGAGTGGGATAGCATGGGCAAATGCCTAGGACGATGGGCACCCCCAGTGTTCTGGAACTTTACCCCTGAACAAGTGCAGAACCCTGAAAAATTAGTAGAATATTTGGAAAAAGTATGCTGTCACCCTGGCCATTCTAGGGAGACGCAAATCACTACAATGTGCTGGGGCCTGGCCCACGCCTACCGAGCCCTGTTTAACACCACTCAGAACCCCCAAGGGGAAGGAAACGTCTCTGCAGCTGATGACAAAGCAACAGGCCCTGCGGCTACCCCACCCCCCACGGCAAGCACAGCGGCTCCCTCACCCCCCAGGGCAGGCACGGCAGCTACTCCGCCCCTTGCGATAGAGAACCAACCCATGCCGTTATCAGTCGCCCCTATACAAAAAAGAAAATGCACAAGAAAATCAGCTCGTCTAGTAAGGGATGAAGATGAACCAGGGCCATCACGAGAACAGGAGGAGGAGGAGGCAGAACCCGTAAATGAGAAGGTGACCACGTGATCCCTATCTCTGGGTGAGCTGCGAGATATGCGAAAAGACTTCAGCCGTCGTCCAGGCGAGCACATTGTCACCTGGCTGCTCCGATGCTGGGATAAACGGGGCCAGTAGCCTGGAATTAGAAGGTAGGGAAGCCAAGCAGCTGGGATCCCTTTCTAGGGAAGGGGGCATTGACAAAGCCATTGGACAAGGGGCACAAGTCCTCAGCCTCTGGAGGCGACTCCTGTCAGGTGTGAAGGAAAGGTATCCCTTCAAGGAAGATGTTATATGCCACCCAGGCAAGTGGACCACCATGGAGAGAGGTATCCAGTACCTGAGAGAATTAGCTGTGCTGGAAGTGATTTATGATGACCTGAACAACGAGCAGTTATCCAAAGACCCAGATGAAGTCAAATGCACCCGACCCATGTGACAGAAGTTTGTACGGAGCGCACCAGCGTCACTTGCAAACTCATTGGCAATAATGACCTGGAGAGATGGAGAGGAACAAACAGTGGATGAACTGGCTGGCCAACTCCGGCAATATGAAGAAAGTCTCTCTTCCTCCCTACGGGCCTGTCTCTCTGCTGTGGAGAAACTGTCTCAGGAGGTCCAGCAACTCAAAGAGGATATGTCCTGCTCCCCCCCTGCACGGGCCAGCGTCTCAGCCATTAGGAGCAAGCGTCCCTCTGCTCAAGAGAGGAGACATTGTGGGTACACACCCCGGGGCACCCTGTGGTTTTACCTGCGTGACCACGGAGAGGACATGAGGAAGTCGGATGGAAAACCTACCTCAGTCCTACAGGCACGGGTACATGAGTTGCAAGGGAAAACAACCACAAAAGGGGGTTCTTCCAGGAAAACTGCTGCCCCAGTCTCCAGTGAGTTCCCCAGACAGAGTAGAAGGACTGATTCCACTTCCGACCTTAACAAAGGGACTTCTGACTCATACTTACAAGAAGTGGATAGCGAATATGATGACCAGGACTAGAGGGGCCCTGCCTCCAGCCAGGTGGAGGAAAGGAACAACCGGGTTTACTGGACTGTGTGGATTCAATGGCCTGGCACATCAGATCCACAAGAATATAAGGCTCTTGTAGACACCGGTGCACAGTGTACCCTGATGCCATCAGGCTATAAAGGGGCAGAACCCATTTGTATTTGTATTTCTGGAGTGACAGGGGGATCCCAAGAGTTAACTGTGTTGGAGGCCGAAGTGAGCCTGACCGGGAATGAGTGGCAGAAGCACCCCATTGTGACTGGCCCAGAAGCTCCGTGCATCCTTGGCATAGACTACCTCAGGAGAGGGTATTTCAAGGACCCAAAAGGGTATCGGTGGGCTTTTGGTATAGCTGCCCTGGAGACGGAGGAAATTAAACAGCTGTCCACCTTGCCCGGTCTCTCGGAGGATCCTTCTGTTGTGGGGTTGTTGAAGGTCCAAGAACAACAGGTACCAATTGCTACCACAACAGTGCACCGGCGGCAATACCGCACCAACCGAGACTCCCTGATCCCCATCCATGAGCTGATTCGTCGACTGGAGAGCCAAGGAGTGATCAGTAAGACTCGCTCACCCTTCAACAGTTCCATATGGCCAGTGCGAAAGTCCAATGGAGAGTGGAGGCTAACAGTAGACTACCGTGGCCTGAACGAAGTCACGCCGCCACTGAGTGCTGCCGTGTCGGACATGCTGGAACTTCAATACGAACTGGAGTCAAAGGCAGCCACGTGGTACGCCACCATTGATATCGCTAATGCCTTCTTCTCCATCCCTTTGGCGGCAGAGTGCAGGCCACAGTTTGCTTTCACTTGGAGGGACGTCCAGTACACCTGGAACCGACTGCCCCAGGGGTGGAAACACAGCCCTACCATTTGCCATGGACTGATCCACACCGCACTGGAACAGGGTGAGGCTCCAGAACACCTGCAATACATTGATGACATCATCGTGTGGGGCAACACAGCAGAGGAAGTTTTCAAGAAAGGGGAGAGAATAGTCCAAATCCTTCTGAAGGCCGGCTTTGCAATAAAACGAAGTAAGGTCAAGGGACCTGCACAGGAGATCCAGTTTTTAGGAATAAAATGGCAAGATGGACGTCGTCAGATCCCAACAGATGTGATCAATAAAATAACAGCCATGTCTCCACCAACTAACAAAAAGGAAACGCAAGCTTTCTTAGGCGTTGTGGGCTTTTGGAGAATGCATATTCCAAATTGCAGTCAGATCGTAAGCCCTCTCTATCACGTGACCAGGAAGAAGAACGACTTCAGATGGGGCCCTGAGCAACAACAAGCCTTTGAACAAATTAAACAGGAGATAGTTCATGCAGTAGCGCTTGGGCCAGTCCGGGCAGGACAAGATGTGAAGAATGTGCTCTACACCGCAGCCGGGGAGAATGGCCCTACCTGGAGCCTCTGGCAGAAAGCACCAGGGGAGACTCGAGGTCGACCCTTAGGGTTCTGGAGTCGGGGATACAGAGGATCCGAGGCCCGCTACACTCCAACTGAGAAGGAGATATTGGCAGCATATGAAGGGGTTCAAGCTGCTTCGGAAGTGGTTGGCACTGAAGCACAGCTCCTCCTGACACCCCGACTGCCGGTGCTGGGCTGGATGTTCAAAGGGAGGGTCCCCTCTACACATCACGCAACTGATGCTACGTGGAGTAAGTGGGTCGCGTTGATCACACAACGGGCCCGAATAGGAAACCCCAGTCGCCCGGGAATCTTGGAGGTGATCACGAACTGGCCAGAAGGCAAAGATTTTGGAATATTCCCAGAGGAGGAGGTGATGCGTGCTGAAGAGGCCCCACCATATAACAAACTACCAGAAAGCGAGAAGCAATATGCCCTGTTCACTGATGGGTCCTGTCGCCTTGTGGGAAAACATCGGAGATGGAAGGCTGCGGTATGGAGTCCTATACGCCAAGTTGCAGAAACTGCTGAAGGAGAAGGTGAATCGAGCCAGTTTGCAGAGGTGAAAGCCATCCAGCTGGCCTTGGGCATTGCCGAACGAGAAAAATGGCCAGTACTTTATCTCTATACTGACTCATGGATGGTGGCAAATGCCCTGTGGGGATGGTTGCAGCAGTGGAAGCAGAACAACTGGCAGCGCAGAGGTAAACCCATCTGGGCTGCTGCACTGTGGCAAGATATTGCTGCCTGGGTAGAGAACCTGACTGTAAAAGTACGTCACGTAGATGCTCACGTACCCAAGAGTCGGGCCAGTGAAGAGCACCAAAACAACCAGCAGGTGGATCAGGCTGCCAAGATCGAAGTAGCTCAGGTAGATCTGGACTGGCAACATAAGGGTGAATTATTTATAGCTCGGTGGGCCCATGACACTTCAGGCCACCAAGGGAGAGATGCAACATATAGATGGGCTCGTGATCGAGGGGTGGACTTGACCATGGACACTATTGCACAGGTTATCCACGAATGTGAAACATGCGCTGCAATCAAACAGGCCAAGCGAGTAAAGCCTCTTTGGTATGGAGGACGATGGTTGAAGTATAAATATGGGGAGGCTTGGCAGATTGATTATATCACGCTCCCACAAGCCCGACAGGGCAAGCGCTATGTGCTCACCATGGCAGAAGTAACAACAGGATGGCTGGAAACATACCCTGTGCCCCATGCCACCGCCCGGAACACCATTCTGGGCCTTGAAAAACAAGTCCTATGGCGACACGGCACCCCAGAAAGAGTTGAGTCAGACAACGGGACTCACTTCCGAAATACTCTCATAGACACCTGGGCCAAAGAGCACGGCATTGAGTGGGTCTGTCACATCCCCTACCATGCACCAGCCTCCGGAAAAATTGAACGATACAACGGGCTGTTAAAGACAACACTGAGGGCAATGGGTGGTGGGACATTCAAGCATTGGGACACACATTTAGCAAAGGCCACCTGGGTAGTCAACACTAGGGGATCTGTCACTCGAGCTGACCCTGCCCAATCCAAACCCTTACGTACTGTAGAGGGGGATAAAGTCCCTGTCGTGCATATGAGGAATATGCTGGGGAAGACAGTCTGGGTTGCTCCTGCCTCTGACAAGGGAAAACCCATCCGTGGGATTGCTTTTGCTCAAGGACCTGGGTGCACTTGGTGGGTGATGAGAAAGGATGGGGAAGTCCGGTGTGTACCTCAAGGGGATTTAATTTTGGGTGAAAATAGCCAATGAACTGAATTGTACGATGTTAGTTATTACATAGTACTGTATGTCATCACTTCTATGGTTACCATATGCCATATTAACAGTATTACAGTAAGAATCACCCAGATTAATGTAGGATGAACTCCGATGAAACTGAGCAAGGTGCAACAATGATAGAACCGGACGAGTGCCCAGAACTGGCCTCTGCATGCAAGAGCCCAACACCACACACCATCTCTCCTGCCCTGCAAGACTGTTATGACAGGTGGAACCCAAAGTCATGGACTAAATGAACTCAACGGACGTTTTAGAGGGATGGCCCATGGACTAAGGGAATGATATCTCTGTGTGTGTATATATCAAAAGGCAGGGAAAAGTAGCGGTGACTAATTGGAATGTATGGGAAAATGTGAGACCTGGGCATGATGTAGATGGTATAGAATAAGGGGTGGATATTGTCCTGGTTCCAGCTGGGACAGGGTTAACTTTCTTCCCAGTAGCCTGGGGGGTGTGCTGTGTTTTGGGTTCGGTGTGAAAGGAGCGTTGATGGCCCATTGATGCTTTGGCTGTTGCTGGGTGATGCTTGCACCGGGAGGGGGGAGCACAGCCGGGGTGGTGGACCCAGCTGGCCAATGGGGTATTCTATACCATGTGACATCATGCTCAGTATAAAAACCAGGTGTGTGGGGGGGCTCGCCCCCGTTCGTGACACGCGGTCGGTGAGCGGTTGTGTTGTGCATTGCCTGCTTTGTGTATTCTGTTATTGTTGTTGTTCTCATTGTTATTATTACTGTTCTACTTAGTTTTATTTCAATTATTAAACTGTTTTGATCTCAACCCGGGAGCTTTCCTACTTGTGCCCTCCCGATTCTCTCCCCCATCCCACCGGGGGGGGTGTGGGGTGTGGGGTGTGATCGAGCGGCTGCGTGGTGTTTATTTTTGCTGGCTGGGGTTAAACCACGACCGAGAGAGAGAGAGATCTGTTGTCACATGAGGCCTTCTATAGACAGCTAGAAGTAGCCTTATATTTACAGGGCCTGGTCCTCGTGGGGGACATTAATCACACCAGTATCTGCTGGAGGGACAACAGCAGGGCATAAGCAATCCAGGGAGTTCCTGGAGAGCATCGATAACAACTTTCTGACCTGAATGACAGAGGAGCCAATGAAGAGAGATGCTCTGCTGGACCTTATAAAGAAGGAAGAGCTGGTTGTGGATGGGAAGATCAAAGGCAGCCTTAGCTGCAATGACCATGAGACGTTGGGGTTCAGGATCCTGTGAGGAGGGAGCAGGGCAAAAACCAAGCTCTCAACCCTTGACTTCAGGAGAGCAGGCTTTGGCTTCTTCCGGTATCTGCTTGAATAAGTCCCATGTGATGGGGCCCTAGAGGGAAGAGGGGTCCAAGAAAGCGGTTTAATATTCAGGAATCACCTCCTTTAGGCTCAAGAACAGTCTATCCCAACAAGCATTAAGTTGACCAAAAATCCAGGATATCTAGTAATACGCTGGATATGCTAGTTAGAGGCAGACCTTAAAGGAGAAGACAGTGTCCTAAAAAAATCTGGTATACCTTTTATACCTTTAAAGTAGAACTTTTTCTGGAAAGATGAATTAATATTCCTCATCTGTCTGAAATGAATACATGTGGCAACAAACAGGCAAAATTAGCCTCATAATATCATCAATCAACTGTAAGGACTTGTCTCCAATACCAAATGAACTTGGAGAACCTCCATGACCTTGATAAGGCCATGCTACAAAACTATTTTGTAGCATGGATTCCAATTGGTGCTACCCATGGGTTTTTTTACTCTGTGGGATTTTCAGATGGACTATCTCGCTGAATACAGAAGAAAGAATCGGCTTCACCCACAAGTCGATGGGAAGGAATTTAGATTTCTCAAGTTACTGCAATCTGAAGAACTGTAGGTTACACTTGTAAGAACACTCACCACATGCTCTACAAGAACTATCCATGTATGGAACTTGTGTGTTTTATTGCTTCAAAAATAAACACAGTAGAGCATAGTTGACCAATGTCTTAAGTCTGAAAATGGTTAGTCACAGCTTCCGTTCTATAAAGTAGGTCTTGCTACTTACTGTTTCACCCATTTGGTTGTGTAGCTTGTTCGTGTTTTGCATCCACCAGTAATTACTCTGATTGTGCTGCGAGTATATACAGAATGTAGGTGAGTTGGTTAAACTACAGACTGGGGATGTTGATTCCCATCTAAAATGATTCATTACTTGAAATGTTACCAGTGATAGTTTTTGTCAGTTTACTTCATATGTAGAGTCTGTATAATCAATTTGCATGATTTTGCTTTGCTGTTTTAAGCATTATTAATATGTAAGGCCATGGCCAACTGGACAGAAGACTGAGATTGTTAATGAACTATGGAGGTGTTCACCTGTTGGTCATCACTTTAAACCATGAATAACTCAATAGGAATTTAATAGTTGTTTCTACAAAATGGAATTTAGGAACTCCTACTCAAAATCAATGAGTCCTATATCTTGCTTTCATGTAACAAATTCATTAGCATGCTTTCTGTTAGATTGTGAACTCCTAGGATTCAGACCGTCTTTGTTATGTTTATATGTACATAAATACCTTTTCAGTGATGAAATTGATTAGATCCATGAAACAAGAATCACAATTCTGTTTCTCTTTTTCTCAACTTGTTTAGTTACAGCTGCAGTAGACAAGGAGATGCGGTGAAGTAAATACAAATATTGAGGATAACCCTTTATTATTTTGCATTCTACTTTATGATTTTTTCGAAAAGACTTTGAGGTTGCGAACACTGTAGTATGATAATTTAAGGAAAAAAAATTAAAAACGTTTAGAGGCAAGTGCTTTTTCTATGTCACCTCTTCGTTGGGATACTGTTGTATTCATTTGTACAACAGTGATTTTTCTGAACGTAAAAATAATTTAAGAGCCAGAATAAAGCCCAGGTATCTCCGGGGTTCTTGTGCAAAATAATCTTTAACTTAATTTCTCATTCTTCTCGGCAGCCTCTTAGCCAAAAAGGGACCTTAAATAAATTCATCTTATCTGAACTTTCACTTTTTTTAGGAAGCTATGGTTCTTGGTTTACTGAGTCTTGAGGAGTTGGACACCAAAATATATCTCAGTGGCTGAGAATTTTGAGACATAGCATAAATTACATGTACTTCCAGCAGCATGGACTTCAATACACTACAAAATACCCAGAACTGTTTTCATTCAGAAATGTGGCCACTTTGTAGAGCACTTGGGTAAGGAGTAAGAATTGTGGGTTCCAGGCTGTCCTCAGTCTGATCTCCTTACTCTTAGAATAATGTCCTAATCGCCAGATTAGTAGAGTCGCCTTTGATTTGAATCATTCCACTGCAAAGAAGGCAGGATATTTGGGTTCATAATACATGAATTTTTCTGATGAGCTACATTGAGGCTGCAGGATATTCTGCTGAGTTACTAAATGTTTGGATATATTTTCCATTTTGCAGTGCATGAGAATTTTCAGTCTAGCAAAGTTTTTCCACTTACAGAAATAAATGGTTGTCGCTTCTATAATTATGGTGAAGCAGTAGTTAATGCTTGCTTTGTCGAACACATTGTGGCTGACTGCAGTTCACATCTATGAAAGTGTTTGCATATTGCTTTATTCTTGTTTAGTCTATAATGGAGAACTTCAAATGAACAATTCAAAAATGCTCAGTTCATTAATAAATGATGGTGTTAACTATCTTTTCAGCTTAAGACACAGATAATAGTCTTTCATTTGAGTGAATATTTTAAATTGTCATAGGAAAATGTTCTCTGTAGGGTTTAAATTTTTTTTTTACCAAAACCTACTAGCTAGAAGCTAATTTGAAGCATCAAGAGTCAGATGATAACAAAATAGGGTAAAAGACAACAAATATAACTGCTTGTCTGCTGTTTATAGATTATCTAAAGAGCAGCCCTGAAGTTGACACTCAGTTTCTGAGTGGCAGCTGTGAATTTGACAATTAACTTGTCCGTTTCCAAAAACTGTAAGCATCAGCATGCTCAGGAAAATGGTATTGCCTGGTTTATCTGTTTTCCTTTTTAAAGATTATCACCACCTCTGTTGTGTTTGAAAATTGCTCTAAATGAAAACTTAAGTTTTTCTAAAATTTATATCTTCGAAAGCTAGGTTTTTTTCACTCAGCAGTATTTTTTTTTCCCCCTTCTCCATGGTATTTCATGTTTAACATTCAGTCAAGACTGTAGAATATAGCTGAATGTGTTACAAAGAGTGATATGAGTAACCTTCGCTTAGATTATAAAATCTGAATGATCACTACAACCACACCCATAAAACAATGAACTTTCATAAAAGACAAATTAAATAGAAGGAAAATGGGCATCTCACAAGGACAGAGTGAATGTGGAGAGACCTTTTCATTCCAAGGTATGTCAGCTGGGTTATAATTGGCTTTAATTAGCACACTGTATTCAGCTATAAAAATTCTTTACCTTGAAGCTCAGTGACACTCAAAGATGTGAAATTTCTTCCTACCTTTGAAAATATCAAAGAAAGTGCTTCCAATCTAGCTTTTTTACAACTGGAAGTTCAGTGATCAGCGCAGGAAAGGGGCAAATACATCAACAGGCATAAAGAATATTGATCTCTGGCTGGAATTAACTTAAAGAGTGAGTTGGTCAAACCAGATTTCATTGTCTATAATTAAAAATATAACTACATGTATCAACACCAAATGCCAATTATACTTTCAGCAATATATAAGAAAAATTATGAACTTAAAATAAATAAATGTGATGAGAATCAGCTTGAAGATTTCTTAGTTACCCATTCAATTGTGTGATGATTCTGAGGTCTTTTAATTTCACTTTGGAAAACTGGATTGTGGAAGGTTAGCTGTGATCACATGCAGGTTATAGTGCATTGATTTTTTTATCTTGTTACATGCATCCATAAAATGTTTTCATCTCTGTGAAGGATTTAATTGATATATCTGTGCAGCAGAACTATATGAAATTCTGAAATACCCATGCCAGAGCCAGTTGGTTACTTCTCATTATTATGGGAAAATGATGGTTGAATGTGTAATTGAAACTGCTTCATAATTTTTATTATCAACACTCATTTTCAGTTGCTTATAAGTTTTTCCAAGTGGTACCATACAACTTTAACAAGAAACACTTTTGAAAATAAAATTGGCAGTACTACAGACAAACCAGACTAATTTAAAGCAAATCATGGAATCATTCTAGTTCCATGTCCTTGTTAAAACATGTTTAAAAACATGGTGGTAGCTTAATGTGCTAAATGAAATTATTTTGTCCTAATACAAGAGAGCTCATTACAAATGAACTTTTATCAGTAGTAAATTTTCATGGATTGACAACATAACAAGGATGCAGGTCATGGTTCCAGCAGAAGATAGATGCAGAAGCTAGTCCTTTCTTTGATCTGCTCTGTTGCCTTAGGGAAAAGTTCAGTGGTTGAAGAGTCAGCCAACACACCCTTTTAGTTATAGTTCCAGCTTTTTCATCTACTTAGTGTTAATTTTCTTTTTTGGCATAGTTCTATTTTCTCTGCATAGTCTGGCTTCTCTATAACAACAAACAGGTGCAGTCATCTGTCTGTATATCTAATGCTTGTTTTGCTAAAAGCGCAGAGTAAAAAGCAATGAAAGTGTTCACAGAAGAAGCAAGAGGATTTTGAGAGCAAGGTATCAGCTGAGAATAACTGAGATTGTGTTTCACTTATGGTGAGAAAAAATTACACTGTGTCACTTCTTTCTGTTATCTGCAGATATCTATTTTCTTTTCCTTGTGTTTTATACCATAAGATTAGATGGAGTTCCGTGGCTTAGATCTGAGGCCAGCCAGATCATACCCACTGTCTTAAGAAGGTAGGAGTAATGCAAAATTGGGGATAAAATAAGAGCATGCATAGTGTGCAGCATCGAGTTAGAAAGGTAGCTAGTGGCTGCATAATGTTGGGCCCGCTTGCCCAAGGCTGCATCTACTCGTGCAACCTTCTTTTATCTCTTCAATCCAGATACTGCATTGATTCATGCAAAAAGCTAAACAGAGGAGAAAACTTATGTCTAGTGATGGGCTCTTGACAAACCTCAAGAGGCACTTCTTCATATATGCACTGAGGATGAGAACAGCATATCAAATGCCTTTGAATAACTTCAGTTTTTGTCTGGAGATGAGAAGTTGTTTATCCATGTAACTATTGATACTAAAGTTGTGATCTGTGATAGCCTTCAGCTATATTGTGTCACTATAAGATGAGTCGGAGGTTGCACAACTTTCTTTTAGAAGTGTTGGGTATGGAAGCCTATACTCATCAAATGATAAGTATTATTCTTTTAACCTTACTTAAATTTATTAGGGCTATAGTGCGTATACTTAGCTGTGCTGCCCATACTGACTGGCTTGAATATGCTGCTTCTCATAGGCAGAACTGGAGATGGGGACTGATTTCTTGCATTCCTTCATGTATAGCACGAAACTGGTGAATCACAGGTAAAAAGTATATGTTGATTGAGTCATGATGACAGCTGCTGAACTGGAAGAGGTTTGCATCAAAGCTCTGAGGCTTATGATTTTTGGTGCATCTTCAAAAAGGATGCACAATGTTACATATGAAGAACTTTGAAGTTTCAAGCTAAAGTGTTCGAAAGTGAGTGTACATCAAGGTATCTGTTTTTTCTGTGTACGTATGCAGAATGACTGCTACAATGACATATTCGCTGTATGTTTTACATGATCGCTGTATGAGTCAATACACAGAATGGACAACACATGGAGTAAGGATTTAGAGAATCTCTTTTTACAGTTAGGCTAGCATCTAGGGAAGCTGGATGGCATTCCTTTTTCTGACAGATTTGGACGGGATGTCAAAGGGCACTCAAAAGAAAAAGAAAAGGATACGCATGTTAGCACTGACTAAAAGATTCCATAAGCAAGCCTAAACTTGGTATCACATAGCTTTTAAGTAACTGATGCTGCAATAATATTCATCTAGTATGTGTAAAAATTGCTAGATGGCTAGTTAATGGCAGATTTTACGCTTAAAATACAGGATGGATTTCAGCTGAAGGAAACCGTGAGGAATATGGTTTAATATGTTTTGGAGTAGATTAGATCCACAGAGTTAAAATGGCTTTCTAGTGCAAATTCTGATTGGTTTTAATATTAGATTGGTTTTTTTGTTTTCTGTTTTACAGTGTTATGTGGGAACCAATGGGAGACGGTAAAAAGATTATTTCGCTGGCTGATAATAACATATTATTGTGGGATTTGCAGGAAAGTTCAGCCAAAGCTGTGGTAAGAAATTTTTTTTTCAACAAAGCATTATGTACTTGAATATAGTACAAACAACAACATTGCCTAGCCTAGAATTTGCTAATCTTTTAACTACTCAGAAATACCTTTTGCCTTTAATGTGGGTGGGGGAAATGAATACTCTATCAGTTGTCTTGAGCACGGATGTTTAAGGGTAAGCAGCTCGGGATTTTTGTATCTGTTGCTAGTGGTTAAATATTTTACTTTTTCTAGAGTTGCCCTTACTTTCCTACTGGTTTTACAGTGAATAATCTAAAATAAAGCAATGGTAATTTAATAAATGTGTATGAGAGAAAAATTAGTGATTGGTAAAGCCAAAGGTTATTGAATTCAGATAATAGTATATTAACTCATGTTGATTAATACCACGCAGCCCTCTATTTAATTTACAACCCTTCTTGTATGTATAAGCATAATATAAATTTCTGTATTTGCTGTGCACTGCTTTGAGTTCTCAGTATTAATTTAATCTAGTACCATACTGTCTATTCAGATTATTTCACTCATTGTTAAAATGATCTTAATCGGGAACATATATGAAAAGGTGTAATTGGCATAGATTTCTGATTATGCTACCTCTTCTAGATAAACAAAAAAGTCTGTTTATTTTATATATAATGACATAGATTGTATGTAGAAAACTTTGAATGTTTCTGTATAGTCATTTAAGTCAGCATCCTTAAAAATGGAAACTGATTGTGTCAAGGACATTATTATTCTGTTGTCACTTCTTGAACTAACTCCTCAGTTTGACTTGTTCAGGGTTAATTTCTTTTCTTGGATGCTACAGAATAAGATTTTTCAACTGGCAGTTGCTTAAAGAGTCAAGACATTGCGTCCATAAGCTCTTCCCTGGTGTACCATCTGACTGTGTACAAATAGATGAAGTCTTGAGTTGTTATTATTTTGCTAGATTTTGCATAGTATCAATGTAATGTAATATAGTTTAATCCTTTATGTTAATAATTAAGCCCTTTGAGTTCCTTCACTAGATGAGGAAACTTCAGCTTTTTTTTTCACCTGGAACTTCAATCAATGTTATATTACCTTCCAAGACTTCTTCAAAGTAGTGTTTGTTTTTATCAAATTGATGTTGAGAGTTTCTGAAGGCTAGCCTCCAGGAGCTTGTCTGTAGCATTGTATCCACTGGATTTGCATTACTCCTACATTAGTCAGTATTTCTTTTCTAATGCCTGCATAACACACAGACTTTTTTGGAATGCCTTCTTTAAACCTGTTGAAATACTACTTTTGGGAGTGGTGCTGCTTCCGTGCTGTAGCTCTTCATGTCTCTTTGAAGTGCTGGGACTACTAGACTACTTAGCGTTTTCCCTTTCTCCTTTCTCTCTTTGGGCAGCTTTGTCCTCTCTTACTAAAGTTCTTTTGAATGTTAATTAGGTTTTTCACTGTCCCAACCACTTTCTCATAACTGTCTCAAATTTCTTCCTAATCTCTCTGAAATATGATTTCCTTTGGGATGCTGTCTAGTGTGTTACCAGTCTCTCTATAAGTATGTGTGGGAATCTTGTAATGAATGCCGAAATCTTTTTTTTTATTCTCATTTTATTTGGCTTGGGATTTATTTACTAAAATTTTGCATGTTGTGTCTTCCTTTTACTATTCCTTTCCTCAAAACTAACCTCTTCACTCTGTCACACAAATATTTGTGAATGTAACTATGATTTCCATTTTCTTTCCTTCCATTGCTAGAATTGGGATCTGTATAATTTGATGATAGGACTAGACTCTTCACCAAACTATCTAATTTTAGCATGATTTTGGAAATTTCTGTCCTCAAAGCAACATTCAGCTTGCTGATCCCTTCAGTATTTCAATTAGTGTTCCTTACCTAGAATATCTGTTATTCTGTTATTTTTATGCCTGTACTGCATCGAATATTGATGGCAAAATAAGACTCCGGAAGGCAAAGTAAGTGATAAAGGAACTAAGGGGATATAACCTGTGACATTTGTTACATGCTTATATTTGATAAAAGGAAACAAGAAAAAACAAAAGTGAAATTCTGCATCAAAAAACCTGCTTCATCTAATGAAGCTAAGACTATGAAAGTAGCTATATCAACCCTTGACTGACATCTTCAGAGAGGAGCATTTTGAAATGGGAGCAATGAGGAAAAAAAAGAAATGTTTCATTACTGAGATGGCTTTCTGTTTAAAAAAAACAAGCAAAAACAAACAAAAAAATTAACACTCCACCCCATCCTTTGCTGCTGTAGTATTTAGAATGAGAGAGAGAAATCTGTGAGAACAAGTTGGTTAGAAGACAGATAGCATTGTTAGGGGTAGGGAATAAATATGTTTTCCATTTGGTTGTCACCATGTACAACAAGAGTTTGTAGGCCAATGTTGGTGAAATAGTGATTTCTTTCTGTGTATATCCTGTTTATAAGGGATTGTTGAATGCAAAATATGTTGTAACCCTAAAAAGCAATGATTTGTATTTTAATGCTTTTTGGTCAGAGTGTAAAAACACACTTTTCTGGAATATTAATAAAAAGAGCTTTTTTGGCCTGGGCCTTGAAAACAGGTGTAGAACAGGTACAGCGAAAAAATCAACTCTCACCAGCATTAAAAAGGGGGCATGTATTTTTCAAAAAAAAAAAAAAAGTTTTCTGAAGAGAGACCATGGAAACCGTTCACGGTTCCTTTGGAGGTTATAGCTGATTATATGAGGCGTCAGTTGGTGCTATGTAGAAAATTCGTGCCAGGAAGTCCACATTTGCTTTATATGCAGATACACAGGGAGATTATTTAAATGATAAGAAACATTGTGTTTATTGTTCATTAGGACAAAAGGTTGTCCATTTTTGGCACTCATTAGCCACGTGATGTCTTATCATCTAACATGCTATTTGGTTCTAGCAGACGGTGGCAAAGCAGTACGTAGCTAGTAAACTTATTTATTCTGTAGGGACTGCTGAGGGGTAAAAGGTCTTTACAAAATATTCCCATTGCTGTAGACTTATAAGTGAAATAACCATGTACACATGCGTGTGTGTGTACATTATTATAACTGAATAAATCAATAGTCTAGGATTAAGATAATAAAAATGTCCGTGTGTTTGAGTTTTTTCCCTTTTTGTCAAAAACATGATGGTGTTCAAGTTGAATGACGATGACATCATTAACTAAAAGTAGGATCTAGTCCACTGTATCTGTATCAGGTAATAGAAGTAAGGAGGTATACATTATAGTAGTGCAGCACTGGTCTTTCTTTTTGGATAGGTATGAATTATAGACAATATTAATTTTAATGGCAAGAGGTAAACCCAGTGCTACTCTTTATGGATTTTTCATTTTTGTGAAAAAGTTCATCTAAAACTCAGGTGTAGTGTTGGTGAAAAACTGAAAATATATGTGTCTTTAAAATTTTGCATAGGCCAAAATTTCTGCTTGCCTACACTGATCAAAACTTTAGTCTTTTATTGGGTGGATCTCCTCTCTCTGCCTGTTACAAGTCGCATTGTTTAATTAGAATTAGCCTGAAGAATTTTAGGATTCCTGATATTTTCAGAGCTGCTTTGTAATACAATTACTGGTGTGTTCATTCTCTGAATTATCTGCTCAACCTTTTTATAGGAAACATTTACTAACCATAACTTACTATACAGTTCT
Source organism: Calonectris borealis (assembly GCF_964195595.1). Lineage (NCBI taxonomy): Eukaryota > Metazoa > Chordata > Aves > Procellariiformes > Procellariidae > Calonectris > Calonectris borealis. The sequence continues at coordinate 20,448,228 of NC_134314.1, forward strand.
GTGGACTTGGGTTTTTTTTTCCCTTTCAACATTTTTTGCTAACTTTTTTCTTCATTACAGTGTTTAATACAGGAATATTTGCCTGTATTTGCATTAAGACAAGCTTTTCCTGTCCTTTTGATCACTCTCTTTATTATTGTTTTGAGGACATTACCTTCTGGGGTGAAACTAATCTTATGCTCACTGCATCATTACCTTTTGCAATTAAATTAGCTATTCTTTGCCATTTATAATCATTAGCTGAACCCAAGAGAAGCCCAGCCACTCCACAAGGTCTGGGTAGATTCTGCTGAAAAGATGACACTTAATATTTCTGTATACAGACTTTAGGTCAGATGTCACCAAATCACTAGAACTCTTCCTTGGCTAAATGCAGTATGTTTGGAATGACAGATGAGTGCAACAGAATGAAATGGAGATGTTAAAATATAGATATTTTTCTCTTTGCCTTAGGTTTTCACAAAGGGGAGGAGTAGAGGTGTGAGTAGAGGAGTAGAGATTCCTTTTAGATTCCTTGTCCCTTCTGGATTCTTTAGTAGCATTTAACGTATAGGTGATCTTAATTCAGAACAACAGAAAATATCTAGCAGTGGCATTCCAGGCAAGAAGGAAGATCTTGAGGGGAAGATTTCACAGTCTATCTGGATAAAAAAAAAGTATCCAAATACAGGAGGATGTTAGAAATAAGCATGAGATGTTTTCTTGGCAAGATAGCTGCTCTTCAAGACAGGAAATACATTGTGGACTTTAGTGGAGAACTTTGTAGTGTGTCCCATAATTGCTGCAACTAGAATAAACATAGATTAATTAAAGGAGGGCAAAAAAATATCTGAAGAAAAATGAAAGGGAAATTACTGGATCAGAAAGAGGATAGAAGACCAGCTCTTAAAGAGTTGATGTTGGGATCAATTTTGTTTAATGGTCTCCCTAACGATAGCATAGAAGTAGGAGTGAAATGATGAAAATTGCTGATGACAGAAGCTTGGAACGCATCATCAGTATATAGGAGTAACAATATATTTCAGAGGATGAACTAGCTGCTCTTGATGTTTAGTTTAATTTTTGTAGTATAAAGCAGAAAACTTCTATTTAAGGAATAAAAATATTTTCTTGCTGTGAGGTAGAAACTCAGCACTTAAAAATATGTAGATTCTGTTACTTACCTATTCTGAGAATGACTCTGAGCTGCCAGTATGATGAGGCTATTTGAAAAGGCAAATGATTGTAAGATGGTTCAGGAGAAAAGGACGGTTATGAAATGACTATGTGGTGTGGTTGCCTGCAATGGGAGGAATTGAACTCAGTGAATTTAAAGTCCTCATCAATATTTCTGTTTCTGTCAATAACAAGCCAGAACAACACTCATCCCTTAGTCTCAAAATAGTCTTTCAATGGCTTTGTTACTGTGGTTTATTACAAGGACTTCTCCTTGAGGCTGTCTTGAGATCTCCACACAACCTCCAGCATGCACAGAATTGTGGCCCATTTGCAGTTGATGAGTGTATGGTTAAAAAACAAAAAAAATAACGTTGTGTGTGATTTATCTCAATGAGTTTAGTAATCACTACCATGAGTTAACTTCTTTCAGTTTATACTTTTTAGAAATTCTAAATATTTATGGACTTAATTGTTTTAAGATGTCTTCGCTACCCCATCTTCACTGAGGAGACAGTAAAGATCAAATGAGCATGTGCAGCATAAGGCTCTGAATATTTCATAAATGGAATAATGGCTTTTTTAGTGGTCTTGTCTAGAATGCACTTGAACATTCATCAGATTTTCAGTCTTACAACCTTTCGGGTAAGACCCGAGAGTTCCTTAGTGTTCACTTTTTTGTGATTTGTTCTGTTTAAAACACAGCTGTAGGGGTAAGAAAACTGAAGTTATTAAGTAAACATTTATTTTTTTTAAAAAAGCATTTAGAAGTCAAAAGGCATGTTTTCTCATTTATCAAGTAAAAGATTTCTGGTTTTTAATCTTTCAAATAATTTCTAAGTGTTTAAAAAAAAAAAAAACACCCCTTAATATATTTCATGTACTTCAAATTGTAACGGCCATTTTTGTCAAGAAGGGAAAACAAAGTCATTTCCTTAAAGAAAATGCAAGATATCAATGTATTGATAAATATTTAGTAGATTGCTGCAGTTGATAAGCCTTTACATAGAAATTTGCATCTTTTGCTCTCCCCATATAATGACTGATAATCCCGTTTTTTCAAATGAGAAAATTCTGAAACTAAGATACTAATCTGTGTGCTACTATTACACACTCTACCAAGCAGATTGATTTTAATTAGCAGAAAAGAAAACTTCATATTTTTAACATTTTTATGCTAGCCTTTATTTTCTTACAAGAACATTGCTTGAGTGTCACTGGTAACCATTTACACATAGTAAGAAGTGTAGCATTTACTTTAATGTGGTACTTTTTTGTTATCCAGAAAGATGTTTTATGAATTTCTAATCAAATTAGAGCATTAGAATATTCTTTATTTTCTAAATATTTTGTTCTTGGAGATGTTTTCTAATGGTTTTTGTCAGTCTGTTTGAGGGGAAACAACTGACCTTCCAAACACATGACATAATTATTGATTTTTAGTCATTCTACCTAACAAAAAAAAAAAAAACCAAACCAAATTGTGCATATAAAAACTTATTTATTAGAGGGAGATAGTGTAGTGAGGGAACAGAACTACATGTTTCCAGTTACCATTTCATCGAGAAGTTTATAGAACTTTAGAACTGGTCCTCTTGCATTGTTTTTCATAATATGTTGGGAGAGTTGAAAATTTCAGTCCCCTCAGCCACCCTCAGAAAAAAAGTTGATAAATTCTGTCATTTGTCTGCTTCGTGTTGCTCAGTTCTAAGAATGGTTATGCTGATCCATACCCGAGTTCATCCAGCCCCGGTATTCTGCTTGAAACAGTGGCCGTAGCAGACTCTAAGGAAAAGTTCAATGGAACAAATGTATTGGATATTTTGCCCTTAACACTCAGACAGTCTTCTATTCTTTTCAATCCAAGGATTTTTCTGAGCCTGGTTGGGGTTGTCTACTTAGTGTAACCCTCAATAAGATCTTTCTTCCAAGTACTTTCCTATTCTGTTCTTGGACATAAGTAAGCTTTATACATTCAAGTGTCTTTTGTCAAGGAGTCCATTGGGTGGAGAACCACTTTCTTCTGTTTACTGTTGAATCTGACTTCAGGTTTCATTCAATGGTCCAGTCCATAGCTCTTTTTTGGAAGAGGGCATGAACAATTCGTTCACTGTCTTCATGCTGCCTGTGATTTTTCTAGATAATTTCTGTACCCTCTAGAGGTTAATATATGTTGGTTTTTTGTTTTTTTTTAAGGATACTGCCTATCCTTTCCTCTTTCCAAATCAGTCCTTATGAGATCAAAATTTGAAGCAGAAAGAGACATCTCAGTCCTTACTGAGGTTTTGATAAAAATAAGTTGGAGTAATTGATGTTTTCATTTGAATACACAGAAATCAGTCCTTCAAAGCTAGGATAGACTTTTTCATATTCAGATACTTTGCTTTTGTAAAACCCCTTCCTTCACAGAGGATAACATATACAGTTCTCTTCCGATCATATTGTATTGCTTAATTTTTTTCAGAACCTTTTATTTTGATTTCAAATCATTGCTCTCATGCAATTATAGTATAATATCATACTGCCCTTTTATTATTGTTCTTGTGTCACCAGCTTTAGGCACTGACCCACTTAAGCACTTATGAACAGTGTTAAATCCATCCACATTCTGATAACCATTTTACACTGTTCAAGATTTCATTTTGTCCAGACTTTTTTCTAAAGTCAATGTGTGGTCCTTGCACAATGCAAGAACAATAGCTAATTATGTTGTCTAAAAGTAGACATTGGATCTTACTCACTTCCTTTTTTTTCTTTTTTTCTTCCTTACTGTAACTCACATTTTGTGTTTATAAAATATTGCCATGAATTGTTTTCCTTCAGTATCCAGTGGGGCCCTCAGAGCTGTATGTCTTCATCTTCTGGGCAGCACAAATCCAAATCCTCATGTGAGATTAATGTCTTAAAATATGCCTTTGTCATGTTTTCCTTCTGTAGTCAGCTTTTCTGCCTTTAAAGAAGTGGAGGGAGGAGTTCAAGATAAAAAGAAAGCTTGCCTACTTGTCCGAATATTTAGGTATGAATTAAAACTAAAGCTAAGGTTTTTTTTTGAACCTGCATTTGTGATTCTGAACTACCAGCTTTGTTTCCTTTAAGCTCGTTTCTTGGATTTCCAGGAACAGGACTTGCAGACTTCCTTCTCTTACATAAGGATTCCTTCTTATGAATGAACATTTCCCTCCCTTACCTCTTAGGTGTCCTTTAAATCCATGCAGTTCCTTTCAGGCTCATAGAAGACATGCAAAAGAACATTGAACAAAAACTTAGTCAGTAACTTCTGGGATTTCATTTTATTAACAGAAGTCTACCATGAGTTGATTGGGAACTTGGCTGTGTACGTAGATGGACATCCATACGAGGAAAGATGTAATTTAATTCCTGCAAGTACTTAAGAATTGCTTGGGAAGGCAAGGATGACTTGGCTAATCTAACATGTATGTGATATTTTCATATGTGTTGTTAAGAAATAGCGCAGGATGTGTGTGCTCGCCTCACCCCTAAACTTCTGGCTGAAAAGAAAAAGATTTTGATCTTTTTATAATAGTTTATATGATAAAAGTTGAAATAAAGACTTAAAAAAAAAAATTAAAAATGGCTAGAATGCTGGAGAAAGTATTTATCTACTGCTGACAAAGACCACCTGCCCCGAGTCTTATTTTGGGTATGTGATGCTGTCTGTCTCAAGAACAGATTTTGGAAATACCTGATAAGAGATACTCTTTTTGTTGGTACTCTTACTGTCAGTGTTAACATTTGCTTCTCTCTTCTCCCCCCAGTCTGAGCGTTGTTTGGCCAAGACTGCTTACTAAATAAACTTAGTTTAATTTTTGAAATAACCCACTCAAGCTCTGCATATTCTCTTGTGCCTGGAATCTAGTATATATCAAAAAATAAACAGTGCAGTTTATTATACTGTGTCCAGTGTCCTATGCAGTATTTTTCTTTATATTAATAACCTGCAAGTTGTAGAAAGGCTTTCAGACAGTATTTGTACTTGAGGAAGAATGGTTCTAGAGAAGTAGGTTTGGCCTACAGTGTTGTATCACTCAACACATAAGCAATATATAACCTTGCATGCTGGGAATTTTACATTCTTTAAAAAAAAAAAATTGAAAAATTTTTGGGAGACAACACATCTTAGGTAGCATAGACTTCAGTGATGGTAGAGTTGTAATTTCTAGATTGGTAATCTGAAGGCGAAATAAATAGGATGTTCTTGATGGAACTGTAATAGTAAAAAGTTAGTAAAATACAGAAATGGACATTAGTATCATATACAAATAAATTTAAGCAGTCTTGTATTGACAGCATATTTTTCTGTTGATATCTGTTAAAGTTTATGTAAGCAGTATGTATGTTTTAGTCTTTTTCATCCATCAAAGTGTAATATTTCCGCTGAGAAATCTTCTATTTAATAGAATATTTTATGATGTGTTAGGATTTAGGTAAAGGAGAAAAGTGATCTGACGAGATCCAGCACAGTAATCTACTTTTGTGAAATCCATCTTTATGAAACATTTTGAAATGTGAACATAGTGCACAAGATGACCAAATAAGTCTGCTATCTGTTTAGCCGCTTGAAATTTGTATAAATCTTATATCTGATTAAAATGCAAGTATTTTGGTTTTCCTCCCCCCTCCTTTAGATATTAAACAATCAGTTTCAGTAAGTGATTAGAAGTATAAGTAATTTGTAGTGTTTGCAGCTTCATTTTTCCCCATGCTTACATGGAATTGGAGGATAATTTGCTGTACAACTTCAAAGAGAAAGTCGATTACTTTTTGTCTTCTTTTCATTAACTATGGAGATGCAGAGCTGTCTGCTCAATGACATGCAAGCCTGATTTTCGAACTGAAACCTTTAATTCTCACAGGTTGTAGATCTAGTACCTGCTATTATTTTAATAGGCATGTATGTGATGATATGGGCACTGGGGCCTTGACTTTATTTTTAAAAGCTACTATACGTTTGTCGAAGGGTCTTTGACACTATAATTCTGTTCCTGCAGATAGAATTTGGCATTTTGACATGAAAAAACAGTCTTGTAGGACTGTTCATGAAACGAAATGGCTGTGTTTATTTGTCTGAGGCAGCTACAAATTTGTGCAATATGCCCTTATTGTCTATCTACTGTTTCAACAAATGATCTGAAACTGTTTATTTTAGTTTATAAAGTAGAACAGTACATCTGATATTTCTGAATACATTACACTGCATAAGCCTTTGTAAAAATTACTTTGTGAGATACAAAATCAGCTCTAGCTTTTAATTTTTTCTGTTTTTTATCCTAGGATTTTGGTAGCCTGTTATACTTGGAACAATGGGCTATTGTGCGGTTTTTGTCTTCAGTGGAACTAATTTCATTTTAGCTTTACATTTAGAAACATTGCCAGCTTTGTTTCATTATTTTAGCTCGCTAGTTCTGCAGCCTTGGAAGGGAAAGGACAATTAAAATTTACTTCTGGAAGATGGAGTCCACACCACAATTGTACACAGATTGCAACAGCCAATGATACCACTGTTCGAGGATGGGATACACGAAGCATGAGGTAATGAGAAATTGCAGTCTTGTTCTCTAAAAAAGACAATCTCCTTTGGAGATGGATTTTTCATTGCTCCTAACATAATTTAAAAAAAATTTTTTTTAAAGATTAGAAATGTGGCAAAGCTATCACTTATAAAAGGAATGGTTGGGCTTACGTAGTTGATATATTTACAATTTGGTAAAGGGGTTTCTCTGTTTTTCCCCTCAGCTTCAATTCTAACTTGTATATTGAGTTTTACTGAACTATGTACTAGTCTCAAGATGATTTGTTCAATACATAGGCATTACTTGAATGAAGCTGTTCTGTAATTCAACCTGAAAATGATTTAACATCAGTCCTGACTATACTATGAACTGTCTTCATAGCATACTATTTAAAGGTAACTTTAATCTCTGAAGGTAATTCACAGGGTAAGTTCACACTTCACTTTTCCAATTTTAACAAATAGTATACTATATTAAAGACTGTAGCATGCTAGTTATATGAAACTACTGAATCTATCAAAATCAAAACCAAATCAATTAAGGCTTTGAATATACTTAATAAGGTGTTTTCCCCCTGCTCCGTTGTGATTTTGATAAGCAAAGGAGTGATGTTGTGCACATCTGTTGCCATGACTACTAAAGCCTGTGCAAGCTTTTTTAAGATATGCTTTATCCCCTTAGCACATAGTAATTTATCACTTAACCGAGAAGACTGATGTCTTGTAATAACTTTTGTTGCCTTAAAGGGGGATGACTTTAAATTTAGTTCTATGGTTCCTGCCATCTCAGGGGTGTAGCAATAAATCCCCATGTTTGCCAACCTTGTGTGTTTTTGCCAAAAAGGTTTATTTAATTTAATAAACAAAAGCTAAAAATACCAATATAATAATTAAGTCACTTCCTGTACGCTTGTCATCAGGTTTGAAAGTCCTGTTCTTTGCCCTGTAAAAGGATATATAAAAATCTAACTTCATATATGTGTATACTTTCATTTATGAAGACTCCTTTAAATGAAGCATACAAGAGAGGAAAGAAAGGTCAAAGGAGAAAGGTGGTTGGTTTTTTTTAAGTTGCTTTTTTGTGATGTTTTTGTAATTACCCTATTCTTAACATATAGCATGCAGACCTTAAGATTAAAGCTTGTGTTTCTAAGTAGAAAATGTTAAATACTGTGAAGTCTGCTTCATGCTCTGTCTCATTAAAAAAAGCATCTCTACTTTGCATTAAGTGAATACTCTGGGTAGCTTTTATGAAGGATAGATAGTCCAGATATTAACAAGATCGGGTAGCTTGGTTAACAAAAGCAAACCCACAATTCTAATTACTTTAAGTGAAGCTCAGATTAGATAGTCCTTGAACCAACTTACTAGTGCTAGGCTATGCTAAAGAGCTGTTTGCAGTGCACTTGAAAAATATGTGCAAGAATAAGTCTCATCTACGATTACACTGTAATATATCTAGAATGATGTGAATATTTGATAATGGCTGGTTAGGCTAGAGATAGGAATTTAAAGTCAGGGCAGTATAAACTGTGGCAGTATAAGAAGTAAAAAATGAGAGGAGAAAAAAAAATCAAGGACAGAAAACTGTTATAGCAGCAAAGAATAAGAGAGGAGAGATACTAAAGAAGTAGCTAAAATACCTTCTTCTGCGGAGTGTGATTATGGTAGCTGTAAGATAGAGGGAGTGAATGATTTTGGACATAGCAAACAAAGAAGATGCGGGGGGAAGAGGTTGGCGGGAAGACTCCTAGACTAGGCTAGGAAGCACTCTTAATCAGAGAAGAGCTTGTGAAGCAGAGGAGACAGACACTAGGCTGAATGGATTTAGAGAATTGAATCAGGAAAATTCAGACTCCAAGAATAAATTCTAAAAAATGTGGAAGAAAAAGAATATGAGAAGGTGGAGCCAGTAGCTGGAGAAAATGTTCATGTAGCCTTAATGTTATGATGTAAGTGGGAAATTCAATGTAGGTATTATTGCTGTAGGTAGGATGATAGGATGAAAGAAAAGAATATTCATATTTGGGAAGGAAAGGAATCAAGTGGTGGGAATAATAGTTAAGTTGGACTAAAGGCTTTCATGGTAAGCACTACTCAGTGGACAGTGGTATTTCTTTTTAAGCCCTTACATGTTCATGAGCAATGCAAGAAGTGCAAGAAAGAAGTGAAAGGTGCAATAAAGGAGGAAAGAAGTGTTTTATTGCTGCAAGCATGCTTGAGATTTAAAAATTTTCCCATGAAGATGTTTCAAGAAATTAAGAGGAAATGTTGAATTCAGATCCCAGAATACCTGGTAGAAAGGCATACTTGAGTGATATCCTTAATCTCTCGAACTCTGAGCAGAGTGTTGAAGTTTGGTATCTAGGTGATATCCTCTATCCCAAGTGACTGCCATAGCTGTCAGGATAGACCTTAGTATAGGTCTGGTATATTTTGAATCTCTCCTTATGGAGCTATTTTGCTTTGTATTCGTAGTTAGGTATTAACAGCAAGACACTTCTCTATCAGGTCTTCAGAGGAGAACAAATATACAACGCAGGAAATACAAAGTTTTGGTCAGTCTTTTCTGAAGAGAAACAGTTTTCATTTAAAAAAAAAGAAAAAAGCTCACAAAGTGTTGACAAGTTCTAGTGAAGATTGTAGGAGACTGTTAAATCTAAGCAGAACTTTGGTAGATGGTGGCTTTGAGAATGGACATGGGAACAAGTACAGCCTTTTCATAAAACTGGTAATGCAATAGTGGAAACAAACGAAAAAACAGCCCTCAGTTTAAGAGGTGAGGTACGGAGACAAACTGATGGAATGTGATGTTTTGAATAAGGATGCTAGGTTGTTAGCAATACTACAAATGTTTTCTGAAGTCGTCCACGTGCATAAGTATGAGCATGGCTGAGTAGTTTAAGAGCCACAGGTAAATTAATGATAAATGCCGGAGCTCAAGAAGGTAGGTTTAAAATAGAGCAATAATAAAAAGCGGTTGTTCATAACTCTTGCCTCCCTTGCATCTCAGGTTTTCATATAGGGAGAACTAGATGTCATAAATACAGAATTGGTATAACTACTCAGGGGTAGAGAAGCTCTTATCTGAAAATATTGTGGTTTAGTAGCAGACATGTCATAACAGTTGTTAGAGAGCTGTGCTAGAATCATCTGGAACTAGTTTCCTTTTAGCTCCAGATGATCCTAATGCACCGAAGCTTTGCTCTTTCCTTGTTTGCAAGCTGAGAAATCTATACAAATCACTGTTGTTAACAGCTGGGATTTCCCTAAACTATGCACTAGCAATGGGAACTCTAGGTCTGTGGGTGCTAAGGGGATTATGCAAGTTTCCAGGGAAACAGATTTCTGTCAGTGCAGTGCAGTTAGCTTTTTATAGACCATTTAATTTTTTTAATGTGTTTTACAGACAGATATATTGCATAGAAAATGCACATGGACAGCTGGTACGAGACCTAGACTTTAATCCCAATAAACAGTACTACCTGGCTAGCTGTGGAGATGACTGCAAGGTGAAATTCTGGGACACAAGAAATATCACTGAACCGGTGAAGACACTAGAAGAGCATTCCCACTGGTAGAACAAATTATCTGCATGCTGTTTTGTGGGTGGATGGCTTATGTAATTTATTCAGCTAATTATTTTACTGTTTAGGAACAACGCAAACTAACTATGTTCGTGCTATTGTGAATAATCATTTTTCTGCATGGAGGAAAGGTTTCAACATGTGAATGTTCCTTGTGTGATTGTAAATTAAGAGGTTAGACAATGTTAGTCTAATTGGCAAGAAACTGTTGTTAACATTGATGAAAGATAGGGTACACCTTTGAGAAGCACAGTGCAGAACTTGGCTTGTAGGGGCCAGCTGGGACACAGGTGTGCCTTCCCAAATTGAGCCTGATCTGCTGCACCTGATGTGCAGAAGAGCCCTTGAGCTGTGTTGGTTACAGCAGCTGCCATCTATCCTTCTGTTGTCGAACAGTGGAAATGCTCAATAATTCAGCCCCATTTTTTTGATGCTCTTCACAGCCCATAAGCCAAAATATGCAAGTGAGTAATTTTATTCTCTGAGATAATATTTAGAGCCCGTATCTACCACTCTGGCCTGTGGCTGGAGCAAGGAGAGAACCTTGTCTGACTTTGGTGGTTAAGAAAAGATGAGCGGTTCATATTTTGTAAAGGTTCCTATTTTATAAAATTTGCATTGGAGTAATTCTTGCAAAATAAATCTCGACCCTGAAGCTACTTTGAGGGGAATGAAGATGTGAATTAACAGAAGCAGCATTTATAGTTTTTTTTTTTCCCAGAAAATTAAAAGAAAAAAAATAAAACAAGAACCATAAGACAGCTGGTATTAACTTGTTATGTAAAATGTAAAAATTGAAGAGAAATATAATCCTACTTTTGTTTTAGGGTCTATTTTAAACTTTACTGTAAGAATGTTGTGAGATTTTTGTTTAACATGTTATTTCTAATCTGTGTTTTGCTTTGGGGAAATTTTTATATTTAGAACTTAAATATTTATCTGACTTACTAAACAATGAATTGGCATGTACCCTCAAGGAATGATACCACTGAATGGTGTGTTTTGTTCTTTGGATTTTTTTTTCAAGACTTATTTGTTGAATTTTAAAGACACCTCACAGAAAACAGATGACATGGAAGCTTAAAAGCCAAATGAAGATGGCAAAAAACAGTCTTTGGAATGAGGCATGTCACTTCTATGTGCACTTACAACATTTAAGTCAAAGATCAATTTTTAGTGCTGTTTTTGAAAAAAAAATCATTTAACATTGATGTGCTACCTGCCAAGAATAACCTCTTCTTCTTTCTGATTTCATTTTTTAGGGTCTGGAATGTCAGATACAATCATTCTCATGATCAGCTGATCCTTACAGGCAGCAGTGATAGCAGAGTTATCCTGTCTAATATGGTATCCATTTCTTCTGAACCATTTGGGCATATGGTAGATGATGATGAACTAAGTGACCAAGAGGACCAGCATCAAGAAGAGAAGTATGAAGTTTCCTGAGTTTTATGCAGATGCTTATAGTTTGTCTTTTCACTGTAATGGTTAACATGCTATTTTTTTGCTGACTAGGATTTTTGTATACAGGCCTTTCAGGTAAGTAGTTCTAATTCCTACTTCATTCTTCTTTACTCAGAGTCTTGGGTGGAATCCACTCTTAAAATCTGATTGTCACGGTCACTGTATGTTCACTGGTAGGAAGGGGATGGTGATGTTGAGGACCAGTGCTGAAGTCCACTGGATCAGTGAAAAGATTCACTTTAAGGGAGCTCTGGATCAAGTCAAGCACGTACAATGATCTGGGTTAAGTGAGAGTTGAAAATCTGCTTTTTGTATTTTCTATGTATGTGTTCTAAACTTTAGGAGACGTTACCAGTCTAATGGTGAGCTTCTGCACAGGCAGAAGAAAGGAAGTATAAATACATTAATTTTTGTAAATTTTGCTCTTAATATTGCTGATTGCTCTAGAAACCAATAACTCATTAGACCTACTTCAAGCAAAACATAAATTTGTTTTTGACTCTCTTAGTAGAGAATAATGCATGTTATTGCAAGCATTTGTAAACACCATTCCACTTGGGTGTGTGAGGAATCATGTATTTTGCATGTGAATTTTGGAGGGATGGGGTTTTTAGTAAAGAGTTAACTGAAATGCCAAAATAATCATTTTTCATCCTCCATTTTTGTCTGCTCTCAACTTTTTCATTGTGCAAGATGCGATGCTTGTTTTCCTCTCTGTACTTTTTTAGGAATATATACATATGTATACAGGGAATTCTGTAGATCTCGTGTGGGCTGAGGCTTTCTAATTTTGCAACAAGCTTACATGGTGATCTTCAGCAAACTCTTCCTTTACAAAATGAAGATAATGATACTGAAACTCATGTGTAAAATATTTTGAGACCAACAGGCTTTCGTCTATATTTTTCTGTTCTTTGCAGCTGTGAATATCCATGTTCTACATGTCTGCACTGAGCAGTTTTTTTGTTATGTTTGTTAATTTATTTTAATACGCAAAGCTGTCTGCAATGAAATAGGCAGATTAGCTCCTGAACTATCTTTTTAAATGAAGAATAGTCAGATGGGATGAGGAACGAGGAAATTACAGAAAAGATCCCCCAGTTACTCATCTGTGTTTGCTAGATGTTTCAGTTAAAATTCTGAATAAAGTTTAGGTTATTTCTCTAGTTGCAGTTTTAAGGTTGCTCTTGCACCTTTATTTTATTAATAAGATGTAGTTTTGCTCCAGATAGTTTTGACATTTTGGCTTCACATAAAGGACTTGGAAGCCATTTTTTTTTATATTAAATAAGGAAGCTATCCCATATATAGAATTGGTTAATTTTAAATGTACAAAATGTTTCTAGAAGCAATAGCTGATGAAAGTGCCTGGAAAATCAAGGGATCAAATTAAGTACCTAAAAAGTTGCTCACATCAACAGTACATACTTACTTTCTAAAACGTAAGTAAACTACACCATTTTAAATATTTGGTTCCTTACCTTTGGCTGAGGATTGCAGTTTATTCTATTCTGGATGGAAGATAAATAGCATTAATGGAAGTGAGAAAGAGACTACAGTTTCCTATGTGTATATGGTGGGAATGTATTAATATAAATAACATTGCAAGTAAATAGTGTTCTGACAGATGTTGTATAGTAGGTTATCTGGAGTTCTGAATTTCTGTTGATTTAGACAGTATAGGTTGCTTCATTAAAACACACGTGATTGTTTCTAGAAGAGAAATTTTTGAAACCAAGAATATGCAAAGCATATACACAACAAATATAACACATCTTTTCCTTTGGCTATGGGATGGATGGAAACCACATCATGAATGACTTGGATAGTAATGATGTATAGCCTTTGCCTATTCCCAGAGGCTACAAGAGTATCAATCCTGCCTTTGCTTTATAAATATATGCTTTTCAGCTGCTTTCTGTTTGCTATAAAACCTGGGAAAGCACATTAGTTTTTGTAACATTTGCTTGCTATTGTGAGAGTCTTGTTTTGGTTTTGGTTGGGTTGGGTTTTTTTTGCCCCCCTCCTTGTTATGAGTTGAGCTGGAGGGATGTTTGCCAGATGAATGTCTGTTTAGCTCTAAGCGCACCAGTGAACCAGGGCATAACAGCTGTTGGGAATACTTCTTGTAGTCAACCTCTAGTGCCAAGTATTTAGGCTTTAGTACCCGTTTCCCTCCTGGAGACCTCTTTGAAGAGTCTGTTGCACCATTCCATGGGTACTGTCTCTTCTGTAAAACATGGGGTTTTATTGTATGGTTTGGTCGGGTGTGAGGTGTGTGTGTCTTCTTTGCTTGGGTATGTTCTAGACTTTCAAGAAAGTGTTATGTTCTCATGGGGTTCATTTTTATCCTATTTTGGAGGACATCTGGTTTGCTATTAAATAGCACACAAATCTTGAAAAAGAAAATGTCTTTTTCGGGTGTATCTTGAAATACACCAGGAAGAGCAGGTGTCTGTACAACTAGTATCTCCAGTCAGTCACCTTCAGACTGAGTGACCAAATCTCTCTCAAAAGAAGGTTGAAATATCAAGTGGAAATAAGAAAAAAGGCTCTTTCCACATGGGCTACCTATTTTTCACGTTCTGAATAAAATAACTTGGAAAAATACTCCTTGGATTAAATATAAAAATGAAGAGTATGTATCAGTTGTATCTTCAATTTTTTTTTTTTCTATTTAGCAAAAAATCCCCAGATTTTAAAAATGTTGACTTGTAATGCTATTCTGTACAGCTAAGACTTCTGAGATCTTTGACTCATGTTAATTTTTAATACATTTTTGACTAAACTTTCTGATTTTTATTGTATTTCTTGGCTGGAGACAAAACCAAGTAATCTGTCAGTTTAACCCTTCATTGTTCAACCATGTAGAACTATGCATGAGTCTACCCACTTGTTTATTCTTGCCAGATTTTCTGTAGTAAATGTCTAGTTTTTAAGGCTCACAACTGAAAAATAATTATTTGGAGATAACTTTTTTCGTAAGAAAAGAATACAGGTTCATTGAGTAAAGAATAGACAACAAACCAAAAGTTGCTGTATTCTGTTCTTACTAAGGAATTATTTTTTGAGGTTTCTCCTTTGGGTGTTTGTCCATGTATGTGTTGACATCTTGGGAGTATATATGCTCCCATCTTGGAGAACAGAACACGTCTGCATAAGCAATATAACTAGGACTATTGCATGAGGCTCTGTCTCTTGTCGCAGTCGAGTGACCTTCAGTTCCTCTTAAGTACTGATTCAGATCAGAGCAACTAGTTTGCTGGCTCTTCCCTACTTTTTAACTGCTATTGTTGTTTCTCTTATTAATTATAAAAATGTAAGAACAGCCTCCCTGTATCATATCAAAGATCTTCCTAGCCTGTATCATGTCTCTGATAGTGGCCAAGAGGAAAGATTATCAAAAACAGGAAAAGGAGAGGATACTTCCCCTGGGTATGCTTCTAGCCCTGGACTATTTGCAGCTCGGGGACTTTTACTGCCTTCTGAATCATCTTTGGAGACTTATGATTCTTCCCTTTAGGATTTTCTTTTGCCATCAGCCATATTCTTGAGTTTATCTCTTCTCACTAACTTTTTGTTAGTTCCAAAAACATGCTAGCTGTGCTTGTGCTGCCTTTGTGAAATGTGTCTAGGAGAAATATGCCAACTGCGTTTGTTTTCTTGCACTGAATAAGGAAAGGCTTCAGCGCTTTCTGTTCGGGAAGCCCAGAGCCTCATTGAAAGTAGGTAGTCTAAAAAGAGAATCAAGCTGTCCACAGAGAGGAGGTATAGGCATGTGGCCAGAGGAGAGCTATAGTGTATTCTGGTCAAGTCCCTAGTCTGGATAATTTAATGCACAGATCAAATATGGCAAAAAATTAGTCGAGAAATGGAGAATGAAATGCTCTACTCCTAGCTTAATTTCTAGCACCTTGATCCAGAGATAGAAAAAAGTGTACAAAACAAATGAAAACAGAACAGATGAGCTGAGTATTTGGGGTGCATTTAGCTTTCATCCCCAAAACAAAGCTGGTGTGCCTGGATAAGAACATAGGGAGTGCTTTGAATGCCTCAGTTTGAACAAAACGTTTAAAATACAGTGTCATTTCACATCTATGGATGCAACCGATTAAGGCAGGCTTCTCCTTGGCTTCTTTCTTTAATGGTTTTGCACTTTGGTGTTGCAAGGACTTCCTCCCTGCAACACTGAAGCTGCCTTAATTCCAAAGCTCCTGAAGGTGTCCATCAGTTCTCTTTTAGACATCTGCAGAGCACTGAGAACTGTCTTCTTCCAAAGGGAGGTGGTGACTGTCTTATATTCTTTCTTCATTCTTTGGTCATCCAGTATTCTTATGTTAGTGGGTGAGTCTATATTTGGTTGTATTAAACCAGTCTGACAGTCATTTTAATTCTACATTGCTATTTCTAGCAATAAACAAAAACTACCAGGTTCTTGCAGCTTAGTGTGACCATTTTTACTCATCAATCAGGATTGCTTTTCTTTAGTTATTGCAACATATTTATTTGCCTTATTGGTTTGAATTTTAAACTCTGTAGGCCTCTGTTTGGTATACTGATGATACACGGCATGAGAAGACCATCTGCTACTTTAGGAGTACCAACAGCAAGGTACATGCTGCATTTTCAGCAGTGTTTTCATTCTTCATAACTTCTGTAGCCAGAACTTTGTGACAAGGCTCAATTCATAATGGAGGGTTTGCTTTTTAAGAGAAAAAGCTTTTTCTGTATCCGTATCAATGAAAAGGTTTATATGGTCAATAGTATATACATCAGTCCTGAAAAGGAAGCCATCCTTAAACTTTAATTTTGCAGAATGAGCTACTAGCTGTCTTTCGGGCTTACAGGCTTAAGACGTCTGCTGTGTTTTCACTGGCAGAACTGATTACTAAGGTCAGTATGCTGCCTTCTCCCTTAAGCTACATTTCTTGATGGTATGGTGTAAGCTTATCCTTATCTTTGTTATCTATTGAAGATTGTACCAGAAGTTCACATTAGGAAATACATTTTTTTAGTGTTTTTCCTGAAGTCTTACGTTTCCATCTTTTTCACCATAGATGTTAGCTTTTGATACAAACAGAACAAGATCTAACACAAGCACTTCTCACCATTTTGCGTTTAAACTGAGAGACGTGAAAGATTGGTCTTTCCAGTACAGAGAATCTCATTGAGATAGTGAAGTTTTTATATGAGGTTTTAAGTGTAGGAACATCTTCAGCAATTGGAATGGACCAGAGAGAAAATGGTAGCTGGCCTCTCTGTAGAAAGAGATTTCCTTCAAAATTCCATCTAAAGGAGGTTGTGATTTCTACTTTTTGTGATAGAAATATGGTTTGGAGCCTTTTGAATGGTAAGTCATGTGGTTTCACGATAATACATATGAACTGTGTGATCTAACATAACACTTTTGTATACACATCCATGACTTGAGGAGAGTGAATTGTCAGCACTGATATTTTGAAAAGTATTTGCCAAACGTCCATGATAAGGCAGGCTTTCAGGGTATTTTCACACAGGTGACAATAGTGTTAATTTTGATGATATTTTGCTTGTGGTATTTATGTCTTGGAGAAATCTGGAAATCATAGGATTATGCTATGGAATCAACCAAGAGATTCAATTAATTAAAACAGCTTTCTGTTTTGGGGAATGACAGTATTCAGGACTTGACTTGGTTGGGTGTATAAGAAGCTGGGCCAAATTTAGAGCAGCAGCACTTTCCAATTCCTAGACTATTTTGCTTTAAAAACATGTGTTTTTTCCATACTATTTCTTCCTTTAACCTCCATCAGCAGATATACCCTCCTTAATTTATTTTGTGTATTAGGAGAGCTATGAAACCTGTTATATTAAAATATGCATTTCCTGGTTTTAAAGGTGCCATTTTCCTGTAGAAGCAGTTCAGAAGGCTGTTTTTTTGAGTAAAAAAAAAAATATAATGCTTACAATAGTATGAATGGCCAATTACTATATAAAAAAATTGTGTTCCAATATAAACATCCTTGAATTCTGTCTTCCTTAACAGAGTAGAAAAAGGAAGTAGTGTGTTGTCTAAGCTTACCAGAAGCAAAACTTCACAGTTGCTAAGTTTTCTCCTACAGTGAAAGGGAAAGGGCATCCACGGGCCTTGTTCTAGAATCCAATGGCATGCTTTTCAGGATTCATTTTGGATGCTGCAGTACATGTTGCTGCTCTGTTGAATCACATCTATTCATAGTAATTTTCAGATTAAAGAGGGTTTAATTTTGACTGTGATACGGAATCAATGATTTTTGGTGACTCTGAAAAACATATTTTATTGAACATTGTGGTGATAAAACAGAATCGCAAGCACTGCAAACTTAAGTGGTTGTTAGCATGAGAAGTAATTGGAAATAACAGCTGTCTACATGAAAACAATTATCCAAGGCTTAACAGGCTTCTCTCTCAAGTCTGTAACACAATTAACCTCAAAGTTATCTAGTAAAATGAAAGCTCATCTCCTTTAATGGGAGAAGCTGGTAGGGGTCGTGCTATGTGAATAACACTACAAAGAGAAAGCAATCTAGTTTCAGCTCTGTGTGGCACAGGTCTTAAATTTATGCAGGATGTAGGTAGAGATTACACGTTTCTTACTATGAGATCTTGATGACATAAGAGTTTGATGCCTTGTCAGTTGATGCAATGCAAGAACATATATAAGGAGAGAAAAAGGTATTTTAGTCTGGCCAGAAGAAGTCTTTAAAATGGTACAGGAAAATGAGAAACTAGAGGAACTTTTTAAGGGGCAGGGAGATTTAGGATAAGGAAGAAAATAGCTTACTAAGCTTGCCAGGCATAACAAGTGATTACCAAATATGCTTATCAAATATAGTCTAGTCAGACTGCTCTATCAAGGGATCAATAGGCCAAACACCTACACCTGTGGTACACTAAACTAGATATAGCATAGCAACTGCATTTTTAGACCCATAACCTGCAGCTTTTATGTAAAAACAGAAATCTCTGTGTTTTGGCAACAACCTGAATTACACGTATTAAAGTAGCATAGAGGAGAGTTTGTTTCATATCCACCTCTGTACAGGTACTCTTCCTGTTTCTGAACTTCTCTAACTAGGAAGAAATTTAAGGTCCTGAACTCTCCTGTCTGTTCCAAACCCTGTCAAAGATCTGCTGACTTTATCCCGGTATCCAGTCCACTTTGAATGCCTTCCTCTTCTGTGCCTGGTGTCATGCATCTAACCTAAGAAGGCAAATAACCTGGGCATTGTCATCAGGGCAATGGAGTTGGTAACTATGAAATGGAAAGTTTCCGAGATAAGAATAATGCACATGAAAGTATAGCAGTATTCATTTAATCATTGCTACATTATGAATAAAGTATGAGGAAAAAATGCACACGTCGGTGCTATGATATGTTAGGCTCTGAAATTACATACTGTATGTTAAGGAGAAATAAAATTGTAGCAACTGATAAAAACAGGAGGATAATTAAAATGTGTAAATAGATGTCCTGGTTTCGGCTGGGATAGGGTTAAATTTCTTCCTAGTGCTGTGTTTTGGATTTAGTACAAGGAGAATGTTGATAACACACTGATGTTTTCAGTTGTTGCTAAGTGCCCTCCTAGTCCAAGGACAGCTCCCGTGCCTACTGACTGAGCTAGGTACACAAGATGGGAGGGAACATAATCAGGACAGCCAGCCCAGCTGGCCAATGGGGTATTCCATACCATGTGACGTCATGCTCAGTATATGAAGGGTAGGCGTGATCCAGGAAGTACCGATCGCTACTTGGTTATCGGTCAGCGCGGGTGGTGAGCAATTGCATTGTGCATCACTCATTTTGTATATTCTATCATTATTTATTATCATTATTCTCCCTTTTCTGTTCTATTAAACTGTCTTTATCTCAACCCACGAGTTTTTCTCACTCTTACCCTTCCGATTCTCTCCCCGTCCCATTGGGGGGGCGGGGGGAGTGAGTGAGCGGCTGCGTGGTATTTGGCTGCCTGCCAGGTTAAACCACGACAATAGACAAAACCATCTTTAGATAAATACAAGTTGATTTGTATGTGTTCCGCTATTATGTGCTGTGACCAAAATAATCTTCTTTCATAGACTCTGTTTATATTTTTTTTTTTTAAAGGTATTTGTTACCTTGCTTAAATAAGTGTCAGTGTCATAGCTGTTAAGTCTATCACTTCTTGCATTAACCAAATTATATTTAATATCTGGGGCGTTAGGAGAGTCTGAGCTGATTATTTAATAAATAAAAATGTGTAAAAGCTGTGTAAAAATTCATTAAGGGTAAATAGATTGTTGTGGGACTCAGAAACTGAACAATTGTAAGTATCCTAGATTCATATAGATTCAAAAATAGTATCCTCAGCCTATTCTTGGATTACCAAAAAAAGCATGCACGTAGCTGAAACACAGACAAATCTGAGGCGTTTTTCTGGAAGTCTCTTAGCATAAGGTAAGGTGATCTGTCTTCAAGAGATTCCTGTTGTGAGAGGAAAAAACCCACCACAAACAACCTTGCTCTTTCTGTTTTTTTTTAATTATTTTGAACAATCTTTCTTATACATGAAATAAATTGTCCTCTTTATTCTACTAGCAGAATCCTTCTGGGCTCATTACCCACTACATAATTTAAAGGCTAATCTGTTTTCATTCATAGTGTTTGTAAAG
The DNA here is from genome assembly GCF_964195595.1 of Calonectris borealis. NCBI lineage: Eukaryota > Metazoa > Chordata > Aves > Procellariiformes > Procellariidae > Calonectris > Calonectris borealis. The sequence continues at coordinate 20,468,634 of NC_134314.1, forward strand.
GATGCTCATGGACAGTTTCTTCTGGATCTTTTGTATTGTTCCTGAGACACGTGTCATTCTGAGATTATTTTTTTTCTCCATCCTGATTATCTTGTATAGTATTTAGATCTTTTACACCAAATGATCATTTCCATAAGGATTTTCTCAGATTCTTGGTAACTGTCTCAAGGCTATGCCATTCTTATGCACAAATAGTCTATATATAACGTTATCATAGATCTACGCTATTTTAAATTAAAAAAAAACACTGAAAACTGAACTCATGTGGCCTGAAGAACCACATGGAATAGCATGCTGTCTTTTTCTGGGAAGGCACAAAATTACTTTCATAGCCAAGAAGAAATTCAGTGTTTAGACAATAATAAAAGACAGTTAATTGTAGTTGTAAGTGGAAATGCCAAACAGAAGTTCATCTACAGGCTTCTTTCCTGAACACTCATTCCCCTATGACTTCTGTAAATTAAATTATATGAACTGTGTTATTTAAATGAAACACTGAAACAACTCTGAGCATACAGAAAATAGTATAATCTAGAAGCTTATTTGTCCTTGTTTATCCAACCCTTGGTTAACTGAGACTCCTGGTTAACTGAAAGTCGGTCGAGTCCCCTGACAGCCATGTGCACTGTGCATTACTCCCCTGCTTACCCGGAGAGACATTTGAAACCTTCAGAATAATGGAGTTGTGGGTAAGTGGGTGAGCACCGTGTGAAGCACATTGCCGTCTGGGGACATGACCAACTTTCACTTAACCAGGCATGTCAGTTAGCAGGAAGTTAGAAAAACACATTGCAGGAGATGAAGTGCCTCTGTGTGTGTGTGTGTGTTTATTAGCTCTCTGCTGTTAGATGGTTTGTGTCAAAGTACATATTCAGGAGAACTGCAAAACAAGCCTGCTCTTTGCAATTAACCAGGGGCTGTGTGTTATTTGTGCTATGACCTTTTTTTGTTAGTTGACCTTAAACGTAGCATAAGTAAATTATAGAAGTCCTTGAAACTAAATATCTGAAGCTATTCTGCAGTATCAGACTGCTTTTGGTTTATTCATTAAATTAAATTGAATTTTAATTGCGATGTTAGATTCACAGCTGGCTAGGCTGGCTAGGTGGAGCAGCGATACCCTGCAAGCGATTCAAATGTGATACCATATAGGCTTTGTGATCGTAGAGACGCCTGCTTTCAGAGAGCAGCAGTAAAGGGCAAAGACGGCCAATAACAACACTTCCTTTCTGTAGTAGCAGCATCTGTTTAAATGATTGAGTGGCATTCACAAGGCTCTTTGGCTTTGCTTTCTGTTAGGAGGATTGCAGCTGTAATACAAGGCTGTTTCTGGGAGGCAGGGGGATGCTTCTGAAAGGCTGACTGATTCCTGTCAGACAGAGGTGATCCTCTGTGGGTGAAGAAGCTCTAAGGTCATCCTCTGAAAACTCACCTACCCTCTAGCTACAGAATAATGTGCTGTGGTTTTAGTGTGAGAGGCTCTGTGAGTGGAGGGAAGAAGGGCTGTTCTCAGCTAGCAGAGCACAATCGATGACTCTTGGGTGGTTTGGAATTCAGAGAATTGCCTGAATCTGTTCTTAAATATTTGCAATGCAAAAGAGAACCTGTCTGTGTCTCGCGATGTAGGTGACCAGGAGCTTGGGTGTTGCAGTGAGAAGTGAGGTATACAATAATAGATGAGAATCCAGTGTTGTTATGACTCTAGGAATGGGAGATAAAAATTACAGTGTTCAGAGTGGTGCCTCCATCTCCCTTCCATTACTCTGGAGAGAATGGGTCCAGGATGGCAGCACAGGAGAGACTGCGATGTTAAGGACCGCAACTTCTTACCTACCTAGTCGTCTCTAATAAGATTATATATTATTTTAAGAATTCAGTTAATAACAGAGGGGGAAAGGAAGGGATGGAGCATGGTGAGAGAAAAGGTGTTGATAAAAATGTGTGTTTAAGTGCATTTAGATCATACCCTGTAGTTTAACTTGCTTTAGAGAGAGAGATGCTTAGTGTAGGTTCTGAGAGACTTGGAAAGGCACTGAAGTTGAGAATAACAGGTACGTTGTCCCTGCAAACGGGGTCTTTAAGATTGACTTGACTCTGCTGTGCTATCTAAAACATAGGTACATGCAGATACCCGGTATAAAATATTTCCTTAGAGCCTACTACTGCATTCTTGTACTTTAAATGGGAGGTTGCATATCTAGATGCCCATGACACTTAATATTGCCTTTTAAATCAAGTGTGTTCACAGTTCCTTACTATTTTCTTTTTTTTTTTTTCCTCTTTTCTTTGATTTTAGGATTAAAGAACCCCTTCAGGACAGTGTAATAGCTACCTATGAAGAACATGAAGATAGTGTATATGCAGTTGAATGGTCCTCAGCAGACCCGTGGCTATTTGCCTCTTTAAGTTATGATGGGAGACTTGTTATTAACAGGGTTCCCAGAGCTCTTAAATATCACATACTGTTATAATTTGTTTGGATGATGGTGGAGTTGTTATCTTGATGTACACAATTGGTAGGTATTGTTTAGATGTTTTTCAAGATCTATTTTTGTTGAGTATAAATGTTAAAATTTTGTTTAAAAAGTCTGTACTAATATAGACACTTCTTATTTGTTTTTTGTATTTGCCTTGGAAAACTATGATGCATTTCTGAAGGCTGTGCTAGTTAGATTGATTTTTTTTTTTTTTTTTTTTTTTTGAGGGGTTAATCACTTTGTGTAATAAAGTTTCTGGAGATATTGGGTACTTCCCATACTATTGCTTTATTACTTCAGCTTTATGCAAATGTAAGGGATTACAGAGGTGTTATTGTGCTGATGTAAAACTGGGACAATGTAGGGTGCATGTAGCAGAAGCAATCTACTTGTTTACAAGAATAATCTCTTATCTTTCTGATATAAGCAGCCTTCTGCTCTTAGCTAGGGCCACATTCTGCTAACTAGTCTGGTTATTCTTCAGTGTTTATAGATACAGTTGGGAATGGTCTTAAAAGGCTTTCTTAATTCAGTCTAATTTTTAAACAGTTTTTCTTCCATTTTGCATATCCTAAGAAGAAATGTTAATGGTGAAGGTGAAACCTTCAAAATATATTTTTCATTTAAGCCTTATGGTAGTATCAACAAATTACCATCCTTTAATTTGCAAACTAAATGCAATTTTGAGCTATGTGTTATTATTGGAAACAATATTAGTCTTTACTCTTATATTCTCATGTAATGTATTATCCCATGTTTATAGAACTTAGTTCTACTGTCGTATATTTTGAGGGACTCTGGAGCTATACCATTCTTAACCTGAAAAATCTCTTTAATATTTGTAAGCAGTCTCTCTTTCTTATCTTTTTGGCTCTGTGCCATTCTGCAGTACACTGACATGATGTAGCAGGCTTTCAACTAAGCACAAAACATCCTTTGCTATATCCTACTCTTTGCAATACCTGACCTAGGCATTGGTGACTCTCCTGTTACAAATGCTGAGAACAGGCAGATGCCGCCCTGCAGGAGAATGCAAAGAAAACTTGAGATGTAGATGGAAGACATGGTGAAACATGCCTGTATGTACTGACACCCCCCTTCCCTTTGCATAGCTTGTTGTTATGAAAATTCTGCTGCTGTTCTTTGTGCACTCAGACTAACCGCACCAGTAATTACTCCTTGTTGCCTTTTCATCACTATTATTTCCCATTAACTTCAGAACTTGGGTATGTGCGATGGTGTTGGTTGTGGTAGTATTGTGAAAGACCACTCTGAAGAAATGGCAAGAACATGGGATGGAAAGATCAATACCAGCCTCTTCCCGTGATTCCTCCCGTTGCTATGGCAACTGTTGGTGTTAGTGTTGAGGGACAGCCTGCTGCTCACCTCTACTTGTCCTTACCCACTCTTGGATCGAAACATGTCCAAATGTGATTTGTTAGTGTATACACAGCTGCTTCTGTGAGAACATGCTTTGAGAGTGTGACTGACTGAAACATCCAGAAAAGATGAAAGTTGAATTCTATTTCTGGCTTTCTTAAAGAGCTTGTTTGAAAGAATTCATAGGAGTGAAGTAATCTAATTAAATCATCTGTACTGTTGTTGTATTTGTGTTATGCTGCTGCCTATCTGCTCCAGAGTGAATGCTTCACTGGAAATCCTGATGGTCTGATTTTCTGCATTAAGATTTTAAACTTACGCTATTTCAAATTGTCTCAATCTGTAATTAAGCATGAGCTATTCACCTGTATACTGTAAGAAAAATAACGTTTCCAAATAACATTCAGTTGTCTGAATATCAAAATCCTTGGTTGGGCTGCAGCTTTATATGTGGAGCTTTCAATCTTCAGACACAACACCTTGTTGGTGTCCCACCTCCCCACACTCCCCGTCCTCCCCCCCCCCCCAAAAAAAAAAAAAAAAAAACCCCACAGTATATCTTTAGTATGCAGCAGAACTCTCTAAAACTTTCTTCACATTAGCAATAAAGGTCTAATGAAACTTTATTGTCTGTTAATGTATATGGCTTTGTCGTGGTTTAACCCCAGCTGGCAACTAAGCCCAGCACAGCCGCTCGCTCATTCCCCCCAGGTGGGGGAGAGAATCGGAAAGGTAAAAGTGAGAAAGCTCCTGGGTTGAGATAAAAACAGTTTAATAGGTAAAGCAAAAGCCACGTGTGCAAGCAAAGCAAAACAAGGAATTCATTCAGTGCTTCCCATCAGCAGACAGGTATTCAGCCATCTCCAGGAAAGCAGGGCTCCATCATGCGTAACGGTGACTTGGGAAGACAAACGCCATCACTCCGAACGTCCCCCACTTCCTCCTTCTTCCCCCAGCTTTATATGCTGGTGGGGTGGTGTGAGACACAGAAAAGGCCTTGACTCTGTGCAAGCGCTGCTCAGCAATAACAAAAACATCCCTGTGTTATCAACACTGTTTTCAGCACAAATCCAAAACATAGCCCCATACTAGCTACTGTGAAGAAAATCAACTCTATCCCAGCCAAAACCAGCACAGGCTTGCAGTGTGAAGGTGACGGGAAATTACGTAACAGTATGTGGGATTTGATTTGATTTCTAACGTCATAAATGCAGGACAGATTTCAGACTAATTTTGATGTGGCTGTATTTCCTTTAATATTGTAAGTTTATACAAGGTGGAAAGCTCTGTAAGCAAATAATAACAAGAAATATTTTCTTTTGTTTTAGTTTTGTTAAATGTGTATAATATCACTCAATAGGGAAGAAGAGAGAGGCTGAACACTGGGAAGGAAGGGAGTAGCAGGTCGAATTCGAATGAAATGCGTTACAGTAGAATCGAGAGAGCAGGAAGGGTCAAGTTTTAATCATTTTCATCTGTCTGTAAAGTGGGATCTGAGCTACATGTACAGCACTGGCAGCGATATGGAAGTGACCTTCAGAAAGGGAAGACTTTTGACAGGGTTTCATCCCAGGCTGTTAGAGAAAGCAAAATGCTGTAGGATAAGAGGAAGGGTTCAAAGATGGTTAAATAAGTGATTAAAAGATAGGAAATAGGAAGCAGGAATAAGTCATCACATTTCATGGAAAAAAGAAATTACCAATGAAGTCTTGCAAGGATCTGTGCCTAGGCCTGTGCTTTACAATATACTCATGACCTTTTTGGAAAAAGGGCTGCATAGAAATATGGCAAAGTTGACAGATGCTGTTCAGAGTAGTAAAGAGGACTGACTGAAGAATTATGGAAGGGCCTTTCCTCACGGAGTTGGCTGGATGATAAAATGGTAGATGAAATTCAGTGCAGGAAATCTGAAGTAATGGATATGGGAGAAAACAGTCATTTTACATAACTACTGGGGACCACCAGTGTATGGCTATTACTACTTGGAAGTAAGATTTTAGTGTTTTCACAGATCTTTAAAAATGTCAGCTTAAAAAATAAATATAAATTAAAATACAAATTTTAATTAAAATGTTGGGAATTACTAGAAAGCAAATAGAGAAGAAAATAAAGCATTGTCAATCCATTAAATAATAGATGTTTATAAATCTGTGGTGTATATGCATCTTGTATACTGTGGATAGTTCTGGTTTCTTCCATCTGAAACCCAATGTAGTAAAACTGGTAAAGATTTTAGAGGAGGGTGACAGGAATGATAAATAGCATGCAACACCTGTATGAGGATAACTAAATAGACTGAAAGGCAGGTGGTTGAGAGGGAATGATAAAAGTCCATAAAATCACAAGTGGCAGAGGGAGAGGATGAATAGGGAGTGATTGTTCAGTGTTTCTCCGGATACCAGAACTAGAGGTTATTAAATGGAATCTGCAGGTGGTGGCTCAAAGCATACAAAATGAGGTGGTCTCCACAGGCGTGCAGGTGAGCTATGGCACTCCTCTTTAACAACCGCTTCCCCCTGGGGGGCGGGGGGGGAATATCTCATTAATGTTAAAGTTTACATGACTTGAAAGTAACTACCAGTATTTGAAAGATGAATCCATTAAAGGCTGCTAAATATAAAGGCAGCATCTCTGGTTTAAAAACCCTTTTGAACTGTGAATCACTGGACACTAAAAAGAGTACTGGCAGAGAATCCCTCTGTGCTTGTCCAGTCTTTGTTTACCTCCCTGCACATGTGCTATTTGCCAGTAAGGGTAGAAAATAGAAGTTAAAAATAATAACTTATTCTCTAAAGCTTTGTCTCTAGTGCTGAGACAGCACGTTGCTCCTGCATGTTTCTCTCTCACAACTGTTTACTTTGGTCGTAAGTTGTATTTTAGGGGATTTCAGAAAGTTGGATTTCCTACAGAATCTCAGTATTATTTCTGGAAACTACCTTGTTGCAAAACACTCCTTGGCAGTGAGACTGTGGAGGCAAGCTGATTTGTGTACAGCGAGGAGTCCATCACTGCTTCGGAAATTCAAATCATGGTCTAACTGATCTCACAGCACTGGGTTCTTTCAATGTCTCATGGAGAATGCTGCTTATACAGTCATATATCAGCATTGGTAAGCACGTAATTGTTGTGTTTTCAAACAAACACCTCTTAAATGATTTTTCTTTCTTTGCAAACTGTGTCCAGGTAAGAAGCTTTAATAGGTTTTGGTTTTGAAAAAGTGAATTTTGGTATTCTTTAAAAATGTCAGATTGTCAATTTTGCCATCTAAAAACTTATTTTATTCCAGATTTGGTGCTGAAAATCCTTTCTTTGTTACCAATCCAATATATGTGTCTGGTCTGGAATTACAAAAATGCTTGAGATGTGGTATTTTTATTCCACAGGAAGTGAATTATTGAAGGAGAAAAGAATTGATAATATTTTTTAAAAGGTTTTGAGCATGATCTAAATGAAACTGATTAAAGTCAATACAAGTCTTGGCCATTTAATGAGAAGCTTGAAATAACAATCTGTTTCACTTGAACTAAAAATGGTGCTAACTTCAAATTAAAAAAAAAAAAAAAACCACCAACAAAAAACACCACCGAACACCGAAAAGCAAAACCCCTCAGTACTGACCTGAACTTTGCCTGTGGTGTCAGCACTAAAATTAGCCTGACCTGTACTGAAGCCCATGAAGTTAATGAACTGCTTGTCAACATTAGAACTAACGAGGAACATGTATTGGGTGGCATGGGTAGACTTGATGTTTGCTCTAGACTAATTCATACCTTTTTGTTTCACAAAGGTGAGTGGAAATAAGAAGCCATATGATCTGGGTTATGCTTAACACTAAAATTAGTTGAAAACAGTGCTTTGTAAAGAATTGAGCTGCCTGACCATTGTATTTTCCAACAGACAACAGAAAACATTAGTTCTGTATTGGCCTCTTCATTCAATTCCAAAATCTTACAGCCTGGTACCTCTTGCAGTATTTGAGAGTGAAATTCTGCAGCTTGTTTAAGATGGCCTTCAACAATATCGTCTGACTATAGTCTGACATGGTAAGACACCGTGCCTTTGACATAACTGAAACAATGAAAAGTAGGTAACGATAACGATTAAGATCAGTATTTGGATACAAGCTCATAATGCTATAGAGCTGCTATTTGGCTTCACAGAGGATGTCGAAGGTTTTGGTTTTTTTTTGTTTTTCTAGGGGCTATGAAGAAAGTGCTTAAAACTTTGTTGTGGAGCCTGTCGTATGAATGCCATTCTGAGGCTGCAGAAAGCCTATGATTTCTGGAATAGAGCAAGTGAGGTGACTGAGAGAAAAGTGCCAGTCAGTTTTTAGAGAAGCCTGGCCTTCCCATAAAAGGATCTGCTGGGTGTGAAGCCATGATACTCTCCAGAACAATTTGCACATTGCTCCTGCTCATTCTACCTGCCACTTTGGTCAGTGAGGAACTGGCGAAGTGAGAAGAAAATGACACACAGAGATTTGGAGAAAAAGACAAAGCAGAAGAAAAAGTAAAAGGAAGACAGGCAAATACAGAGTGAAAAGTGAATTGAAAAAGGCAAGATCGGAGAAAGAAGTAGGAAAGACAGAAGAAATTGGCAGTAAATGAAGTAAAGAGAAAGATACGGGGATAAGGAGTGAAAAAATGGAGAATTTGTGTTTGCTTGTTTTAGCTATGATACTAAAGATCCTTAAAATCTTCCCTGTTACTCTCCCTGTGTTAACCGATTTAAGTGCTAGAGAATTGCTGCTTTACATTGCAGCATTTTAGTTCTGATACTGGAGATGGTTCATGCAGGAAAGTTGCTGTTAAGTTTGGCATAAAGAACCATGTTCTTCTTGATCTGTAAGTTATTAGTCCTAACTCATAGGTTTTAAGGGGTTAGGATTTTCAGCTGGTCATTATTCTTTGTCAGAGATCAGGTTGCAACTGCATGTGTGAGCAGTTGTAGTCCATTTCAGTGCAAAATTATCAGATTGGGTAATCAACCCAAGGGAGCAGTACCCTGAGAGGCAGGAAGAAAATTTCAGTTGGGCTGTTTCTTGAGTCATACTAGTTAGATCTGCAAAAGCATCTGTTTGTGACAGACACTGTTTATCCCCCTGTTTATGACTTCAGGGGAGTGTCCTACTGAGAACAACTCAAGATATTGGATGTGATTAATAAAGTAGCTGAGCCACATCCTCCCTTCCACACTGACTTACCTTACAGCAAAAGAATTTTGAGCTGTTCTTGAGAAAATACCCCCTGTTTTGATGCTACAGCTTTTGGTGCTACAGCAGCCCCAAAACTTCATAAAGGGGTTTTAGTGCTCCAGCACAGAAGATAGCTTTGGGGAGAAAGAGATGAGTGAGTCTTACTAAATTGAGGAGCCAAGCTCCCTGTGTGGAGATGCATGGCGAATATGTGGGTTGCTGTTGCCCTGGAGCTATAGCAACAGCTGCCAAGCAGCTGGGCTGAGCAGGGAGGACCTCTAATGTACCTTCTCAGCAAATTGTCCATTTATTCTGACGCTGCCCTGAGTTCGGGATTTTGGCAGGAGAAACCATGGAAAAGCTTTTAAACAGAATGAATTTAGAAGAGTATGGGAAACCTTGGAAAACCCAAAGATACCACATACTAATCAGCAAGTCTAGATGAGCTGAATCCTGGGGTGGTAATAGACTTGGCAGACGAATTCTCTGAACCACTGCCAGTTTCTAAAAATTTGCAGAGAACTGAGAAGACAAGAAAGCCTAGAAAATAGCAGAAATGGTATTGATACTTGGAGCTATGTGGAACAGCAGTGCACGGAGTTGGATAAGGAAACGTGTTTCAGAGTGAGGAAATTTTAGCCAAATTATGAATGTTTTATTTGTTGGTTTTTTTTTTTACTTGGTTTTTTTTATAAACACCAGTCAAAATACTAGCAAATATCAGAAACAATATGATCGCATCCATGCAACAAAGTGTGGATTATCCATTATGTTACACAGAATAGCCAGAATTATAATCCGAATGTTTGTATGATTTCCCTTACACCTCTCTGTTTTCCAAAGAGAATGGGTGGAACGTCGTATATAATGATAAATTTAACTTGTCTTCAAACACACATGAAAGAACGAACAAACAAACATATTCTCTTAGTTTCTTATAGTGGGAAAGAGTTTCAGCTAAAGTAAGTAATGAACCATCCTTTGACTCTGTGCCTGGAAATTGGGGTGCGGTTGGGGTTGGGGGGGGAGAGAGAATACCTGGAACTTGACTTTATAGAGATTGTGGACAAGAATGATCTGTTTTCCAGCATGCAGCTGAAGGGTGCTCTTTAGGGAGCTCCTGTGCATCCCTAAAGAGTGGTATATGAAACTTTTAAAAATAAATTTGTCCCCAAGTACTTTCAGCCATGTCTCAATATACACATATTAGTATTTTAAGCAGAAGTTACCTATCTAAAACTGCTTCCAAAAAAGGATTATGCTACTCAGGATAGTGATATGCCAGCACAAACAGGAAAGCATCTTCTTGAAATTAAGAATGTTTCCTTATCCTTAGGACAGTGGCTGCATAACACTTTTATTTGCAACTACAAAAGAGTTAGGCTTGGGTGCATACATGTCTGCTGATAGCAGCTGGTAGGTAGATGGAGCCATAGATACTTTGATGCTGTTGCTTTTTTTCTGTAAGTCAATCTGGGTCAAACGGGAGAAATCTGGTAGATATATTATTATTGGAAAGTCTGTTAGGAAAAGCACAAATGAAAGCTTCATGATAATGCGAGCTGTTTAATCCTTCGCAAAGCAAATACCAGAGAGCTTCAACAACTGTTCTGACCATCCTGTCAGATCTGAGTGACAGTTACTTGGATTCAGTTTCCTAGATAGATGCTTATTTCTGATCTGTGTTTTAATCATCTATTTTCAGTGTTAATGCTGTTTGAGTATCTTCAATTATTCTCTATTGTTTGAATGACTTGGATAAATGCTGTACAATTTTCTGTTGCAGTTCATAGGCACTTCTTGTAAGACAGAGGGAAAAGCTGCTTTTGTTTTTAAAACTCTTCATGCTGCTGTATTGAGAGGTATTCTGGTTTCTGTTCCTGTGTCCTATACCTCAAGGCTCAAATCACAATTTAAATTCTACAGGTTTTGGACTGGTCATTGCTGAGGGCTGAGAAGAACTGTAGATGAAGGCTGAGAATGACTGACGTGTTCATAATCATCAGAAAACAGAGTCAGATGGAGAGAATGAGGGAGTAGTTGTTGCAGTGCTCCCTCCCTCACTGCTTGTGCAGAAAGACATAGGCTGCGGGGAGGAAGCTACCTGAGGTTATTAAGATTAATACTGCTAGAAATTCCAATCAACTCACACAAGGCTGCTCCTCAAGGCTGTCAGATGCCTACTGCTTTGTCTGATTCAGGCGGGGCTGCATCAATTTCAAATTTCCCAACAGAGATTGCTTTGATTTATGAGTTTAGAGGCTGATAAATGTGGTTAGTTGAAGTGTTCATAAAATAATTGAATCAGAATAATTTCAGTCAGCTGTGCTCAATTTATTTTCTCTGATAACCACAGGAGGGTGCAATTTTGGATTGGGAGCTTCATCTCAAGGATTCCTATCACAGGAAAGACATTGTGGAACCTGGAATAAGAGCAACTTAATTTTGCTGCCAGGCCTGTATGACAGCCTTATGAGCTGACTTAAGATCCATCAGAACTGGAGAGTAAGTACCTCAAGGTCTTCTGGTATTGCTGTTGTGGTTTAACCCCACACGGCAACTGAGCACCACACAGCTGCTCGCTCACCCTCCCCCCGCCCCGGTGAGATAGGGAAGAGAATCGGAAGAGCAATAGTAAGAAAACTCATGGGTTGAGGTAAGAACAGTTTAATACTTGAAATAAAAAAAAAATAAAAATAATAATAATAATAAATATTGTAAGGAAAAGTAAAACAAAGAGAGAGAGAGAGAAAGAGGAGCAAAACCCAGGAAGAAACAAGTGATGCGACCACTCACCACCCGCCGACTGACACCCAGCCAGTCCCTGAGCAGCGATCGCTGCGCCCTGGCCAACTCACCCCAGCTTGTATACTGAGCATGACATCATATAGTATGGAGTATCCTTTTGGCCAGTTTGGGTTAGTTGTCTTGGCTATGCTTTCTCCCAGCTTCTTGTTCACCTCCTTGCTGGCAGAGTATGGGAAGCTGAAAAGTCCTTGACTTAGTTGTTGCTGAGCAGTGTTTATACTAAAACATCAGTGTGTTACCACATTATTCTCACGCTAAATCCAAAACACAGCACTATCCCAGCTACTAGGAATAAAATTGACTCTATCCCAGCTGAAACCAGGACAATTGCCCATGACAGAGGCTGAGGCAGTTCTGGTTTATGCATTGTGGGATAATGTCTGCTGGGAAGGATAATGAGAGTTTTACTATTTAGTGTTTGAAAACCACTTTACTGTTCAGTTGCAGGGGGTGTTTTTCTTTACATTTTTTTGTAGCAAATTATTTTCAGATGACAAATTTTATGAATATTTCACTTCTGGGTTTTGTGAATTTTTCTGGAGTGGCGATCAGCATCAATTCTGTCCTTACAGCGAGGGGAGCTCCTGTGCATCCCTAAAGAGTGGTATATGAAACTTTTAAAAATAAATTTGTCCCTACAGGTTTATCATTCATCTGCTGTAACTTTCCTACATAGCCAGAAAAGAATGACGTTGTGGGTGGATACTGCGAGAAAGAGTACTGAATGGGAAGGGCACTGTAAAAGAGGAAGGTGAGCAGGTTACTGTGTTGTGATGACTGGCTGAGGTCGGCAGAGAATGGGAAAGCCTAGCAAGCAGAGCTGGGGAGCAAGTGTGTTGCAGACAAATATCTTCCTGTTGTCATGAATAAGATATTTATAATAATCTGAGAGCTGCAAGCAGGGGAGGGTATGTGGGAAAAGGCAGTGGCTTCTGTCTGTCTCTGTGTTAGTCAGTTCAGGTATCTTTTGAAATGTGCAAAGAGACTCTGCAAGCAGGATACAGGAGACAATTTAACAAGCTACTGGGTCTAGCACTAGTGTATTCCCCATGTCTGGTAAGACACCTGAAGTGAATTTTGCTGGCCAGGAAGGTGTCTGTAGACTGGGAAAGGGTTGTTCTCTGTGCTGCTTGGAACAGATCCTCTGTTGCAGAGCTGCCATCTTCCAGCTCCATTTGTCCCTTTAGGATTTTATACCTTTGCATTTTGGTGTCTTTTCCCTATTGAATCCTTGAGCTGCTAATGTTCCCCACCACAACAGTATTACCTCTGTCTGCGATTTTATGTTTATCGTGTGTGGCTTTTCCCGATAGACTTTCATACATCCTTTTCTCGCAACTCATCAGCTTTCTCAGAAGTCATAACCAAAGCCGGGCAGCATGCCATAGATGACAAAGGGTTGCCGAGAGAGCAGCTTTCCCAAGAGTCCTAATCTGTGTAAGATAAAAATGGACAGGTTTATTTTATGGTGAGCCAGGAATGTAGGCTGCCACTAGAGATACATGTTACCCCAAATGGTTTGTATCATCATGGATATATGGACGATCATATGACATAACCTGGCCTGCGTCTGAACTATTCTCTGGTCGCCCATGGCTGAAGAGCTATGGGGTAGGTCCTTTCCCCGTGTGGTGAGGAACAGCCCTATGCTTGCACAGGAAGAAAAAAAATATCCCTCTGAGCTATTATTCTCAAAGTTCCCTTGCCTTGGAAGTCAAACACTTTAGGATTTTTCATAAACTTCAAGTTTATTTTCATTTTTTTTTTTTATTCTGCCTATGATCTTCAGGTTGGGGGGGGATCAGAATATGGGGAAAACAGTAGGATTTGGGGGTGAGGTATTCTGACTGCATAGAAAGATTTGTGACTCTAAGGTAAAGTGGTATGTGCTTTAGAGCCCATTATGGCAATCTGTATGGTGGAGTAGATCAGACTTAGGTGTTTCAGACACACTGAGTAGCTGTATTGAAGATGAAGCTGGTGCAGTCTATTTGTATTGGAAAATAAGTGATATTCTGAATAACGAAGTCCTGCTAAAATTCAACTACCCAAGTTTGGTGACTCTTCCTTGAGTACATGTTAATTCCTGGAATTAATTAATGATGATTCTTCTGTCTCTAATGGTGGTTCCTTTTGTCTCCAGATAATTTGGTACCATCCCTACCTGCTGTAACTTATTTCTGTAGATCGTATAAATGCCTGTTTTGTATAGTTTAAAGAATGTCCTATGGGGTGCAGGATCTCTTAGTGACGTACTCAGTATTGTGGCAGCACTATCCTATCCAGAAGTGCAGTAGAAGTAAGTTAACTTAAGAGAAAAATGTTTGCTAAGGTTTTACCTACCTCCTTTTTTCACTGCTCAGCAGTTAGGAAGATGCTTCCATGAATAACTCTTACTGAATCTCCTTGCTGAGATCTCCTTTCCATGAATGGTGGGGAGGACATTGTGAAGAATCTGCTGCTTGGTCAGGATGTGGATGTAAACCACAAAACATTTTCCAAATCAAATTTAGATTTGGGGCTTAGCATAAAATTACCGCACAAAGTAACTACACTCTGTGCTGAAAATGTTAATAGAAAAAGTCAGGATTACAGTAATGCATTCTGTGTGGTCTTTGGTGAGTAGAGAACAGCAGAAGGGCATGTGGCAGGACTGTCTCACTTGTGGTTTTGCTTCTACTGCTGTGAAAAGCATTTTCAATACTTGCATAATTTAGAGCATGACATTATGATTTTCAAAGCTTCAAATCGGAGTAAAGCATTTACATAATCTAATTAAATCATGTAAATGTTTTATGATAATATTCAAGTAAGTGTAAAACCTGTTCTGCAGATGCATCCCATTCTTAGGCCATTGGGGAAACCAAATTTACACATGCAGATGTATGTTTCTAACCCTGCATGCTCTGGGAGGTCAACAGGGTACTTACTGAATGCTCTGTTCTTAGTATAACCTCCGAAGCCTGCTTCACAGAGCATCATCTTTCCAAGAAGCTTGAAGGTAAGCTGGTACCGGAGGGAAAGGCAAAGCAGATTTAAAAGGCTACTTGCAACCTCTTATAAGTTGAATGAAAGCGATGCTACTGCAGTATGTAATAAATTGCTTCCATTTCAGTGAACATTAAAATAATCCCATGGTGACCCTCTTAGCAGCAGCCCTGCCACATGTAGTATCAGATCTCACAAAGCATGCATCGTACTTGGATGGAAGCTACCAGGGGAAGCCCCACAAATCCTCCTGGTGACTGTTGGGTTTGTTTTTGCCTCTGGCTGCACTAACTCACAAAACATTCAAAGCATTTGGCCAGCATCCATGATGAGATGCTGTATTGTAGTGAGATTATTTAAATAACATTTTCTATCAGCACATTCTCACTAAGCTGTCTTCAACAGTATTTCTTAGTGAATCCCGTCTTTGCTAGGCCATACTACTGCAATGAGCAAGTGAATTGAATCCTGATTTTTCCAAATGTAGCCAAGCTAATGCTAAGCTAGTACTAACAAGATTCTTTCAGAAAGTACAGCATTGCTTTGCTAAAATGAATTCGTGTAATTGGCAGAGGTAGGTTCTTCAAGATCAGGTCCCTATCTGTTTTAAATAAGCTTATTGCCATTGACTTTTATCAGTGCCATACTGATTAACTGATGACAGAAATGTGTGTGTACACACTGCCAGGTGTTCTGTGCTTTCACAGTAATTACAATGGTTAGGAAGCACTTGGACATTATCTGTGCCAGGCTGCTGATGCAGCCCGTGTGCATAGGACTGACTGCACACACGGTCTTGACCTGGTTTGTGCGTACACCGTGACTGTGGTAAGCCCAGCAGCTCTGAGTTTTATCTGAAAATGTGGATGTTTTAAGGGAAGCCTCATCTAATATACCTCTAAATCTGGGGATTTTATTATTTACTGTCACAGTACATAATAATATCCAAAGTTTGTAAATTAGTTTGGAGCTCAGTGGTATGGAAAGCTCTGAAAATATGAAAGTCATTGCTAAAGTAGCTCACAGAAAGGTGAAATATATCAGTAGTGAATTAAGTCTTCCCTAATTAGACATAGAAATCTAATTACTTTGCAAATTTTTCATCTAATTTTTAAGGGAGTGAAGCTAGTGTAAATTTAAAATGGAAGCCGAGATGTTCAGCACGTAGTGTTAACTGCCAAGGAGAACAACACGGTGACCTTATTTGCAGCTGCACATGCATCATGTGTAGGAATGCCTGTCGTAGCTATAATGATTTAACGTCAGGGCAGGCCAATATTTCTTGGTTCTTCCTCCGCAGTGTAGGCAGTTTCCTTTATAGGTGGAATGGGAAGCTGTAGGTGTTTCTGGTGAAAAATGGTAATACTAGAGAGGTGCCCTTTACTACAAATCCAGCACCGTTCGCTTTAGTTCACCTCCTGAAAAAGAATTTGCAAAGTCACAGCTTGAGGAATGAAGTCACAGCTGGGTGAAGTTTAAGTTTTGGCACGGTTGGATTCTGCTTTTTTGGATTACTCAGCTGTTGATTATACAATGTTTAAGCATTAGTAGGTGACATTGGGGAAGTTTAAAGCTGCTGAATTTTTTTTTTTAAGGTGCCAAGACTATTTCATTGCAGAAAAGAATGCTTTTAGTTTAAAACCTGCAATATTTTGGTCATAGTAGATGCTTTACCTTTAGACATGAAAACTCGTAGAGCTAAGTTTAACTCCAAACACTAAGACATTTACCTTAGTACAGCTATTCATACTTAAGGCATTTTGTAAAAGTACAAGTATTAACTGCCACTAAATATCCTGTGTGAATTGCTGCTAATAGTTCCATAATAAAATCTCTTTCAATTACCTTTCAATACTGTATCGACTTTGAGCCTGATATATCACCTATTTAAACTGTACGAAAGGATCTCAGGTGGCAGTCTTTAAAAACGTGTGAGCACTTACCCATCAGGCCTTGTAAGCACCTGATCCACAAGCATCCATGGTCACTGAATCACTTCTGAAGTCCACAGCTACTTTGTTTAAACTCTTCATGGTTTATATTCCTATCACTGCTCACTGGAGGCATCCACACTTCAACAGGAGGTTGTCAGCTTTTTTTAATTGCTAAAAATTGTAATTTAGGTTGCAGATTGGTGGTTTGTAAATTCTTATTTCCAAATTATTGTAATTTTTGAGAAGAATTTGATCTGGAAAGTTTGGGAAAAGGTAGAATAAATGGAGGAACAGATAAGACAAACTTTAATCCTCTCTACACACATACAGAAAACTTTTTCAACCTTAGCAGTATCCCCAGATGTATATTAACTATCTCTGCAACTATGAGATGCAGCTCATAAAATAGAATTATTCTAAGAGAAATAAATGCTGAGGAGTAAAATGAACAATGAGGAATCTTTCTCCGTTCCTCACAATGCATCCAGTGAAAATACAAGGTAACAAGTTTAAAACAAAAAATACTTTTTCTCATAGCAGATAATTTTCATGGTGGAACTCACCACTAGTGGAGTGAAAACCAAAGGAAGAAAGGAATTAAAAAAGGCTTAGGCATGTTCATGGACAATAGTTTCAAGGGTGGCTATCATAGCAGCTAGTCCCCACACAACTTTTGCCTCCAAAGTCTTTACTCTGGATTGCTGGCAACTGAACAGGTGATACTGCTGAACTGGCCATGTTCTTTCATACTCTTGAAGCATTTCTGCTGGCCTGTCATGGAGGTGGGGTATGGGTTAGATGTCTTTGATATGATGTAGTACAGCGATTCTCTGTCTTCCCTAGGAGTGCAATCTGATCTCCATAAATAACCATTTCCTTACTTAGAGCTATGCTCTTCTCCACATTTTCAATAATATTTTTTGAGAGACTTATTAAATGTGTGTGCATGTGTGTATTTGGATCATGAATCTATATAACCCTGTCCGGGGCATGTATAAAAACTACCACCACCATATAAGTACAACCACGGGAAGGTGAGCCTGATACAAAGCTCATTGATGATGACGAAAACTTTGCTGTGGCTGCAGTAGTTGTTACGTTAGTTACAATATTTGTAAAATAGTTATGTCTCTTCTACCAAGGTGTACAAGCTGAGGTTTGCACTTGTAGAGTTGAAGAATCCATGAAACTAAGTAGGCTTATGTTTAATTCTTTGGAGAATCATCATTAACATTGTCTGTTTAAATAGAAAAGAATACCTAACAAAATATTAGAATCAGAATGGTTTGGGTTGGAAGGGACCTTTAAAGGTCATCTAGTCCAACCCCCCTGCCATGGGCAGGGACATCTTCAGCTAGATCAAGTTGCTCAGAGCCCCATCCAACCTGACCTTGAATGTTTCCAGGGATGGGGCATCTATCGCCTCTCTGGGCAACCTGTTCCAGTGTCTCACCACCCTCATTGTAAAAAATTTCTTCCTTATATCTAGTCTAAATCTACCCTCTTTTAGTTTAAAACCATTCCCCCTTGTCCTGTTGCAATAGGCCCTGCTAAAAAGTTTGTCCCCATCTTTCTTATAAGCCCCCTTTAAGTACTGAAAGGCCGCAGTAAGGTCTCCCCGGAGCCTTCTCTTCTCCAGGCTGAACAACCCCAACTGTCTCAGCCTTTCTTCACAGGAGAGGCGTTCCATCCCCCTGATCATCTTTGCGGCCCTCCTCTGGACCCGCTCCAACAGGTCCATGTCTTTCTTGTGCTGAGGGCTCCAGAGCTGGATGCAATACTCCAGGTAATATTAATAGCAAGAGAGAGACTACTTAATTTTTTCCTGTACTTCTGCATGTTTCATAACAAAAATCTTAACGTTGTTTCACCAAAATTTAGAAAATTATTCTTAAATATCCTATACACCAAAAGGCAATCTTTTTCAGTATTCAGTTTCTTTGTTGACTTCAGTGTCTCTGACTGTGTGTACCTGCGACTGCTTAAGAGAGTGAACAAGCCACATGGAAATATTACAAGAAAGTTGAATATCATAGCAGTAGTTGACAACTCTCAAAAATTTCTGGAGGAGAGCATAAATTGATTTGTATCAAAAAATTTCTGTGATTCTTCAGCTCTGGTTTGTTGCCACCAATCATTTTTAACCATGACAATTCCAAAATGTAAAAAGATCTAACTCGATCACATTATTGGCATAGTCTGTATTTGCCTTTGTACATTGTTCCCAGCATAAGAGAGCCTGGTTACAAACAAAAAAGTAGTTCTGCCTCGCTGAGACTGGCAAAGGTCATTCAGTATTTTTTCTGAAGTTTTTGATACATTCGTTAATGCAACCTTAACATGTTCACGACAACTTTTTAGCATGTTCACTACTTTTCCTTTTGCTGCTATCTTTTAAGATGGTTTTACAAATGCCATAGTTAGTGTCACTGACAGCATACTTAACACGAATAAAACACGAAAAAAGAGGGCATGGTCTAATCTTCAACAAACCCCGAGTCTAACATGACTCTTCTCTTGTCCTTGATCAAACTGATTGGCATGTTATTCTAGTCGACCATAGCTTAAAATAACTGTGTATTTTTCTTCTATCTTGGGAATGCTCTGGGTCCTGTTAATCTTGGTATTCTGAATATAGAATCTGTTTTGTCCTCTACAACTACAGTGTCTGTACACATAACATGATTAATTTTATTTGCATAATATCGAACTGTAACAGAGAGAAAGGAGGATCCCTGTTGTAATAACAGGAAACAAAGGCACAAGGTGGCTTAAGTGATTTACTCAGGTAAATCAAACAGAAGATGTCTGTGGATGTGCCTGAAAATGTACCCCAGGGTCTTGAGATTCTGTCCAGAAATTCAGTTTTTTGGGTCATCTTTTTTAGTGTTATAGAAACATTACATTCTGTTGATATTTATTAATAGCATCGTGATTCAGGGGAACACCTGTTGGTACAATTTTATGTTAGATAAATGTATAATTGGAAGAGAGTAGTTAGGTGGTTAGTGCCCAGATGTTACTTTTAAATGTCTGACTGAATCAGTTCAGCAGCCAAGATCATGTCCGCAAGAACATCCTTACCAAAGCACAATGTCTATTTAGAGATGGAAACAAGATGTCTTGTGTGCTCCATAGCTGGTTGTAGGTCATGGAGCTGCTTGCCGTGCTCTATGATCACAGTCCCATCAGTTTTTCTTTCACCCTTGGAGAACACAAAGATCAGCTGAAATGAACAGAAGAACAGCAATGCATTATAAGAATAAAACCTCTGTGCTGTAATTCAGAATTAAATAGTCTTTCATGATCTACTCTTGCAAAGTATGGTCAGTTACTGCTCCACTGTGATGGCATGTGATCTTAAATGTTGGGAAGGGAGTTTAATTAAAAAAAAAAAAAAGACTTCAATCTTTCCATCTGGCAATGGAAAAAAATTAATTTTGTTTAATTTTTAATCAGACAGCCTGAGACAACCACTGAGCACCACTTGACAATTAGAATACTAATGAACTGCACACTGGGTTAGCCTCTTTTTAAAGGACAGCAAACAATGCACTCAGAGTTGAGGGATTCTATTTCGTTCCAGTCAAATCGTCACATATTTACCTTCTCACTTTGTAAGAATTCAGGAAATATTTGCCTTGTCGTCGTCTTTAAAAATCCCACCCCATGGTTAATTATTTTTCAAATGCAAAAAGCACAGAAAGTGGTAAGTGGTTTTCTTGAAAGCATTCTTCAAAAATATATAAACAATGTAAAACATTAATCTTCACTGTTTGGGGCACCTTCAGTGCCTTAAGCGTTTTCTTTTTGTTTGTTTGTTTGTTTTCATTCTTCCTCTAGCATATTTGCAACTTTCTACCATTCTGCAGCAGTTTGAAGTCTTTGGTTTTCATGCTTTCTATAAATTAGATATTGTAGTTATTGCTCTATAGCACACAATTTCACAAAAGATAGTCAGGTTGAAGGAGGAAATAAATTGCCCATGCCTAAAGTGTTTATTTCTTATAACCTTTATAAGCAGCTATCTATAGCAAGGCTGAATATAGTAGGAAATGCTTAATGAATTCAGATGAGTTCTGAAACATAAATTAAGTAGCCTAACCATCCATAGTAGCCATGTCATACCAGCCTCACTGTGAAATGGATATTTTACTGCCCCCTCTATGTCACATTGTCAAGCAGAATGATATAATTATACCATAGCTGGGATGAAGGATTCACACTAGCTCGCATTAGACGCTCTATTCCAGTCCCAGACTTTAAAAGTTCATGGAGGCTGTAGCTGACTACTGGGATGACATCCTTGTGGATGTAGTCCTTTTGTCAGCTCTTCCAGCATGCAGCTGCTGAAATCTGAACCCTGGCACTTCCCTGGGCACATTAGGTGTGGAGGCCATGTCTAGAGCAGATGTTTGCTGAGGGTGGCAAAACAGCTTAAAGGGGCTGACAGCTTTGAGTAGTCCAGGGCCGCAGAAAGCCAGGCTTGCTGCATCTCCTCTCGGTAGCAGAAGCTGAGTTGAGGCAAGGCTGTTACCACTAAGAGGAGGGAGGCCGATGTTACCCGAAGTAGAGTCATTGGCCTGCACCCCTCGTCCTTCCAGTGGGAAGCAGAGCAGCAAGCCTGACTCTTGAGGGCTTTCAGTCCTCTTTTCAATTAGCTCTTCCTTCTCCCCTCCTTCTCTCCTCACAGCAGGAGCCATCAGTAACCAGCACCTTGGGCTTGGGAGGCAAAACTCCGTTCTTCCTACACAGCTGACCTCTGCAGATTCCCGATTTACCCTGATCCATGTACTCACTGCCCTGCGTTTGCAGTATTGCTCCCACTCTACCCCAATCTACTCCTGCTGTGAAGGCGTTGCTGTTGGAGGCAGAGCCAAGTCTACAGCAGGGAGTACCGTTTCCCTAACTGGTTCTAAAGGACACCAGCTAGGGAGGGAAGTACAAAACAAGCTGACGTGTCCCTCCTTAGATGTGAGTTATGCTATAGCTGTTGAGAAAGAGGCATGCCTGAACTTTTAATGACGTGAGTAAACCGTGGTTCCAATACCCAGCAAACAAGCTGAAGCCCAGATCATCCAAGACAAACTGGGATGTACCAAGCCAACAACTCTCGGTCTTAAAGGAGAGGTTTGCTCACCACTTGTGAATTTGCTTATGAGACAAAGCATAAGAAAGTTTTCTGTTAAAAAAGGGCTGCTTAAATTTGATTTCGTGGCAAGATTGTTTCAATCTTGCCTCTATTTTGCAAAAAGAGCATGTGGGAGAATTCTGATCCATATCATCATTCTGATATTTTTTCCATAATACTGTGCTGAACTAAAAAAATTTAGTAAATGAAAGCAAGAGTTTTGATTTTTCAGGTTTTCTGTAAAACCTAAAATTTAGAACTTTCAAAATTGAATGACCGTTGAAATCAAACCTCAAAATCAGATTTGTTGAAACAACACAGGTCAATTTCTGTCATGCCAGGATGTAAAAACAACCTGGCTTATATTTGTCTGCATATTGTACCTCCGTTAAAAAAAAATAACCTACATTTAAGAGTTTATATTGTCTTATATATGCATTCCTCATGTCAAGGGGTTGAATTTCTGTTAGGATTTCTCCTTGCACAACTCCCAGTTCTGGGGGCTATCATTGGTTTTCCCGTTTCTTTGGAATGCACAAAAAAGTCTGTCTTTGCAGACTGGGAGAGTTCATAGGAAGTACTTTTTCTGTAGATGGTGGTTTTATATTTCAAGAGAAGATGCGTTTTTTACAGTTGGTTTGATGTAGAATCCAGGCTGTGTGGTAAAATACAGATATATCAGTAGAAGCCCTTTTTCTTTGGATGCCCATAAAAACTTTCTTACTTTGATTAGATAAATAATGTTACCATTGTATTTTCATATTCTTTAATTTTTTTGCCCCAGCTGACATTACTTCAGGAATAGAAAGTTATGAGAGCAGTCATTGTACAGTAACATTGTTATGTGCAGCTAGGTAAATTCTCGTGCAATGAGGAATAGCCATCGTTTTCTTTCAGTTGCATATACTAAACAATTGAAAGAAAAAACTAACAATTAACACAGGAAAGACAGAATATTACCTAAATATTACAAGCACTCTTTTGGAATATAGAAGCATTTGGCCATATATTGGAAATAAAACTCAACTGCCAGCACGAGTAAATGAAGACGACTGTGTTCAAAGAAGTATTTAATATGTACCTAAGATGTAATATGAAACTAAGATATTTAAGTGAGGAATCTTTCTAAGATCTTGCCTGGGATGTGAACTACCCAGCGGTGAATGTGGGAGGTAATGAGTATGGAAGAAGAAATTCTGAGAAGAATCTGGAGAATACCTAGAAGGTGTGGCAGTCCATGGATGAATGCAGAGGTTTTCATTGTGAACTGGGGTTAGATGAGCAGGAAGCCGTGCATTTTAAATAATAAAAGCTTATAAACAGAAACTCACTGGAATGAGGATAATTCATATTCTCTTCAGTATCTTAGTTTTGCTCCTGCAAAAGTCACTATGTGTGATCTAGTACATGATAAAGATGGAGTCAGGGCTGAAGAGGTGGAAAAGGTAGAGATGTGGTGTCACATTGAGGAGTTACTTTCTCATGCAAAGGCAATGTTCCAGCTCGCTCCTGTATGAGGTAGGTGCTCCTCCTGGGCAGGGACATGAGGTGGGAGCTGCTGGTTTTTTTGGAAATCTGCTGAGCAGCTAGGTTTTGCCTCTGTGTGAGGCAGAGGCTCCTGCTAGTGTTAAAGTGCAACTATTTGCCAGAGGCAGTGAAAAAATAACATTGGTAGTAAAGAGTGGACCGTATGGGATATGGGCCCGTGCTGCATTACTGAGAGGCACGGAGCTCCCTGCCCATTAGACAGCACTCAGGCTTCAGAGCACTGGTTGCTTGTTTGTCAATGTGTAATTCTCAGTAGTGAATGAGTAGACGCTGAATTTACATTAGAAAGTGTGGGAATTCAGAATGATCTCCCTTGATGCTGGTAGTCTAAGCAGGCACTCTGGCTTCCTTTGTTTTTTTAGTGAAGGTGTAATAATATATTGAGGTACCACACTGGGCAAAGCAAGACAAAGTAGTAATATTTCCTTATATAGCAAGCTGAGACTCTCTTCAGCTAGGTAATAGAGACTTTTCCCCTTTTCCTTCCCCAACCTCTGCTCTCTTGACCATCAAAGTTACAGTGAAAGCAATTGCACGTTTATTACTGCTCTGACCACTCTGCTGCTCCATGGTGATTTGTACTACTCTGTCATCGTCATCTATTTTTCAGCCTTGCTGCAGTGTATGTATGTGAAAGCTACCTGGCATGTCTGACAGTGCAGGAGAAGCCAAAGGTCTTGCGGTTTACAGGTGGCATTTTTTATGGCTCCTGTATAGTGAGTTTAGTCCCTGTACTTAATCATCTGAGGCATGTTAAACCAGGAATATTGGTGAGGCATTTTTTTATTATATTTTAAATGTCTTGAAAATAATTTTTAAAAACTTTTAACTTCTTTTTTAAATCACCATAAATCAATCTTGATGCTAAGATGAGTTGTTTAATATAGAAGCATCAGTTTTAGATGGGAAAGCAAGGCAGTAGTCACTGTTCACAATTCTTTGTTAATGCATCCAGATCTCTTAGCAAGCAGTACATTTTGCTAAAGACTGCAGCTTTTCATAGGAAGGTATATATTTGAAGTGCTCATCAGAAGACACTAGAAAAGAGAACTTTTTATTTCTTAAAATGTACTAATCGGAGAAAGTGGAACAAAATAGTACAGCTCAGTGTTTTGTACTAACAGTGAGTAGTATTAATCAAAAGTCAAATTCAGTTGCCTGACTCTAGTTATAAGACAGTCCTCTGAATGTGATTCCCTTTCTTGGGAAAAAGGGATAAATGTACTTACGGACAAAATCAAGTATGTATTTAAGTTACTCGTTATCGTAATGTAAGTGATACTTTTCCTCATAGGCATTCTTAAAGTGATCTGTAAAGTAATTTCATCCCCTCCTGAAGGGTTATCTATTATTGGTGGTCTCCTGTTTATGCAAATATATTAAAATTTGCCTATGAGGCAATGTTCTTTGTCAGTTGAAATACAGTTCTTTCAGGGAGATAATATATTGTGAGAATTTAACTGTAGAAAAAATAAACCCAGTATCTGTTGTCAAAATCATGCAGGCTGCTTTTGCTGAGCAAATTTGTGGTGTTTATGAGGACAAGCTTAAGTGAATCAAATCCATACATGGAAGTAAAGGTTTCTCCAGAAGTCCAAAGCTGACCTTGACTGGAATATGACTGATTTTATCCAAGAGAAAATGAACAAAATGAGAGAAAGACTTTTTATAACCAGGTCTCTCTAATACCCACTTTACGGCATCAATCAGATTATCTTCTAAACTGAATAAACAAACTTGCTCTACTGAGCAGCACAATATACTCATAAGTTCGTTCAAATACATCCAACTAAGAAAGAGAGAGAAGTTATACCACCAAATAAATATTATATAAATAATATAAACGTAAGCATAATATCACATCTCCTAATCACATCTCTAAATGTGATGTTGAGTGACATTATAGCTAGTAGTTTCAAGACTGAACCAATATTCTTTTGATATTGTATTGGTTTAAGTTACTTTGCTTATTCCACAGATATGTTTTAACGTGCAGATTAGGAATGACTGTTTTGGAACAGTCAGGAGAACGATGAATGTGTAAATAACTAACATCTGGAAAATGCACTTAGATGCCACTGTCATGAGCACATAAAAATATCTGGCTAGACAAAAAAGACTTGATTAGCAAACTCAAAACATCCACCAGCTTCTTTTGAGAAAAGCTCCATGATGCTATTGGAAAATGAGAGAGAGTGATTCTTCATTGTTTGGAAAAATGAGCCAGGTCCCTTCATTGAGTGAAACTGCAAGTTTCAGGCAAGTCGAGCACATTTTCAATGCAATCAGGTCTTGCATCCACAGACACATGCACAGAAATGTAGCTGCTATCTTTCCAGTGACTGAGACAGCAATGTTAATAGGTTCCAAGCACAGACAAGCACTATCTGTTTCCAGGAAAAGAGCACAGTAATTGGAAACAATTAGGAGAGTGTACACTGAATACAAAATAAGTTGAATAGTTAGATTGCTTGTGCTGTTTGATCAGTTTAATATTGCTGTGAGACCTGGAGAGAGCATATTCAGCCCAGCAAAATTCTCCTTGGCTGCTTGGGAGTTAGAGCTACCTCGCTTGACATCTTTAGTTTGCTTCCTTCTTCTGACCCTGAATGCAGCCAGGGATATTAGAAGGAGTCAATGTGGGGAGATTTGCAAGCTGGCTCCTTTCCTGTTATCCCAGTGTGAATATATAACATCTTTCCCTCTCCGCCCTGTTTTTCACCAGACATAGGATGTTTGAGGAACTGAGGTTACCTCTGTCCTATGATCAGAATCCAGTAAATCAACTGAACTTAAAGACATCCATTCCTTGGTCTCAGAGGGAAGCTCAGAGAAGACCTCCATTGATTTCAGTGTTAGGAATTTCAATTAACAGCGTTTAAGTCCAAAAATAGATTTAAATAGGAGACAGGGATTTAAAAGAAAATCTCTAGTTCTGTAAACAGGCATGCTTAATAAACAAAAATTATTATGGAAAAGCTGTATAGCTACATTTTGGAATTACTCAACATTTTAGAGTACACCTCTTATTCAAAAAGGCCTCATACAGCACTGTTTCTAGACTTGTTTAGCTCAATAGGTATTTTTTTTGCCATTTGCAATTGTGCCAGATTTATATAGCTATGGGAAAGAGTGTATGCTTTTGTTTCATTACAATTCTGGTAGCAGTTAAATGGCAATTTTACTCTGGAAAATGACTAGGAGAAATAGTTTCCTGGTCATTTATTAACTGTTTATAAACCACTCTACGATCACATCATCTTTGTTATTCCTAACACGTCTGTATCAAAGGCTGATTTCCAGATTATTTTGTGGGGCTAGGGATAATTGAGAAAGAAACCTTGCAGTATGAAAACATAGCCATCCATCATAGTTGGATGAGATTTTTGTTTTTTTTTTTTGTAGTTATTATCTTAAGAATTTTCAGGATTGTCAGTAATACATAACATTCACTGAAGCTAACAGTTATTGTGAATGAAAAATTTTTTGAGACCAAAGGTGTGTTATAACCACTTCTCTATTTAAATAAGTTGAATAAGAGATTTTTTAATTATGACTTTGACTATGTACAAAAGCCCAGTTGTCCTCTGTTTTAAACCAAAATGGAGAATAAGCAGAGAGAATTCAGTTGTCATCAGCAAAACATAAAGCAAAAAACTTGGTGCCTAATGATATGGTTTTCAGAAGGCAGCTTGCTACTCAGACCAGTGGTGGGAGGAAAAACTACTATGAGAATATCTGTGTGTTTGTGACAGAGCATGTTCTAATCTGATACATAAGGAAAATGTCGAGTAGCGATTCTTTTACCTTAGGACTCTCATGCTATTCAGCAGGCACTTTTGGTGATGGGTGAATAATTGAGTGTAATTATTTTGGGAACCTCTGTCTGGAGGTTAGATTCCACCTGTCATGCTCTGTAACTCACTCTTTCCCTTCCTTTCTATTAAAATTATTTTGAGCTGCCATGGTATTGCTTGCTTGTGATGTACTCAGTATGGATGCCACCATACAGAACAGTGTGCCAAACCTCAACCAAATTCATTTAATTGGACATTTACCACGAATTTTTGAGGAGAGAAGTCTTGAGGCTTAACAAGGAATGGTATTGTATCTCCCTGATACATGGAAAATATTTCAGAACAATTTTAATGAAATAAGGAAGCTTTGCTGGAGCATCTTATCTTTGTCTACAAACTCCTTTGGCTTTGATACATTCCAAGGATTGAAGTTAAGAGTTTCTCTGTTGAGTCTGTTCAGTTCTTAGTTTGTGTTTTTACTTGTAAAGTGAATAAGCATCTATATATTTATAAGCTACGCTACTATGGCTTTCAGAAAACATTGCAGTTGATTAAAACATTGGGCAGAACAGGTTTTTCTGACTCCAATTCACCAGCATCCAGAGGTTATGAACCTCAGCTTATTAGGGCTATATTAATGATGCGATTAATGGTATAGTACTTCTTCCTTCCAATTTTGCACTGGAGGTTGACTTCCATAGCAACAGGTCATCATCAGGGAAAATTCTGGGGTAAAGTTTATTAATGATTCCCATCTTAAGGCTGGAAACTCTGAATCATATTGGAGATTCACATTTAGCAGTTAGAACTGAACCCTTACTAGAAAACACATTTATTAGAAAGGGAAAAATGGACGGGGCATAAGTTTCATTCTGCTAAAAGAGCAAAATTGAAATATGTCTCTCTTCTCTATATTTGGATTTTGGGGTGGATTTCCCCACCCCCAACTTTTGCTTTCAAAGATGCAAACAGTGCTTGCCAGTATTTGGGACTACCACATCTATAAACCCACTCTTCTAGAACGAAAAATGTTGAATCAGTGTCCATAGTACCACAGGTTGTGTTTATACAGAGGAAATGTACATTTCTTAGAGAAGACGGAAGTTTATTGTTTTGGAGAACTGCCTTGGAAGAGACTTGGAGAAGCCGTCCTTGTGCCCCAAGTAGGATCAGATTGTCATTTCTATTTTGTAGATCATCAGTGATAGAAAACCCACAGCTTCCCTTGACAATCTATTCCAGTGCTTCATTATTTTTCTCAATGGAATGGTTTTCCTAAAGTCTATCCTGGATCTTTCTGGTTGGCATTTGAGCCCATTACTATTTGTTCTGTCCATCACTGGTGTGGAGAACAGATTATTTTCTTCCTTTTTTTCCTATTTGGTGACTCAGGTTTTCCAGCTCTGATAGTTCTTGTTGCTCGTTTTTTGAATGTCCCCTGTTTG
This sequence comes from Calonectris borealis, assembly GCF_964195595.1. Taxonomy (NCBI): domain Eukaryota; kingdom Metazoa; phylum Chordata; class Aves; order Procellariiformes; family Procellariidae; genus Calonectris; species Calonectris borealis. The sequence continues at coordinate 20,497,336 of NC_134314.1, forward strand.
TTCGCATCTTCCTTGAATATCTAAAACCATTGTGCAGTATTATGCTTGTGATTCGTGGATTGGAAATAGCCCGTAGGTGACAAGCCCCTCCCCCCCCTTTTTTTTTTATTTTTAAAATTTTTTAACAGAACTGTTACTAGCTTTTCCTTATCTTGTATTTGTGACTGAGTAATCACTGTTTCTCCAGCTTGTTAAAACCTATTTGAATCCTTCTGCAGTCCTCCAAGATACTTGCAATCCCTCTAACTGTCAGGAATACTTTCTTCTATCTACCATCTAGGTTGTTAAGAGAAATGCTGAAAAGGACTGGACCCTGGACAGACCCTTTGGAGCACCGCTCAATACATCTTTGTATTTGACAGTGAAACATTGGTCCTCCATGGGTACAGTTATCTAATTTCTGTTTTCAAATTTCATCATGTCTTACTGAAGTCAAGATGTATGACAATTACTCCTCTTCTACTAAAAAGGCCTATTAGCCACACACAGAAAGAAATCAGATTGTTCTGTCAGTTTGTTCTTAACAAATCTATATTGATTGCTACTTATGCCTGTGTTTTCATATAGCTGCACACAATGGTTTGTTTTATCCAGAAATGTTCTCGAATCTGAAGTTCAGCTTGAGTTGTCTGTGGTTTCTCAGCTCCTCTTTCCTCCTGTTCTAAGCACGGGCAATACGCTTGCCCTTTCACCCTGTCGTGGTTTAACCCCAGCCGGCCACTGAGCACCACGCAGCCACTTGCTCACCCCCCTGCCGGGTGGGATGGGGGAGAGAATCAGAAGGGTAAAAGTGAGAAAAACTCGTGGATTGAGATAAAGACAGTTTAATAGGGAAAGCAAAAGCCGCGCACGCAAGCAAAGCAAAACCAGGAATTCATTCCCTACTTCCCATCGGCAGACAGGTGTTCAGCCATCGCCAGGAAAGCAGGGCTCCATCACGCGTAACGGTGACTTGAGAAGACAAACGCCATCACTCCGAACGCCCCCCTCTCCTTCTTCTTCACCCAGCCTTATATGCTGAGCGTGACGTCATATGGTATGGAATAGCCCATCGGCCAGCTGGGCCAGCCGTCCTGGCCACGCTCCCTCCCAGCCCCCTGCACATCTGGCAGGGCATGGGAAGATGAAAAGTCCTTGACTAGCGTAAACAATACCTAGCAACAACCAAAACAGTGTGTCATCAACATTATTCTCATACTACATCCAAAACACAGCACTATACCTGTTAATAGGAAGAAAATCAACTCCATCCCAGCCAAAACCAGGACACACCCGTCTTCCATGAGACATCACAGAGCTGCTACTGCACAGAGTTCTCATGTCGGTTCAACTATTTTTTATATATCTCAGCTGATGTTTGTCAAGCCAACGAAATTTGAAATTGTAATTAATAATCTCTGTTCTCAGTTGAGCTCTGACTGTTGTTGCTACTAATTCTGCTTGACACCAATAGATCTCCTTCATGAAGACTAATGCAAAAAGTCATTAAACCCTCTGGCTTTCTCTGCATCATCTCTACATTATCTCTGAATAGTTGGCTAATGTAGTCTTTCTAGTTGTAAAGGCTGATATCGGCTTTATTTATTTGTTTACAGCTTGCTGCATAGATACTTTATGTTGTGTTTAATAGCTTGCATGGTTCCCTTCTTGTGGCTGCCTGAATTTGGAATTGTATGGAAATCTCTGGAGAGGGAGGTTGCTTCTTTCCCGAGAGCGTGCTCAGGGGTGACACGTTTCTGGAAGGTAGACTGTGGCAGCTAGGTTTTGAAACAGAACAAATGAGGAGAGCGAGAGACTTATGAGACGGGCAGGTAATAGGCACACAGGGGCCAGGAGGAGGCTGGGGTATTTATTCACCTAGAAAGGGCGTAGTGGCTGCTGGATGAGAACAAGACTGAAGAGGAAAAACACAGTCGGTAAGGATGTGGTAGGGAGAAAGAAGCTTCATTTTCAAAGCTTTTTATATCTTTCTTATTTGACCGGTCTGAGACTTTCCTATTTAAAAAAAAATTACATTGTCCTACTTCATGTTTAGATATTGCAAACACTTTGGTGTTTTGGAGCACTCACTTTAAGGGCAGGTTATGGGCAGATCCACTTCAGAAGTGTGCCTGACCTAGTCTCTGCTCAGCTGTGATCATAGGGCTCCTTTGTTTCTTATGGTCATGTTTTGTGTCTTGACCTTTTTGCTTGTGCTCCAGCTGCTTGTGCCATTCTTTTATGCTCCTCTTTAGTGATCTGACCTAGTTGGTAAGCTTCTTTCCTGCGTTTCAGGTCAATGAGGAGATTTAGCAAGGCTAGTCTGTTACAACACTTCCGTTCTTTTGCATGGAGATGGGCAGAATTTGTGTCCTCAATATTAGTTCTCTCCAGTGCTGCCAACTCTATTTTGCTATTTTTTTGTGCATTAAGAACAGCAATGATGCCTGATTTCAAGGATGAAAGGTGAGATACGTCCGTAGGGTTCAGTCCCAACTTTCTCCAGGATAGAGTACTTCCTCTTAATCTCATGGCTTCTGGTTGTAACATTGTGTGGCCTTAGATAATACTAGCAACCAGCTTCTTCCCTGTGCAATTGCCAGGTTATTCTTTACTACTAGCTCCTGTAGTAACACGACAGCTTGGCTAGCTGTCCAAGGGGTTTGTTATAGCGGCCTTTGCATCTTCTGGCATCCTCCTGATCACAGATGTATCTCTGACCATATCCTTTAGCTCTTCTTCTTGCTTCGTAAAAGTTTATACTGGCAGGCATCCCTGAATCAGACATCTCCTTCCCAGCCTTCGCTGGAACACAAGTGTAGGTGTCTCTTCTGTCAGGTGCAGTTCAGGACTATGGCCAAGGTATTCAGATTCCTAACTGGGCATGGCTCACAGCTGCAGGTAGACACAGAACAAACAGATGGCTATGGTGGTACTGTTTGTCCTTGTTGGTCTTCTGTGTATTACAACCTTTATCGACTGTTCTTTATATCCCCTCAGGAATTTCTTCTATTTATTGCACAAACACATCAGGCTATGGAAAGTAGTAGTAAGTTAGTGTTAGTTGCAAACTAGTGAATTTCCCATCCTCTCTACCTCTAAACACACAGCCCTTTTATACTGAACCCTACCTGTTTGTATTTTCAAGAAGAAAGAAACTGGAATAGAAGATAAGATCTGACTGTATCAGTGAAGAAGGACATAAAAGAGAAGACTCCTCTTTAAAATGATGTATTATTAGACTATTATGTTCTGAATGTATAACCTCGGAAGAGAACTGCCAGGCATAGGAGAACGTATTTAGACCTAGAACTGGATTATGTGATAAGGAACTTTACCTTAATTACCTATTAAAAGACACTCAAGCGACACTGAAAAGGCTTTTACTGTGCAAACTCTCTTCTTGTTGAAAACACTTTGGCTTCACTGTTGTGAAGAAGTGCAAGATTATTTGGTAAATTACCAAGGATTTAGAGTGTACTCAAGATAATCTGAAGCAAATTTGGAAAAATAAGATAACATATTCTACACTGTGATGTTTTTAAAAAAATTTATTAGTAGTGTAACTTGTTGCAGGAAGTTATTGAAACAGGTCAAAAGTGTATTACATTGTTTTAAGAATAATGGGAACATTTGTATTGGATAAATTCCTTTTCTTGTGTCAGGACACAAACAACTAAAATGTATATTTACAATGTATACGTTTGTTGTCTCCTTCTCTGAATGTCTGATGCTAGCTCATGTCTAAGACAGAATATTTAATTAGATGAACCTTAGTTGTCATCTGGAATGACAGTCTGTACATTTTGGTTGATATTTCTACAAATGTGTAGAGGAATTGGAAATTACAGAAGTTTTGTCCCAATCTAAAATTTTACACAAATTTGGTTTTCTGGCTGTTTTTTTCCTTTCATAAAAGATAGCTGTTCATGTGAAAATCAAAGAAAGAAATTAGCAGGAGTGAACAGAAGTCAGCAAAGCTGAACATTTTCATGGTAAATTTTTATGTGGCTATGAAAATGATGGATTTCATGGATTATTTTCTTTACTGTAGGAACAGTACTAATTGTAGTTTGCCATCAGTGTTAAACTAGGATTTTGAATTTAGCCTGTGGCAGTATAACAAGAACTTATGCCAACTTGCAGCGCTGTGCAGCTGCTGAAAACCCCCGCTCTAGCAGTAGCCTTGAAGATGTATGAATGCAGAGCTTCAGCTCTGTCAATCTTCTTTGAAAAACATTGGAGCAGATTCTACTCTAATGTGTGCCAGCATAAACCTAGAATTACTTCCGTGATGACTGTTGAACAGTTTTCATCAATGCGAGTGAAATAGTGGTTTTGTTCATTGAAACGGGCATGGATTTATGGGCAAGGGAAGGACTAAGAAGGCTAAGCTGTCCAATTAGCATCAGACAGCCTGGCATACATACTCCCTTTAGATTGGGGCTGTATCTGTCCCTGAGTGGCAGTACCCAGTGTAGCAAGACTGTAGTAAAGCAGAGGGTATAAGTACACCAAAATAAGAAGGTCTTCACTTACATTGGTAGATGCAGACATTTGTGCAACACCTGTGCTGCCTTTGTCGTTTTTTCAAAAGCACCAAAGTAAATTAAGAAACAAGCCTAACGAAAATATTTTTTTTTATGGAGCTTCACCCTAGAAATTGCTTAGGAACATTTTCAAAGTCTATTCTAAGTCACTATCATTCAGTTTTCCATTAAATTGTTGATATAAAACATTTCAGTGGTAATATAAGTTGATAAGCATAAGGCACCAAACATATCCCTGCTGTAATTCCACTGAGGAAAACTGAAATTAAGTAATAACAAGGACTAATAGTCTAAGGAGATTTTAAGGGTGCACTTGGGGATGCCTCTACCTGTATCATTGGTGAATTTAACCCTCAAAATTATTTTCAGGATAGACAAGGAAGATGTGCATATTAGTTATGAATAGTTTGGCCTTATAATGTACTCATTGTTCAGGAATTAAAGCCACAACAGCCATGTTTCTTCCTTCTACCTCTCAATAACGAAGGGACTGCATAGGGCTCTTAGATGGGGTTTATGTTTCTCTGCCACCTTCGGAGCTGTGTAAATGGGAGGGATGGAGAACCTTATTCCAGTGAGAAGTTACTGGTTCCTCCCTGGCCAGTAACTGTAATAGGATTTCTGTCATCCAATTTAGTCTGTCTGAAAGCCAGCTTCTAGACTGAAGTAGTAATTTCTACCTTCTGTAGTCATCAGAGAGTAATGGACAACTGGAAAAAGCAAGTTATCCCATCTATCTTAGGGTGTTGATGAATCATGCTGTGAAAGTACTTGTTCCTCTCCAGTGATACTAGAGGAAACTTAGGCAATGATCTCAGCCCATTAAAAATGGGTGAAAAGAGTCTTACTGTAATGGGGAGCTGCTAGTAATCAAGCAATTAGTCCCACCTGCCTATATGCAGGAGTACACTGATCCCAGTATTGCTTTGCGTATTTCTCTTAAATGACTCAAAAGGATGTGTGACTCTAGATCTAAAAGCAGTGCTTTGATATTAGGTATTAGTGTAACGAGAATGACTTCCCTCTTCAGAGATCTCTGTCTTTGGTACCTGTTGTGATATGCTTCCCAGAAGGGAGCTCTAGAGGTCATCTAGCCTAACCTCCTGCCCATTTTTTCTTATCTTTTTCTTTCTGTCCTATGACAGTAAATCAGCTTCTGTTGAGTTCCCATTTTGGAATTACCCTCTGAGCTGATCGCAAACTCCTGAAGGATAAAATTCCAGTAGTTTCGACTGTGCACCTTTGGGGTGTCATGTAGCAGTGTTTGAGGGATGCCCTCCAAAGGCACAGCCAGCCAAGCATGTTTTGCTTTCTTGGGAAAGAATGCTTTTCATTATGTTTTTAATTTAATTTTGGATTTAAACATCTCTGTAAAATGTATAAAGGTACAGGGCAGAGCTGTAAGTTTTCTCTGTTTAGTTTCTATTTCCAAGCAAGGTGGTTATCTTGGAGACCAATGACAGGCCAAAAAAAAAAAAAGGAAAAAGCCAAAAGCAATACTTCAAATGTGTCCGTTGGATAAGACAGATGGCAATAACAGAGAACTTAGATTTTCAACGTATTCCTTCAACCTATTTTATTTTATTCTTTAAAAGGCAACGCTGTAGTTTCAGATACTCAACTAAATCTGGGGAGACAAATATAATATTTCCTGCAAAGCTGAGAAAATACATATTCTGGAATCAGTTCTTTGTCATCTCCAGGTGAAAAAGAAAAGTTGTTTCTTGCTATGCAGTCTTATGGTTTGCAGGTACTAATTGTGAGTATCTGTGGCATTCTGTGATTTAGCTTGCAATTCCAGCAAGTTTGATTCAAGGAGACTTTGCCATTTGAGCTTTAGTCAGTTGAAACGCAGACTCTAGATTTTTTTGATAGTAGGAGAATTCCTGACTTTCAACCTGGTTTGAGAACTGCTGATTCTCAGGCATTCTTACAGACTCTTCTGAGAGTCCCGAGTACTCTACATTTCTCAGGATTAAATTTTGCATGGGTGTCTACTGTGATTTTTTTTTTTCCCCTTGATATTAAGGCTACCCTATTCTGCCTCTGCTGCAGCACATTATAAATTGCTTTCGTATAACCTGTGTTTCCAACTGAGGTGCAGATACTTTGGATTCAAGAACAGCCCTGTAGAGATGAAACTTTCCTAAGAATTTTTATTTCTATTAAAGCTTACAATGTTAATATTTTTAGTAAGGCTTTTCAACTTATGGTACAGAAGGTATGCTTTCCTGAGTAGATGAGACATGTTATCTCTCTGCGGGAATCCTTCTTGTGTCATAGCCAAAAACGGCAGTTTAAAATCTTCTCTTCGGACTTCATTACATTAGGCAGAACCTTGCAGTGCGAAAACCTAGATGTTTTAATGCATTAAAAAAATACTTTGTTGTATACACCTAGCCAAATTAATTATTCAGTAAAATGTTTGTGGTGAAGCAGCAGTTAATAGAAGAGTGGCAGATGTCATACACAGAAGTGTCCATTTTGCTATGGTGCTTTATGGTCTGTTGTGACAGCTAAATGAAGCAGCTCAACAGCTGCCAGCACGTTAATGTTTTGGATTAAACAGACACACTTGGAAGAACTTTCCTCTGATTTTTAAGATGTAATGACTTTGAAGGCAGCCGTGCTTCTTTGTAGATGAATTTTGAAGTGTTTTGTAAGCGATACCCAGACAAAACAGGGAATAACATTGGATGGTAAAGTAGACCAGCATGGTTTAGTTTCTTTGGAGCTGTGTAACTCTGAAACTCAGTGGGGCTTAGAAATTCCTACTCAGTCTAAACACCAGAAACAGAGGAGATTTAAAGAAGAGTTGCAATGAGGTAGATACTCTTCTTTCTTTGCTTTACAGTCTTTAATAAGCATAGAGAAATAAGCATTAAAAAAGAGAAGCTTTTAACTTGTGAAAAGTGAGGAAACATATCAATCAAAAAAGCTGGACACATATAAACATAAAACCAATATAGCTTGTGTCCATTTCTGTTAAATTCAATCCAGAAGACTCAGGGCTGAATGCATGATCATTTTGAAATATTTCTGTTTTGGTTTTTTGTTGATCGGTGATTGCTTTGTAATGTAGTCAGTTGATTCCCCAAGAAATCTGTTTTGCCTGAGGGTTTTCTTGATTGCCTTCCTGACCTCAACCATTTTGAAGTCATAGTGCCTGATGTGGGTGTAATATATGGACAGATTCTGCTGTGTGTAACTGGCCAGTCCTTGATCGTTTTCAAGTAGCTTATCCATTTCATAGGATCTGAGAGGGCATCCTTTATTGTTATGAAAAATACAACTAGTGGGATTCTCTTTAGCATGATACTTTTCATGCTTGGCTGTCAAATTAAGTAGGGGCATATCCTTCAGCACCCAAGCTGCTGGAGAACAGTGAGATAAATTATCATCATAGTTTTCTCCTCTCCACCTCGAGTTCCTGCTGCTTTTTTCTCTGAGTGTCTGCTTCTGACTGTTGCTGGCTGGCTTGTGGCACAAAATGAGAAACACATAGGACACCTGAGGTCTAGACCATTCACCCAGGCTTGCAGGAACAATTTACCATCATCAGAGCATCTTAAAAGTTGGAAAGAATCATTTGTGGTGGCATCTGAGGAACCGCAAGGGAGCTGCATCTTTAACTGTATCTGTGGATGGAGCAACGACCACTTATTTCCTGACACTCCCTGCCATTCCCAGTATCTAATTTTTAAAGAGTGCAAGCATGAGCAATTACTGAATGTCTTATCCTCCTCCTCTGTCCTCATTTGTTCAGCAAAGAGAGTGGAAGCTCAGTGAGCTCCTTTGAGAAACGCACCAGGACCATGGAAGACTGGAGAGGGGTCTTGCCTGGGAACTCTACCAAAAAAGTAATTTTTTTAACTTTTTCTACATTAACCCTGGGAGCTTTATTACATAGCTTTCTTTAGGAAAGGTAAAACCAGCAACAGATAGGTAAACTCACTTTTTTAATCTTTCTTTTTTTTAAAAAAAGCAAATGCAGGGATGACAAGCAATGATATAAATATTACAAACATTTGTATGAAGTAAGTGGAAGTAAAGTGTAATGCTGATGGAAAATGAAGGTTGCTGCAACTTAAGCATAGAAACCTACAGACTTTTGTTGATTGGGTTTTTCATTTGGTCACTATTTCATCAGAATCTTGGGGTCAAAATTGTGTGGCAGCCATCCCACATTCAGTCCGGAGAGGTCAGAGGGGAGCTCTTAATAGCCATTGCTTCAGAGCCCCGTGGGAACAACCCTGGCAGACTCGTTTTCTGAAGTCTGCTGAGGCCATTGAATGGTGGTAGTATGGCGATGAAAGGAAAATGTCTTTGCGTTTCTCTATATTCACTTCTTTTCGCTCCTGAATTATTGCAGTACTCTTACCAATTAGCAGGCAGGCCATGATGCCTTGCTCGGTGAGCTTTCAGCATGCCTCTCTCTTCTCTCCTCTTTCTCAGACCAGAGGTGCCCCTCCCAGTTCTCACACATCTGTCCTTCCTTCTTTGGTCTGACCAGGTGTGGCTGTTCTTAAATCATAAGAGCGCTTTTCAATAGTATGGAGAAGATGGAAAAGAAGCAGATCAAAACCCAAGGTGGACACTCTGACTGCAGATAAGTCAAATAATGTAGCTTTCAGGACAGTGCAGCATCAGAAGGGCTAGAAAACTGTCTGTACGTGTTCACTGTAGGATATTCTTGGTTCTCTGGTGAGCCGCTAATTTCAGAAGAGTGTAAGGCAGCCTGGTCAGCCCTAGTCATCTGCAAGCAGTTGAAATATCAACTGGAGTTACATGGCAAAGGTACATTAGCATGAAGTTTATTAATCTAGCACTCAGGGACATCATAATGCTTCCTAGAAGGAATTCAGAGTATGTGCTATCTTCTTCTGTTGTATTAAGAATAGAGTCAGATCAACATAGGACACTTCAACTAAATAGCTAGATAACAGGGTAGTTGGTTGGTTTGTTTGTTTGTTTTTGTGGGGGGCGGGAGAGTGTTTTTTGGTGATGTTTTGGTTTGTGGGTTTTATTACATTTTCTTAGCAAGTTTGGATATTCACAGCCATAAGTAAAGTTGGTAAAATATGTGGAGGACCAGAACATCTAAAAATCAGATCCTTAATCTGTTGTCATGACTGTCAAGACTTCTGAACTGGTTTTGATGCCACAGTAGGATAACAAGTGCATGGCCATTAGTTACTTTTGGGCTTGGAAGCAGCTCTGATTACAATAATTTTTCACTAGCTTCTCTTTCATGCTCACCCTTAAATTCTTGTTTAAGCAAGAGCCTGGCATGTAGATATTTTAATTTATATTTTCGAAACCTCCAAAAATCTCTTGCTTACAGCTGCTTTTTTCAACTCAATAAGCAGATTTCCCCTGGAAAATACTTTGTTGCCCTTACTTTTCACCCGTATAACAAATAAATAAGCTTTAATTACTGTTTTTGTAGGGATTGAGTCTCTTTCAGGTTTTGATTTCTAATTTGAAATTGGGTGAATAAAATAAATGCAATCTCTATGTCAATAGAAGGCAAAGGAAGATTAAAAAGTAAGGCGCTACTTCTATTACAACAATAGAATAAAAAGTGGAATAATGAACTGTAAATGTATCTAATTACATAATGCATTTGTGTAATTGTCTAGTAGGAGTATGCTAATGAATCAATTATTTTTAATTGTAGGATGCTTGATTGTTTCAGAAATATAATTGATTGTAATCAAGAATCAATTAAATGTTGGTAGTAATTGTATTTACCAAATTTAATATATTATTATAGTTTAGAAACGTTTTCAAAAAAGGAAGTATTAAAGGACCATACTAGTGTTATGTGTTCATACCATTGGGCTAATGGGGTGGCGCTTACTGTAATAGTGTACAATAAAAAAGAAACATTTATTTTCTTCTCATCTTTGTTTCCGATCTCATCTGGTCTGTGAGGATAAACAAGGCTTTTAGACTTGCTCAGTAGTCATAACTCTTAGCTTGCTGTATGAAGTAGGCTTTGATAGAAACCAAGTGTCCCCGTGTGAGACTCTTTCAAAGGTGTGAAACTTGCAGTCCTGACCACATCATAAAAAAAGTGCTCAGCACAGCAGGGTGGTGGTGTGCAAGGAATTCATACCAGCCTGCCTTCCCCAAATGCCCTGGCAAGCAGTCAGCCCTAGATGTGCTTTCTCTTCTGAACTATTTTTGGGTTGTAGTATGTCATGTGGAACTGTTAGCTTTTACCCCAAACTAGTTATTGTTCTTCTTGCAAATAAAACTTTAATTAATAATTTTAACTCAAAGAAACTTCATGTACCTTATGTACACAGAAGAGGTGTTCAGTCTGCCTTCCCATGACTCTGAGGGCTATACAATACGAAGGACAAGCAACTAAATGCAGTTGGTATGACTCTAAATGGATAATGAGCTGACCAGGTAAATGAAGAGGGCTCTGTTTTCACATAGACCTCTTGATATCATACGCAGGTGTTTTGTTAATGCTGAACCTTTTTTGGCCTTTGTAGAAAGGGCCAATTTTGAGGCTTATTACTGTGGATGGGAGAGTGGATTGCCTATTAATTGCATAAAGTACAGACCATACGTACAGTTCATGTTTCCATGGGTTTACGGGCCCTGATCAACATACTTGACCAGCTTGTGTGCCCAGGGAAGACTGAAATCTGCACTAAAGAGTGGGTAAAGCACAGAGCTCCCCACTAAGGGAAGCTGTTTAAGGACCTGTGATCTACTACTACAGTTCCATGAGAAGAAGCATTTTTTGGAAAGTGTGGAAAATATATAGATAGTAAATATAGAGAGTGCCATCTACTGACGTGTAAGGGGAGAATATGTATGTGGCATTGTCCAGAAATATGCCAACTCAATAAAGTTGTTGTTGTGCTCCAGATGGCTTCCTGACTGTAGATGCAAGCACGAGTCTAGTCTGGGCTTGTCTTTCCCCCGTAGCACCGTAAAGGGATCAGTCAAGCTGCTTGATGTAATCTTGGTGTTTCTAAAAACTTGTCCTTGTAACCAAAAGCCCAAGATTGATGTGCAAAATTTCAATGGGAAGGAGGGTTTTTTTAATTATTATTTTTTAATCAAGTTGGGGAAAATCTAAACTTGTTATTTTCTGGAGCTTTTTGGCCTGGTGTCACTGGAAACCTGATCTAACCTGTGCCTTGTCCTTAGGTCTTTTGCTAGATGGGCTGTGGAAGAGCTGCAGAAGAAGTGGGAAGCTGGGTCACCTCCCCCTTGTTTTTTTTCCTTAGGAAATTGAGTGTTGAATTCTCATTTTACTACAGAAAAGTGCTCTATCAGAAAATACCTGACTGTTACTATAAATTGCTCCTTACTTTGACAAAGAGAAGTTATCAGAATTGTTTTCCTGCCTGTGGGGCTAATTATTTGAGTAGGGAGTTTCTGAACTTGAGGATGAAGAGAATAATTGACCTTTTTTTTTTTATTTCTAGCACTGTTTTCTAAACACAAAGGGTGTGTGTGGAAAAGAGAGCACAGTAAAGGAAAAGGAAATTTTAGGGTTCCCCCCCATCTCTGAAAACACCAACTTACTGCTCAGAAAAGGTTAAAAAGACAAATCAAATGTTAGGAAATATTAGGTGAGGAGTGAAGAGCAAAACAAAGAACCTCATTATTCCACTGTATAAATCTGTGCATCATATCTGGAATGCTGCATATGCAGCTTTGGTCTCTCTGCTTCAAAAGAAATGTTACACAAACTAGAGATGGGTAACAAAGATGATCAGGAGTTAAGGAGCTGCTACTGCACTTGAGAAGGTCCTACAAAAAACACAGAAGGGAGGAAATGGTTATTCTCCACTACTCACACTAGAAGAATTGAGAGGCAACCAAATTTAAAAAAAATGTTACTGTGCACAGATGAAATTGTGGAACTTGGTGCCATAGTGTGATCTGAGAGCCAAAATAATGGGATCCATGAAGAATTCATGAAGAGTACTTTGGCTGTTAAAAGTTGCCACAAACTTTGACTCGGAAAGCCTTTTCCCTTCTAACTTGGGGCAATCAACACTGCATGTCCAGGAAGGATCACTTTATTCTCATCCCATTTCTTATATTTTCCCCTAATTATGGCTTACTGGACCTTGCAGGAAATAGATTATTAAACCGGGTGGGGTTTTAGTCTAACCCAAAGCCGCAGGAGCCAGAAGAAAAGACCTCACCTTTTACCCTGTGTCTGCAGAGTCATGCCCTATTTTCTGTCTGCTCTGTTTGTGGTCCAAAGAGCTGAATAATTTTTGCACGGATGCCACTGGGTGGCATTTGGGATAACTGGTAGGCTCTGCTCAGGGTAGCCTTCAGGAAGGGACAGAGGTGTGCCCATAACAGGATTCCTGACTCCCCTTTGTATCACTTTAGGTGCCTAAAGTAACTAGGGACTGCAGTGCCAATCTTTCAGATTCCCAAGGCATTTATTGGCTCTATCCCTTAACTACGAACCAAAGACAATACTCGTCAGTTCATCTGTAAATATCTCTTGAGGCTACTTGTCAAAAGAATTTCTTCTGGCTTTTCAAACTCAAGTGAACTGTTTTGATTATAAGATAATATAACATAAACATGTTACTAATCATGTGAACGTGTTTTTATGTAAGTATGCTACATCATTTCCATTAGATGTTTGAAGCGGAAAATAATGTACAAAAATTGCAAACTTCTGCAGGTGGAACTCCTCTAGGTGTCCTCGGTTTCTTCCCAAGTACCTGCCTACCTTTCAGACATGGTACGCCAGCTCCCACATTTCCATAAAAGCTTTGATCATCAAAGCAATTTTCCTTCATCATTTTAACCATATAATTTGTCTCACGTTGAATGTCACCATTGGCCCACATCAACAAATAACCTTCAAAGGATTAAGTAACTCTTTCCTTCTCCTTTGTTGTTTACTTTCCTTCAGTAATTCTTTACCATTGAGGTGATGCCAAAGGGCCCTGATTGAGGAACAATATATATGTGCCATCTTCAAGTATACAAAATAAAATAAGACAAAACCAGAAAAAGGTCTTCCTTCCAGTCAGCTAGCAAACCTAGCAATCATGCCAGCTTCCTAAATTGGTTGCCAGTTACGTTCTGTAATGTCTTTGCTTCCTGTAACATAAAAATGCTTGTCACGAACCTTGTTAGTAGGGTTCCTCCTGTGGTCTTAACACCCACATTTAATTTCTGGGATCGTTCTTTTGAATTTTTATCCTGCTTGCATGCAAGCTGGTGTCAGAATGTCTGTTGAGGATGATTTCACTGAAGGAGGCTGTCTGGAAGGGTATTAATGTCCTGATGCAGCTGAGTCTTGTGACCTTGCACCTGGAGATGGGAATGTTGCACCGATATCCTTTGGGGTTTTTTGTTTGTTAAGTGACAGTGCATGTCTACTGTGAAGAAATGTTCTTAAGCAAATTTAATTCTGTGTGATTGAAATCATTTGCTGGGGAATGGCAGTTGGATTAGAAATCTTAGTCCTTGCAGTGCTATGGTGCTACACCACTAGTCCAGGAGGTCACACTTTGGCAAACACAGAGCTCATGCATTTCTTTCAGTGATAATACTGTCAACTCCAATTTACAGAAGTCTGGTTTAATGCAGAGCTTACCAATAATTTGTAGTGATCAGAAGATCAATGAGATTTAGTGTTCGCGTTCTGAATGAACAAGTGAGAGTTAGGTGGCCTCTTGGGGGCTCCTTTCTCATCTTTGGCTGGAACAGCTCAGAGTCCTCAAAGTTGAAGCTGTAATTCATTGGTGTAATTTTAATTTTAGGATGTAAAAACCCAATCACTTGATGTTTTTAAAGTTAGCAACTCATGAAAGCTAAATCAGGGTGCTGTGTCAGTGATGGAATTTTATCCCCTTGTTTTTTAGCCGTACAAATGTAAGCAAACCCTGGCTAATGGCCTCTGTTGTTAGCAGCAGCGTGCTCTGACACAGCGGTGCGGTTGTGTAGCAATCTTTCTTAAGGGCTTTCTTTCCCCCATGGGGTGACCTCTTTCTTGGCTCATTGAGATAAATTCTCCAAGATTCTTGACCTGATCTGACGGAGGCGGAAAGTGAACGGCAGTTTTAAAATGGGTAGTCTCCACATGAGCGCTGCGTCTAGCACATATTGTGCCTTTAAAAATGAAACAAATAAATGCCTTGCCTGCACCCAAAACCCAGCCATGGCTTTAGCATCTTATGGCATAGAGGTATTTCATGCAACCTGTTGAATTAAAGGGATTTTTTTTTCCCCTCCTCATATCTAATTTTTATGTATATAACACTGAACTTGTCCAAAAAAGACTAACTCAAAGCAGCAAGGCATTAAGAATAAATTGCTGAGAGCTCCAGTGAGAAACGTGTCATGTGAAATCATGGAGGAAAAAGAGCCAGCAGCTATTACTGTGTTACTAGGAGAAAAACCCTTTCACAATGAAACACAAGGATAAGACAGAGGAAAACATATTTTAGCTCTCGTAAGCTCTAGAGTTCCTTTTTTTTTTTTTTTTTTTTTAAATAAACCTGAAATCTGTTCTCTTATGTTGTCATCTACTGCAGCCCTCTCAGAAGGAAATCGTTGAGATCTGAGATTGCACACTTGATATAAAACCACTTTTGATTTAGAGGGGGAAAAAGAAGGGTATTAGAGAGAAAATAAAGAGTTTGTCTGGCAAGAAATGTAAATTACCTGTAGTACTTGTTGCTAGTTGTAGTCTTGTAGATTGGTCACTGTATATAAAATTTCTCCACTAAATTACAAGATCAGTCTGGATTTTGGCATATTTGCAAATGTTTATTATGTTTATCTTTCACACACATCAAATAGATGTATGTTAATGTATGTGGTTTTAAAAGAAGTCATACATCAACTGCAATTTTTGGTGTAAGAGTGATACAAAGACATTCTTATCCTTAAGGTTTTCTACTCAAGGGTAGTTAAGAAAGCCAAAACAACTTCATAGTTAAAATTAGCAAATTTATAAGATTTAGGGGTTTGTCAAGAATGGACAAGTTATTTTTGCTGGACACAAATGACACTGGGTATAGAATAGTTACAGTAAATTTGGTAGGGTATTGCTCGGAATCCCATATCTCCTAAACTCTAATGAGAACAGTCTCTGGATATGTGGATTTTATTAATATTTCTGAACTGAATCATGTAGGCATGAGTTATTTGAAGTAGCATTGCAATTTTTCCATAGCTACTTAATACCTGCTCAGGAAGAACTGTTCAGATTCTGCTCTCGCTGCTGGAGGAAGTTGGCACGTTAATCCACTTTGCTTACTTTGCAGTTATTTAAATTTATTATTTTGGAGAGGATTTTTTCAGAACCTTGGCCTCAAATTGCTAAAGCGCAGCTCTGGAGGAGCTTTTATCATTGTTTCATCTGTATAGAAAGTGATAGTATAAAGGATTCTTTTGCTTCCATGTTGCATTTTAAGATTCAGGTGGCAAATGGCCTGAGCAGAGCAGGATTGTCTCAGACAAAGAGGCCGGGGTACATAGCTTGCCTATTGAGGGCTCTCTGCTTTCAGTATTTCCAAGTCTTTTCCTGTCCCTGCCTTTTGTTGTGCTGACTGTTTTCAAGTGCATAACTGCTCCCAGTAGCCTGTAATTGCAAGGTCAGTCTAAGGTGAAGCTGTGCCTTGTTTAGGGAAAGACATGAACCGTCTGTTTAGGCCATATGTTGTTGCCTTGTCCTTTTCTTGAAACCTTTGGGTAGCTCAGCATGTTACGTATAACGATTAGGAGCACCAAAATCTTTCAGAGTACATGATTGGGGCCAGCTTAGCTTCAGTGTAATTGGCAGCTTTGTGGAGTCTGTGCCTGAGTCTTAGATGGGCATAGCAAGAAAGCTATTCTGATCTGATATTTGATTTTGAGAGTGAACTACTCCATATTCCATTTTTCTTGCTATCTTGTGCACTTTTATTGCAGAGAATGGAACCCACCAGGTATTTATTTTTCTCATTTGTTTACAAAAGCATCACTTTTCCCATATCTATGGATGTGACTGCTCTATATCAGCCAGCAGCTAGTGTTTTAAAAAATTATTATTTTTTTTTTTAAGAATTGAGGCTTTCTTTGCCACGAATGCAAAAACAAGAAAAGGGGTCAAACTATGTAAGGACGCTGCTTTTACAAGCAGCTTGCTTATGGCCTTCCATTGATGTTCAGTCTAGACGTTTGCTCTAGCTATTAATTTGGTTAGAAACACTTAAGGACATGGGTCTATTATTTCCTCACTGAAAAAAAGCACAGGCTAAAGCTTTGTTTTAAAACCGATTATGGTTGCTAAGTAACATCTTCCCTAAATTGAGCGTCTTCCTCAACAACTAATCCCAAAGTCTTAAAAAGTGAGAAATTAAAGACGTGATAAATCTTACTCTGTCCATATGATTAACAGACATTTTGATTTAAACGTTGGTCCCACTGTTGTCGGAGGAGAAAGCTTCCACTGGCTCAATGACATGAGTATTTCTCCGCTGATTCTCATCCAGAGTAGAGAAATTTGTAGTATAACATACCTATTTGGCAAATTCTGTTCTTTTTATTGAACTAACTACTAGAATTTTCCACATTTCCTCCACTTTATCACATCTGCAGTGGTTTTTTGTTTTGTTTTGTTTTAGCGGCAGATGAAGAAATACTTAAACATGGGAATGAAATTGGATATTGTCATTAAATCAAAAGGAGAATGTTTCAGGCTCAGCTAATGATGGCTGTTTCCATCAGTGCATACGTTCTGTTTCCCCAGTGGGTTATGTTAGTTACATGGGTGTAACGCAGCTCTGCTTTTTCTTGCAATGCTCACAGGACAGGAAAGCAGGTTTAGGTTTCAGGTTGAGGACTAGAAGCACATCCTTCTGCTTCACAGCTGGTGCTTAATACTGTAAGTCACGGCACTTCTTGGTCAAGTCAATAAATCTCTTGCAGTGCAGAGATGCCCAGGGTAACAACGGCTGAGTTAGTACCAGAAATGGAATTGGAATAGGCATGTCAGTGTGGCTCTGCACCTGAGCTACTGAGCTCTGCCGGAGGAGGTTTATTAGCTCCAGTGAAGTGCTGCACTAAGGCTTTTGGACCAGGGTTAGTTCACCTGTGTGATGCTGTGCTGAACAGAGTAAGTAAATGAGCGTGGTCAGGCACTTGCTTGGTTGTTCAAGCACTATCCACCCACATTGTAGACATGCCTTCCAGTAATTTTATTGATGAACTTCTTGGTTATGCCATATGTGTCTATCTATTTCTTTCTCCTTGGAAGGTTTCAAAGCTGTTGACAGCTTACAGAAGTTGGTAAATATTATTGCAGTTGAAACTACTTTTATGTTTTTCTGGAAAAGTTTGGGGAGATGATTAGACCTTGCAAACTGACTTAGAATGTGAATTTCTCACTAAAATATGTAGGAACCCAGTTTCTCAAGTCTCTCAACATGGTTAAATTTCTTCTCTGGTTTTCAAATGTAATTATAAGAACAGTACTGATGCCGGCATACACTAGATGATTAGTTTGTGTCTTTGCAATTAACCAGACAATACAGCAAAGTTAATATTTTAAGCATACTGTTTCCCAAGCACTTCGTGCTTCAGACATCTGGGCCTGGTGCACTGAGGGTTTTTTTGCCTTTGATATTGAGCTTTTGTGTTTGGCCTCCATACGTTGTCCATTCTGTCCTCCCTGTGCTGTGCTTTTAGAGGTGCTCGGCTCTTTTCCGCTCATGCTTGAACCGCTGTGAAGTCCCGTCTCAGGCTGGAGACTGGCCAGTTAGCGCAGGTGTCGTTAACGGGAAGTCTGTGCAGAGCTGCGTTCTCAGCTGAAGAGCTCCTGGTTCTTCTGCAGTTGCCAGAAATAGGGGAATAGGTAACCTATGTTTTAGTGGAAGGCTCCAAGTGTGAGAATCCCCCTCCACACCCCTCCCCAAAAAAGGCATAGTACCCAGAACATCTCCAGACTCAGGAGAATGGGAAGCTCATGCAACTGCATTGTAAAACAGGGACTATTAAGTTATCTTCCTCTCCCTTCGGATTTAAGTCAGTGAAGGTTGTTTTGTCCTTGTCTGTCTAAATGTGAACTCCTTACAGGCAGCTTGTTTTTTAAAATGAGGAAAAAACCCTGTAAAACCAAATCCTCTCTGTCTTCTGCTTAGTCAAAGTGATGAACTGACAGAATCCTGTCTGGTAGGGTAACCTGTGTTGTTTCTTCGCAGAGGTTTATTTTTTTTTGTGTTAGGATCTATTTAAAGCATTTTCGTGCGTTGTGACCATTTAGCCAAGTGATTCAGATTGTTTGTAGGCTGGCAGTAACCAGCTCCCTCATTACTCACTGCTCCATGAATCTTTGTCAAATAAAACACTTAACCGCCAAAGATTTTCTATTCTCATTCATCAAAAATATCCTCAGATCATCAATTAAATATATTGATGAGAATTAGACCAAAAATGATCTTTGAAGAACCTCACTGTTTAGTTGCCCAATTCATTAATATTTTCCCAGTCACTTTATGTTCAGATGTGCTGGTAAAGTAGTTTTTAATACCTTTAGTAGGTGTTCCTACTTCCATATACTGCCATTTTTAAAATGGTAAGATTTTAAAATCAAGATGTCATGTAGTACTAAGATTTTTTTTTTTTTTAAAATCTGAGTACTTTATCAACAGGAATGTTTTAAACATCCAAACTTGTATCCTATCAAAAAAAGTTAGTGATTCATTTGACAAGACCTAGTTACCGTGGAACTTGTTGACTGAAATTGTTTTATTTTCTTAGCATTTATTTCTTTGTTGATGGTCTCTATTTTTGAATGATCTATTTAGATACCTTAGAAGCCGTATCAGGTTACGTAGACTCTAAATCCTTATCAACACCACCCCCCTCTCTTTTTTACTTTTTAAAAATCTTCTAACTATGGAACCAAATTTACATTTCTGTAATCATGTAGAAATAATCTGTTTTTTCAAAAGATTTATCAACAATTTAATAAAATTTGGGAAAGTTCTGAATCTTTTGAAAAATAATAAATTGTACTGTCATTATTTTTCCTTTCTCTCATTATTTCTATATATGTGGCTTTTATGTTTCATCACTCCTTTTGGGGCATCTAGTAATGTATGTGTAATTTGTTCCCAGTTTTTACTAATACTTCTCTAATACTTCTGTGCTCCCAAAATACAGTTACGGTGATAGCTGCTTAAAGTTTTGGGAAGCTGGCCCTTATAAAAGTTCTTACTGTATTCTTTAGTGTTTGATGTACCATATGCTGCCTGAAGGAAGTAAATGCAACATAATTGTTTTTTCAATTCATCCACTAACTTTTAAAGTCAGTTTTTAACTCTTGTCAGTGAAGCTCAGTAGTGTTACCTCTGTTGGGTGCTGAGCATGCTCACAAACAAATTATTGTGCAAATATCAGATGTTTTCCAATTTCCAAATGTTCTTATATTGATGTTCAATGTAAGAATACTTTTTTCACCTCTTGCACATTCAAGGAAAATTTTGCCTGTTTTCTAGTGATACTTGCTATTTGGAAGGAGTGGAGTGGTTGACCTCCAGTATCCCATCTTTGGTTTTGTGAGTCAGAGTCTTCAAAGTCTGCTGGAAAGATGGTGTAGACGCAGTGACGTACCATGTTGCTGGTAAACTTCACTTCCAGTGTCTTAGTATTATGATCCATGCCACTGGTTTCAGTAATATTTCCACTACTTTGGTTTTTCCTCTCTATATGAATATCTTCAATTCCTCTTGCCGGTTACTTACCAGATAGTATTCACTGATGGGCATTTTTTTATTTTTTTAAAGTATGTTCTTTGAAAGGTTTGGTGTGATTGGATTTATGTTGTGAGATTAGCTTACACAACAGAGTGTTTGTGCCATAATTATTCTATTGAATGAAAAACCTTTCTGGCTACCCAGTCATGTTTATTACTTTGGAGAGTGAGATTTTACAAAGATGGGGCCAACTGAAGCATAAAACTCCCTCTATCACAATAGACCTTTCAGTACTTCACAAACCAAAACCTACCTCTCCAACAATTTAGCTCACCCACGGCTAGCCTTACAGGTTTAGCAAATTCCTTCTTCTCTAGGGAAAAGGGGCCTTTATAATATGACTTTCCAGATATTCCCCTCCTTCAACAACCCTAAGGACTTCCAGGATCAGTGGAACACGGGTTGGTAAGGCATCAGAGGTACCAAAGGAGGTTACTGCCAGAGGAATCGCTCTTTATCATCTTTACTCTTTCACTTCTGGAAGGCAGAAAACTGTCCTGCTTGTAAAATGTCCTGATTGTTCAGATGCTCTGTGAATGTTATCTCCACAAGAAGGCTTTCATAACCTTGCGGTAAGTCTGTGCATTTTGAGCTGGACGGTAGTTCATTTCTTTCTTCCGGCTGGTTTTTCCTTCTCTTCAGATGCCTCATTCAGCGTCTTGACTTACCTTAGGTCCATCTGTGAAGATACACTTTCAGGCCTCCTTCTTGGTCTATTAATGACAGCTTGCAAATTGACATTGCAACTGGGTACTTTAATGAAATACGTAATTTTAAGGCACATCTTCAGTCTTTTGCAAACTACAGTTGCAACACTGTCTACCAGTTTACGTTGTCACCAACAATATGAACATTAGAACACCTCGACCAATTTTAAAATTATGGAAGTAATAAATATCTTCATTTTTTCCAAACACATTTCTCACAAATGAATGATTTGTCTGTACAAGTCAAATTGCACTTATTTCTGCATGATTTCAGAATTACCCTGAGAAAATATAATTTTATAAGATAGACAAAAAGTGAAAAACTTTACAAGAAGAAATAGATTCTCAGATATCTATTATAATGTGTTTTGTTACCTTAGACTTGCTATCTAGATATCTGGTGAATTTAAAACAAACTGCTAAGTAATTTCAGTAGGGGTTTTCCCATTATTTTCTCAGATTTGTGCTTTCCTTTCTTTTCTACTGTCACTGACCTTTAAACATCCACTTTTTATGTTTTGATCAAAGCCAGAAAGATCATTGGTTTTATTTGAAAAGAACTAGTACAACATGAATCTCTCTTCTCTTTTTACGATATACTTATTTGTGATCTACTGTAATAATTTACAAAGATGCTTATGAGAATCTGTACTCATGGGCATAAAACTGTCTAAACAGAAATTCCTGGTTATGTGAGAAAAGAACTTTCTTCCACTTAAATTAAGTGCAATGTTGAAATGAAACATTAGTACAAAGACATTTAAAGGTATTGTGCTTTAGATATCTAGTTATTGTGATATTATGGTAATAATAAAACATTTTAATAGGTCATCAAACTTATAAAGAAAAGGATTGATTAAGTTAGGGAACCTATACAGAAAATTAAGGCTATTTAAAGTATTCATGACACAGACCCCTGAAAATAAGACGTGCCTTATTAAGAAGAAGCTGTGTTGCTAGGAGACAGTAACCACAGTGTCAGAATAACATGTTTTTATTTCATGTAGGAAATGCTGGTTAATACACCTAGTTAGATAATGAGCAAGGATAGCTATGTGATGTAAAAGATTGGGTGAAATGCTTCATTTGTGAGATGGGAAGCCATTAAAAAGTGCAAGTCTTTAAAGTCTACCTTAGTGTAGTGTGCCACAAGAACAGGCTGGAGACCAAGATCTGTTTGGAGCTTGACTGGAAGTAGGAAGACACCCTGCTCCAAAGCACTCAGATGAAGTAATTCCAGTTGATAAATCAAATAAGAGTAAATAAAGATAATAAACAGCTTTAAAAAATCAGATGTTTATACAGCTGCTTAATCTTGCCGTTACAGAATCAAGTTAAGCATGGGAAAGAACAGCATGGCTCATAATGCCATATAATAAACTATCTGAAAGCAAAGTTTCTAAAACCATCAGGACTTTGGAGAGACACGAAGGAGGATCTGTGTCACCAGGAATGCAGTACTGTATTCTAGGAGGTGCCAGGAAAGCTTTGGGAAGACCACAGCTAAAGAAATACCAAAACAGCAGATTCTTTGTCGAAACAATTTCATGACTAATGTCTACGAGTTGCCTTAACTAGGGAAACTCTGAAATAAGTATCTAAATATATGGATTGAAAGAATTTGATCTGGAAAGCACGATCCACATCACTAATGTGTGGTTATAAAAGCTTGGCACAGGGGCTGTCTTCCAACAAGGCACATCATACAGCTCACAAAGCTCAACTTTGATTGTGTATGTATTCTCCGCGGTGCTCCAGCTTTCCCAGTTTTGCTAGGTTTTGGGACTCCTTAAAAGCCATGATGACTGCTCTCAGCTGGACTCCAGGCAGATACAGCAGACTTGTGCCTCTAATCCACTCCCCCACTCCCCTTGGTATCGGGGCTTTGAGCTGGTAGGTATATACTTGTATATGCAGGAGGAGATATTTTTTAACAGCAGCGTCCTGTCACTCTCCCAAACATCTTTTCTACATCTTTTTTGAATGAAAGCAGTCTACAAGCTGGACGTAGCCCCTAGGCTGCCGGTTCAGGCACACTGAAGTTCTCTTTAATTGTTCTTTCTTTGTTTCTTTCAAACTTTACTTTGATTAAAATGAAACATTTAAAAATGTGAATCCGCATTTTAAGAAATATGGCCTTGCTAAGTCATTACTTTAATTATTTAAATAGTGCTGATTTCTTATTGTATCAAAACTTACCAGGACATCTGTGACAAGTTGTGCTTGATTGCTATCAGTGGCTGACACAATGGCTCCTTCCCTTACAAATAAGGGAATGTGGGTGAACAGCATAAAAATGCTTTCAGATATTTACTTGCATTCAAAGTTTGTATGTCCTCCCTGCCTCTGGAAAATGCTTTTGTGAAAGGCTTTGCTGGCAGAAACAGCAAATGTTAAATACATGTAAGTTTTTTATCTCTTCCAAATGTAAAATTATGCTAGTATGTTTAACCCTTTAGGCAACAGAAGAAAAAAAGAACCTGAAATTTGCGGCCAATGAAAAGTTATAAAAGTGCCCATTTTGAATGTAAACAAATTTTTTCAACTTGCTCCGGATCAAACTATATGGGTCCAGGCCTGGTTTACAGAAATTGCTCAATGAATAATGAATACATTTGTGATTTATATGAAAACATAAAAATTGTAAGCTGCTGCTAGTTAATTCACACAGGGGGGAAAACAACAAAATACAAAGCTTAATTAATTTGAATAATTTATTCCTCTATAAAGTCAGCCATTTAACTTGAAATACACTTCCATCCCACTCCCCAGAGGCTACAGCCCAAATTAAGGAGTAGCCAGAGGGGACATGCACGTTTTGCACACGATGACAACATCTCTAAAAGATAGACCTGGGAAAAATTCTAGTTTGACAGGATTTCCACCTGAGGACTACACTTGAGCACGTCCTGCACTTTCTCTCTGGACACTGCTAGTAGCAAAAACTGAGGAACTCGCCCGTTGTTTGGTGAAGCCTTTGGAAACCTTCTTTACGATTACAGTATGTTTCAGACGATGCCTCAGAATGGTTTCTTGCTAGAAGATTTTTTTTTTTTTTTTTTAAGGAAATCCACCTTTTGACCTAAGTCCAATTAATCTCTAGAGCTGTTTATAGGCCTAGCAGTAGCAGATAACGGTAACAGATAAGAAAAGTGCCCTTCACTTCTATACATGTTCTTAGAGAAGCTCTTGTCCACCCAGAAGCCAATCACAGATTTCCCTATCCTTAAAATTCAGATATGTATATAATTCATACTGAAACAAGGAAATAATTGCAAGTTGTAAATTCAGACGCTTTCTTACATAGGTTTGAAATCATGCCACGATACTATTGCCTTGGCCTGTTCCCATTAAGAGTTACCTCATGTACAAAGTTTTCTATGTCTTTTCAGCCCATTTTGCAAAGAATACACAGGAGTTTCCTGAGCAGAGCAGGAAAAAACAGGCAGCAAGTTTCCTATCCGAGTCTGCTTTGCTGCAGTCCTGTGCTCACGTGCTTTCTGCTCTTCTTTTCAAATGGTCCCTTGTTAATCTCCACGTTTTCTTCTTCTGTCCTCAAATTGCTGTAATCTAAGGAACGTCTAGGGCTCTCCATTTGCAGACTGTTTTCATGGTCACGTAGCATAGCTTCTGCTCAGACCTCACCATGCCTGTTTGTACCTGAACCATCAGTTCAGGTTCACGTTCCTCTCCATATTCTCTCACAAATGGGAATATTTGTTCTTTCCATTGTTTCAGACATCATTAAATATGAGGGAGTGTAGTTACGACCCTTCTCTGGTGCTCTTGCTGACAGGGTGGTTAGGGGTGTTTCAGAAATGTTCATCCATCATTAGCTCTTCCGGGACAAGAATGGCGTGGGGGTCTGTGTTCCCTAACATGTATATAGGGCCTTCAATCAGTATTAAGACTATATTGTACTGAAAGAGCAGTTATACTTGGCAAATAATTTAAGCCGGGTTTGGGAAATAAATCCTTTGATGAATCAAACAGTATATTTTTATTTCACTAGGGTTTTTAAAAAAATCTGTATGTTGGCTGTGCTTTTCACCAAAAACCTAGGTACATAATGCAGGAACTGAGAATGGATGAATTAGAAGACCAGAAGACACTGTGTGTAAGTGGAATAGATAAGCAATGAAAATGTATTTTGAAAAGAAACAACTAACTGAAAAAGCAGATGTATAGGTGCTGCTGGTTTTTTGAAGGTGGTTTCTTTATTATAAATCAACAATTTTTATTAAATTTTTGTATTCACTGTTGCTTAACCTAGATGTATAGTTATGAAAAATAAAAAATAGTGACCTAAATATGTTGTCCTATATTTCTCTTTTCTGCTGACATCAAGTTCATTTTGTAGCGTAGTACCTGTTTTTTCATAGTGTCACTGCCAAATGACATCAAAATTACAAATACAGAACTAGATTAAAAGAACATGATTAAGATTGCAAAGTCAGGAAAAATCATAATTAAGGTTGCCTGTGCAGTTTTAACTCAGTTCCTGTGTGTACATCCATGCTGATAAGAGTGTTTAATTAGATAGTCATGGCCACTTTTTTTTTCATAGGACGCTTTCCCAGTCAGTGAGCACCACCAGTGCCGAATGTGTGTAAAGTAGCTATTCAAAACTCTCTTTCTCCCTGTTATACGTTCCCAGGACTCACTCATTGCTGGCTAGCCAAATCTTGTTATGGAGAGAGAATTATTAATTCCATTGGGTCTCTTCCATGGTGTTTATCACTGTTGTATTTCATGTGTCTTTCAAATAAGAATGAATATATTTTCACATGTGAGAAGTTGGTACTGTTATCTTTCTATAAAGGGGAATAGAGATAAATTGTTGTCATTGAAGAAAATTTGCTAATTTTGAGCTTCCAATTTGTGGTTTCTACAACTTGGTATTTGAGTCAACTACAGTACTACTAAAGCCCACTGACTTCTGTGCAGCTCTTCCTTCGGACAGCTTCTCTTGCTGTCTGGGGTTAGCAATGAAGACACAGAGAGACAAGGTCTCTGCTCTCTGAACTGGACTTGAGATGTCCCATACTGGCCCAGAACTGTGATTACTGAGGAAACCTAAATCCAAAAGGGACTTTTGATATTCTGAGCCTTTAATTCTCTGTAACGTAAGTAGCATAGATGCTTTCTGAAGGTGACGGATACCATCTTTCAAATGGGAGGAATAGTTGCATCTCCTTTTCTATGCATATATTGGCTAAAATTCCCATCCACACTGAGACATGGTCTCTTATTTTTCTTCTTCCTGAGAGTTTGCAAACCTATCTGATACCTCAGGGATTATCTCTACCCTACCAGGAGATTATATTGGAGATGGAACATCTTACTGACTCCTGTTAAAATGGTTACATTTTTATGGATAAATATTTTTGTTTGGTGTTTTTTTTTTTTTTTTTCCTTTAAACTGTATTAAATGGTGGAAGGGAAGATGGAATATGATTCTTTCACTTAAATATGAGAATATTCATGTGCTGACAGAGAGTATTTCACTGTGTCGTAGCTGCTGTATAACAGAAGTTCCTTAACTGGAACAAAATATCTGACCAATACTCTTGACTGAATCACCCCATGCCCCATCTTCCTCAGCCCCACAGAAGAACTCAACTCCAAGACCAAATACCCAAGTATGGGCAGATAAAAGCAGCATGAAGCAGAAATAAAACAATGAAATTTAAGATGGTTTTATTAAAGCCACAAACACCTGAAAATATAATTTTATGATGGAACATTTTGGTGAAAGTTTGTCTGTCTCCTGTTTTAAGTTATCCTTATTTAAAATGCTGCAGCCAAACTGAGAAGTGAAGGGAAAGTTTCTGAATGTTTTCCTTATTGGAGTTATTTAAATTATTTCATTATAAGAGTGATGAAATTTTTAGTATTAGTTTTCTTTGTGTACATTCTTCCCTCCTTAAACAACAGGAATCTTAGCATAAGTTCACAGTAGCTGTGAACAAGTTTGCAAATAAAGGATTTATTTTATGTTAAATGTAATTTTGAAATAATAGGAGTTTGATTCTCATTTTATTTTTTTTTATATATTTTGAAAAACTAAGAACTTATAATTTAAATTGTTTATGAAAACTGTAAGAGCAGATAACATTAGAAAGAAGGAAGGAAAAAAGAAAATATAATTCACCAATTATAGTTTTCGTGGAACTTTCATTGATGTTATTGACGGGAACCTTTAGAAGTTCAATCAGGACAAATGTGAAGTCCTGTACCTGGAAAGGAAGAACCTCTTGTAATAGCACAGGCTGGGGACTGCCTGGCTGGGGAACAGCTCTGGTGAAGAGACCTGAGGGTCTTGGTGGTCCACAAGCTGAAACAAACTTTAATGAAAGCGAAGTTGCAGGATTCATTTCCTTGGTATTGCTGCACCAGTGAATGTTTAGCACAGTTTTATATGTGGCAGCATTTAGGACTTAGAGCTCTGCAATGAAAGAAAGATGAAAAGAAGGTCCTAGCTGATGACCATTTTTTGCAAACATGGCCTACAAGCTTTGAGTAAAGCTTTCTGCAGCTTTGGTAATTGTAAACTTGAGCTTGGGCTGACAGGCACTTCCATGAACTGAATTGTCAAAAGAACAGATTCCCATGGGATGGTGTCATGGTTTAATCTGGCAGCCAAACACCACGCAGCCGCTCACTCACTCCCCCCGCCCCCACAGTGGGACAGGGAGAGAATCGGAAGGGTAGGAGTGAGAAAAACTCGTGGGTTGAACAGAAAAGGGAAAATAATAATGATAATGATAGAATATACAAAATGAGTGATGCACAATGCAATTGCTCACCACCCGCGCTGACCGAGAACCAAGTAGCGATCGGTACTTCCTGGATCACGCCTACCCTTCATATACTGAGCATGACGTCACATGGTATGGAATACCCCATTAGCCAGCTGGGCTGGCTGTCCTGATTATGTTCCCTCCCATCCTGTGTACCTAGCTCAGTCAGTAGGCACGGGAGCTGTCCTTGGACTAGGAGGGCACTTAGCAACAACTGAAAACATCAGTGTGTTATCAACATTCTCCTCATACTAAATCCAAAGCACAGCACTAGGAAGAAATTTAACCCTATCCCAGCCAAAACCAGGACAGATAGCCAGTAAGTTTGGTCATTTTTTCCATGTATCACATCTGTGAGCCTGTCTGGTAAAGGAAAAAAACCCACAAACCAGTTTTCAGAGTGCAGAACTTCTAAAATCTGAATCAGGTCTGAATCAGAAGAATATCAGTAAAAATATTTCAGAGCGATAATTCAATTCTAGGGTTTTGTGTAGTTTAATCCAGTATCTGGCTGTCATGTCCTAATAAAATAGCACCTGAGTATTTAATTTCTCTAGCCTCACTCAATCATATATGCTTTATTCTTCAAAAGGATAGTTCAGAAGACATGACCAATGAAAACAGCAAGGTTTACTATACATGGTTTACTGGTCTGGGCATAATGTGGTGCAGGCAATTAGCCTGACAGTTTCTCTGCTTATGCTGGTTTGTGTCCAGCCAGGTAGGTGCATGTACAAGGGTTGCTTCTACGAGTCTGTGTCTATCATCTGCAGAGCTGTGCCTGCAATTACCATATCTGACAAAGAATAAGCTGTGATTATAATATATGCGACATGGGAAGTCTTGAAATAAGCTTTTTTCTCGGTGATTGGCAGGAGGGGCCGAGTGGCTTTAGCATAGAGAACTGAAGTGTATTTCTGAACTGGTTTCACCTTTATTTCACAGAAACCAGAAGGGTAATCATTTAATAATTTCATAAGAGTGTTATCAAGATCTAGAGAAGAATGCTGTTCATTTGAATTTGGAAGAGAATCCAAGTGACTGCTTTGCATCAGTAAACTTCAGAGTGCTCTAGTAATTCGTCATGCTCAACAGGAAGAAAACTAAATTGAAGGAAGTGGGTGTATAGTGCTCTTAGCAGAGTCTTGGATTTAGCTGAACTTTACTGTTCAGTGCACTGGCTTGCGTGACATTAAGAAGACAAGAAAGGTCAGTCAAATGGCAACATCAAAAAGGTTCTTAAATTCCAAGGATGGCTCTTGACTTTGGCCAGGCTGGTGAATCCTTAGTTAATTATCATGGTATACCAGTAGGTAAGCACTCTGCTCTAGATGCAAAACTATGTTCTTTTGATTTTCAAATAACGTGCAGTGGTATAGCAACATTCCCGAATTCCCACCACAATGAAACAGGAAATAGATTTGCAAATGTGTTACTTGACACTTTTAACAGATTCTAAAAGATGGAGGCTTTGATTTGTGTAAAGCTGTTTATGGTACTATTTAATATTTGACCACTACGTTGATGCTATTATAACTATGAATATAATATTTCACCCTGGCACTAGGGCCAGCAGGTCAGTAGTTGCTCAGGAAAGGAAAGATGTTATACCTATGCCAAGTAGGAGCTCTACTTTTTGAAGTTCTGCGTGTCCCAAATGGGGTTGCAACTTGGTAGATAAGGGAGCTGTAATCGAAACCTTGAAAGTGCAGAAATGAAGGATTGTTTGAATCGCTTACGTTTGACCAACAAGTTTTTTTAATCTCAGTGGACCTCCTGCATAGACTTGTAGCCACTTTGGCATGCATTTATTCACTATACCCAACTCTTTTTCACACGAACGGTGTTGAAAATTGTAGTAAGGCTGGCAAGCTTCCAGAGTTAGCAAACCATTGTAGAAGCACCTTCACTCTTTTGAAGAGCAAACAGTAAAGAATGAATGAGTCTTTCTCAAATGTCTAGAGATGGAAATTAGCCCTGATCATTTATGGATGGATGTTAGCAGAATACTGGCATAAATTAAAAATACCAATAAAATACTGTTTGAGTGATTTAATCGAAAACATCAAGGCCAGCTAGTTCAAGAAAGAAAATGAAAAGGAATAATTCCAGAGATGACTGCTGGTTTAACCTGTTGCAATTAATACACTTCAGTGCCCTTGATATGCCTCCAATTGATGAATGCAATGGTAATGACTACTGAATCCATCAAAAATAAACATATTCATTGTGCCTGGCTTTTCAATTTAGAACAACCAGAACAGAAAGTTAAACCATTGGGCTAACTTGAGGCACCTCACCACTGCAGTAGATAGCATTCTCATTTCTTGCATAACGTATGTCTATATGCAATTAGCAAGAGGAAGCTGGAGTGAATGGAGAAGACCGACAGAGATGATTGAGTGCTTGTGGGTAAGGATGAGGGGGAAGGCCAACGAGGCAGTTATCACGCTGGGAGTCTGTTATAGACCACCTAGCCAGGATGAAGAGGCAGATGAAGCATGCTACAAGAGGCTGGCAGAAGTTTCACAATCGCTAGCCCTTGTTCTCGTGGGGGACTTCAACTTTCTGGACGTCTGGTGGAAATACCACATGGCAGAGAGGAAACAGTCGAGGAGGTTCCTGGAGTGTGTGGAGGATAACTTCCTGATGCAGCTGGTAAGCGAGCCTACCAGGGGAGGTGCCTCGCTTGACCTGCTGTTCACAAACGGAGAAGGACTGGTGGGAGATGTGGTGATCGGAGGCCGGCTTGGGCTTAGTGACCATCAAATGATAGAATTCTCCATTCTTGGTGAAGTAAAGAGGGGAGGCAGCAAAACTGCTACCATGGACTTCCGGAGGGCAGACCTTGGCCTGCTCAGGACACAGGTCGAGAGAGTCCCTTGGGAGACAGTCCTGAAGGGCAAAGGGGTACAGGAAGGCTGGACGTTCTTCAAGAAGGAAGTCTTAAAGGCTCAGGAGCGGGCTGTCCCCATGTGCTGTAAGCAGAACGGGCGGGGAAGACGACCAGCCTGGCTGAATGGGGAGCTCTGGCTGGGACTCAGGAAAAAAAGGAAAGTTTATCCCCTTTGGAAGAAGGGGCAGGCAACTCAAGAAGAGTACAGGGATCTCGTTAGGTCGTGCAGAGAGGAAATTAGAAAGGTGAAAGCCCAGCTAGAACGCAATCTGGCCACTGTCGTAAGAGACAACAAAATGTTTTCACAAATATATTAATGACAAAAAGAAGGCCAAGGAGAATTTCCGTCTTTTATTGGATGCGGGGGGGGCGGGGGGGCATTGCCACTGAGGATGAGGATAAGGCTGAGGTACTTAACGCCTTCTTTGCCTTGGTCTTTAATAGTCAGAGCAGTTATCCTCAGGGTACTCAGACTCCTGAGCTGGAAGACAGGGACGGCGAGCAGGATAAACCCCCCATAATGCAAGAGGAAGCAGTTAACGACCTGCTACGCCACCTGGACACTCACAAGTCTATGGGGCCGGATGGGATCCGCCCGAGGGTACTGAGGGAGCTGGCGGAGGAGCTTGCTAAGCCACTCTCCATCATTTACAAGCAGTCCTGGTTAACTGGGGAGGCCCTGGACGACTGGAGGCTCGCCAATGTGACGCCCATCTACAAGAAGGGCCAGAAGGAGGATCCAGGGAACTATGGACCAGTCAGCCTGACCTCAGTGCCAGGGAAGATTATGGAGCAGTTCATCCTGAGGGTGCTCACAAGCCATGTGTGGGACAACCAGCGCATCATGAACCCAGCGAGGATGGGTTCATGGAAGGCAGGTCCTGCTTGACCAACCTTATCTCCTTCTGTGACCAGGTGACCCGCCTAGTGGATGAGGGAAAGGCTGTGGATGTGGTCTACCTGGACTTCAGTAAAGCCTTTGACACTGTCTCCCTTAGCATTCTCCTAGAGAAGCTGGCAGCTCATGGCCTAGACAGGTACACTCCTTGCTGGGTAAAAAACTGGCTGGACGGCCGAGCCCAGAGAGTTGTGGTGAACGGAGTTAAATCCAGTTGGCAGCCGGTCACGAGCGGTGTTCCCCAGGGCTCAGTACTGGGGCCGGTCCTGTTCAATATCTTTATCAACGATCTGGGTGAGGGGATCGAGTGCTCCCTCAGTAAGTTTGCAGACGACACCAAGTTGAACGGGAGTGTTGATCTGCTGGAGGGTAGGAAGGCTCTGCAGAGGGACCTGGACAGGCTGGATCGATGGGCCGAGGCCAACTGTATGAGGTTCAACAAGGCCAAGTGCCGGGTCCTGCACTTGGGTCACAACAACCCCAGGCAACGCTACAGGCTTGGGAAAGAGTGGCTGGAAAGCTGCCTGGAGGAAAAGGACCTGGGGGTGCTGGTCGACAGCCGGCTGAACATGAGCCGGCAGTGTGCCCAGGTGGCCAAGAAGACCAATGGCATCCTGGCCTGTATCAGAAATAGTGTGGCCAGCAGGAGGTGATTGTGCCCCTGTACTTGGCACTGGTGAGGCCGTGCCTCGACTCCTGTGTTCAGTTTTGGGCCCCTCACTACAAGAAGGACATGGAGGTGCTGGAGCATGTCCAGAGAAGGGCAACGAAGCTGGTGAAGGGCCTGGAGCACAAGTCTTATGAGGAGCGGCTGAGGGAACTGGGACTGTTTAGCCTGGAGAAGAGGAGGCTGAGGGGAGACCTCATTGCGCTCTACAACTACCTGAAAGGAGGTTGTAGCGAGGTGGGTGTTGGTCTCTTCTCCCAAGTAACTAGCGATAGGTCGAGAGGAAATGGCCTCAAGTTGCGCCAAGGGAGGTTTAGGCTGGACATTAGGAGAAATTTCTTGACTGAAAGAGTGATCAGGCCTTGGAAGAGGCTGCCCAGGGAAGTGGTGGAGTCACCATCCCTGGAAGTATTTAAAGGACGTGTAGATGAGGCCCTTAGGGACATGGTTTAGTGGGCATGGTGGTGTTGCGTTGACAGTTGGACTCGATGATCTTAGAGGTCTTTTCCAACCTTAATGATACTATGATTCTATGATGAAAACCACCACTTAACAAAGAGTTTTCCCTAAGTTCATAAGAGATATTTATGCATCAGTTCATTTTCCAGGCTAAGCACATTGAAGATGGATTTTGCAAATATGGGTGTGTGACCACTGAGATAAACTGTTTTGTGCATCAATACGAATTTATTGATTTTAGACAGTGCACCATGAGCATTACATTTGTTTCCCCAAGATAGAAAGCCAAGTTACTTGTTGGAACTACTTTTTGGATTCTGTTGAGCAGCAGCTTCCTCTGGATTGTAGCACTTCAAACAGCTGAATGGACAGGTCCTGACAAGACTAGTCAGTGCCCTTTAGAAATTGTGTGTGAACACTAGGCTTAATTTTTGTTATGCAGTAGACTGATAAGTTTCAGTGCCTGTAGATCACCTGTGAATAGATACCACTGTGTATGCAAACCACATCTTAAAGATGATATCCCAGTGCTTCAGATATTGAATCAATAGCAGTTTCCCTACTGACATCAACTGTGGTATAAATACATAATGATAATAACAGCATTAAAATAACTGTTCTAATGAAAATTATAAAAATGTGAAAGAAAGCTAGATATTGAATAGACTATTTCGGTTGGAAGGGACCTACAATGATTGTCTAGTCCAACTGCCTGACCACTTCAGGCCTGACTGAAAGTTGAAGCATGTTATCAGGGGCATTGTCCAAATGCCTCTTAAACACTGGCAGGTGTGGGGCATCGACCACCTCTCTGTGGTCGATATGCAATACAGAATAAGTAAGAAGCTCTTATAACTAACTGCACCGAAGAAATGCACCTCAATCACATGGTTCCATTTTCTAAGGAAAG
Source organism: Calonectris borealis (assembly GCF_964195595.1). Classification (NCBI taxonomy): domain Eukaryota; kingdom Metazoa; phylum Chordata; class Aves; order Procellariiformes; family Procellariidae; genus Calonectris; species Calonectris borealis. The sequence continues at coordinate 20,530,963 of NC_134314.1, forward strand.
GCTCTGTAAAACATAACTTTAACTACTTTGCTGTAGTCAGTATTTATAACATAGTCGCTGTTTTTTATTTGCTGTGAAAGATACTTTTATGTAGTTATTTTTTGGGGGGGAAGACCCCTTTTTGTCTATATGTCATTCAAACCATCTTAATTTTAAGTTATAATGGGCAAATTCCCAACTTTCTAGTATTCTCTGTTAGAAGCCAATCCCAAGCCTGTCATCGTGATGGTAAAGAACAGAGTCTTTGGAGAGGCAGCATCTCATTTGCAGTGAATTCCTGGATGGTTTTTCTTAAATTGGCTCTTCCCCAGGAGTAGCTTAAATGTGGTTATTCATTTAAATAGTTTACTACTGGGAAAACAAAGCTCTATAAAGTACAAGATCTCATTTGCAAAGGGGGTCCTGGGAAATGAAAGTGGATATACACGTGCCATGTGTTGCAGCCTCCATCTTCTGCTTTTCCTGCTGTTAGGAAATAATTTGAGAATTACTTAAAATAGGAGCAATATACACAATGGCTGAACAAAAGGCTCAGATCTGTCTCCACAGCAGAGCCCTAAGTGGTAGCCTTCAGCAATAGTTCCTGTAGTCCACAGAAGAAAAGAAGCGAGTGGTTATTGGGAGGAAGAGCACAGCCTCCTCCCAGGAGGGATGTCACAGACCGAGGGAGGGCTCGGCTGTGGCGTGCAGGAGCCTCTGGCCACGACTGCGCTAGTAAGAGGGATGAGCCTAGGACCATTCTTTGGTCATGAGATCATCTGGCACGTAACAGCTCATATCCATGCTGATTTAAAAAAAAAAAAAAAGAAAAAGGAAGCGCTCTCTTGTGCTCTGAAACTGCCTCAGAAATGTCTTTGGAAATTATTTCTGGCTGATGCTAAGTCTTGAGTCATGCCAATGCCCAAAGTATGTCAAGGATTGGTCTGACAACAACAGAAGTTATTGACTTCCAGTGCAACTTCTGTTTTCAGAGATCCCTTGGAATTATATAACGGAAGGGGTTTTTCACTTAATTTAGGGACAGAATAAACTTAGTCCTTGGGTCATTCATGCTTATTAAAAGAGCCTAAACACGAGTGATAAAAGCTCTAGGGAAACAATGCTTCTTTCATACATCCAAAATTTCTTCACTTGGAATAGTTTCTTGGATGACAGTATGGAGAATATTTTTCAGGAAATACACTTTAAAACTGGCACGAGCACAATGAATCACCCTGAAAATTACGGCCATCCTACTAATGATACTCCAGCACTGGCCCTTTTTATCTAATGTTTCCTTGAAACATCAGAAAACGTTTTAAACACCATCAGAAAGTCCCATAATGTGATGATATTTGTCGGAATGGAACCCGATATCATCTGTAATTTTAGTTTTATTGTTCAACAGAATTAAAAAAAAAAGTTTCAGAAATAATTGCCTACGCTTTTTCTTTTAGATTTTACCCAATGCTCTGTTCAGGCCCTTGTGCAGTCCATGTTTGGATGAAGAAAGAGAGTCTAAAAGACTTCAGAGACATTTCTAAAAGTGTTTACATTAACTACAGAGGGTAGAAAAGAAAAAAGGGGATCTTTAAATTTGAATTTGATTCTCTTCTATACTGTAGTATCTACAGATTGGAAACCGGCTTTAACAGTTAATGGTATATGCTTTTCTTGGCATACTATTAGTGTTAAAATTTAATATCATGTAGGGGATCATTGGTGCTATTATACATAAATGAAGAAGACAAAACTCCTTTTCAGGTAAAGTACATAATTTCAAAATATGCATATTTCTCCTATATATTCCTCATTTTTTTCTGTCATCTGTTTTATCAGAAACACAGAAACTAGCTACAATCCCCAAAGGAAGGAATTAAATTTAAGAATGCAGATACCACTCCTAGGTTTTTCAAATTCTCTGAAAAATTGTGATTTAGATTTTCTAAATGGAGTCAAAGTTGTTATACTCAAGACATGATTTTTATTTATTTTTAAGGGGGTAACTAGGAGAAGTGAGCTGAAGTTTCATATACTTTATAAAAACAGCATTTTGTGATGTTGATGTTTGTCTTCTTCCCTCAACAATGGTTTCTATTAGTGTCTTGTACAATTATGTCTGTTTGATTATTAACAGTTTCATAAAAATATATTCTTTTACTCTTTTTCTATTTTGTTCTGTTTGGGAAGAAGATTTCTTTCTAAAAAGATAAAGAGCCCAGTTGCCTGAATGTAATTGTATTCTCAGTTTACTTTAAGCAGAGATTTTAGTTGACCTAAAGTAAAAAATGTTGTTTTTTTGCTGTAAGCCAAGTGAACAGAAGCTGTGCTTTCCCATTTTTTTCCCTGACTTTATTCCCTAATTGTTATTCCTTATTACAAGGTGTCTGCCATTATTTTATTTATTTATTTTGCAGCAGGCTCCTTTTATCATACACTTGTTCTAACTGGTAGTAAACCCTTAATGCCACAACGACCAATGGAAAATCACCGTGTCTGACACTACGAGACAAAAGAAGCAGGAGGGATCTGTGAAAAACGCCTGCAAGAAGCGAAGCACAGTGTGGATGGAGATGATTCACGTCTCTGCAGTGATTCTTCAGTAAAAGGTAGCAGAGCAGAACCAAAGACCATTTTCACTCATCTTGAATTCATTCCACCTGATCTCTAAAGTATTTCCCTGCTACCCACTGGAGCTTTGAAACAGGCTGCATGTCTGAATACTGCTTCTTTTTTCTTTTTTTTTTTTTTTTTTAATTCCCAGAAAAGTGAGATTAAAAAAGGCAGCTAACAGAGGGAGAAGCTGCAGGCAAGTAATGCAGAAAAGAAACCCATTTGGCCATCTGTCCGTCCATCCATTTAAACTTTCACAGACTTTTGTGCAATCTGATTTAGAATAAAAAGTTTTTCAAAAACATGTAATGATCTTAAGTTCCTGAGCCACTTAAATGCTTTTGAAAATGTTGCTAGACATTGATGCATCCATATTTAGACAAAGAAATGCTTTCTATTTAACAAAGCTGCTGGTAATTTTTTTAAAATCTATTTTAATGGCTATTTTAGTTGCTTCCTTGAAAAATGAGCATTTTTTTTTCTTTTTTGCAAGTATTTTAATATTTGATTCAGTAACTTAGGGCTACCTTATTCCTGTTCAAGTCTATGAAAATCTGCTGGTTGCTTTTAATAGAGCAGAATCAAACCTGAATTGCCCTTCATCCTGCCCCAAGCAGAATTGCCTTTCATCCTGCAAACCTACATGCACATGCTTATGTGACTTGCTCACAGACTCAAAGTAAGTAAATTTAAGCTTGCACAGATAAAATGAAATTGGGCTGGGAGTGACCTCCCACAGTGGACTGCTGTGTTGCCTTCTAGCACAGAAAACCACAACTATCTTACGAGTTGATTTTCTTTGGGTTTAAACCAGTGATAGGGCTTACCCTTTTAGTATTACTGAAAAGACACTCTGAATTTTCCTGACTTCATGGTTGAAACTTTTTCTGGCATTCCAGCTCATGTTTGCAGGAGAAGAGACTTAGGATCCAAGTCTGAGTGCTTTCTGATTGACTTCAGCTGAAACTGGGAAAAATCAACAAAGATTTTGCCACTATTGAGGTATAGGACCTGGATCCCTCACACATGCAAGTTTAAATTTAATTTCATTGGGGAGCAGATTACCTTGTTAAATTCTTTGGGGAGGTGCCTGCATTTTTCCTAGCTGCTCAAGCTCCATGCATGTTACCTAGAGTGTCGCAGCTGAAACTTTCAAGAGTTCACCACCCAAGTCCCCTCTCTTCCTTACGGGAACTGTTTGCTGCTGCTCACTTTTGCAACTGAATTTTGGATCCTTCTAGAAAATGAATTTTTCTAAGACTTCTGGCCATGTCGAAGTAATGCCATTGTTACTTGTGCACTGTCACGCTATGTAATTTTTATTATATGATTTAGGCTAATTACGCTGTTGAAAGTTTAAAAGGGAGTTGCTAAGGCCGAGGGATCTGAATCTTTGCTAAAGAAGCTGTAATTTAGTACCCGGAAAGTGATAGACAATTAGGGCTGGCAATTGTAATGCCACAGGAAAGTAAAGAATGGCCCATTTCCTCTTGCACAAACAGGACATAAACTTTTTATGCTAAGTACTCTGTTTTGCAGACACATACAAGAGCTTTTGTGCTTGCATCTTAAAAGAATAAGCCCTCCGATATAATATATATTATGCTCATTGATGCTATCTATTGTAAGGTTTTTACTATAGAAGTGCTTTTGCCTTGCCAGGGTTAGACAAATATCGCATCAACCTTTTTATTTTGCTACCATCACTGGTGTTCCAGGTCCTAATAGCTAGAGGTAGGTTTCACCACGTCAGGGTAATTGCAGAGAATATAGCGCTCAGCCTGCCCTGTCCAGATCTGCAATTACAGCTCAGGGTGCGAGACAAAGGAAGAAGAGAGAGAAAATGTGTGTGTGTGCGCGTGCGTGTGTGTGCACGTGTGGGCAGTTTTAACAGACGGGAATTAGCTGGCTCAGAGGTTTGGTTATTGAATACAGAGAATTTCAGCTCTGGTCTCTTGTCTGAATCAGTCAGATCCACAATATCCAAAAGTGGTTATCAGCTGATGATTGTTTGATTGCCTGTGAAGTAATTAGTTCAAATTGGGCTCCCCCGGCGAAACCCACCTGGTGTTTGTACGCCCTTTCCAGGTGCCCCTGGGCCAGCTGAAGAAGTCGATGCCTCCGTCAGCCCCCAGCTCCTTGTAACCATCCCTTTGCTGAAGTGAGGGCCACCTCTCCCACAGGCCTGCTGCCCAGTTGCTGGTGTAATTGCTTCCAAACCCATCTCGGTCAAAACGAGCCAAATAACCTTAAGAAGTTGAAATAATTAGTCTCAGCTACCCTGGCTGGTTTTGCCTGGGAAGGCTGGGAGGTGTTACACAAGCCCTTCTGCCAGCAGGCTGGAAGAGCCGGCGAGCAGCAGCAGCAGGACAGGCGGATGGGGCTGGGATCAGTAACCTCTACAGGCAGCACAGCTGCATCTGGGAGGGGACTGAAGGGAATCTGCAAATACTAAGTTGCTTTCTTCACTCTTGTGACAGCTCCAAACCCATTCCCAGGGACTACATCAGAGGAAGAAATCATCCACTTGGCCTTACTCATCATCTTCTGATTTTTCTATTGTGGATACCAGTCAGTTAATGACTGTGGCTTAACCTATTGAGACTAAACCTTGGTCCCGTCACAAGAACAAAATAATCATTGCTTTCTGTGAAATCAGAGGTTAGTTCTTAAATTACGAGAGAGTTTGTAAGTCTTGGATCTACAACAATGCAAAAGTGCTCAGTGAAGCAAATATAAATACTTGTCCTGGATGAGCCTGATAAACAACTCCTCCTGTGGCCGTTCCTTCCACCTGATCAAAGCGAGTGGGATGGGTTGTGGGAACTGCTGGTTGCTGCCAGTCCTGCAGCCAGGATGCCTGACCTGGGTGTAAAAGGGCTGTGAATCCAGTAATTTTGACAAGCGCTGAATTCACCGTTAAATATTTAAAAGGAGAGAGAGAGAACCAGAGATTTTCTTTTGGTGCAAACATTTCTCAGGTTTTAGTTTTGCACTGCTATTGTATTATAAATCATTTACTGTAGTAATGGGATGAGCTTAAATTTCTGTGGGAGGGAGCAGCAGCTAACCGAGGGACAGGTATGAGGTGTGGCCCTGAGGTTTTCATTTCTGGAGCCACTTTCTCAACATGAGCTGCGGATAACCGTATAATGGAAGTTGTCACCTTTTGGCCTCTGCACCTCTAAGCCTCAAATAATGGCCAAAAATGTGAAGTCATTCAAATTAGAAGTTTTACATCTGTCAAGCTATAAATACATAGAAGAGAAGATCTGTTATTCAGTCATGTTAAAAAGAAGTTGAAAAGCCTCTGAAGTGGAGCATGGTCGCCATTATATAAAAATACGTTTTTAAAGAGCATACTCTTATTTTAATAAAATCCTCAGTTTAATCTTCATTTTTTCCTGCCTCTTATTATTTGGAGAGTAGCATGTTAACTCCACTAAAATCAACCCAGTTACAATACTCTGTGTGTGTGTGCGTGTGTGCATGTGTGTGTTTTACACGTATCTCCCCCAGTCTGATCACCTGCTGACAAGCTGGTTACCTCCAATGATCTGTTTAGTCATCTGGCTCCCATTATTTCAAGGTTTAATTTATTTTTCTGACACTAACTGGCAATGTGAGTATGAAATGTTTCCTACTGGGCGTCTCCTCTCTGTGATAGCGTTGGGCTGCAGCTGGCCCGGCTTGGGAGATGCAGGAGTGAGGGTAGCTGCCCGGGGTGGCACCGTGGCGTTGTCTGCACTTCTGGAAGGAGCATCAAACCCAGAATAGTGCTGGTTAAGCTAATGAGTCCTACGAAGAGTGACATACCTTTGTGTGTCAGATACCCCATACAGGTCTGAAAAAGTGAACTAGGGTATTTCTGCACAGCTTTTTAATGGGCAGTTGGAGCAATTTACGCACAACATGGAGGGATGGGTTTGCTGATGTTTGTTATAGTTGAAACTGTTGTCCTCTCAAAACATTACTTGGCACCGGTCCAGCAACCCCACCCCACCTGATCCAACTAGTTTACATTTAAAATTTTGTGTAAAAGCATGGCCAGACACAGTTATTCTGGCTGCAGCAGGGCTGGATCAAGCAGTTCCTATCCAGCCCACCCTTTGCTGCTCATTTCTTCTCCTGGTACCAAAGGGTAGCTGTCACGGCTCTCTGGGCTTTATTGTTTGTCTGAGAAGTTTCCAAGGAGTGTGAGAGATGATCCTACCTAAAAAACCCTTAAGCTAGGAATTGTGGACAGAAGTCAGGAAAGGAGCAAAATCTGAATTATAGCCAGAGCTGATGATTCTGTCACGATGAGCATTTGCCAAAATTTGGAGATGTTGCTGTGTCAGTATACTTTCTGAAGAAATGTTGTAGGACAATACCATCTGTCCAGGATCTGCAGAGTTCTTTATTGATTTACTAAAGTCAGCATTATTAAGGTTTTATTTTCAAGTATTTATTTAAAAATGTATTTACTGTGAGAGTTCACAATGCTATATGCTTATTTATTTGTTTATTTCTGTTGACTATGACTAGATAAAAGCATGGACCAACACTTACCAGGGCTGATCTATAATGTGGTGTTATTTTAGCACAAATGCTTACTGTTCAGAACCTGCATAAGATCAGCCATGACAGCTGATGGTTTAAAATTTATGATGCATCATGTTGCCAATATGATTTCCGCTCCAAAAACATACAAACTCTACTTTAGTCTCCTTGTCTTTACACATACAATTTTAAGTAAAGAGAGAACAACTCTGGGCTCTTCTGACAATTTTATATATTATTGCATCATATAATGTGGATTATATACAGCAGAGAGAGCTGAAAAGTACAGTTTCCCTGCAGACTCGGCCCTGACAGATTTGCAGTCTGCTGGATCCTGCAGAGAATTGAGGATATGCATTACAATGCGTTGTCTCCTGCAGGATGCTGTGAACTTCCAAGTTGTTTTCACTGTGTAATTGCTACAGTTTTTAAAGTCAGGTAATAGCAGTGGAAGACTAAGTGATAGATACAAAAAATATAATTTATGAGCAGTGTTTTCACATTTAGTGTAATACACATAGTAAATCAGATCATTGTCTAGTTTGCTAATACCTGGCACATTGTACTGCGGTGTAAAACTAGAGCAGAGCACTTACCACATCTGGAGTGTTATTACTTAATTGAATGCATATCACGTGCCAAAAAAAGCAGACATAATATATATAAGGACAAAAGTGGAAGAGGGTGACATTATGGAGAAAGGCACAATGCTTTTTGCTTTGACAGCAGATGATGAAGTGTCCACAATCCATATATTTCAACCCTTGTCATTCACCTATTTCATGCCAGCAATGGTATTTATTAATTTATCTTCAGCATTAAAAAGATTAATATTATAACTTGCAAATAATATAGCCAGATGCAGAATTATATATTCAAAATCAGTGGTGGGTTTATCGCAACAGTGCACTAAAAAAATCATGCCTCAAGGTTTAAAACCAAAACTAGTAATGAAGTAAAGAAATTGTTAGTTAGTGTGCTGGTGTCAGATTTGTCAGGACGAAGCCACGCAATTTCGTAAGTTTAACCCCTCCCCCGCAAACTTTACCTGAGCTAGCTATTCGTAATTTGATATTTACTATTTAATGAGCTTGGATTTAAGCAAATACAAGGCTTGCCACAGACATTTATTTCCCTGTTTATGTTTATCCTCAGGAAAGTATAAACTGATGTATTATGCAAATGGCATCATTTTTGGTAAGCCCACCAGCTTCCTTCATCCACACTGACTTGTCTGTGCGTTTCCACGTTGACACCTTCAGTTTGAATATCCCTCTAATCCTTTATTTATTGATTTATAGCCGTCTCATCAAGAAAACGCTTCCTTACAGCTTATTTCTTTTCTGTTGGCTACAAGATGTTGGTAAAAAACAACCTCTTCCCGAGGCAGCTCTGGACTTACTGCGCTTGGGTTCACAGCTGGCTCTTGGCATGAGTAAAGGACTTGCTCTTGCGCGCTCTCAGTGCTGTGAGACAAACTCAGGTTTTCAATAACCTCACTTTCATGAGAATCTGAGCCAAACCATCCCTGTCATGTGGAGTGACCAAGCCAAGCAAATTTCAATGTTTCAATATTCAAAGAAACAAGTGCGGTAAAGGGGCAAAAGAGGTAGTGATGACTAGAGCACACTCCCAGAAAACAAATACGTCTAAACTGAATGTGAAGAAAGCAGACCTTTGAAGTCGCAGGGTGTGATTGCTGTAAGCCATTAGCTTGACTTCCCACCTCCCATCCCTGGTTGTCTTTTCATACGGCTCTATGAAATCCAAGCAAGGGCTTTTCATTTATGTACCTCTTTGTAAACTCCCTAACGCAATTTTAGGAAGTGGAAAAAATAGTACAATAATATTAAGACAGTATAAATAGTAGTTTTTGCATCATTCTTCTTTTTTTTAGAAGCAAGCACTGATTTGTCCTTATGCTTATTTTCTTATCTGAAGAAGATAATAAGATAATAAAAATAATAATAAAATAGTAAAAAATCAGGGCTTCTGACTTAAGAAGCCCTCACTCCAGAAGCTTCTGGAAAGCAGATGTAAATGTCCATTAACCATATACACAACAGAAGGGGCTGGGCCTAAATTATTAATGTGGTGTGATCAGTGGGAGGGGGATAAGCAAAGCACAGACAACAGTTGCTGCTGTAGGATGGTGCTGAGCTTGTCACTGGCCCTGGTGTGAAGAAATACTACACGGAGGGGTTGCAGGCGAGCCTGTGCATGAGTTTGAGGACGATGTATTTATTGTGAATGTTTATAATTACTCTGATAATAGATTGTCATGTTCAGTGCAGAGAACAAAGAGCAACTCTCATCTCTCCTTCCCTTGAATATCAAGTCACCTTATCCTGTGATGTACAAGGCAAAGTAATTGCATCTCAAATGTGTGGTGCATTTTTGTTTAGAAGGTTAGCACAAAATTGATTTATGAAACAATTTTCCCTGTTTATGTCAGAGAGGCCATTTTCTGGTGAATAATTAGATGTGGGTTTCTCCTGTATGGTGACATACACTTCTGTGAAGCTAGATACAGTTGCTGTTTTTCATTACATAAAACTCAGAGGAAATCCTGTCTAGTCACTCATGAGAAATTTTTTTCCTGTGACATCATTTTAAAGATTGATTCTAGTTGATTTTGGAAGAGTAATTTTTTGAACTGTGTTTACCTGTGCTCACCGTGACGTGCAGTAAACAATGATCTCGTGCTGCTCTGGAGATTACTTCCCCCTTTTCATCTCAAAATCAATTACTTGTTAATCCAAGATCAACACGTATGAGAATACCTGCACTGCATAACTGGAAAATTGTCTTCCTGGTCTTCAAACTACCACCTGGGCTTTTGGTTTGGTAGCGGACAGCTCAGGCCAAAAATATTCTCCTGACCTAGTGCCTTTATTTTATCATAGTCATCTATCAGAGGTAGCCACGGTTTATGCACGCTGATTGGGATTTTTTTCATCCTTTTACGTAGATTTTTAGGTCATTTTTCAAACGTTGGTACCTAAAGTTATGTACATAAATTATTACTTGTTTTTTCTGGGTATCCATTTTAATCATGTAAATACTGGATTAGATTCAGATGTCCAGTAGATTTAATCTCCTAAATTTGAAATAGTGCTCTGCCTTTTATTAGACATTGAATTGAACTGAATTTTTTTTAGGAAGTTATAGGGTTTCCAATGAGTTTCCTTAAAATATATTTCAAATCTCATCAAGTTTATACAAGAAAAGCTGAGCCTTAAATGAGCTATTTACTTTTTATAGCCTTATATTTAATCTGGGAATACAGCAGGCAAAACCTTATAGAATATATTTGGTATGTTATTGGCATATTAACACCAAAATTTTAAAAAATAGTATATTTATGAATTTGTTAGATTAACTGGATCTCCTTTAAATGTACTATATAAGAAAAGAGTTATAATTCATTGAATAAGCTGATGCTGGGAAAAATCAGACCCCATTTTTAAAAAAATGTGGTGTTTATACAAATCCAGGATCATTGCTTCAAAGAGGTTTCTTTTAAATTTGTAGATATTTTAACTTTACTTCCTCCCTTCCTTAGTGCGGACTGAAAATGTACATTTTTTTCAGGGAAAATGATACTCCATTCCTGATTAAATTTCAACTCTAATTTCAGAATTTGGCTTTCATGTTACTGGAAGTAATCTTGACAGTGCTTTAACACAACTGAAACTCATTTTATCTGTGATGATTTGTTTACTGTTTGTTGGGACAGCAATGAAAGCACATTTTTCTTCCTACTTAAATGTTTTAAGTGCGCTTTGTCTCTTTTTTTTTTCTGAATGCTTGTAAATAAAGGGCATGCCTTTAACACTTGAAGAACTTGTATTTTTTTGCAAGCTTTATGTTAGGATTCTTTGGAAGAGAGGAAGAGGAGATTTTTGTCCAGAATATTTTGAGTAGTAATACCATGGATTCTTTTCAGCTGGTTTTATAATTACACAGTGTCTCTGGTAAAAACACTGTATGTATCGGGTTAAATGCCTAGAAGTATATTTCTCAGTTGTTGTGGTCTATTAGGCAGAATCTTGTATTGGAATTATGAAAAATATAGCTTTTCCAAACGTATGGAGGGGAGGGAAGTATGTCGAGTCTGATGAGTATACGGAATATTGACAGAAAATTCTGCTATTGATATGAGGGTGTCTGTAAACACAGAACACACCCAGAGTAACGCAGAGCCAGCTCCGTAACAGGATGGGCAGTTTAAAACTCTTCAGGCAGATGATTTCTGACAAGGCGGTCCAGAATTTAAACTTCCGTGACCTTCTACCAAACCTTAGATAACAAAGGCAGATTAGAAATAGTACTAACTGCGGTCATAAAAATCATCCACCCAGACTGAAATCTTCCTTAAAATAGAAGTTACAGCCTTCTTGGGAGGATCATTCCTAAAGATTAACAGAGCATTCACTACTTGTGGGAAAAAAATGGGCCTAAAATTGGAAGGCGTCGTTTTATAAAGCAGACATGGCAGGACAGAGACAGCGAGTCGTGGCAAAGGGAAGCGAGGCCACCCCTAGCATCTCAGAGGAAGTAATTAAGATGAACTTAGTGTGGGGGAAAAAATCACCCTCTTGACATGAACATTACTAAGAGACCAGCAGGTCCCCACACTGGCTGGCTCTGGTGAGTGGAGGCTAGACAGACGCAGAACTCTGATTGTATTGATCTGGGTAATAAAAAATTTAAAAAGAATAAGAAAAAGATCCTTTTTTTGTAGGAGCAAAAATGAGCTAGGAAACTGATTGCAGCATAGCCTGGTAACTTATTGATCACTGTTCAGGGCAGCTGGAAGTGGAATAAAGGATATAGGGAGGGAAAGGCCAGCAGCCACCCCATAAACAAATGGATGAACTCTGGCTAGCATACAGGAAAACCAGGATCCAGTTGCATAACCTCTTGATCATGCTATGTGGCAGAAATTTAAATGAGAAGCAGGGACAGGAGACTTACCAGTTTGTAAAGCTTGTAGTTATGCAAATTCCAGGACAGTCTTTCATTACAAGTTTCTCCTCGCTCTGTCTTAAGTGGTCGGCCAGCCATTGTCCACTGCAATTTTTCACACGTGTTGACATAGAAAACCATGTTGATAAGTAGGTGGTTGAGATCCATATATTTGTGGTGCCATTGACAGACGTATATTATAGCATACAGAGAATTGATTATTTATTCATACATAGAATAGTTCCCAATGGACTAGATGTTTTACAACCTACATGAAAATTAGGCTCATTGAGATCAAAATATAAATGTTATAACTCATGTGGGAAGGTTTGGAGAGGGAAGAAAGTGTAACTTTCTCATATATTTGCTCATTAAAAAGTGTATTTCCATAACAAATGAAATACCAATAATGCCATGCTGTCCTCAGTTTCGGTGTTATTAATAAACCGATAGGCATGGCAGCAGACTGACTTTAGCAAAGAGAATTGAAGGAGCCTTGTGGATTGCTCTAGGGGATGTTCTAGGTGCTTTTGTGTCTGGGCTTACTCTGCTGGAGGATGCCGAGTAGAATATGTATTCCACTCCATTACACTTCCTACCACTGCATGCTACAACTAGCATACATTTCTGATGTTGTTTAGAAATTTATATTGAAAATGGCCCTAATTTGCTAACCCAGTAACCTGCAGTATTGTTCACAAACCAGGAACATCTTACAGGTTACTTAGCTAAATCGCTGCTTCTGCCTTTTCATTCCTAAATAACAGCAGTCCAGTGAATGACAACTCGTACAACCAATGCATAAGTGCCTTCATTTAATACCCTTAAAATGTAATACCACTTGACATATGATTTAAAATACAGTGAAAAGATTGTTATCTTTTCATATACATGAAAACAAATTTCAGCTTTGCAAGTACTCTGGGCCTGCTGTAGAAACACTGTAATAAAAGAGGTGACCATCTCCTAATGTTTTTAGACTGATAATGACGTATAATACTCCAAAATAGGAGCAATCCATCTTTTAAGAATCTGAGCAACAATTATTTCCAGTTGTCTGCAACTACATAAATATATGAGAAAAATATTGACATATTAAATGTTGGTGACGAATAATAATCTGTCTTTATCTTTAATGCAGTATCTTTAGTAGTATCAGTTCTTCGTATTTTCTATGAAGCATTTGGTTCAATGCAGGCTCAACTTCTTGTGTTTTCAATCCCTCTAGTTTCAATACACCTAGTCTAATTTTTGTACAAGCGTTTGGACTGAGATGTATTCACATTCCTTACGTATGTCCTACAACATTCATTTGCCAGATTCATAGTCTGCAGGGGGTTCTGCTGCAACCTTAATGAGAGAAAGAACCTGTCCCAAAACTATTTGACATAGTGGTTTAATATACTCTACATTTTTCTGAGGACAATAAGAAGATTTTGAGGAAATTTCAAGTGTCTTCCTCATCCTTCTATTGAATGACAATCAAATGTATCTGTAAAGAAGAAACAAGTTCTGGAGTTGTGGTATTAAATTCCCTGTTCCATCTTTGGACATACTCAAAAGCTGTCTGGACGTGGTCCTGGGCAGCCAGCTCTAGGTGACCCTTTGTGAGTGGGAGGCGTTGGACCACGTGACCTCCAGAGGTCCCTTCCAACCTCAACCAGTCTATGATCCTATAATTACTTTGATGAAAGAAATTAAGATGTGTGTGGATATACGTTTCACAAGAACCTGTCTTATCTTCATTCATCAAATATGGTTATTTGAGATTCTCATCACTACAGAACACGATTGTGAGGGAAACATGGATTTTTCTTCTAACATGCATACCAGCCAGAGCTTTGTATTTTTCTGAGCTTTCAGCTGTAACTACATATTGAAGGTGTACATTTTATTACAGCTGACATTCTTATGGATTTCTGCACTTACAGGATACCGTTTTTTGACCTCTTTCTACAGTTTGACTTCTTGGATTTCTCATATGTTACTCCATCCTTTAGAAGAGATTTCTATTTCTGAACCACATTTCAATTGTGTCCTGGCTTACTCTGCTGGAGGATGCAGCACTCCATTACACTTCCTACCACTGTGTGCTACAACCAGCATACATTTCTGGTGTTGTTTAGAAATTTACATTGAAAATGGCCCCAATTGCCCTTCTTGTAGCTTCCGTCTTAGTTTCAGCCTTCTCCATCCGTGAATATTCAAATTTTGTGACCTTTTCCTGTCATGCTTTGAGTAGTATCTGAATTCCTTGAAGGGAGGCAGAATTTTGTCATGGACTTCCCGTGGGACTGGCATTTTGCTCCCTCTCTCAATATTACTCGGTTGCTCTAACACTGTCTGTGAGTGCAATATACTAACGATAAAGCAAAATTGTTTTTCATTCTGCAAAGCAACAGTAATACTTTAAGGCATCCAGTTCAAAGTTTTTTTACTCATTGACATCTTCATAGATTTTCAAGGATAAATGAGTAAAAACAAAATAGGAAAAGCCCATAGTATCAATGAACTCTTCATAGGCTTTCATACCATGATTGTTGCTTTTTGATTAAAACAGTAACGTCATGACTCATAGCACCTCCCCTACACACACACGTTTGCTTAAAAATATTATATGTGCTAGGAACACCTGAAATTGCTATATTTAGAAAATAAAACTCCTTCCTATCTTTTTAAGTGTAGAACATCATTCTTTGCTTAACCTGCTGCTTATTTCCACATATGTATTCAGTTGGACCACAGTTACTTGACTGTAGTGATGAAAGTTATCCATATATCTGAATAAGTTTATGGCCTAAGTTAAGTGTTTCTTTTTTCTTTTTCCTGCAGGGAATAAAATTCTTAACATAGGTGAGAGAACAGTTTACAAAAGCTTTTATACAAAGTTTCATATACAAAAGAGTGAATGAAGGAAAGCACTTGGGTTTTTTCCCCTCCAGTCTTCTCACTTAAATCTAGGTTTATCTGCATATAAATATATAGAACATTTTCTGTAATTGCTCTCCTAGCACAGCAGATGACTTGTCAGTAGATAATAATATACTTAACATTTAAATAATTCTCTCACACATACTATTAGAAAGCATTTTACAAATACAGTCCTAGTAATGACCACTTTACAGCTAGAGAAAGAAGAGAAATATTAATTGATTTGTTAAGAGCCAAGCAATGGATAAAAGCAGGATCAAACATAGGACACTAGGATAAAATTTTTATGTGCTTTATGTCAACAAGAAGTTTGCCGTTCATTTTTATGGAACAACGATTTTATCCAAAGTGTCCTACCTTCTTATCTATTGGACAGCATAGCCTAGCACTCATTGCATTTACCTGCACTTGAGATAATTGACCTGACATAGGGTGTTAATTCTTAATACGATATTTCGATTTAAATTTTTATTCTAGTATGGACTGCTGTGCACATGGATGGGATCCCTCTCACTTCAACTATCTGCAATTAGAAATTTAAGCTTCAGCTAGTTTTCTGAGCTTATTTTGTTGTCAGTGAAGAAAAGAGATGCAACTCCAGAATATGCTTCATTCCACCTATCTGAAGACAAAGATGAACTATCAGTTTAAGCTGGCCCTGATGCCAGAAGAAGCAGTCCTGGAGTCTTCCTCCCTCTTCACATATTCATCACAAAGCGCGAGATGCACTGTGTGGTGAGTGGATCTGAGTTAAAACTATCCTGGGGGAAAAGGGATAGTTTTCAGCCAGGTCAGCTCCCTGAAACGATTTACCACACAGTTGTACAAATATTGGTATCAGCACAAGAGACAAATCTGTGCAGGACTGGGAATAAGGAGGTGTGAGTAAAAGTAGTGCAGGACTGCTTCCTTTCCCTGTAGCACCAGGTTGAAGGATCTATTGAATTCTAGTCAAGCCACCTGTGCTTGTTTTGGCTGGGATAGAGTTAATTTTCTTCACAGCAGCTAGTATGGGGCTGTGTTTTGGATTTGTGCTGGAAACAGTGCTGATCATACAGGGATGTTTCCGTTACCGCTGAGCAGTGCTTACACAGAGTCAAGGCCTTTTCTGCTTCTCACCCCACCCCACCAGCGAGTGGGCTGGGGGTGCACAGGGAGTTGGGAGGGGACACAGCTGGGACAGCTGACCCCAACTGACCAAAGGGATATTCCATACCATATGATGTCATGCTCAGCATATAAAGCTGGGGGAAGAAGAAGGAAGGGGGGACGTTCAGAATGATGTTGTTTGTCTTCCCAAGTAACCGTTATGCGTGATGGAGCCCTGCTTTCTTGGAGATGGCTGAACACCTGCCTGCCGATGGGAAGCAGTGAATGAATTCCTTGTTTTGCTTGCTTGTGTGGCTTTTTCTTTACCTATTAAACTGTCTTTATTTCAGCCCATGAGTTTTCTCACTTTTACTCTTCTGATTCTTTCCCCCCATCCCACTGTAGAGGGAGTGAGCGAGCAGCTGTGTGGTGCTTAGGTGCCAGCTGGGGTTAAACCATGACACCACCTACCATATTAAGCAAGATTAATCTCAGCTAGAGTTTATGTGCAATCAGCGTTATCTGGCATTAACCTTATCAGCTGAAGTTTAGTGTGATATCAGTACAACAATGAGGCTTTTTTAAACTCCATCTCCATGAAGGAATCTGACATGGTTAAATAACAATTAGAGAAATACTGTTGTTGGAAGTGGAAATGCTGAGTTCTCTGTTTATTTGTAACATCTTACACATGAAGAGGTTGTTTGCTTCCAGACATTCTAATTATTAAAGTTTTAAGAAATATAAAATTGAAAAAGACTGAACAGGTTCACCCTATCTTCTGATTTTATATTTGATCTAGTTACAATTCTCTTAGATACTTATTTATTTTAGTGAGAAGGCAAGCCCAAAAGGATTAAACAGTGCCTGCAACTTTGTTTTTGTGCAAAAGTCAATTATGGCTGGCTAAATATCCCTGAGGTAAACATGTGTGAGGTTGATAATGTGGTTAGAATAGCAACAGCAGTTGTAAAGGAGACACTGGTGTTCACGGAGTTAACACATTCCATATTGCTATCGTGCAAAAAATTACAGACACTTCCAGTCAGGGAGCATCAATCAATTTTTGTTAACTTTCAGGATTTTTTCTTCCTGATGGAGCTAATATTACATCTAAATATTATGTGTGCTGCATCTGTAAATTTCATTCCATTTGCTTAAGGAATCCTTCTGTATGAAAGATGTGATTTGAAAAACTATGTTATTTACATGGTGCCACTGGATTGATTGTAGAATGTGTCAAATTCTGCCATCCTTAATGAGGAAAATATTGACTAATGGCTTAAGTAAATATTATCTGAATTCAATGGATGTTTAAGTCTTTTGTATTAAGTATTCAGAGGAGCAGAAACTGGTTCATAGCTTTTCCTCCTATGAGTGCACTTAACCAGCCATGCTCACACTTAGTATTTCCTTCTATATTTTGCCAATCAAAATGATGCAGCTTCAACAGACAGTGCTACAAACATCATATATCATGACATTATGCAACCCCGTAGTAGAAGAATTCACCTGGGAATTGCAAGTTCCTCAGAATTAGAGAAAGGAACTGAAAGTATGTTCCCACAGGTTAGCTGAGTGCTTTAACCACTGACACTGGATGAAGGGAGGCAGAAGCTGCAATACAACTGTCTTCCAACTGTATTTTGGAGAAAAGGCTGATTTTACTCCAGGAGAAGGTGAAGGAATCATGACATGCGGTCAGGGAGAGAAAGAATAGCATTCCTTCATCCCTAGAGAGTGGTGGGGCTTAGCACACCTCTGCAGCATCAGCTAGCTTGAAGTGACTCCTGACTAGGACATTGGCCCAACAAATCCCAGCGTGGGATCCAGGCTCTTTCCATGCATTATTTAGGAGCCTAATGCCAAACTTCGGTCTATGAGTTTCCATGAGCGATAGGGGACCTAAGGCCTTTGCCCCTCCAGTCTTCTCAATGTATTTTGTTGCCTGGTCTATAAAATGGCAATAGTTTTATCTCTTGGGCCGTGGGAATAGAAGATTGCAAGACACTCAACTATTGATGTGAGCCATGGTTAGAATAACCAAATATTGACAGATAGCAAAAAGGTGAAGAAGAAACTTGAATTTTAAAATATTCGTGGATGTATTATGGGATTCGTGGATGGGATTATACCCATTCTGTGGAAATAGCTAGCCAGGAAAAGAACCAGTAAAAGTAACAGGGATAGATAATTTTACAACAGATACCATTTTTATTTCTTGGCAATCTATGAAATACCATCCTTCAGGAAATAACCTGATTGCCACAGGGTAGGAGAGGATTCACTCCCTCTGTCGTCTTAAGGTATTTTGCATTTATTTATCAGACTGTTGTGTGTTCTAGGTGGTAATTTTCCTGGATCTTCCATTTGCTTTCCTCTCCCCTCTGCCCTTCCAGAAAGGTTATGGTAAACAAAAAGGAAACTGGTAACCTATATAAAAAGATATTTGGTCTTACCGCCTAACAGTCCAAGTTACCCATTCAAAAATAAAATGCAAAATAGCAACAAAAATTTAAAGGTACAAATCTTTTAAGTTATTCAGGTGCAAAATACCTGCAAAAATATTTCAATGATAAGTAGGAACTGAAGTGCTTTTGAGGATCTAGGCTATAGAGTTTCATTTTCCACTAAATTATGCTATTGTACTTCTACTGGCATTAGAATATTTTCCCTATTTAATGGAGTACAAAAGCCCAATGTATCAATTTTCCTCTAGGCTGGCATTATTCCTGTTATGGTGGAATATATTTATACCTATTGATTCAAAGCTGTTTCAGTTCCATGACCAAAACATGATGAGTACGGGACAATGAATATCAAAGTACTCTCAACAGGTTTTGAGATATAAGAGCACAGACACTTCCTGTGAAGAGTTGAAATCCCCATCAGCAGAAGAAAGTTGAATGTGTTGGACTCTGAAATAAATTATAAAGGTGGAATAAAACAATCTTATAGCATTATGAAAGATTTCATTTGGAGAGCGCAGAATCAAGAACACAAATTTTGGAAAACTCTAGAAGTCTTTGCAATCTTAATATGACCCCTTTCAACGTATGTAATGTGGAAGTGTCTTTAATTACAAGATGTCATGTAATTTTTGTCATAGTCCCTGCCTAATTTAACACCCTGAATGGTTGGTACTCACAAAATGAGTAGTAATTTGATATTTACTTTAGTTTTCTTTGTTTGAGACATGGCCCTTTTGTTTCCTTTGCAAGATTCAAACCTAATCCTGAATGTAGAAATACTGACCTTGTCAGTGTAGAAATACTTTCTATGGTACTCTTGCCTGGTGTCCTACTGCTTCTTAGCTGTTTATTAATTTAACTTCAGTGTGTTCATGTGTTAAAGGATGTCATTATCCCTGTTTTTCAGATGGAAGAACTAAAGTAAAGAAAGACTATTGTCAATATGCCCAAACATGCTTAAAACAAGGTAAGAGGTGTTTTTCTTCATAATTTGTATTCATAATACAATTTCATAATTTGTTTTCATAATTTGTGTGAGCTGGTAGCAAAGATCTCATGGACTATAAGGAGTAACCCTGAGTACTTACCTTATCTATAAAACAGATTCCATGGACCATGTGGGGGCCATAAAATGAGGAGCACACAATCACCTAGGAGAAGTCTGATTTAAGGGACCTCTGTAATTGTACACTGACAGTGTAAAACAGACACTCCATAGCAGAAGTAAGGGTAAAACTTAACTCTTCAAGGTAATGCATGCAGAATTATGTTTCTTTCTTTGCACTCCCATGTCACACTCATTACACAGATTTCGGCTTCTATAGTGAGCGATGTCAATGGGAATCTGATTCACCTCACAGCCCTCTGAACTGGGAGAGGCCTGGCATTGAACGAAGTGGAGGTGCCACTGGTGGGAAAAAAGTGTTCAATTTTTTTTTATGTGAAATTCTTTATAATTCTTTGTAATATAACAATGTAATATCATGTGTTTTAAAAAAATGTGTGTAAAAAAGCATAGTTCATGTGGAATTGCTTTACCTGAAGCAGGCAAGATGAGCAGTGTCACAGCGAGAAGACAGCATGCAGATGGCACTAACAGACTCTTGCCACGTGACTGGGGCTGGTAGGAGAGGATCTTCAGTGGGCTTCATAGATAGTTGTTAATAGTAGGACAATGCTTGTAACTCTTCTAACTTGGTTATTTCAGGCTGCCCTTACCTTTCTTTAGCCACTCTGTCCGTGACATTAAAATGAAAACCCAGGTGTCATCCCACACCAGCTCTGCCTAAAATATCACATATCAGGCTTGATAATACCTTTATTTCATGTGCTAATATTTTCATGATATGAAATTCAATAGACTAAAAAGATCATACTTGGATTGTGCGTTTAAGTACTTTCAATACAAATCCCTAAATAAAAAACAACATAAACTGAAAAGAATTCCAATATCTTGTCTTTTCCTCTGTTTAATTATGTACGTTATAAAATTGAGCATTTTTTGTAAAAACTCTCTCTTGTCAGTGAAAATACTGCACCTTTTCCATTTTGGCAAGTGTTCATTCAGGGTGTTCAAAGTGATCTGTGCGTAGTTTAACTCCTTTTGAGAAGTTAATGCTGAGCTACACTCATAACAGGTGTTCCAGATCTCTCATATTATTTGATATGGATATAAAAACATATTGCATTTTCTGCCCTTATATGCTAGGAGAACTGATAGCAGCTGATAAATATGCAGATATTAAATGCAATTCCTTTAATTCTGTTAGAAGCACAAAGAAAGACTTCTGATTTTCATGCAAGTAAATGTAATAAGGATGTCTTTTTTTTTCCTCCCCCAAATGTCAGTGCCTCTAACATACCATAAGGGATGAACTGCTGTTTCAACAGCCTATGGGGTTGCTTCTAATAGCGGCTGCAAAGGATCTGAATGACCTTGTACTTTTGAGCCAGTCTGGTGCTATTAGCATGTGATTTTGCTGAGAAACTCCTAAAGAGGCAGTTACATTGTCTGTCACTGCAAGCACAACAGCTCTATAAGAATATCAAAAGATAATATAAAACCAAGACAAGCAGTACTTGCAATATCATTGCATCAAAACTACAGAGATTTTTACACTTTATTGATACCATAAGGTTTCAAACACACAACAGGTTTTTTGGGCTTTCTTTCATTCAAAATAGCAGCACATGTGTGAATGTTGAGCTACACTCATAGCAGGTGTTCCAGGTCTCCTTGAGGACACACAGTATTGGTGTCCATCCTTTTTCAGTTTGTGGTCCCCTTAAATCACTGGCCTATTAGCTATAGAGGAGTACATAGAAAAGTAAGGAAAAAATAAGGATCTCAATTTCATCCCTAAAATGTGGAACAGTTCTTGAAATCCTGAAGTTGCCAAGGGGCAGAGGATGTAATTTCTCACCCAGGTACACTAATGGTAGGTTCCTGATGACTCATTACTCGTCATGCATCAGAAGCAGCAGTGACTTAAAGAATGAAGGTTTTCAGAAAAACAGGGAAGCTGGGTAATGCACTTCTCAGAGAGGAGTTTTAGGCACAACAAAACTGGAGCTGGAGTTTTATTGCTATTTGCTTCCACATTAAAAAAAGAAAATTAAAAAAAACACTAAATCCTAAATAATCAGAAAGATTTAATATAATGGGTGTGAATTTTGTTAAGGAGCAGACTGTGAAAGGCATAAACTCACATGAGATTCTATTCTATAAAATAATAATTTGGGATTGTCCCCCTTTTTGCGATGCATCTGTTACTGACAGGAGCAGGAGCCCAGAGCAGAAGGGACCATTCCCTGACCAAATTGGAGAAGTATGTAATGTTTCAAGTGGTCATTGGCATTATAAGGCAGTGGTTCCCAATTAATTTGGATATATCTCATTAAAAAAAAAAAACCAAAAATCCATATATCTAAGTTAAAGCAAAAAACCTTGTACAGCTGTCTGCAAATTTTGGCTCTGTTCAGCTCAGTTTTCTTTTGGATTTGATGTTCATTCTGCATACTCTCAGAACTGAGCTCTGGCACTGGCTAAATTCCTGTTTCAGTTAACACGTATGCATGCCTGCGTAGAAGGTCTTACCTTGTACCCATCCAAACAATATTTGAATGCCCTTCTGAGACTGTGGTGGGAATTTCTCCTTCCAAAATCATTCTTCTTTATAACAGCTGAAGCAAAGGACTTATTTTTTTGATTTTTAAAGTCCTTTGCACAAAAGCATTTACTGTTTTGTGTAGGGAAAAATATAAACCAAAAAAGCTAGAACAATCAATCACCTCACCTTTTATACATATATAAGCTGGACTTTCCGTTTGCTTTCTATTTGCAAGTGGGAACACATTTAAGCTGCTATGCAAGCGCAGAAGTGCCTTTTGGAAAGTCGGCAAAGGCATTCCTATTATCAATTGCACCCTGGGCTTCCAGGATTCCTGTATTATTAAAGCCTACCGAATGTGATCCTACAGGGTGCCGCTACTTTTGCCTTGATCTAGCAATGCACTTAAGCATATTGGTGGGATCTATTCACAAATAGTACTTATATGCCAACGCGCTAGGCTTTCTATAATTATGAGCTGCAACTGACAGGGTGACAGAGCAATGTGAAGAAGCAGTTAGAACCGAGGATCACCCCAGCAGTAAGGAATAGAAACCTTCAGGTTTTTTTTTTTAAAACAATCTGAGAGTTGTTTCGAAGATTGCACTTACAAGACAGTCCAAAATCTGAAAGGATGAGGAACAGCTCTCGTGAAAGGAAATGAATATTTAAGTGGAATTTGCTTATTTATTTTTCAATGTTAATGGCTTTCAATTTTCTGTTATTGTAGACTGCTTTACTAAGTTGGATCAAGTAGTTTGCATAGGAAGGTAAGGGTCATTCTCCTCCTTTTACATTGGTACAGTGAGCTGAGATGACTTGACCAAGCTCTTATGAGATGGCTTAACAGATCACAGCATAGCCAGGCTTTGAATCCTAAAGAAAGGCAAGTGAATAATAGTTCTTGTGTGACAAACACACTATGAAAGAAAGGAGCGTTCAGTGATGCATTTTATAGGGGACACAAACTAATGAACGTTTGTTAAATGATACTGCAGATAGGATGGTTCTTGAGCAGAGCATAGGTACCTGGGTAAATTTAATGTTTTAGAAGACATATAGGTTATAAATATACATACTTATACATTACCATACTATATATATAGTAATATATACTACATATAGTAACAAATATGTTACTATTTATACGCAATCATATATATATATATAGTGTTTAGATTCTGTGGAAATCCTCAATGAGGCAGCCTGGGTAGGAGTTCACAAGATGTCTGTGCCTACCTCCGATTTGAAGAACTTAAATTTTTTTGAGGAACTTGATTTTAGTTAATTATGTTAGAAAAGTTTACTAACCACTTGTAAAGCAATCACTTATATTTAGCTAAGTAATTCTGATATCAAAAACAGTGTTATAGAATATTGCTTGAAGACTGCTTTAGTGCTTTATAATTGGCAGATGTTCTTAATTCTCCAGCACACCAGCCAACCCCAGTGGATTTTTAGGGTGAAAAAACCGTTGGGGTTGCAATATCTATGCTAATCATTTCTGTAATGACACGGACAAGAATCTAAAAAGCAGCAGTTAATTTACCTTTCTGTTCCTCCTGTGAATAGAGCTGGTCATTCATTTTTAAAATTCTTTTAAAAAATGGAAATGCTGGTTTTTATCTCAATCAAAATTAAAAATATTTCGACTTGTGAGTGAGAAAAGAAGTGGTGAGTGGGACTGACTTGGTCTGTAGGTCAAATTAGTAATGCACATCAGTTAAAACAAGTGTCCTAACCATGCACCTGCTGCTATGGCTTCCTTCATTATCTTCTACCAAAGCTGTTCTGTTCTGTGTAAATAAATATATATTAGACTTCAGAGAGAGAGACTGAATCAGGCAGAGAAAGGAGGAAGGTGTAGATATGTCACATGCTATGTGAATACCTTCCACTTGGGCTGAATACTCAAAATCCCAAGCCCCAAACTCAAACCCCTTTTTTGAATACTCAAAAGTAAAAGAAGAAAAACATGTGCTCCAAACCTCAGGGAGCAGAATTTGTTAGGCTGTGCACTGTGGCAGTGACAAAAAAAGGGGAGGGAGAGAAGAAATAAGAATGGCACCAGGAAAAGGGAGACAACCGCTAAGAAAGACAAAGCAAAACAGCACGAACAGCGAGGCAAAGGGCGGGGAGGAATTTTGTAGAGCATTATTGAAGGATGGATTTTTTTCTGTCTCTTCTTCACACTGTGGTCCCCTGTGTCTCCCTCCTCCCTCTCTTGTGATGTGTTTTCATCATGATGTGGCAACTAGAGAGGGATCTTTCTATACCAGTTTACTTTTTTGGCATGTTTAGCACAAGAAGTACTCCTATATCTTCTTCTGGTTAACTTGATAAACTAATTAGTGCTTGTTCAGTTATACTGAACTCCATGCTTGTTGGTTTGTGGTTACATACTATCAAACCCTAACACCTGACAGAAAGCAAGGACATGGATTGAAGCAACTTTATTTCTGATCTACCTGTCATTTTTGGGTCCAACTCTTAACATTTCTATTCCATTAATATTGTAGTTTCTGGACTGAATGAATATGAAATCTAATCTGTGCTCTCCAGAGGAAATCACTGTAACACTTGAACATGTTACTGTTGAAGAGATTTGGGTCAAATATTGATTTTTTCCAGTATGCCAGTATCAATCAGTGTATTTTAATTTAATTCAAAATACAAGGAACCAAGAGTTCATGGAAACTAGAGTTATACTGAGATGGACTCATTTTCTGAGGGCTGCTATCTCTCGGTCTGCTGACACAGTGAACAGCAGAGATAATTCAGTACTTTAAGGAACAGCTAGGCTGGTGGGTTGAGATAGTCTGTATTTATACTCATTCTGATAAAACTGAGAAGCAATCTGTTAAGTGAAGTCTCTCCAGAGGAGCCTGGGCAAGGTGGTCTTCAGTGAGTAGTGTTAAAGCCTGAGGGACTGGGTTGGGGTGGTAGAACTGGTGGAGGGAACTGATTTAGTAGTGTATTATTATGGTGCACATTAAAACAAGGGTATATGTCAGAGATGCCTAATCTAGAATATCTCTAGCAGTGAACCTTAGAAAATAGACCAGCCATGACAAACTCCAGTTGTAAATAGAGAACGAAAGCAAGTCGTGTTGCTGAATGTGTATTCCTACCCAGACATTTAATACTCCAGTAGAACTATGGGATTCACAGAAGTGATGGACTCCTCCGGACATGGAGCTGAATTCCAGATGATTTCTGTATATTTACTACTGGGATTTCTGGATAGTAGAGGGAGAAGGTTAAAGAGATGTGAGAATAGATTTCATTGATTAGCTCATGGGGGAGAAATTAGGAAATATGGCCCAAAATTGTAGATACACAAGTTTGAAGGTTTTGAGCCATTATCTAAGATACAATGGTTTGGTCTGAAAGAGGTGAAAGGAACTTCTATATTGGTTCACATATCTCCTGTGAACTTGTATATTTGTTGTTTCTGTAATTGAAGCAGATTTTCTAGGGTCTAATGTTGTGTGCAGAGTCCAACCCTCAGCGCAAGGATTCTAATAATCCTGGCAGCAGATTGATTTTCAATAACTAGAGTTCAGATTATGAAATCCCTTCTTTTGCTAACAAACACCTGCTCCTGCAGACAGATTCATTGAGACTAGTGGAATTACTTGAGAGAGTGTTCACTAATCTCAGTGAGACTTCCACAGTCTTGGTCCACTTTGAGTAGTTAGATTTAATTGTGTTTGAAAAGGAATGGAGCCAAAACAAAGTACAGGGGGGAAGAAATCTCAGTGGTTCCTATGGATATGCCTTCATAGTAGGTGAAATCCACATTCTTATCTGAGGTTTACCCCAAATCCCCCCCTGCTATTCACATCCCCTTAAATTCTTGCCTGCCTGTCCATTGAATATTGACATATTTGCTCAGACAAAGCTATAGGATAAAATCTGTGCTGTGCTTTAAGAATGGTTGTAGCCCATCTACTTTGCAGTGAGCGTGTAAGTGAAACTCACTGTTTCCCCAATTATATTCTATACCTGTGAATTCCGACCTTTTTCCTTCCTTCTGCACCAGAAACTACATGCATATGGGTTTGCATATGGTTACCATTTAAATCCTCATTTCAGATGCTCTGCCTCATATCTGACCAGCAGGATCTGTCTCGGCCCAGAAATAAATAAACAAAAACCCAACTGTTTGAGGTTGGTGATTGCTGACCAGAGCACTCTTAAGTCAGTCATGATGATACTCATACGTAAAGAATGTGAATGACTGCCCACCTCTGAAGGAAAGACAAAAATTGATCTGTGCAGTAGGCACACATAAACACATCTTGAAATATTTTATCTATGCCATCTAATTTAGAAAGCTGAGTTGGAAGCCTGAGTTCCCAAGTGGAACATCCAGAAGGAGAGAAGCAGCAAATGAGCCAGAGGGGGGGCGGGGAAAGAGTTGAAAGGGAGGACAGGGCAGAGCTGAAAGAGGAGGAGAGGCTAAGGGGTATCAGGGAGT
Organism: Calonectris borealis; assembly: GCF_964195595.1. Taxonomy (NCBI): domain Eukaryota; kingdom Metazoa; phylum Chordata; class Aves; order Procellariiformes; family Procellariidae; genus Calonectris; species Calonectris borealis. The sequence goes on from NC_134314.1 coordinate 20,557,653, forward strand.
GCGAGAGGGAGATAGATTGGTGGAGCCGCACCCTACCGTCCCTGAGGCAAGGGCAGCACATGGAGGCTCCACAAGAAGCGGAGGATCCCCTGCCCTCTTGCCACCAGGCAGAAGGAGGGGACTCAAGCGACGGGGGGGGGAATGGACACAGGTCCCTGCTCGAGGCGCCAGGCGAACCCCCGCCCGGCCTCCCCCACCTCAACCTTCCCAGTTGCCCTTACAGAACAGATACAGGGCTCTGGAACTTGAGGGCCAGACAAACAAGGACGCAGATGAAGGCCCATCCAGGGGGTTGCCCGAGGCAAGGCAGCCAGCCCCACACATTACGACTGCCTCCGCTAAGAAAAAAAAGGAGGGTAATTGTCATTGGTGATTCCCTTCTGAGGGGGACCGAGGGCCCAATTTGCCGGCCAGACCCATCCCACAGGGAAGTCTGCTGCCTCCCTGGGGCCCAGGTTAAGGACGTTACTGGGAAGCTCCCTGGTCTCGTGCAGGCCTCCGATCACTACCCGCTACTGGTTATACAGGCTGGCAGTGAGGAGGTTGCAGAGAGAAGTCCCGAAGGGATCAAAAGGGACTTCAGGGCACTGGGGCGACTGGTGGGAGGATCGGGAGCACAGGTAGTGTTTTCCTCGATCCCTTCAGTGGCAGGGAGGGATACTGAAGGGAACAGGAAAACTCATCGGATCAACACGTGGCTTAGGGGCTGGTGCCATCGGCAGAATTTTGGCTTCTTTGACCACGGGGAGGTTTACACGGCACCGGGCCTGCTGGGGACAGACGGAGTTCAGCTGTCTCACAGGGGGAAAAGGATTCTCGCGTATGAGTTGGCGGGGCTCATTGAGAGGGCTTTAAACTAGGTTCAAAGGGGGAAGGGGATATACAGAAGAGTCTAGGGGCGGCACGCCAGCGTCGGGGGCGAAATCGGCAGCCCAGCTCAAGTGCATCTACACCAATGCACGCAGCATGGGCGGCAAACAGGAGGAGCTGGAAGCCATTGTGCAGCGGGGTAGCTATGACTTAGTTGCCATCACAGAAACATGGTGGGATGAATCTCACGATTGGAGTGCTGCAATGGATGGCTATAAGCTCTTCAGAAGGGACAGGCAAGGAAGGAGAGGCGATGGGGTAGCCCTGTATGTCAGGGAGTGCTTCGACTGTCTAGAGCTCAATGATAGTGATGATGAGGTCGAGTGCTTGTGGGTAAGGATGAGGGGGAAGGCCAACAAGGCAGATATCCTGCTGGGGGTCTGTTATAGACCACCTAGCCAGGACGAGGAGGCAGACGAAATATTCTACCAGAGGCTGGCAGAAGTTTCACAGTCGCTAGCCCTTGTTCTCGTGGGGGACTTCAACTTTCCGGACGTCTGCTGGAAATACCACACGGCAAAGAGGAAACAGTCGAGGAGGTTCCTGGAGTGTGTGGAAGATAACTTCCTGACGCAGCTGGTAAGCGAGCCTACCAGGGGAGGTGTCTCACTTAACCTGCTGTTCACAGAGAAGGACTGGTGGGAGATGTGGTGATTGGAGGCTGGCTTGGGCTTAGTGACCATGAAATAGTAGAATACTCAATACTTAGTGAAGTAAGGAGGGAGGCCAGCAAAACCGCTACCATGGACTTCCAGAGGATGGACTTTGGCCTGCTCAGGACACTGGTCGAGAGGGTCCCTTGGAAGACAGTCCTGAAGGGCAAAGGAGTCGAGGAAGGCTGGATGTTCTTCAGGAAGGAAGTTTTAAAAGCGCAGGAGCAGGCTGTCCCCATGTGCCGTAAGAAGAATGGGAGGGGAAGACGACAGGCCTGGCTGAATGGGGAGCTCTGGCTGGGACTCAGGAAAAAAAGGAGTTTATCCCCTTTGGAAGAAGGGGCAGGCAACTGTAGAAGAGTACAGGGATCTCGTTAGGTCGTGCAGAGTGGAAATTAGAAAGACAAAAGCCCAGCTAGAACTCAACCTGGCCACTGTGGTGAGAGACAAAAAAAATGCTTTTACAAGTATATTAATGACAAAAGGAGAGCCAAGAAGAATCTCCATCCTCTATTGGATGCGGGGGGGTGGAGGGAATGTTGCCACCAAGGACGAGGATGAGGCTGAGGTACTTAACACCTTCTTTGCCTTGGTCTTTAATAGTCAGAGTAGTTATCCTCAGGGTACTCAGCCCCCTGAGCTGGAAGACAGGGATGGCGAGCAGGATAAACCCCCCATAATGCAAGACGAAGAGGTTAACGACCTGCTATGCCACCTGAACGCTCACAAGTCTATGGGGCCGGATGGGATCCACCCGAGGGTACTGAGGGAGCTGGTGGAGGAGCTTGCCAAGCCACTCTCCATCATTTACAAGCAGTCCTGGTTAACAGGGGAGGTCCTGGACGACTGGAGGCTCACCAATGTGACGCCCATCTACAAGAAGGGCCAGAAGGAGGATCCGGGGAACTACAGGCCGGTCAGCCTGACCTCAGTGCCAGGGAAGATTATGGAGCGGTTCGTCTTGAGGGCACTCACGAGCCATGTCCGGGACAACCAGGGCATCAGGCCCAGCCAGCACGGGTTCATGGAAGGCAGGTCCTGCTTGACCAACCTGCTCTCCTTCTATGACCAGGTGACCCGCCTAGTGGATGAGGGAAAGGCTGTGGATGTGGTCTACCTGGACTTCAGTAAAGCCTTTGACACTGTCTCCCACAGCATTCTCCTAGAGAAGCTGGCAGCTCACGGCTTAGACAGGTACACTCCTTGCTGGGTAAAAAACTGGCTGGACGGCCGAGCCCAGAGAGTTGTGGTCAACGGAGTTAAATCCAGTTGGCAGCCGGTCACAAGCGGTGTTCCCCAGGGCTCAGTTTTGGAGCTGGTCCTGTTCAATATCTTTATCAACAATCTGGATGAGGGGATCGAGTGCTCCCTCAGTAAGTTTTCAGATGACACCAAGTTCGGTGGGAGTGTTGATCTGCTGGAGGGTAGGAAGGCTCTGCAGAGGGACCTGGACAGGCTGGATTGATGGGCTGAGGCCAACTGTATGAGGTTCAACAAGGCCAAGTGCCAGGTCCTGCACTTCGGCCACAACAACCCCAGGCAACGCTACAGGCTTGGGGAAGAGTGGCTGGAAAGCTGCCTGGAGGAAAAGGACCTGGGGGTGCTGGTTGACAGCCGGCTGAACATGAGCCGGCAGTGTGCTCAGGTGGCCAAGAAGGCCAACGGCATCCTGGCCTGTATCAGAAATAGTGTGGCCAGCAGGAGTAGGGAGGTGATTGTGCCCCTGTACTCGGCACTGGTGAGGCCGCACCTCGAATCCTGTGTTCAGTTTTGGGCCCCTCACTCCAAGAAGGACATGGAGGTGCTGGAACGTGTTCAGAGAAGGGCAATGAAGCTGGTGAAGGACCTGGAGCACAAGTCTTATGAGGAGCGGCTGAGGGAACTGGGACTGTTTAGCCTGGAGAAGAGGAGGCTGAGGGGAGACGTCATTGCGCTCTACAACTACCTGAAAGGAGGTTATAGCGAGGTGGGTGTTGGTCTCTTCTGCCAAGTAACTAGCGACAGGACAAGAGGAAATGGCCTCAAGTTGCGCCAAGGGAGGTTTAGGCTGGACATTAGGAGAAATTTCTTGACTGAAAGAGTGGTCAGGCCTTGGAACAGGCTGCCCAGGGAAGTGGTTGAGTCACCATCCCTGGAAGTATTTAAAAGACGTGTAGATGAGGCCCTTAGGGACATGGTGTAGTGGGCATGGTGGTGTTGGGTTGGTGGTTGGACTCGATGATCTTAGAGGTCTTTTCCAACCTTAATGATTCTATGATTCTATGATTGTATGATTCTATGATTGTATGAAAAAATACTTCATGATTAAAGGTAATTGTTGCAGCTTACTTTAACACAGTATTTCATAAAGAAGTGTTTTGAGTTGTCCTCTGGACCCTCCACTGGTCTTGTACAGGAGGTCAAGATTCCTAATTCAGAGGTGTAGGGACCTGGGCAAAATTTGGCACTGTGCATCCTGCCAAGGGCTTCAAGACACCTCTGAAAAGGCCAGCACGCTTTTCAGTAGCAACCCCTTATCTGTTGAGTCACGACCCTGATGTGGTTCTTGCAGCACAAATTTATCTGCGACTCCAAGGAGATTTCTTTCCTCCCCACTGACTTCCTACTGATCACTGACTCTTGTGGTCTTGCTGTCTTGTAATAATGAAAACTAGAGCAAAGTGTCCTTTCAGTGCATGCACCCAGGTCTAGAGTTATTGCTTTATTCACTGCAACTGATTCTATGATTCTATGATTCTGTGAACTTCATTCACTGCAACTTCACATAGACCTGTCCTGCTCTTTTATCCTGATATTTTTGCTTTTGTTCTGTGTACTCTCAATGCAAAGCCCAGTGTCATGCAAATGCCTGTATTTAGTGAGAGCACACAAATGTATATGGATGGTAAAGAGGCTTCAGTTTATTTCAGGACAGAAGAAATAGGGCTTGGTGTAAATTCTGAAAACCACAGCAATGGGCAAGTCTGGCAAATGAGCATCTACCAAGAGTTTGCACAATCTTTCCTTACTGTTCCATGTACCCTCATCCACAAACTTCGGGGCTGCTCTCTCTTTCAGATGAAGATCTGGGGTCAACACTGGCGAGTCCCATAGCAGGAGGAGGAAGAAAGAAGAAACAGACCTGACATAACCTGATAACCTGGAAGTTATGTTGGGCAAGATACTGAGGATCTACTGGAGATGAATCTATGGGAGAAAGAAGCAGCAGAGTCAAAGTCACAGACCAGTAAATGGCTGCCACTATCTTTGTGACTGTTACTGAAGAAACAGCAGCAAGAGTGGGAACATTTCCTAGATAGTAATCAATATAATAAGTGCTAGAAAAACTACTATACTGTTATATTCTGAGTCACCTCAGATGGAGTTGCAGGGAGATACTAGGGGCTTTCCCTTTGACTACCATTCATCCCCTGCCATGTATGATCCAAGACAGATTTACACATGTGAAAAATTTAAGAGTGGAAGTAAAAGTTTATTCCAGCTACATCTGAACTGATTGTGAAGCTTGTGATCCATTTCCCTTGCATTTTTCTGTTCATAAATCTATTATTTTGGCAGACTCGTATGCTGTTATGCTTACAGCACTGTCCCAGACAATGCAAAAATACCAGGTACAGTACTGAATGAAAATGTCTCTTGATGTTTGTCGTACTTCAGATCCTTCTGTTTTCTGGCTATATGGCAGACCTGATCTGATTTCCCTTTTGCACCAACTTTTTCTCCTTCTTCTTCAACTCACCCCCGATCTTTTCTTCCTTGGAGTTTTATTCCATTGCCTTTGTGAGGTTTGGGCCAGTCGCAGAGTTTTTCAATGTACCTTTTCCACCTGGCAAATGGTCTTATACATTTCAACTAGCTGGTCCTTCTTTGCAGAGTACATAAGGCAATTCTTGGGTAAGGTCTGATAAGTTTCCTGCACTGTTGCTGCATGGCTTTACCTTCACTGGTTAGTCAAATCACACCCCCACAATTCAAGGGTAGGTGAGTCAACTTTTTATTTCTGGTCATTTGACCTTGCCCACTACTGAAAGACGCAGAAGGTCCCTCTACTTTAGGTTCAGATGAGCACACATTTTGGCATAGGCATCATGCAATTTAGTCCCTAAGGAACCTAAGCTCCCGAAGGGTCATTGGAGCCTCCAGAATAACGAAGGAACTGGAGGATGCAGAATGTGAAGGATAAATTAGTTGGAAAAATAGGAGGGGGGGAAGGAGGAGGTTGTTTGCCACAGACTCCTAAACAGTGCTGCACACCAAAGAGTCTGAATAGCCCTCTGAAGGCTTGACTGACTATTCAGTGAAAGCAAGCTTCTATATCAGCACTCAGCTTAGATGCGTAAGGTTTATGCAAATACCTGCTCACTTCCCCTCTGCCCCTCGTGCCTCTTTAATAAGAAGAAAATTGATTCCCCGTTTCTGAATAAAGGTTTGTAGCTAGGAGAGAGCATGGTCTCCCTGGCTGAGTAACAGCTGGGGAAAAATGAATAGACCATATGCTGGAGAGCAGCCGCCAGAACATTGGGACAAAGCTGTGGACCACTGCCAAGCCTTGCAGCTAAAGCCACGGCAGCCAAGGCGAGGGGTGGAGGGAGACTGCTCAGAAACACACTGTCAGGGACCCAGCACTGGTCTACTTTTAGGGACTACAATGTATAAATCCTGAACAAAAGAAGGAAAAATTACTTGTTTTCAGAAAGCTCCTTTGAAAGGAAAGTCATTTACAGAAGTGGCCCTGAACACCCTTGTTAAAACTTGCCTAGTTCCCTTATGTTTTCCTTTTTTCACCTTTTCTCAGGAAAGTCTCAGGAAAGTCTAGACTGTTGCAGAGTTTTGTCTGAGGGAGTCAGTGGCTCCTGATTTCTTTATTTCATCTTTTCCACCCTTACTCCTCTTTCTCTAGAAGCCAGTTCATTACTGTTTCTCCTGTGACCTAGGCTCAGTGGCAGGATGGGGTCTGCTCAGATGAACATCATGAACAGCTATAACAATTCTGCAGCCTCTGGAAGAGCAGCTTAGTTTGCGAAGACTTTTATGCAACAGAAACCGATCTGCAATATGTTCACTCTGAAACTTTTTTACCTTCTACCTGTAAACTGATTATATATGCTAGTCTGTTCCAGGCCCACAGAGGACGCCCTTGGTGGTGATGTATAATTTTATCAGAGGTGGACTGGAGAGCTGAAGCTAATTAACTCAGTGAGCTCTGGGAGAGAAATTAGGAAGAAGAAGCAGCAACCCTCAGGCAAAAAAAAAGAGGCTCAGACCTGGACCCAAATTGTAACCCCACGAGCTGTGGGACACAACCAGGTTTTTTGTATGAAATACCACTGTGAGCTGGGACAGTTGGGAGCCGCTGGCCCATTCTATGCTTTGTGCTAAATCTGTGTTGGATGCTGCACACCTGATCAGTCTTACTCTGCGCACGTGTAAGTCCGTGACTAACTTGATAAGTGCGGAAACAAAATCTTGGCTAAGTTTTGGTTTTTAAAAAAAGTTTTAAAGTAGGGCAATTCTTTACAGAAAGAATATATGGATGTTATTAAAAACCACGCTTCAAGTTTCTAGTAAGAATCACGTTCATTATAGTCCTAATTACATTTCTTTAACCAGACAGGTCTCTTCTGAAACTTTGTACTTTAAAACAGACTATCTGCTTAGAGATACTTAAGCAAAAATAGTGAAACAGTTCACATTAATCGATTGTGACTGATTTAAGTGAAACCTAATTGCCTACATTGCTGATACTTATTTGTCTAACAAACCTAAATGAAAGCAATTGGAAAAAAAAACCTTATACAGTGTTTTACACCTTGTTGGTTATTCCTCTGTAATTAGTAATTTTAGATTCTAGATATCTAGTCCAGTGTAACTTGTCATATATTGGCTTATAATGTTTAAAGGGAAAAATAAATGAGAATATACTTCTGGAATGGCAGTGATATCTACCGAATTTCCTTTTAAATATGCACAACAAAATGGATTGTTAAAAATAATCCCCTGAGGATGGTGCCTCTTTTGTCAGTTTTCTACCAGAGTGCACCCTGCACTATGACAGAAAATTGCTCATTAATCTCCAAGGAATGACCATTTTTTCAAAATAATCACTCAACTATGCTGCCACTGTTAATTTTTTAAGCATTATGGGTGCCATTAATTGCTTGATGTAGTTGGTAACGACAGTAATCCTTTTGGAATGGGACATTAACTCCAAAACAAGTCATTAGCTTTTGTCCACATATTGTAATTAACACTTACCTTCCAGGACGTAAGCATCATGACTTCACAGAAATTGCAAAGGCCATTATGTCACTGAAGACTTGGCGACTCTCTAATATTTATATTTAGTCTCAAGGTATTATGGTGGGGTGATATTTAGGGTGAGCACTGTTTTACTAGCAACCACTTGCATTTGGAGTGGTAGACATAGTCAAGGTCAGGGATCTGATCTACGCTTTCAGCCTGGGGAGAGTTTTCCCTTCCTTTTTCCCTCCAGCTTTTTTGCTTCTTAAGATAGGGAAAAGGTATGGATGCCTCAACTGCTTCTTCTCAGATGCATGAGATGGCACCATGTTTGCTCACTTGGCAGGGACGCATTGTGCCATCTTTGGAGCAAAGCAGAGATTATTACTGAGTGTCTCTAAAAGGGATATTGAGGATTGGTTGGGATGGAAAAGACAAGAAAGAATATATTTTCCTATCTCATACACAGCATACTTTGCCTTTGCAACCTCTGCCCATATCCACTACCTCTCATCCCAGTGGGTGCTGAAATGAGAGGTGAAGAAAGAGGGAACAGCTGAACATCATGGAGTGGAAGAAGCTGCCAGAACTGGAGCTGCTTAGATGTCAATTTTGTCAAGAAAAGTCATGTCTTTGTATTAGTTTTAAGGGAGGAATGGAGGGACTGATTTTCAATGTCTGTTCCTGACTGATACTTTCTTGGTAAAAGGTGTAGAATTAAGGGGTGGTTGTGCATGTGCATGGCATGCAATATGGAGCTCAAAATCTCTGCAATGGTGTCCATTTTTCCCCCAAGCTACTTTTATATGGTTCTGCTGTCACTTCTGGTTGATTATGGTATGACTTTAGACTTCATTTATTTCATTTTGCAGTCTGGGACAAAACCCAGTGTGTTGAAGTACATATATATGGGCAGAAAGGTGGGAGGGCATAACATGTATTCGGTTTTATATTTAAGAAAACAGTTCTTTCTTTAAACTATGCTTTAAAAAAAAGAACAAAAAATATAACCTGCAAAATAAATCTCTAGTAAGTGTATTTAGTTGAGATTTTTAAAAGCCCTACATGATTTAAGATATATCGTCTCCCTGAAAACCTAAGAAGTTTGTGCTTCTAGGCTGCTAAAGCATATTTGATATGCCTGTTTATATTGGATTCTTTATATTGGATTCACTGGTAGCTTAGCTCAAATTGAAGCAGAGCTTTGGTATATCATTCCTCCAGGACTAAAATGTCAGCTACTGACACAGTCTCGAATATTTTCTGTTTCTGGAATGTGCTTTCTCAGAACATTGCTTGGTGGTATCAAAGGGCACTTCCCAGTGGCATCTCCCACTGGCTGAGAAATTAGTAACCTGGAGATGCTCATAAGTCTTGCCTGCTTTGGTCAGAGATAGTAAACACTCAAGCAAAATTACACGCAAGTAATGCTCCCTGTAGACACTCCAAGGAAGGCACTGGAATTTCCTAACCCTGCAGCAAATATGCAGCTTACTTCAACAAGTCTAGCTTATCTAACTATTCTTTATCTAGTTATTCCCATACTCTGGCCTACAGGTCTTTTTTTTTCCCAATTTCCTAATACCATGGAGTGTGTAGAAAAGGCTGGTATTAAGTCTCACTACAGGTGCTTTAGCCATAAGATCATTTGTGTAATATTCTTTCGGTGATGCTGTTCTCCAGCAGTGCTTTATATTCTCTGTACACTTGGAAGTATTACAGAATTTCCACTCCCCTTTTTGAATACATTTTACCTCTTCCAGGTTTTGGGCGTTTTGCATTATTTTGACCCTTAGTTTTCCAGGCTTTTTTCAGTTGGGGCTATATTTTTGTTGTTGTTTAAAAATATATTGAATCATAAAAATGGCAGAGGTGAAGAATGCTAACACCTGAGTCAATGCAACTGCATACAGTTAAAAAGAGAAAGTGTTTTTCACTCAGATCAGAAATATTTTGGACTTCAGACTTCATTTATCCAATTTTTTAGGGATTTTGATTGCTGATACCATTTTCTGTAATAGCCATTCTGAGTTGGATGTATGTGCCATGCACTATAAATCATAGTGGAAAAGATCTAAACCATGTATATTTAAAGCTATGCAACCAAATGTAACAGGGTTTGGTAAGAGCTTATATTAAGTAGACGGCTGGCCCAGGAAGACCATTTTCACATGGCAACAATGAGTATTGACTATTGTTATTAAATATTAGGGCAGAGTTAAGGTTATTAGCTATAAAGTCAATATAAAGATTAAAACTGTGTAGATACACCTTTGAAACTAAAAGTCATTTGTCTGCATCAGTTTGTGTGTTTTTTCAGGGAAGTGCTCAGCTCTAAAAATCTTCATGGGATTATTTTCAGATTATTTGACTGGAGCTCATGAAAAGAGGCTTTATTTATTTTATGGATTTACATGCAATTTCTTTAAAATAACCTTTTTATAGGTGGCCCAGTAGATCATATTAAGCCACAGGAGAAATACTAGTTTTCTTGCTGCTTCTTTTATTCTGGAAGAGATGTAAGTGTGACTTACTGTCCTTGGTAAATGAATTTATGTTTTTTTCAGGAAGTTTGCAGCTTGCAGAAGGGACAGTGAGAGTATTTGGTAAGATACCCACTTTATCTTCTTTTAGGAATGTTTTGGGAAAGAGTTTGAAGAAAAAAAGGAAAGCATTTGGCATTGAAGTTGGGAAAACCTGAGTGGACTTTGTGAAACTGGGTAAACAACATTTTCTTTGGAGGTGATGGAAGGTATCAAACCAAGCTTTTTTCATCCAGGGGCTGCTGAGCCATTGGGCAAATAAATGGAGAATCAGAACGCAGGTTTTTTAAAGCTGTCCTTCAAATAAATTTTGTAATTTTTTAGCAGGTGTCTAAAAAGAAATAATTTCATTTTGATTTCAAAAGGACATTTTGTGTTGGATGAAACAACACTTACTTTTTTTTTTTTAAGGTTAAACAATTGAAAAATATTCTGTTCAAATTGATCTGAGTCTGTTTTATTTTTCAGTTTGGCAGCTAACTAAAAAAGTTCCTTATTCACAGTGTGTTCTGCAGACAGTCACTTTCTTGGTGGATGCGAGTTGTAAAGGCATCCACAGGTTTGCAAAGTTATTCTGGACATATCTGCATAGCCGTGCTTACCCCTAGAAAAATAACATTTGAAATGGCTGCAACGATGAAAGAAAAAAAACAGCTAGAGATTATCTACCATTACCGCTTCCATTAATAATACCATCTGTGTCAAACTGGAGGAGGCAATGTCAAGAGTGGCTCTGCCCACGCTTGCCTTTGTTGCCCGGCTCCCCTGTCATCAGTTTTAAAGAAGCTGAGGAGATGTTAAGACAATGATATTGTTCCAATTTTCCTTCTTAGCTCTAAGGAGCTTTCACATACAGCAGCACCCCTAGGGTACTTTCTTATTCTCTGAGGGAGCAGATAACATAGATAACTTGTGTTTTGACTTGGGAATTGGTTTTCCCCCCTTTAAGAGGAGTCAGCTTTAGCAAGTGATGTGAAGGTAGGAGATTTTTAGTGCAACAGCAGTGGTAGCATAACAAACATCAATCTGTGCGGAACTTGTGATGGGATGATTGCAGAACCATTGTAATTCAAGATTTCAGCAGCCTAAAGTGCAAGTCTGTTGAGACCATACTATTCCAAGTCCACAAGGAAGAGAAAATGGGACGGCAAGGATTTGGCAGAACATAGCCTGTGGTGAGAGGCTAGAGGGAATAGTCTGGGTCATTAGGTCAGTTTGATTAAAGAAATTGTATCAGGAGTATTCACACTGCCATAGAAAAGCTGAATAAACAGAAGAGGTACAATTTGCTGTAGAAGTGGAGAGCTGTGGGATCAGAGGGCTGTGGATTTGATGGGGGAGCTGAGGCTGTTGCAGATCCGTATCTGTAGGACTTGATAGTTCCACTGAACCTGGTGGGAGTTCAGAACCTGCATCACTTTTCAGGATTTGTTTTGCACCAGCTAGGTCAAGATATCTGACATGTGAGAACATGAGCTTAGTGCTGCAGACAATGTTCCCGAGTCTGTCTTGATACAAGAAAGCACCTGCCCATGTGTTTAGATCTCACTGGAGTTAAGGAGATTTGAATTCAGGTTTAAAATTAAACACGCACTTAGACTTGTTGCTGAAGGGGAATGAACTTAAGTGTTTGCTGGATTGGGGCCCAGAAGAAGTAAAGAAGCTCTTCTATGTTTTTGTTCTTCTTTTAAAATTCCCCATTCCTGCAGGGTGTGCAGCCACCATTCACCTTCACTATGAGAGAAGGGATGGTAGTTCAGTAGCCATACTGCACACCTTCAGCCCCCTGAATCAAATGCTGAACTGAAACGCTGAAATGAGCAAGAGGATGGCTTACTCTTTCCTAACCCCTGACTGTATCATTAGGGTGATAATGTTATTTAAGCCTAACGTATCACAGGGAAACAGTTTCATTGTTATCCAGTGGAGCCCCCATAACAATGTCATGGACTGAGGCTATAATGAGGAACTGTAAGATTTCAATGGCAAAAGGGATTCATTGCTAGTCCATGACCTCATGATGAAGTCATTACAATGCAGTCAGAGATATGAAGTTATTATGGGAAAACTATTTCACAGCAAGTCTATAAGGACTTTTTCGACAGTACCATTATGAAGCCATTACAATGTAAGGTTATGATGGCAAAATGGTTTCAATGAAATCCTATTATGGTTTAAAAACAGACTAAATGGTGTCAGTGGAAGTTATTCCTCTTTCTAAAACCTGAAGGAATTAAACAGACCTCTGTCTTTAAACCAAAACAAGGACAAATTAGATGTATGACTCATACTTGACCAGAAGGAGAGAAATTATAATCTCTTGTGAACAGTCAACCACAATTTCTGCTGGAGTTATCTAGGAGGAAAATAATGGTTACTGAGTTTCTGGGATCTTCTTTAATTAAGTAAATCAAAATGGAATATCATCCTTACATTACAGTTTACATTAAATAGCATTCTTCCGAATCTTCCTTGCCCTATTACAAATTAGTGTATTGCAGTTTCTCATTTTTCTTGTGGTTGTAGTGTTTCTGACTTTCATTTGCTCTGATAAGGGTAGCTGTGGCATACCTCAAAAATAAATTAAAATTCCACTGCCACTCCCAGTCTAGGATTTTGAGTGACATCTGAGACGGACTGTCAAAGTAAATAGTATATTTCAAAACTGAGTAAAAATCCCCCTAGCTAGGACTGACATCTCATCAGTAAGATGGTTATTATTTATCTGGTTTAAAATCTAGCATAATCTAATCACCTGCTCTATCACTGGTGTTGGAAGGGAATAAAATGCACATTTTAAAGTTGTTTTGGGTAATGCCACCTCGCTATGAGATAATTAGAACAATATTTCCACAGAGGAACATGCCTCTGAAGTATCTTTGGTTTTCTAGGTGGAACATCCAAATTTTTCTTGTCACTGCTGTTTCATTTTCAAGGAATAACTATGTATTTGTTGTTCAAAAAGCTCAGTTAGAGATGGTTTGATAGCACAGGGACTTGGATGTGGGATTCCATGGAGGTTGTGGTGTTAGAGTGCTCAGTGGCCATTCAGGAAGGAATGTCCTGGGCCACAAGGACAGAAAGTCTATCCTAAGACCAAGAACTCTTTTATTGGAATGAAAAATCTCTGCAAAATGTTCCAGGTTTGACAAATCTGCTTTTTTCCCCCTCTACATTAAAAAAAAAAAAAAAAGTTGGAAAATGTTTCCATGAGTTTTAGTTAATGTAAGTGTTAAATGTGCTAGAGTATTGTTATGGGTTATGAAACCTACAGTCTTAAAGGGGAATTTCAAAACCAGTTACTTAGGTGGGGGCTTTCTTTACCCTCCTCACTCAATATACATGTAAAATGATCTGGCAAACTGTCATAGAGGCCCATTCTTTTTATTACCAAACCAAACAGCGTCAAGTGTGAAACCTTGTGAATAGTAGTTGGTGTGTCCTTTTTAATCTGGCATCCATATGTTCTAAGACAGCTTGAAGTATAATCATGGGATATTTATGCATCTTTGTCTCTGAAGACTGTCACCTCTGAGGACACATTTTTGGATAGAAGGGCCAGGATTCTCTTTAGCTGCTGAAGAATCCCATCCCTTTGCAAAAACTGAGGTTGAAAGCAAAACCTTGAACAACAAGAGTTTTCCTTTTGAAAAGCAATCTCAGTGGTTTACACCAGTTTGAATTACATCTCTTGCATCCCCTTGGCAGAGACCTTAAATGGATGCTCACTGTTCTTTTTTGGAACACATGCCGTTTCTGTACAGTGACAGCAACAGAAAGTTAGATTAGCAAATGACAAATGAGCTCTATATTTCCCATTTCAGATAAAGTAGAAATTATAGATTTTTAAAAAGATTTTGGTATTAAAAACCATGACCCAGCTATCAGTTCATCAGTCAAATAAATATCATCAAATACGCTAAAGGATGTATTTTGTCTTCTGATATGTTGTAAACCAGGAATAAATAAGCTATCCCACATTTGGTAAGGAAAACCTCTGTGCAATACTGTAGAAACAAGTAATATCCCAACATCAAGCATCTCAAATTCTTCCATCCTCATTCTTTTCAACTTCTTAATAAGTTCAAAACCTGTTTGACGTCCTTGGAACAATACCATCAATCTCTTTTATCTCTGATAATGAGGAGATTATCCTGGAAAATGGTATAAATTGGATATCACAGGTACTGTGGAGCATATGGCAGAGAGAGACCTCTAAATAAGTCTATATACTGCCAGCTTAGGTCTGCCATTGATAGAATCGAGCTTGAGGTGATAATTCTTCCTGGACTCAATGATTCCTGATGATTAATTGGATGCCCGTATCACAGTCCCACTGAGGTGGATGCTGGGAGGGTGTACTGCCTCAGGCACTGTTCAGCACAGAGACTGCTTGTGTATATTTATGTCATGCAACATCCAAGATAATGTGAAAAGTGGCATGCAGCAAAACGTAGGACGGATGGGCCCGGTCACATCTCTAGGTCATGCTGCTATTGACAGGTCATAGTCCTTGCCTGAGAACAAATATCTACAAAGATGCTTTTCAGATACTTTGTCCTCCTCACCCTTTATGAGCAGTAACCTCATAGTTGCAGCACTTGCCAGGGGAGTGAAGTCTTAGTTTCAGTTTTAACTTGGATGAGAGAATTCATATCCCCTATCTCTTTCTGGCTCTGAAGAGTGCCATGTAGCATAGTGCAGTAGCTGTGTGGTCTCTCCATCCACTTCCACTGGGCTGCCGCAGTTGGTTTGCAGCTGGCAGGGCTTGTGAGCTGCTGACTGGTGGATGAGAGGGGACGTGGACATCAGGCTTTAGACATCATCTGCCTGTAGACTGCAAATGATGGAGACACATTTTCTAATGGTTCATACTTCTGTGATCCATCAATATATCACTACCCTGCTCTTTCTTCACTGCATTCAGCTGATGGGCTAATGGCAAAAATTATTGTCATTACTCTTTTACATTTTGTTCTGCTTTTTTATTATTCCAGGGTCATCCATCACTCCTTGTCCTCTTCTGCTCCAATGGTGACTGTTATCTTTGTTTAATCAACAAATTTCATGACCATCATCCTCCTTTTTTCCCCTCTAAAAGTCATTAATGAAGATATTAAATAGGATCTGTCTTATTAAATAAATTTACCCTTAGCAAATTCTGCTATTCCTCTCTCTCTCTCTTTGGCTTGGTAACATCCCTTTCAAATGAACCTGGAAGAAAATGCAGATGAAGTGAAATCACTGTGTTGACCAACTTTACAGACTTCACAGCAATCCATACATATTTCAATTTGAAGAACAATTTCCTACATGATGCTGAAATCCATATATGTTAGATGACTGCCTCTTCTTTGCTTGAAAACAAGAACATTGTAATCATTTTGAAAAATAGTAGGCTCCATTCTGGTCATCATTACTTCTGTTGGTGACTTAATGGAATATTGTCTTGATACCCAGTTTGACCATTGTAATTTGACTAGTGTTTTCACATGACAAGTAGGATAAATACAACTCATGATTTCTTTAAAAAGAAAAAGGTTGGCTAGAGTGGGGGGCAGAGAGAGAGACACAGAGACTGGTATATGTGAAAAATCACTTACAAAAGTTTCTGAAGGAAATACTAATTTCTCTACTTTATGGATCCATTCTTAAAATGTTTGATATAATTTAGTACAACTTACAGCAATATCTGTTTTGATGCTAAACACCATAAACATACATTACTATCTGATGGAACTTTAGACTTCCCAGGTTTCCAAAGTCTTGACTCTTTGTTATTTTTTTCATCAATATTGTTACTTAGAAATAATTTCAGGGAGCTGGTTATCTCTGTCTCTCTCTAAAATGTGGGCTGGATACAATTTCCTTTCCTTGGTGGACCACAGATTGCTTCCAACTTAGACACCTGAGTTTCTGTTGAGGCATGCAGAGGGATGGTGACCATCCCCATCCTGTTGTAACACACACGGTCAGGATGAAGTAGTACACCAATGGGTTAGGAGGCATGCTGGGTCACCACAGTTTAAGACATGCTTTAGCCATATGTATAGAAAGTTTAAAGACTTAGTTAATGGAAGTTGGGCATTATGAATTCTCTTCTTACTTGCTTTGCAATAATGTTAGCACATGCATAACTTGCTCAATGACAGCCGGTGTTCAAAGCTGCCATTTGGAGCGCATTTGCAGTAGATCTTTTTTTTCTTTCAGTTCCCGAGTAACAGCAGCTAAAGGAAATGTAAAAGTGAAACAAAAAAATAGGTTGTAACTTGCAACAAACACATGGGGAGCATCTAACCTTTACAAACACAGAAAGAACCTTCAGCCAATTGGCAGTTGGTTAATGAAAAGTCAAATTCTTTGATGAACACCAATATTATAATTTTGAAAAGCGTCATGAGACTGGAGTAACAAGCACCATTGTGTTAATGTTATCAGTAGCCTTTGGGGAAGAGAAATAAGATACACTGGATCGTTAGAGTCACGGTCATCCATCACTCACATGATACACATCACACATGATACACAACATTCACATCATACACATCTTCTTAGAGTCACATCCTGATCTGACATCAATCACGTTTCCTTACATATTTTCCTGACCATATCGCATGCTTTTAAAAAGAGTGATTCTAAATAAATTTGCAATTTAAATTAGCAAGGACAGCAAAAAACTTTTTGGTTATACACTCCTCCCCAGGGCTTTGTACTTTTGCTATGGCAATGCTTCAGAAAGACACCTCTTCAATACTAAATTTACATTGAAAAATATTATTTAAATACATAAACATTTCCTCTTACTGCATCACGGTAATGCTACGGTTTACTTTAGCTGATTCTTCTCTGAATATTTGTTTGTGTAGAGGACAGCTGGATTATAGAGATATTTCAGAAAGTTTTTAATTCATAGAGCAATTGTATATGGGTATTTCCTTTTTCAATTTCCCGACCTCTTTTCTCTTCCCAAAGGGCCAAGAGGGTGACCTCTAGGAAACCAGGGCAAAAAATACCCTGTTGGAGAACAGAGCTCTGTACAAACTCTTTGAAAGAATCTGTCACACAGAAAACGCAGGATCCACAACTGCATAACACATTCAGAAGAATTTGGTTTACTTTACAAAAATGAGAAATGCAAACTAGGTATTTTAAAATATATACTAAACAAAGCTGAGACCAGATAAAACTAGTGAAACATTTTCAAATGGTGTGTCTCAGAACTATAGAGGTATAATGAATGGAGTTCTCTTAAATCTTTCTCATTATTATTATTATTATTATTATTACTACTACTACTACTACTATTATCAATCACTGTTCTAGGCAGTGTCCAGTACACATGGAGATAAGTTCTGTCCTGAAGAGCTTGTGCTTTGAACTACTCTCTGGAAGAACACAGAGAAAAATCTAGATTTTAGCAATACTTCCATGTAGTTCTAAAGGTGCTGTTTATGTTCATCATGGCAGAAATCAGCTTACTAAGAGGAAAAGTGGCAGTAAGGGCATGAGACAGGGAAGGTGTTCCATGTCTGGGCAGTGTGGAAAACAGCAGTCAAAAGCAAAGACAGGCAGTAGGCTCTCAAAAGTGACATTGCCCGGGAAGATCTGTGTGCACATGTACAAATGGACTGAGGGGAAAGTCTACGGTATAAGCAGTGGCAGAATTACAAAGGACCATAACAAAAATTTTACAGTGTGACCTTTTGGAGGAGGAAAATATGTTAGTATTTATAGGAGGAAAGACTGCTAATGTTCTAGGTGGGCTGGCAGAGATGACGAGGATGCCAGAAATATCGAAGGTGGAGACAGTTCTAAGTACCATTCATGGACTGGGGTCCAATCTGACTAGGAAGAGAGAGAGTAATATGATTTGGATATTGCTTGTCCATGACAGATCCAGAAGAAAGAAGTAAAAAATTGCAGTTGGACTAGATAATAATTTTAGGTCCTATCCTATTCTATCCTATCCTATCCTATTCTAAAGATCAAGGTCATATCAGGGAGAGGAAACTAAGGAAGAGGAAATGTACAGGAAAGATGCATAAGCTCCAGGTTAAACTATTAAATGTCAGCTATTAGCAAGTATCCATGGAAAACTGTAAAAGAGAGAAGCTACAGGGCAAAACAGGGAAGAGGGTGCAGAAGTGGACTGTGACTCAGCAGCACAGAGTGACCAGAGCAATATATGCGAAGGGATGAAATAGCCAGCGGAAACCAGTGCTCCAAGGATGTAAGGACCACTATCAATAGAATGGGGTTAATGGACTAGCACATGTTTACAAGGGCTAAAGCACAGACACTTTGCAGAGTGTCATTATATCATTTTGGCAGGACCTAGTCCAAACAAGGATTGGATTTGTTTTGATTTCTAAATTGTAAGCCTTACCATTAGTTAAGAGTCTTTTTTATTAAAAGGGGATAAGACACTTACTTTGTCCATTTTTTTTTGTCCCCATACATACACCAAAATCCACAGTTGTGAATCTCTTCCTCAGCACTTTTGTCACTAAATGGTAAAGGCTTGAATGTTCATTTTTTATGAAAACATTATGATTTCTACATGTCTGTTCATCATATTTTCTATATCTTAGTATGTATAACTTTTGATGGTATTATTTCTTCCATGTAGTGCAAATGCACTTAATCCTCAGAAGAATTTTAGATTAGCTAGATAATTTACTTTGTTCATGAAGAAACAAAATGATGTTTGTGTAAAAGTTCATGAACAGAGCAAATGCTGTATTTCTAAACTCAGAAAGTGGGTATTTCATAAGGATTTCAGCAAATAATTTCATCTCAGTTCTTTCAGGCATATAGTGATTCTTCTGTTGAATAAATGATGGAATTATTGGCTTCCCTGCCATGCCTTAGCTGGTATCCTGTGGTTTGTCTAGTTTGATTCATGCTAGGAATCTCCAAATATAGTCACGGTACCCAAGTTTCAAGCAAAACAGGTAATTTTTTTCCAGTTAGAGCACTTTATTACGGAATGAAAAAATATAATGAAAAAAGCAAAACACTTTTGTATATACCACTGGGTTAGAAATACTGTGAGGCTGTTGCTGTCTGGGACAAGAACTTTCAAATCAGAAGGCATATTCCCTTAGTGAGGCATGGAGATTTGTTAAATGAAACATGTTGAATATTAAAATATGCTTAAAATGCATGTTAATGAAACCCTTTGTCTCACTGTGAGCTTTCTGGAATAGCAGAGACTACAGCTCTTTCTACTTTCCCAAGTCCTGCAGTAAAACCTGAAGTGTCAGGGGCAACTACTTGCAGCTTTGTCCTCCTCTGATTCCAGCTCTTCTTGAAAAATCTAAAAAAAAATTTAATCTCTATAGATGTTATCTAGGAGAAGTGAAAACTGAAGAATTATGGAAACCAAAGAGATGTTTCTCACTCCTACATTTGGATTATTCCCTTTTCAAACTGATATATTCTGATATGTTCTGATATTTTTCTATCACATCTTTCCTTTCTCATCTCTCTTACAAGCTGAAGTATCTTATTTTATTTAAAATGCCCTCCTATGAAGGACTTCCCATATTGTAATCTTTCTGTTGCCCTACACTATTCTTTTACAGGCTCCACTTTATCTTTCTTGGGATGACCAGTACTGGGTCCAGTGATCAAAATGTGGGCACACCACGCATCAGCACAGTGGCTTTATGATGTTTCCTGTTTTGCTTGCTACACCTTTCCAATTAATTCCCTTTTTAAATAGCAGCTTCTTCATTTGTTGGCTGCTGTCCACTGAGCTGTCATTTTCAAAGAACTGTCTTAATTTCTTCTCATAAAATGTAGTATTTCACTGAGGAACTTGTTACTATAGCATAGTACAGATACCATAAATTTACATGAATTAAAAAAATAATTAAACAAATTCCTGAAAGAAAAATTCATCAATGGCTATTAAATAATGCAGAGGGAACGTTGCTGGTTCAGGAGATTATGCATCACAGATTGTCAGGAGCTGGGAGAGTATGCTGGAAAAGGACCATTAACTGTCTTTTCACACTTCTCTCTAAACTTTTGTTATTGGCCTCAGTCAGGTAGAATATTAGGCTAGATGGACTTGACTCAGAAAGGCCATTCTTATGCCATGTTCCTGAGCAGCGGTAGTTAATATATAAGTGCTGTTTTTCCCATGCTGATGATTTTGCATTTGTCAGTGTTGCAGTTCAGCTGACAGCCCACTTGCTGAAGACCTGGAGACCTTTTGAAAGCCTCTGCTGTAGGGTTAGTGAACTTATCGTCATCCTGAAACTTTGTCACTATCAATGATCTTTTACAGGCCGTTTACACGTATATTGAGCCACGCAGCCTCTATCGTAGCTCCCTGGGAGACTACCTTAGTAAAATTCCTCCAGTGTGTAACTGGTCTTTTATTTCTGATCATTTTCCCCCATCATTTCAAAAATAATTTTTGTATGCAAGGTTTTTCCCTTGTAATGTGTGGCAGTTCATTTTCTTTAAGAGTCTCTGCAAATGGACATCTTCAGGTCCTTTTGTATCATCTTGCTCCACCCACTCATTGCTCCTTGAAAGAACTTTAATCAATTTGTGAGACCTGACTCATAGTACAAAAGTCAATTAGATGCTTACCCGTTGTATTGTATTTGAACACGTTTTCTAATTCTGTGCTTTCTTCTCGGTGTAACCACTTTACTTAGCATGAAAATTGGTATGTGCAATTTCCAGTTCCTCCGAGATCACTAAAAAAATTGGCATCATGTTTCGGTGCCAAAGCTAATGTAAATATTAAATTACAACTCACAATACCCAGATTTTTAAGAAGGCGTGAATGAGTACATTCTGGGCTGGTCTGTTCTGGGACTCCCTCTGCTGACCCTCAGCCTTGAAGCAGTTCTTTAGCATATTCCTCCTGCAGAGAAGGGCTGCAAAATGGAAACCTTTTGTATAATGAACAGTAATACAAACCATTCATTTAACTAGTCTGTTACGGTCTTGTCTTCTTTTACCTCGCCTTGACACTTTGATCACAAGTGGGTGACCATTGGCAAGCTTTCTACTTCTGTGTTGGGAAAGAGGTGTTTTTTCATACTCTTTATGCCTTTAACAGGTTGCATTCTTAATCTTTTTGGCTTTCCTTATGGCTGTTCTACTTTTACATTTCTAGTTTATTCTATTTCCTATTTTCCTTCTTCAGACAAAGCTTCTATTTTCAGCAGGATGTCTTCTTACCACCCTTCTGTGATATGTACATGTGTAGGGCTGAGGGAAAAAGACTTTTAAAATCTTTTTGCTACATAGCGTGCTTTCACTGTGATGTTTTGAAACAGTCTCCTTTGTTTTATCCTTCAGCTACTTTTTTTGTGCCTTCAGTGGACTTCTTTATTTCTATGCAATTCCCTATTTTTAATTTTAATGCTGTTAGACTGAGGGTGGTTCTTTTTTCTTTTGCACTCTTACGAGGATGCTGAAGTTCACCTTGATGTCACAGAACAATTCTTTGGCAACGACTTCCTAAACTGAGTTGCATGCTTTGTCCAGGACCACACCAAGGTTTGTGTCTTTTTTGTAGTGGCCAAAATTTCAGTCACTCTCAGTGTTTGGTCAGGTGGCTGGTGCAAAGTCTGCTTCAGAGAGTGTGGAGAGCAAATGACCTCTGTGCTGGTTCCTTGCCTAAACAGTGGCTACACAAGGAATGACTCTGTTTTGGTGTGCGGTTGGCCTGGTCATGTGAAAATGAGTTTGAGGATGGTCCAATGATGGTTGTCTTAACAGTTGCAACTGACTTATTTCTTCCTGCAGCTGTGGACTGATATTCTTCAGCAGTCCCCGTGCCAGCCCTGCACGTGATGTAGCACATCAATATGATGCATATGATGAATACTGAAACCACGTTTACAAGCTGCATTTAGTTCAAGGGATATAAGCTATTCATCCTTGCTGTAGAGGTAAGCCTTTTTGTCCTTGGGGTCTGCAAACTTGGTGCTTCTGGCTGTGGCCATTGATGAAATGTAGTTCCTTATCCCTGCAGAACAGTAGCAGTTTTTAACCCTTTGAAATGTAGAGGATATTGTGACTGTCTTACTCAGAAATCTGTTCTTGGATTGTCCCCTGGCTTGGATTATACCCTGGTACACGAAAAGTATGACTTTTTATGAGACTGTGAGTTTCCTGGATCAGGGAACATCTTTTATGGGTAATTGGACATCACTTAATAAGCATCATCGCAAACACATTAATATCATAACACGCTCTACTCCATCCTTTTGACCTTACCTACATCATGCATATTTATTCTTTCCGCTGATACAAACATTAACCTCCTATCTTGCATTAGATTCACATATTCATTCACTACTTGAGAAAACAGAGAAGGAGGAAGGGAGGGATGCAGGGAGAGAGGGAAGGAGGGAGTGATGGAGGAAGAGAGGGGCTTTTAGCATTCTGTAACTGAGCTGTCTGATGTAATGTGTTAGAGGGTATGGGTGCCAGTAATGTGCAAAGAGCTTGAAAAATGACCAGACAGTGCCAAGCCCACAGTGCATGTTGTCAGGAGGGCTAACAGTATAATAAATCAACCTTTCTAGTGTCAAGGGTCAGGCAGTTTGATGTTGAAAGCCGTTGGGCCAGCCTGATCCAGCCAGGCATATGCTATTCATTTCCGAGCCGTTAGCACTATTATGATACTAGAATCACCCTAAAGCAGTGTCTGCCCTGTGGTGCTTTGGGCTTTAAGTTAAGATCCCAAAGGGGAAAGTATCTGGGAGAAAGGAGTGAAATGCTGCTTTGCAGGTCTTATGCTTCTAGCGTAATTATTTTACTAAGCAGTACTGAGAAGAGCATGGAAAACTGTTTTTCTGATGGGATTTTCCTATGCTTTCTGTGTAGGACAGTGATGCTTAACCTCTTTCAGCTGGGTGACCCATACAGGCTCATAGTGGTAGGTGGCGACAACGGGCTCTGCCCCCTTCTGTTCACGTGACCATATACATACTTAGACAAAACATGTCCCATTTTGAGTAAGTGGAGGGTACAAAGCAAAATACGACTAAACAATTCACTCCAATCACAGCTACTGTACATTTTGGCAGTTGGGTCACTTCCTTGTAGGTCTCATTCCTGCTGTGCTTTTTACCTCCATTCTGTGATGTTTAGATGGGCCAGAGGGAGGAGAACCTGCTGCTGGCCCTGCCGAGCTAGGAGGGTCTTCCCATATGTGTCTTTTCTTACCCCAGTGTTTCTAGGGCTGGAGGGGAACAGGGAAGCTGCAGTAGGCATTGCAGGCCAATCCGAAACTTCCCATGTTCGGGAGCTTTAATTAGCCTCAGTAGTTGGGAATATGCAGGGAGAAAGGTTAAGGCAGCAAATCAGGCTAATTACAGGCTGGAGGTCCCAGGAGTTCAGATCAAGCAGTCTTCCCTGGCCTTAATCTCTGAGAAAGAAGCTGTTACCACCGTGCTGTCTCTGCCAGTGCTGCAGGGCTGCTGGTTTTCAAGCCAGGCATGTGATGACTTCCCAAAGGGCTGTTCTGCCCTGGGTACCCGCGAGGCAGGTCAAGCTGCAAACCAGGGTGAGCTGGGTCACAAATTAGAATTTCCCCTCAGTGCTTTTGCGTGGTGATAGCAGTAGGTCCTATGTCTCCGCCAGAGTACTCACAGATCCACAGTCTATAAATCCATATAGCTATGTTAGGGGCTCTTTGGGCTTCTACACTGCACCTCAACTTCTCTTTCAGCAACCTCATATGCAATCGCCTCTTCACCGCCGTTTCCCATCGCTGTCAAAGTTCTCTCGCACCTTTCCCCCCTCCCCAGCTGCTGTTTGTGGCAGGCTGTATTGTCAGCATACTGATATTTCTGGCGTTATATAAATTAGTGCCCAAAATATTAGCATTAAAATATCACAGTGAGGTTGTGCTAAAACAGGCAGCTGTGGTACCGAAACATCGAATGGTCAGAAGCAAATTGATGCAAGTACAAATGATGTGGAGCAAAAAGGCTGGCATACATTTTACATAGCAAGTAATTCTGCAGCCTAAAACAAATTTTAGAAGGTCAGTTGGGTGAGCGGCTTAAGGGACGTCACTAGATACAGTGTGGAGGCAGTTTCAATGGGAATCTGGTTTGGTCCATATTGATCGAAACAGAAAAATAAAACCCCACACAACAACCCCAATGAAAACCCAAAAGCAAAACAAAACTGCAACTCAAAAACCAAAGACCACTCCCACAAATCTATAAAACAATTAGTGTTTTATAGTGTGTGGAAGGAAGATTCAGTGGGAGAGGCTTGACTAGTAGTAGGCTGGGAGTTTGATTAGTTTGGTTCCGGAGTTTTTCTCAGAGATTTGTAAACTCCCATGTTTGAGAGTTTATTTTGTTCAGAGGAACAGCTATGGTTATAATGTAAATCATAATTGTATGTGGTTTTTTTAATAATTTCATACATACTATGTGGATTTTATTTCCGCTGGGCATTTCAGTTGATGAAGAGTTTTTTCCCAGAAAATTACTCCCCTCACCTAGCCCCCATGAATACACTGGTTATGTCTTTCTCAAACTGGAGAAAGTCTCATTGATTTCTGTTTTTCTTGACATATCCAAATCCTGTAAATGACTTTTACAAATTAAGATCAAAAGTTGTTAAAGTACTGGACTGGCATTAGCACTGGAGTCTTTTACTCAGGCACCGTGCAACAAAGTCAACTCTTACCAGCTCCCTTCCACATCTGCAGAGACCATGATAATGCTTAACACCTATGTAAGTGGCTTTGAGAAATGTATAAGAAGTCATTTGTATAAATAAGCAAGTCAAGTAATTATCAGCAGAGTGCCTAACTAGAGTATTAAAATGCAAGACAAAAGGCAAAAACCAGATTTCATCAATTCATGCCCATAAGTACATAGCTAAGATTTATAATATAAAATATTTTTTTCAAATTATGATGCCAAAGATACCGTCAATGTTAAATGCTTCTGAAAAATGCCACCTACGTATTCCAATAGGAAACTTTGTAAAGATGAGGCATTAGAACAGGGAATACTGCTCCCTCTGCAGTAGTTTTAGGCAATGCGATAATAAAAATAGAACAATAGAGTGTAAAACCAGAGCAAGGCAACAAACAGTGAAGATAGAGGGCAGAAAGGACCACTCGATGTAAAAATAAAATATATTCTTTGGCTGTAGCAGTTAAATCAGTACTCTTGATAGCAGTGTTGGACTGCGTGTTATCAAGCTAGACTTCGCTGGTGAGAAAGAGTTTCATCTCAGAGACTGAAGGGGTAAACTATGAATTAGAATGGGGGGAGCAAATATAAGGAAAGAAAATGTACAAAGTGTGACATACTGTTTCTGCCAGTGAGCTCACCAAGGAGACATTTTTTAAGGTTTTCACCTTTCCAATGCTTTTATGGTTTGAAATGTGAGGGTGTCACTATGTGATATGTTGTCTTTGGCAGCAAAGCTGGCTTGAAAGTTCCCCAAGATCCGTGACCAATTTACTACCCCCTCAGATATGTCAGTAAATGCTTATGGCCCTATGCACCAAACTGGGTAACTCGGATTGTCTGGAGTCAAAATAACCATTCAGATCTACCCAGTACTAAAAATCAAACCGTTTTGGAAAATGGGGTAATGCAGGGTACAAGACGTGAGCTTTGCTGCTGAAACACAATATAGTATCTAGCAACAACAAGAGAGTTGTGCAATCTTCCACTTGAATAATTCCAGTTGTGCAGCTGTGTTCCCAGTCTTTGACAGGGCTAACCCCATGCATCCTGATATTAATGGACTTATTCCCATCATGTAGTAAGAGTAAGAATAAGGCTTGTATATAGCGAAAATATATTTATTATAACCGATTTGTGGTTGGTGGGTAAGGAATTATCTCCAATAAAAAGGTTTCTTTCTGTTGATTCATCTCATGTCAGGTTGCTGTTAATTTCATAGAACCAAAATGATTTGTTGTTTATTTCTACATAGATGTAGCAAAAAAAAAATCCAGTAGATGCTTGCTTTTTCACTAACTTAGCTTTTAACTCCTTTGTTTTTTCACAAAAGAAAGTGCATGTTCAGCCTGGTACAGAATGACGTTTAAATATTGTGGGAGAAGGGAGCTTTTAATTTCCAAAATATTCTGGACTATTACTATAGCTAGTCTAATAATCCAGTATTTAAAATAACCTAATACAGCTCTCTCCCTATACAGTTTGTGTTTGTTTAAGCTATGCTTACTGAAATTTAGGACGAGAGGAAATGGCCTCAAGTTGCGCCAAGGGAGGTTTAGACTGGACATTAGGAGAAATTTCTTTACTGAAAGAGTGGTCAGGCCTTGGAAGAGGCTGCCCAGGGAAGTGGTGGAGTCACCATCCCTGGAAGTATTTAAAAGACGTGTAGATGAGGCGCTTAGGGACATGGTTTAGTGGGCATGGTGTGTTGGGTTGACGGTTGGACTCGATGATCTTAAAGGTCTTTTCCAACCTTAATGATTCTATGATTCTGTTCTATAATTATTGTAAAGTAGAATATGAATGCCTGTTAATTAAGTGTAGTACATTACTATTAGTAATTATTACATTTCATAGTGTAGTAGGTGCGGGTAGTGTTTTCTGGATCTACAAGAAGGAAGTGATTGACATCAAGCAACCTAAAACTAAGTATGGACTCTGCAGCACCTTGTATACAATCAGGCAGAAAAACATGAGGATCTTCAGGACTGTGCAACAGTAAAGATAAAGTAAAGAATAAAGAATAAAGCCACTGCAAGAATTTTTAAAAATGCATTAAAGATATTTCCCCTGCAATATTTTAATTGTCTTATGAATTTCTTGATCGGGTAAGCAGTGCTTACACAGAGTCAAGGCCTTTTCTGCTCCTCACCCCACCCCACCAGCAAGTAGGCTGGGGATGCACAGGGAGTTGGGAGGGGACACAGCTGGGACAGCTGACCCCAACTGACCAAAGGGATATTCCATACCATATGACATCACGCTCAGCATATAAAGCTGGGGGAAGAAGAAGGAAGGGGAGGACGTTCGGAGTGATGTCATTTGTCTTCCCAAGTCACCGTTACACGTGATGGAGCCCTGCTTTCCTGGAGATGACTGAAAACCTGCCTGCCAATGGGAATTCCAGTGACTGAATTCCTTGTTTTGCTTTGCCTGAGTGCGCAGCTTTTGCTTTACCTATTAAACTGTCCTTATCTCAACCCACGAGTTTTCTCACTTTCACCCTTCTGATTCTCTCCCCCATCCCACCGGGGGGGGGGGGGGGGGGGAGTGAGCGAGCGGCTGTGTGGGGCTTAGTTGCCAGCTGGGGTTAAACCACGACATGAGGCATCTGCAATGTTTTTCCAGTGTGTAACCACCAGTTGACTCTCTAGGCTGTGGCTAATGCAAAGCAGAACTGTACATTATGTGGGGGTGGCGTTTTACGTAGTCTGTGTAAAGATGAAATATTTTTCCATTCCTCTGCAATCTTTGTTTTACCAAATTATTCAGAAAGCTGTTTGCCTGAGCAGCCTGTTGCTGTGCGTTGTGTGATAATTGGCAATTATTTATGTGATTTAATCCAACATACAGAAATTTTTGTTACCGAGCAGTTTACAACAAAACAAAACACCTCCACAGTTTCTATCCAGCCTGGGGAAGGGGCAGGATGGGGATTAAGGGGTTTTCCTGCCCTTCTCCCAACATGCCCTAGTGTCCCACAGGAAAGTGCTCAGTTTCCCACAGGGAACTGACGCCGCGTGGGGGCATAAAGAACATCCGTATGCCCACGCCTCACGAGCGTGTGCCGGTCTGGGGAAGCAATCAGCTCTGCCATTCAAACTGCGATTTCATCCACCTTGTCTGTTGTGCAGGTCTCTTGTTCACTGGCTGATCTTGAAGTGGCCTTGCTAAAAGCACTCCCTGCCATTTCTAAAGGAGATAAATCTACCTAAAACACTGGGAATCAAACGCGCTCCTCTGCTTGAAGGTGAGCGCTTGACCTAAAGATCTCAGTGGTCTATTGAAACAGATGGTGCTGGGTTTCCAGACACGGAGCTGCAGCTCCTGAAGCACTGCAGTGCTGCGCAGTCCCAGCACCCTGCGGTGCCCAGCCCCGGCATATGGATTCGCAAGGTCCGTGTTTGGGGCTGCAGGACTCGGGGAGGGTGGTGTGCCTCATGGGGTGATCACCACGCTCACCGAGATGGGCTCCATGAAGAGCAGAAGAGCAGCAGAAAGAGAAATGTGTCTGAAGAGTCTCATTTGTCCAGAGCTTGGGCAAATGAGTCACGGCTAGACCCCTCTCCTGGAGACAAGTGTCCATTACTTCTCTTTGACAGAATTCAGCTGGGCTTACCCTTGAGATTAGAAAACAGAAAAACCTACAAGAATAAATGCTAAAGGATGGCAAATTGTAAAGGTTGATAGAGATTTCGAGAGATTAAGCATTTTTATATGTTAATTTCTCTCATTAAAAGTTTGTAACAACAAGTATTAAAACTTTAATTAAGCAGTTAAAAACCCCTGGAATATCAGAAACATATTTAAAATTTATAAGTACTGGTGCATGCTGATTGACCACATAATTTTCCTCCAGATCTTAATTTCTGGAAAAGATTAGATTTTGAATTTTTATCTTTTATCTGACTAGGAATTATTTTTTCAGAGATGGAAAGTGTTTTTCCCTGAATGTCTTATCACAAAGCAGATGTTCCTGTTGGTTACAATTTCCCAGGCAGTGAAAAACCGGTGGCAAACTGCCAATTACCACGTCAGAGCCCCACACCGTTCCAGCCCTCCAGCTTCTGAACTCACCGTAACCTATACGTGGTGCTCTGTGGAGGAGGACTGCACAGCTGGTGTGATGCAGGTACAGCTTTTCTGAGCATCGCTTTCAGAGGATGGTAATTCTGTTTCATGGCAGCTTTTGTGGTGTCAACATTGTTTTCGGTTGGCATGGGAACAAAACCAGAACCTCTTAAATGTTTTTCTGAAATGATTGGTTTGAGATGAAAAATCTTGGGTTTTCAAACTGCTTTCTGCATGCTTTCTCTGGCTCTGTCATCAGAAGTGACCAATAGCCTTGAATCTTGAATACCTCCCTGATTAAATCTTCACCTAAAGAGTCATGTTTTCTGCAAAATTTTTGGCTCTGACAAAGCAGCATATTTTGATGAGATTTCATTTAATGGAAATGTTCTGACCAGCTCCAGATGCATACTTTAGATACGCATAGATAGTTTCGATTGCCTAGAAAGAACCACCTAGTAGACAGAGAGGGTTTGCCAAAAGCAATTATATTTCATCTCAGTTTGGTTTCAAACCATTTGTGACCATCCAAGATCATGCTTTGGTAAAACAAACAGATGTGGTCCAAACTGCAGCAAGAAGCTAAACTGTGAAAGACAAATACATCTATATGTTGTTTGTGTTGCAGTGAAAATTAATATTATGCTGCTAGAGAATTCTGTCCACATCTGTAGCAAATAAAAAAGAGAGAGAATTATAGGATATTATATTCTGAGGAGCAATGTGACCACTGAGGCAGAACTTGATCCACAATTGCCAAGTTACAACCTGATAATATACCATCAATTCTGAACCATACCGATCCAGAATGGTGCTTCATAATCTAAGCAATTGCTTCAAACGGTTCAGCAAAGTTCCAAGATCTACTGTATCGAATGCAGCAGAAAGATCCATCAGCAGGAGTACTGTAATTTAACTTGAATCAGCAGCTGGTGATAAATCATTTGTGACCTTAAGTAAAGCAATCCCAGGACTGTGGTACTCCCTGAAGCCAGACTGAAACCTCTCATATAATCCGTTCCCAGATAAAATTTCTGGTAGTAAAAGGGCAACCACTCGCTTCATCCTTCCCTTCCTCACATCCCCAAAAAGAGTGCTAGCCTAGCTATCACTGGGTAGAACAGAAATCTGCAGTGTAAGAGAGGGAAAGCTTTCACCGCTTCTGCTAACAAAGAACAGCTGCAAATTTCAGCAGATCAGGAGACTTGCAGAAAGCAAAGAGTCATTAACCATGTTAGCTATAAATGAAGCAAAGCGCTGAAAGACTGTCCGCGAGCAGCCATATGGGCCAAGAGTCAAAACCAGGGGTAATGGAGCATGATTGCTTTCCCAACTGTGTGATCTCAGCAAGAAGCAAATACAAATGTATAACACTTGCAGATACAGGCACTGGTAGCATAATTACCAGCCGTAGCGCTGAACAGTCGCAGCTGATTAGAAATTCACTCTGTACTCGCTGAATTCCTCACAGGAGGCAGCTGAAGGATTGTGCACGAGGAGTGATTTGTGGTGCAAAATGTGATCAATAGCACAAAATAAGGCTTCAGGTTTGGTTTTCCTCATTAATAACAGGACAAGAAAAAGTAGATCTGGCTGGATCAAAAGCAATGTGCTAAGACTTTACAACAGCTCGGTGCTTCAGGAGACTAATTTCTGGACTGAACAGTCTTTGAAATAATTCCACATCACGAGCTGCCGCCTTCACCTTAGTCAAGTCCTGCGATCACCAAGGCACAAACTAAAGCACAGAAAATTCAGGACCAATCAGGAGCTTCAGACTGATTTGTTTTTTAAATGGAAGGAAACAACAAGAGGAAAAAATCCCAATTTGTACAAGAAGGTTAGGTGGATAAATTTTATGAGATTAATAAAATAAACGTTGGTTCTCTCATTTAGTCTGGTTGTCTTGGAAGACCTTGGTGGGCTGATCAGAACACTGCATAATCCTAGTAGAGGTAACTATGAGATATACAAGACAAATTATAAATTTTGATCCCTATCAAACAAGTGCAGATATCAACACAGGACTAACTCACCTCTGCCTTTAATGCAGGTCATCTTCTAGAAGACTCATTATAATACACTTTTTCTAGTTAGTTACCCAAATAGTTTCAGTAGTTCACTGTCACGCTTAGACTAGTGTTGAAGCAAAAAACCACCCACTTCTCATGTTAAATATAGTGGAAATACAGCAAAGAAACACAGAATAAAAGAAAATACCACCACTCCTAAAGAATTACTGATTTTATACTGACTGCATCTCAGCTGTAACTTTTAATGATCTGGGTCTGGGACTCCATTAGTGTTTAATAAATAATGATGATGGTACCCTACCTGCACAATGCACTCGAAGCTCCCATTGATGTTGATGCGAGTTCTTGGCACAGACTGATGGCAGGATACTCCTGTGACAGAGATGAATTTTCCATTAGAACAAAATGAGTAAGACCTGTCTCAGTCAGCAGAATTCACAGCAACAATAGACGTTCCTCCGGGGCTCAGTGAAAGATGCCCATCCTGGGTGGTTGAAAGCAAATTGGGTGGGAAGCAGTGAGGCAGACTTGGACAGCCACAAAACCAATTTGGGCTGAGGTAAAATTGCCCTGATATAAAAAACCCCATGCAATTATATCCATATTTAATTTGTATCATCTGGAAACCATGACTTACTTTCTCATCACACCATAGGAAAAATTGCTATTTTTTTTTCTATGAAGGCAAAGGATGAAATTAATATTGGGGGAGAAGGAGAGAGGATGTGGATGCATTGAACTACCTTTTTATTTAGAGTAGATAAAGGAAAAATGAAATGCCATTTTGGTAAACAACAGAAAACCATTACCCACACAGAAATTTGGACAATGAGCCAGACCATTCAGTTGGATGTTTTTCTTCAAGGATTTTGTAAAAAATACAGAGACAAGGAACTGATGTGAAGCCAGCTTTGTGTGAGACAGAGAGGTAGCTAAGCACAACAGGGGCACAGAGAGAAAGCTCTTATAGTGTGGTCTTGAGAAAAAATTGAGAAAGGAAAGCTTTTGGCAAGGGGTTGGCTGAAAAGACCTGAATCTGTAAGCCAAGAAAAAGTCTCTGCTATTTTGGCATTAATTTTGTTGCAGAAAAGGGATGTATGTTCGGTAAATAAAGAATAGTGCCTGATTTTGTTATCAGCTTCTTCTCTTGAAAGACTGCATATTTTGCTTGACCATTTAAGTCAAAAGAAGCAACACTTTCTACCATTTTCTAAGGTGATCAGTGAACAAAAAACGAAAAAGGGAAAAGATAAGAAAACACAAGTAACTCAATTACCTTTTTGATAGATGTTTAATAATAATAGACTGTTGCTAAGTGAACAAGTACACTTTCAGGAGCAAAATCATAATTATTAAAACACATGCCTTAGAAAAACAGGTTGAAAGGATGAATTTGGTCAGGGGAATACCTTTGCTCCAGTCTTTACATTATATTAATGATCCCAACCAAAAATCACATCTTAGAATAGGTGATTAAAAAGGCGCAGGAAACCATCATCTACTTACGTGAAAAATCAAAGCAGAAAGTAGTTATAAGCCAGAGGCATGACAAAACATTTTTTTGTTTGGGTTTTTTTTTCCACATTAGAGTATTATGTACGTAATAATATGTATAGGGTCAAGACTCTTGGCAGTTCCAGTTTTTTTATAATAACCACTTCTGGATGTGCAGAGCTGAGGTATCTATCTAGTAAGTGTGCATTTTCAAAATGCAAGACTGACAGTTCATGTCTCTCTACAATTGTGCAAATTGGGCACCCAAAACCCAGAGTGGTGTTCCAAAATTTTGGTCTGGATTTCTGTAAGTGCTAATACAAAATTGTACTTTTTATTCAATAACATTGCCAGCTTTTATTGCTCTAAAAAGTGATCCCAACAATTATTTTTACTCTCGTTACAGCTTTTACATGGCACAGTGCAAAGAATTTAAATATTTCTTGAGCTACTTACTGGTGCAAATGGAAATGTGAAAATATTTATTGCTGAAACAAAACTACAATCTGTATTGCTTAATTATGATAATCTAAGGAAATTATTCTTGCATAATGCTGTATAAAGTAGCTGAGAAAAAATAGCTAGCTATTCTTTTCTATTGCTGGCCTCAAATAGGCCCAGGTAAGATGTTTGTAAACTTGTAATTTCATGTTGAATATCTTATATAAGCTATATTTTCAAAAAGTACTTTAAAATACAATCACTATTGCTTGTGCTGGGAGAAGTTACAGATTTCAGTGTAATGTCATTTAAACCAGTCTCTGAAACTGTAGGGATTTTTATTTACATATTTGTACTTTTTAACCCTTTTTGACTTTAGGGTCATGAAGCTATTTCCAGAGGTTAGAAAGTTTTGAACAGAACCTAAGTTATTTCTAGTCCTTCTGGCTGTGAAGATATCTTCTTAATATAAATAATTACTGCAACTAAGTTTATAGAATATGTAACCCTTGAGACTGTGGAACTCACTAAATTTTGTGTAAATATATATAGATTAGGCTTGCCTAATGTGAAATTTTGAAATGTGTGCATTTAATGTCAATTCCTGCTTTGGAACAACCAACTGGAGAAAATAAATTATTATGGCTTATAGAATTTGCAAGGTGTTTTGGCAGGCTTACATGGCAGGGAGGCTTGCCAGCTCTAAGGCTTCAAAGGGCTTTCTGGGGAAAAAAACCATACTTTCGCAATAACAAAAAATATGCAGTGTGATTTTTTGTGATGCTCTGTTCATTTTTGCTTTCATGGATAGCTAATAGGAGAGACAAGCGCTGAACTTTCCTACGGCTGGAGCACTCCTAAGAGCTTTGTCTCTTTGGCTGCTTTGGTGTCCAAATGATACCTGAGCTCCTGCCAGTCCCTGTTGTGGGGACTCAGACTTGGGTCTCTCTCCTCTACCTGGCTGTGTACTTCTGTGACGCTTTGAAGAACTTAATATCCTTGATACCTCTAACACTGCGTCAGAGGTAGCTTAAGCAGGCAAAATGATTCACGAGTTACTGAGGGGAGATGGAAGTCAGACATAAAAACCAGGTAAACTTTGTTTCCTTAGAAGACCTGTTGAAACCAAGTACTTTTCCAGTCCCAGACAGAAAGTGGTGATGCTTCCTAAGGCTGAGTATGAGCTCCCTAAGGAAAACTGACACCTCCTCTTTGCAGCTTAAACTCTGTCCTGGTGCTGTCTCACAGTCACTTCAAGCTGAGTTGAAACCTGGCTGCCCCAGAAAGCCCTTTCTTCCCCCTGCTGCTTTCCTTGCATTGGTCTACAGATGTTTCTTTTGGTGTGTGTTCTCAGTTAAAGCTGCCAATCATCCCACTGCAGAGTGAGAATGAGCTGATGATGGCTTCCTGCTCTACAAGTTATTTTGCTTTCTTTTAAAAATGTTTGGGTGTAGGGATTATTTTGAAGACAGCTATTTTGTGGGACTTTTTTTTTTTCAGTTTCAGATCTTCAGTTTGGCACTAGGAAGAAGTCAACTGAGTGAGTTACCTTCTCTGTGGTTTCAGAAAGGGCTACAGACCTTATTTAGTTTCCTCTAAACAGTGTGGAAGAGCTCATGAGACTGCTGTATTGGAAGACTTCAATGGAAGCTGGATCGTCCTCTAAATTATCATAATTGTCAAAGTTTGGGCAAAATTCTGATCTCTGTTGAATAGCCATAAATTTGAGAACATCCCTTTTTATTTCAGCAATTACTCTAATGAGTAGAGTACTCCAATGAGAGGAAGTGAGAGGCTGGATAAAGAAGAGCCAGTCTCCGGCACTGAGTATCTTCCTGAACACTGAAATCACTGGCTGCTGGCACCTGATGGTGCCTCTTCCCAGGTCCTCGCTCTTCCTCCCTCAGAGTAAGTAAGTGGCCTTAGCGTGAATTTTGGTGCATTTGACACAGAATACAGCCTAAATACAGCCCTTCTCAGTCCCTTGAGTAATGCATTTTATGCTTGTTGTAGGTGTTTAGCTTCAAGGCGACATCGTCTGAGGAAGATCTCAGGGTCCATTTAGTTTTACCACGTCTGTGTGTGTATATGATTTGGATACAGTTTGTGTTTAAAACTCTGGTACTGTACCATCGTTATGTGTTTACCTCAGGACAACTAGTGTGCATTCATTACATGAAATAAAAACCAGAGCTTTTTCAGTGAAGACACGTCCAGAGCTGCGTGACCTTTCATGTATCGTTTGTCCAGAAAGTTAGTGTCATCCCAGCAGAGTCGTGTTTTCCACCTGATTTTCTGCCTGTGACTGCTGGACAGAAGAGAAAGGTGATTCAGCTTTGCTTTTGTTCCTTTACGCTAAATAATAGGTCTAAGCTCTGTTTTCTGGCCTTTGCTTTTGTTTTACTGACTGTCCTTTCACACCTGCTCTTTTACCCCGTTCGTTCGTTTCTTCTTGCCCTCCTTCCGCCGGGATGATCTCTCTGCTCCTCCAGTGACAGCTCCTGGTGCAGGAGGCAGGCAGCCACAGCTCTCCTGCAAGGCTCTGCCTGCGGCCCCCGGTTCGGACGTGTGCCGGGTGTAGCGCGGGGACAGCGGGAACTTTTTGGGGGGGTGTCACAGCTGCAGAGCTGCAGGTGGTTTTCCTGCCTCCGGGCTGGAGCTTGCAGACACTTTCCCTGCCCTTCCCTGGGCTTCACCCAGCTCCCGAGGGATCCGCGAGCAGAGGCCTCGCCCGAAATCGTGAGATAAATTTCTCTGAAAGGAAACACAGTCATCATCTTTCGTTTGGACCATCTGATTTGTCGCATGGCTTGCAACGAAACATTGTAAGAGCCGGGGCATGAAACTATAAATAACATTTACAATTTCTTTTTCTTCGTTTGTATTTAAGAAACATATTTATTACATAAGCTCTTGCTACTTTCTAGCAGTAATTCTACAGCTATGTTTGCAGTAGCAGCTCCCCTGTTACATTACTGCAATTATAATAAATTATTGAAGCATAAGCCTAAATATATACCTAGCCTACTCTTTCAATTTTAATTCCGATTTAAATATTTTATATAGTTTTCCTATAGATTCTTCATTGATGGCTAGTAATTGCTATCACAGAAAATATAGTTTTGTTTTGAAAGATGCTTTTGGAAGTTGTACCAGGGCTGTTAATTATTCAAGGCAAAGAAACAAGTTAGGATTGTCTGCCTTCAATACGTCAACAGGATAAAAGAGAACGAGTGTTTGTATCAAGAAGGATATACTAAGCCCAGTCATAAATGTGGTACTGTAAAGAGGAAAAAGCTATGCCTAAGACAAGTTATGAATATCTGGTCTTCAGTGTAGAGATGAACTTCTCCAGTTAGAGCTATTTTATTGACTGGCGGAATTCTAAGTTGGAATAGCAATAGAAAAATAATTGGTGTCACCGATGTTCCCAGCCCTACCCCCTACCTTTCGAGTTTTCTGATCAAACCATATTTCTGCTTTCCTCTGATATGCTTTGTCCTTTGCTGTAATTTTTAATGACAACATTAGTCATAGTTATAATTTACTTATCGTATGGTGAAGGGCAGCAATAGCAATGTACCAGCAGATTATGTAAATCAAAGAGAAGTTATTTTTGTGTCAATATGGTGTTTGTTTTCCTTTTTTTTTTTCCTTTTTTTTTTTTTTTTTTTTAAAGGAACCTGTACCTGCTGAGTTATACATTTCTTTAGCAGTTATCCAGCATGGGGGGGTCAATTTCCATTAAAGGCTTCAGATGGGAAATGGCAGGTCTCTGCTTGTTTCTTCTCCCCCAACTTCTTTTGTTCTACTAGCAGCAAACTCTCAGTAAATTTGAAAAAGAAAAATAATCTGGTTCTTTGAATTGCCTTGTACTGAACTATAGAATTAAGTTTTATACAAAAATAATAATTAAAACATAATGGGAAACACAATTTCTACAAAGACATGAATTCTGAAAGTTGTCATGAATTTTCTAGACAACTAAATTGCTATTTTAATAAGTGGCTACTTGATTTCATACATGAAACTATTTTTAGCTGAACTCCTTGTTGGTCTCAGGACTCTTCATTTCACAAAGCTTTATCTTTACAAAATGATAAGGAAGTGATAGGATAGTGTGGGAAACAGCTTTGCAGTTTGGTGAAAACTTCAGAACTTTTCTTATTCCACAAGATAAAACCACAATTTTTTGAAGGTGAGAGAGAGGATATGGGATTAGAGTGCTCCAGCGGGGAACCTGGACTGGAAGAGAACCAGACTCCTGACTTGGGTCTTTTTAAGGGACTTGGATTTCCGTGGCTGTTATAACCACTAGGCTATTCTCTTTCCTGTCTCTCTCTCTCATTTTGATCAGAAATTCTGTCCTGGAGCAAAGAAACCTTTCTCAATGAAAGTTTCATCTGAAATAGTACACTTCTGTGAAAAGTTGCAATTTCAATACATTGGCATTTTTGTCAGAGTTGACTAGCACTACCAATGATTACATATATATAAAATCAAGTATCCAGTGCAGTAAGTAGCTGAGTAATCACATAGTTGTTAGCTAAGACTTTATTTTATTATATTTTGATGTATTACTTCTTAATAAATTGGAACTTATAAGTGATGAATTGCTTAATAAAACTCAAACCTGAAATTCAACACATGAGAAACAGGCTATGGGTAATCCTCAAGCTAAAGCTACTTAAATGTGTGCTATACTGGATCTACCTAATTTTCCAGACAGAAAGTTACTCCCCCCGCCTGAGTTGTATTAGGGGTGAGTTAAAGAAGAAAAAGTTCTGTGACAAATGCAGCTAGCAACACTGTGATGGCAGGGTAAGTTTTGTTCCTTTTCCGTTAATACCCTGTATACACTGGTCCTTTAATGTTCAGTTTCAAAATTAAATAGTACATTTACAGGGAGGATTTTTATGCTCATTAATCATAACATTGACCTTAACAACTGAAAGTGTCCAGTCATTTGTTTATAGACAACTCACAAAGGTATTACGATGCTTAACTGTGAAAGCTAAATCTCAGCTAGTGTGATACATAAAACCCAAGATAAAGTGGTTAATATGACACTAAGGAAAGGCTTTGATGGAATCAAAGGAAAGTGTTTTCACCTCATTTGGGTATGTACTTTTGTTGAATTGATGGCAGAATCAAACTGTATCTTTTGTTCATTAATACTGTTATTTGTAATAAACCCTTTAATCCTGGAAAATAGCTTTTTAAATTATTTTGAGGAGGGATGATATGAAAACTAAGCAGATGCTGCTCTTTCTCTACATGTTGTACATATCCTGGTTCAGAGGACGTTCAGGCCAATACTGCAGGAGGCTTTTTGAAAAATAGATGCTCAGAGACTCAATCTGGCTGCAGTCTTATGCCAAAAAGGAATGTAATATACTCCATTTTTGTTTTAACCCTTCTCTTTGTCTTTTATTTTCCCTGTAAAATAGCAGTCTTGCACAAGCAAATTACATAGGGAAATCCTGTACCAGTACCATCTGCTTAAAGACATACTGCATATTACTTTAAAAAGTACATGCAAATGGAGTCAACTTTTTGAAAGAAAGAGCTTTCCCTCGCACTGCACGCTTCTTTCATCATTACTGTGATTCCTGTGCAAGGACTGGACCTGCAAGAGAACTGTACTTTTACATAAATGGAATTTTTTAGTTCATTGTCAAGAGGAACGGAGATCACTGTGAAAATAAGTGAATGCTTATGTGGGCTTACATTTCAGCATTCATGGATCCTAAAAGTCATCCCCAGTGCAATGACTTTTGCCTACTAATTGTATAGCTATACAGTTTGCTTAATCTTTTAAGTGCTTTATAATAAACAGGTGCATATACTGCAGCCACAAACATAGTAAGCATCAACAACAAAAACACATTTCTCACAGCTTTCCCTAAAGTACCATTTACCTTTTTCCCTCAGACCCAAAAAAAAGCACTCACCCATCTCCACTAATTCCCTCAAACACAGAAGCTGCCAACTGAAAGCCCTGGATGCCAACTCTGCTAAAAGTTTCCTGGTGCCCCAGTTGCAATGGGTGATAGCCCTCCACAGGCTTCCAAGGGAAATGTGATAATTTCTTGCCCATCTTTGTGTTTCAGCACCATCCAATTAACAGTGGACCCCGACCAGCAAGGATATCCAGCAGTGAATATTATTGCTAAACCAACTGAACACCTGCTGGTAAGGTTTCCCTGTTTCCCTCTGCACTCTAAATGCTCTCATTGTTTATTCATAGAGTCAAAGATTAAAGCCAGAAAGGACCACTGTGATCACCTAACCTCTAATCAGAAACTTTTCTGATTTTTCAACCTTCTCATTCACTTGCACACATGAGATGTGGATGCAGAATGCAGTTTACAAAGACCCGTTTAATTTTCCACCATACTTCAGTCTTCTGCGCTTGTTCAGGCAACCTTGTTCAGCTGCCTCTGTAGAAGATTTTGCAGGACTGGTCTCTGCCATCCAGTCCAGTTTTGAGCTCTTTCTCGCAGCACTACCTCAGCTCTGTCTCAGAGGTCCCAATGTGACAACTCAGCTGTTTAAGAGACGTGGAAGTCCTGGTACCAGAACCTGGTTCCAACTCCGCTGACATTTGTGTAAATTGTTCAGGCTTACATCTGAAAACTTACAAAAACTGGCATCTTGAGTTTTTCAGACAGCTTTTGTCCTCTCTCTCCTCCTTTCCTTTTTGGCTGTGGTTTTTTCCAATAGAACAATGTCACTGTCAGTGTCAAAAATGAAATGTATTTCAGAGGAGTCTGGGTTTTCCCAGTGGTAGGTGTCCAGAGTGGCTCAAGAGACAAAACTTGAGGAGGAGACCAGTGAAGAACAATTACATGAGTTCAAAGCGTCCCTAGAAACAGAAGCACTCTGCACACCCCAGGCTGGCATATCCTTGTTTTTAGCTTGGCTAATTAGGGCTGGAACAATGTTCTTTTAACACGCTCCTGGTTCCTTGATGTGAACTGGATTGTATCTGGATGATTCTGAAACTAGACAGAGTGGAAATGTGACCGTTGGCAGCCCTTTGTGTAGATGTATCCTGAACTGCCTTATTGTATACTTAATTCTGGTCAAAGCCCATCTTGAATAATTCTGTATATCTATATAGATAGACAGGTGTTACTGATCAGAGTGTGGCATCTTAAATAAAAAATACAGAATAGCCTTCATACCTGATTTTTAATTGTGGGTCAAGGTAACTGAATGATAGAGAAATCTTAGTGTACTAGTACGTTTGACTGTCCATGACAAGCTCAGACAAACACTGAGCTGAAGTTCAGGACTCATTCATGAAAACGGGTCTTTACAGAAACAGCCCATAGAGGTCCATGGTGGAAGAGATATCCACCCTGCAGCCCATGGAGGACCCCACGCCAGAGCAGATGGAAGGAAGGCTGAAGGAAGCTGCAGCCCATGGAGAGCCCGCACTGGGGCAGGAGCCCGACAAGAAAGGAACTTACACAGGAGCAGGTTTTCTGGTGGTACCTGTGGCCCGTGGGGGACCCACACTGGAGCAGTCCATTCCTGAGGGATTGTACCCAATGGAAAGGACCCACACTGGAGCAGTTCTTGAAGAACTGCAGTCCGTGGAAAAGACCTATGTTGGAGAAGTTCGTGAAGGGCTGTCTCCCGTGGGAGGGACCCACACTGAAACAGGGGAAGAGAGCAAGGAGGAAGGAACATCAGAGGCAAGTGTTATGAACTGACCACACCCCCCCTTCCCCATCCCTCTGCACTACTTGGTGGGAGGAGGTAGAAGAGTTATGACTGAAGTTGAGCCTGTTGAGGGGGGAAGCGATAGAGTAGCTTGGTGGGTACCTGGAGGCCAGCCAAGGTCAAGCCACCACAACCGAAAAGGTGTTTTGAATGTGAATAGAGCTACGTTAACAAAGTCATGTTTGGTACCAAAGCGGCAAAGCTGTCTTCCTTTACCAAAACACACCAATAGTCTGGTTGCACTGCTCTCTTTAAGGCTACAGGTCCAGGTATTATAGCTTCAGGGATGCAACTCTGACTGACACAGCAACGCCACAGAAGTTAGGCCTTAGTAAGGAAGAGTCTCTGCTAAACTCACGGCTCTCACTGATTCTCTGAATGTCCCGGAGCAAGTTTGCCTAGTGATTAGCATATATAACTGGGAGTCAGGCTACCTAGGGCCTTTATTTCTAGCTAGGGCATTGGCTTGCTGGATGACCTTTGGTGAGACACCTCAGGTTGTTCTGCCTCTTTTCTCTGCTGTACAATACAAAAATATATTTCAGTAGGGATGTGAAAAAATTCATTAATGTTTGTAAAGCATTTGCTGATCTGCAGAATAAAGGCATTCTACCGATGAATAATTCTTATCCTTGCCTTATATTAAAAGTGCCTTATTCTTGCCTTTACAATAAAAGTGGAGATAAAACAAAATAATACAGCAAGGGATAGTGAAAAATACCTTGGTTCTTGCCCAATGCTATATATGCCATTTGTACATATGTACTAAAACAATGAGAAACCTTAAGAAGAGGAGGATGCTACTTTTCTCCCTCTCTTGATTTTTGAAATATGTTTGAAAGCTGTAAAATAAAGGGATTCTGTTTAATATCCTACCACATCTTATCACAGAAATAAACACACTAAGGCTAATTGAAGCATATTAGCAATCTATGAGAGTATCAAATATGAGGCTTCCCTATATCAACTGCTCTCTTAGAATATTGAAGCAGAGTTTTCATTTCAGCAACTATCTAATAAGATATGGGGGTTTTTTTCCACTGTATCCCAGTGTATGGATATTTTATTTGGTGCCTTGGTAGTTTCACCAAAACTATGTGTTATGCTTTCAAACATTGTTAAAAATGAGGTCTGACCGGGAAGCAGGTAAACATTCTAATGACATCCTATTTTGATGCAAAGACATCTTTAAATCTTTTTTCACACTCTTCTCACCTGCTTTTTATGAGCAGGTACTGGAGGTGTAACCCAAAGTTGTTACCCTTCTGCCACCTGAGAGTCAGAAGCTGAATCCATCTGAGTCTGGGGTTGCTTCTTTCCTTCAGCAAGTCCTGAAGAATGACTTGTCTGCAAAAACGTTTTTCCCCTGACATAATTTATTCTAGTTACAATGCTATTTCTTTTCTCTCTACAGATCTCACCTTGCTTGGTATGTAGTGGATCTTTTTGTCATCAGCAGATGGATGGCAAACGAACTGAGAAAGATAGCTGCCGTGGATACTGTTTGTGGAATTAAGCAGATGAGTATCAAGTACCTTTGATTAGCCACAAGAAGAACTTACAAGTGGTAAAGAGGTAAATCAAGATGTTTATTTCCTACCTCTTGCTCTTTCCTGGAACAATGAATAGAAAAATTAGTGTATTAGCACTTGAACTATTTTGTAAATCAGACACATCAAAAAGCTTATTCTTGCGTACTCATGCATAATCTGTGTGCAGTATACTGTGGCCACATACTGTGGAGAACTCAAGAGGGAGAATGTAGGACCTCAGACAAACATTAGAAACTTCTTTGATATAAGATGGAAATTCACATGCTTTGTTTAAAATTTTTGTAGTAAAATATGCAGGTACATGTTCATCCGTTAGGCAAAACCCTCTGACTGCCAAGCAGCATCAGTATTTAATTTTAAACTGTCATTATAACACTAGTAAAAGAAGTTTGTAAAAGCCAGTTTAAAGATGAGACTTTAGTAAATATACTACCTTTCTGTCTGTGCTTTTCTAGTCTGAGTTTCTTGTGGTGCATTTATATTCATATGTCTATCACATTGTTAATGAGTTTTCTTCTATAAATTGACCCTGACTGCTACTGTAAAATATAGCTTAAATGAAGTGTGGCTTTGAGACCAGGCAGATTATTAAAATATTAAAGTGTATACATTGAATCATATGAAGATCTTTCTTGTTGATATTTTAAGATACTTTTTGTGAAAGATGACCTTCAATGAACAAACCTATGGCCCAAGCTGTCGTCATACAAAGCTCCCTCTAGATCTTATTTTTCACTGGCTTGCATCTTTTAGTAATTTCCACATCTGCAAAATGGATTTAAAATAACACCACTTAACCTAATAGCTTTTGACACTCGCTTTATTTAAATACAGATGAGCGTTTAAGGTGCAAAACAGAGGAAAACTGCATCCACTGTCTTCTCTGTGAAATATAAACATGAGATGGAGGCAGAAATTAGTATATTCTGGGTGTAACCAGAAAGCTCAATTCTTGGTGGGAAAAGTTTATAAAAGCAAAACAGGCTCCTTGTATAATTGTACAAAAGAATGTATCTGGCTAAGTGTGTATGTACTCAAAACAAACACACACATATAGCGCTGGAGATTCTTGCAAAAATATCTGTATGTCTGACTGTGGTTGGTCACAATACCTTTATTAGGATTTTATCCTAGGTCCTTTTGTTTTTTTCCTACTGATTGTCACTCCAGTATAAAAACTGTAAATTAATTCTTTAATTGCACACTAGTCTGTACAAGT
Organism: Calonectris borealis; assembly: GCF_964195595.1. Lineage (NCBI taxonomy): Eukaryota > Metazoa > Chordata > Aves > Procellariiformes > Procellariidae > Calonectris > Calonectris borealis. The sequence continues at coordinate 20,601,206 of NC_134314.1, forward strand.
GAACAGAAAATCAGTGTAAGTTATAAGTATTTCTGTCAATGAGAGAAAATTCTTAATTATATTTTAATGCATGCACACACACAGACACACACATTCTGGTTTTTACCCTACAAGTCTCAGTAAACTACTCAGCTACTAAGTACCATATAAGTTGCTTGAGATATTGTGACCAGATGGTTCACAGGGCTAGTAATGGATTATAGTGCTTTCTAGCTCCAGATTGCCAGTTCAAATCTGGGTCAGGTTGACACTGTCTGAAAATTATTACTGTTTGGTGGCTTATGTGAAATGAGTTGGAGACCTCAATATAGTTCCTAAAGGCTGGGTTAATATAGCACAAATGTCACCAGATGATTGTTGGTTTCAGGGCTCAGGCTGAAGCACACTTAAGTCAGTGGAAAAACTTCCATTGATTTCAGTGTGTATTCAATTAGGTCTTAATTATGGAGAATGAATCCTTTGTGCTCTCGGAAGTGGTTATTTACACGGGGGTGAAGGACGCCCATGAACTGCTCCTGGGAGACGTGTACCACTGCCAGCTAGGATAAAGCAGAAGGAGATGCTTATCTGTCCTTGTACTTCACGGAGTATGTCGATATCAGGATGGGCCAATTCTTGACTAAAATGCACTAATCTTCCTGAATTTAGGTAAGAGTGGACTTATTCTGGCAGAGTGTGGTAGAGAGTCAAAATCTCTCTGAAAGTTCACAATAACATTCTCTCGTTAGGCTCAGTTCTGGCCAACAGGTCAGATAAATGGCTCCTAAGTTGATTACAGATCACCTGCTCTCACCTAAGGATAATTTTGGTTTTGTTTGAACAGCAGACCTCCTTTGAACTCCATAGATGATGACCTGGCTTCAGTCTGAGGCACGTTTTGTCACCATGCAGGCTCCATTAGTGCAGCAATGAACGAGAAGTGACTTGATCCTTGGGTATAAGTGCCATCATAGAGAAGAAATATTAGATACTAAAGACACTGTAGTTTAACTGACTGGAAATTTAAACCAGGCAAGTTAAAGTGGGAAATGAGGCACAGTATTATCGCAGTAGTTGATTAACCAGTGGGTCAAACCAGTAGCAAAAATGGAGGAATTGCCATTTCTATCTTCACATCAAATTTAGATACATGTCTGGAAGATATGTATTAATCAGTTGTGCCACTGGACTGTGTCCAATAACACTGTTTGCACTGAAATAGTGATGCAGTATTATTGCCAAGGGACCTAAAAAAAGAGATAAAACTGAGCTGCTAGTCTAGTGGACTACATGTATTTACCCCTGCTTTCTGCTGGTTTTTGAACTTGGTTCCTACAGCAGCACTCAAGTACAACAATGTACAAAATGATTGCATGCTTTCTGAATCCCACAAGTTAAATTAATTCAAATTTCAAAGCCAGCTCTTGGCTGTATACCTGAGAACTCGATGTCTAACTGACTTGATATCCTTCTATGATAAGGTCACCTGAGGGGAAGGCAATGGATGTAGTTTTTCTGGATTTTAGTAAGGCTTTTGATACTGTCCTTCACAGCATCCTTCTGCACAAGTTGCCCGACTGTGAGATGACCAGGTACAAGGTGCGCTGGGTGAAGAACTGGCTGAAGGGCAGAGCTCAAAGGGTTGTAGCGAATGGGGCTACATCTGGCTGGCGACCAGTCACCAACGGTCTTCCTCAGGGCTCAATTCTAGGGCCAGTTCTATTCAATATTTTTATCAATGATCTAGATGCAGGATTTGAATGCACCATTAGCAAGGTTGCTGGCGATACCAAACTGGGAAGGTGCTGTTGATTCTCTTGAGGGACAAGAGGACTTGCAGAGGGATATAGCTAGATTGGAGCATTGGGCAATGATTAATGGGATGCAATTTAACAAGAACAAATGCCAGATTCTGCACCTTGGATGGACTAATGCCAGGCACAAGTATAAACTGGGAGAGGAGTGGCTGGAGAGCAGCCCTGCAGAAAGGGATCTGGGGTAACTGGTCGACAGCAGGATCAATAGGAGTCAGCAGTGTGCCCTGGCAGCCAAGAGGGCAAATCGCATCCTGGGGTGCATCAAACACAGCATAACCAGCTGGTCAAAAGAGGGGATTATCCCGCTGTATTCAGTGTTGGTGCGGCCTCACCTGGAGTACTGTGCAGTTCTGGACTCTACAATTTAAGAAGGATGTGAAGATCCTTGAATGCATCCAGAGGAGGGCAACAAAGCTGGTGAAAGGGCTGGAAGGCATGTGCTATGAGGAGCAGCTAAGGACTCTGGGCTTGTCTAGTTTGGAGAAAAGGAGGCTGAGGGGCGACCTCATTGCTCTCTACAGCTTCCTGAGGAGGGGAAGTGGAGAGGGAGGTGCTGATCTCTTCTCCCCGGTATCCAGTGACAGGACGCATGGGAATGGTTCAAAACTGCACCAGGGGAGGCTTAGACTGGGCATTAGGAAGCATTTCTGTACTGAGAGGGTGATTGAACACTGGAACAGGCTTCCTAGAGAGGTGGTTGATGCCCCAAGTCTGTCAGTGTTTAAGAGGCATTTGGGCCATATTTGCCCTTAATAACATGCTTTTGGTCAGCCCTGAATTGGTCAGGCAGTTGGACTAGATTGTTGTAGGTCTTTTCCAGATGGAACTATCCTATCCTATCCTATCCTATCCTATCCTATCCTATCCTATCCTATCCTATCCTATCCTATTCAATAAAACTATTATTTGTTTTTAAAAATCTCTTTTGTTTCTCCCTTATCAAAACATTTGTGGCTTCATATTTAGCCAGAGGCTGGTGGCTTGGGGATTTTACATTCTAGGTACATACTTTAAAGTTGCAGGTTTGCTATTGAATTGCTGTATTTTAGAATGCCACATTTGTTTGCCTGTATACCATTTAGCTTAGAGGAAAATAACTATCCTGACCAGTTTTTGTTGATAATCAGTAATAATTGATACTTTAAGGATGCTCCTCTCCAGTAGGACACCAAAGAAACCAGATTTTTGGACTGGGATATGAACAGAAACAGAGAGGAGTGAAGAGATAAAAATATTTTTCTAGTAGAAGAGGCAGTATGGGTGCTCATTTTAGTCTTGAGATCGAGAGCAAGATAACCCTCAAGGACAGTTTGCATGGAGCGAAAAACCTGAAGGAAAGAATTTAATGAAAATTTATTTTTTTTTTCCAGGCCTTTACTCTCTTAAATAGGAAAGTAAAGTGTTTAAAATGCAGAACTTATTGTTATATTATGTCATAAGTGCATGAAGAGATAAAATCACAAAACAGAAAAGTCACATCTTCATTGGTATGCTGTCAGGCAGTGGTGTGAGAGGCAGTTCCAATTTCAACACCTAACATTTGGAAGAAGGATGATATTCCTATTACCAGAAGACATATCAAACATCAGGTCTACACTTGAGCTGTGATATAAACTTAGATATGGTTTAAAACCTGCTTACCTTTTAAATTTTATTTGTGTTTATTTAGCAATGGATTACTTTAATGATAAGATTGTTACGTCTTTTTTATTAAACATAACTAGGTTTTAATGAAGACATAATTTAGATCACTTGCATGTTTATAAACACAGTGTTGCCCATCAAAAAGTTTAGGATGGCTGAAACGTGTATAAAAGGAATCTGTAAGGGATGTTTAGTTTTACACATAAACTCAGGGAAGTCTGTTGTTCAGACTCCTAAAATGTTTCAGTATCATGTGTTTAACTTCAGATGTAAATGTATTATGTTTGTGGGAATATATATAAAGTATTCAATATGAAATGAGATTTTCTTTGGGAAGCGATTACCTCCTCATTTAGCCATACAATTTAGAATAGATTTACATAAGAAAATACTTTAAATGTGATATTGTTTTCTGAAATTCCACAAAAAACCTTCCCCTTTGCATTATTTATCTTTTCTGCACTACTTCTCCCCCCCCCCCCAACTGTGTCAGTAACTTTTAAGTTCATTTAATTGGCAGATGTGATGGGTGAGAACACAGAATCTATACTGAACGATCACAAACCCTGGGTGCTTCACTCGAAGATATATCTTTTTCCATATGTCCGTCTCGTTTGTGTTTACATGATCAACAGTTGCCAAAGATTTAATTGCTTATTGAGAGGCAATAAAATTCTTGGTGACTGCACAGATTTATACTTGTTTTTCATAATACACCTGACCTGAAAAGGAGCAGAAGAAGAGACTTCATAATGTCATCTTCTCTAAGGTGAACCAATGTACCGACCAGGAACCATTGCCAATACAAAGCTAAGTTTGGCTCAGAAAATCACTGTAGCTGAGTGGTAAGGATAATGTTACACTACAGTAGAAGTTTTTGCTTATATCATGAGAAATACAGAACAGTTCAATAATTTACAGATATATATATATTGAGTTAATTTTTTTTTTCATTTACTGAGGTTTGTTTCTAATTATTGATCCACCTTATCTGACCATGTCTTCTTTGCCTACCTGTCTGTCCATTTATTTTGTCTGATTTTTTCCACTGTGTTTTGTAGGATTGCTCTGAATATGGAATCATGGTTAGACCTATGCTAAATAACCATATGTGTGGGTAATTTAAAGCAGGAAGTTCACATGAATTAAAGAATAACCTACCTTGGCCATATATTTTAGCTATGTTCATGTATGTTCATGCAGACAGTCAAAAACTGATCATATAATAACTTCCTTTGAGCATCAAGTAAGCATAAGCACAAGCAAAATGAGAAGATGACTGAGACAGTAGCAGTATGATGCAGGATCAGTACTCTGGGTAACAATGAAGTGAGACCTTGCTCTCCATTCTGTGTGGTAGTAACTATCTGTCTTCTTTATGCAAAGTTTGCACAGAACAAAAGAAGAGAAGCTCAAAATTCTTTTTTTTTCCTCATGGAAGGACAAATAGAAAGTCAGTGCCTCACGGACATCTCCATGAAGACAGTACAACTTCTGCAAACATTGTTTTACCATCATTACACCCAGTCTGGGCTTTCTGTTTCAGTTTTAGACACCAGCCTATATTAGAAGTGAATTACATTTCAGGTGTTTCATTAAGGCTATATTTCACAATTTTGTGTGAAAAATTACCTGTACACAGATATTAGCATTCCGTAACAATTCAGACATATTCAAAATTTAAAGTATTCTGAATTCAGGCAAAGAAAAACTAATGGCAGAAAGCCTTAGTCTGTAGAATAGTCCCTCATCTAATATAGTCTTAACCTGTAAACGTTGATTCCCAGAAAAACAGGACCCACCACTGAATGAAAAAAGATCCTTCTGGTCTTGGTTCCTGTTTAATGAAGATAAGAATTAGAAGAAAAATAGTCACATGAAGAGTGAAGACAGAAATTTGTAAACAGACAAGACAGCTTAGCATTGCTAAACAGTCATGGGAAAATTGCATGATATATCTACCCAAAAATTTGTAGGTAAATATTGACTCTTTCTGCCAGTCCTGGAAGACGGTTGAAGGCCATGTAAGTGCAGTTAGCATGATGTTGAGTCCAAGTTAATCAGCCCTGCCATTGACTGTATTCATGCTGTTTCTGGTTGGTTGAATATGGGCAGTGACACCTTGTGCCACACAGACGTATACTCAAGTGCTCTAAGTTCTACCTCTAGAAGATGCATTTTGGCCACTGGCTCACATTTATGTTCCTAATTGCTCACTGAAATCACCTAAGTTTGTTTTGAAGATCCAGGTTCTGGTTTGATGGTGGAAGAGTCTTGGGTAAACTGACATTATCTAAGACCTTGAACTGCATAAACCAGAATGTATTACATGTTTCTGATCTGAAATCTACTAATTCCTTCTGAAAGTAATGCATTCATTACTCTGAACTTTTTGAAACAAGTATTCCATGGGCAGCTAGTAGTTAACATCCTCACAGAAATCAGGACTAATATGTGGGTTGAAGACAGGGCTAACTTGTAGATATATCCTCCTGTATCTATTTTTATTGACGTGTCAGAGGAAAAGGCATAGGCAGACATGCAGGTGGCAGTCTTGTGATGACTATGAGAAAGGCTAACAGAAAGTATCACGGGACTTTCTTTTTGAAAGCTCCTGTTTTTCAGAAGTCTTCTAGCATGTTGGAAGGATCAGAGATGGTGCTTAAACTACAGTTATGTCATGACTTTTTAATAAGATGCAATGAGTATTTTTATTCATATTTACTTGGTTTCTGTGCACTCCCTCCACCTGATACCACATCAAACATACTCGCTGAATAACTCCTTATCACCTTTGGTCTAAATAAATCTTTCTTCTTCTGTTGTAAGCAAGGAGGATCTGAAGTTAGTGTTTATGAAATGAATTAGGCTGAGATATTTTAACTGTTCACCTGCGCAAGTAGTCTCTTACGAACATATACCCAGAACAAATTGGCTTAGGACAACTCTAGTAATGATCATTTGTGCTTGAATATTTGCCTGTATTGTTAGGGTAGGACTTGAAAGACAGTAGTAGGATGCCCTGCTTTGCAGCAGAACCTCTGGGTTATCTTAGGCAAATATTTTCTTCTCAGTACCTCAGTTCCATCTCTGTAAAACAAGGATGGAAATATCAATCTGACCCACATAGGGTTGCACAAAGTCTCAGAGATGCTTAGGTCCTAGGATAACAGGAACGAAAACATGAGTTGTCCTGGAAGTGTCCATAAAAGAGAAAGTGGTTATAGTTTTAATATGAGAGCTCCATGCTACCTAATTTCAGCAACCTTACTTAGATACCCAAGTTAGATGCTGGAGCCCCTAGATGCTCTGTCTAGCCAATGGAGAAGAAAGCTGCCTCCAAAGGCCAGTTCAGAACACAGCATGAGTGAAGCTCACACCCTGAACTACCAGCAGAAGTTGTTAATCACACATAAAAACTATTAAAATAATCTCCTAAACTGTGGGCGCTTTGCATTATATAACTCAATCTGCTACAGTTAATATCCACCCTAGGGTTCTCCTGCAATGTGGTTACTACACTAGTCTTCCCTCTTCCCCAAAGAGGTGCCTTATATTTGACACTTACAAGAGAATTGTAAGGCTGTGCAAAAAAACAGGTACATGTTAAACCTACAGTTTTCACCAGCCATTTTGATTGGTCACAAAATTTTATGTTGCTTCAGCTGATAACATGAAAAATATTTAAACTATCCTAAACAAGATAAATATCAGGAAAACGCAAGGAACTGGATAAAATGTTTTTAGCACAGGAGCATTTTGGGGCTCCCTGATTTCTATTATGTATTTTCTAAAGTGTGGTATCTAAATTTCTTGCACTTGTTCAGTGCTTTCAGGAAGCTCTTGGTGATACGTGAGGGATTTCTGTGCATAGCTAACATGAACGCTGAAGGAAGAATAGAGCCCTTTAGTTCCCTCCTGTCTGTGTAAATCTTCAGATGTTCTGAGCTGCCTTTTGATATTCTTCAGAAGCGTAGCTGGAGCATGGTTGAGAATTTAAGTGTGATAATCCCATGTTGCTAGTCATATTATAAGTAATATTAAACGTCAAAAGATAACAAAAGAAAGACTGTGGTTTTTTTTCCTTTTCCAGGCAAAGAAATAGAGTTATTCAAGCTATTCAAAGCAGTAGCGTATTTCACAGGTTGTGGTCAGAAATCTGACTAACATCAGTGCTTTTTTTTTTTTTTTTTTTTTTTTAAACACAGTCAGACTTAGCTGATTTGTACTTATGTTGTACATATGTCTGGGCAACCAAAGGAAGTAAGTGCTAACCAATCTCATAACATGTGCCTTGACAGAAAATATTATAGGTCGCAGAATCCAAAGCTACTGACCACCCACTGTGTTGTATTTATTATTAGGAAAACTCACAGGAAAGCCGCCACTCTCACCAAGGCTGTGCACAGAGACCCAGTAGTAGCTGTCAGTCTTGGAGAAGTCGATTTGTATTGAAATTACAGAAAATACAAATAACAAGTAAGTTTCTGGACTGCCAAATAACGGCCTATTTAGGGCACTTTATAAACTATTCTTATCCACACTGAGTTTGAGTGAAATTCTGTGATGTGACAAAACGTTTATAAGCCATGTGGGGCTTTTATCTTTTTTTTTTTAATGAATACAGTCTTATTTGCACTGGTAGTGGGTGAGAAGGTTGGAATAGGAGTTAATGCCAGTCAACAAGGTATCAGCAAGGAGGTTGAGCAATGATGGCTGAAGTTACGGCTGGGTTGAGCTTTGCACTTTTGGAAGGCATTCAACCTCTATCTGAATTAAAAATATAGTAAAATGTAGCCAGAGGATAGACAAGGAGCTGGGTAAGAGATGAAGCTGATGAAATAAAGATCAGACCTTATTTATGTTTTGTCTAGAACTGAGTTTTCAGTTCAGCATTTTCTTATTTTCCGGTCTATTTTGATATATAATAAACCCCACGTCTTTTCAGAATGTTGCTGAAAGCATCCTGGCATGGCTTCCTGGTACATGTTTTTTCAGGGCTCTGCAAGCCTTCAGTTTGGATACAAATGCAGAAGGCCTGTTAAGTGCTAGGATCTAAAGTAGAACCAAGCATTCCTCTTCCGTCAAAAAGCTTATTGACCAGAAAATGATTTCAGGCTGACCAAAAATATTTATGAATTCTTTTGGATTTGGCAAACCGTTTTGGATAAACAAAACAACAAAAAAAGGAAAATTTCTCTTCAGAAAAATCTGTTTCATTTCAATCTCTTCAAAAGAAAACATCTTAGTATTGCCAAATGACAGATTTGAAAATTGTCCTTAGAAACAGCTTTTTAGGAAGGGTTTTGTAAAACCTCACACAAAACAAAATGTTTTGGCTGACCCACAGTGATTCTTCCCCCTTCCCCCCTCTGGTCTCTTGAGCAAATTGACAACGTTTATTTCAAGCAGACCTGATTTTTTTAAAATTTCTTTTTTTTTTCTGCAACTTTCCAGTTTTGAGTAGTGTTAAATCAACTTAGATATATGTAGCTCTGCACTAAGATATCTCATAAACTCTTCCTGCTCTCAGTGTTTTATAATGGCTTTCCTGTTTTAGTGCTGGCACTGCTGACCCCTTGCAGCTTGCAGTAACAGGGTTAATTTTTTAGTTCAAGGCAAGAGGGAATTGTGTGACATGGCTCAAGCTGTAATCATACCTACTGATGAGGCTTCCAGGTCTGCAGCATCACATTTGTCTAGGGCTGACTGGATGTAAGCTGCAAATATCTAGAGCACAAATATACTGTTACTATTAAGACCCTAACCCAAATCCCAAAGCAGTGCACTTTTCTCCACTAACACGCCACTTTTTGCTATTTGACTGCAATATTTTCTAGGTGCTCATCTCCTGTTTTCAGCTAGTCACCTCAAATGGTTGTAGAGATTCATTTTTCCATTTCAGACAAAGACCTGGTCTTGTCAACACATTTTGTATGTGCTTTTAGGGTTAATGAAGTGTAACGAGCACTGTTGGCTTTGCTTGCTGAGCATGTGGGTGTCAGGACTGTGGAAACAGGCTGGCTAGCAGGCGCTTTGGGACCAGGAGTGACAGGGATGCTGGTGAAGTATTCAGGCTTGGGGCTGCTGTCAAGAACTGGTTAGAGCTGCACAGGGACTGGAAGGGCAAAAATAGGATCAAAGTAATGAATCAATAAAGCAGCAATATAAATCACTCCAGAATCTGACAGCCTAGCCCACCTGAGCGAGAGAAACTCTTACCGTGTGTTTGACTGTATCTTTTTATTATATTGGGAGGGTTTGAACTTCTTGGTGACCTTACATGAGGTCTCCCTTGTAAGTTATTAGACTACCTGGCAAATCATTGAAGGGAAACTGAGGCACAATAACTACAGCATTGTGTCCTGCTCACAGAGGTCACCCTGCAGGTAGCAAAATGTTGTACTTTTAAATGGTTGAGCTGGTGTAGATCAGGGGTTGCTTTTTGCCAGAGGCTTTCAACAATGCAACAAATATGTTTAATCCAGTATATGCACTATACATTCACTTGTTAGGGACAAAACTGTCTGTCCATCTCTCTCTCAAACCATGGTGATCTAAACATAATCAATGTTAAACACCTATCTTCCTTATGTAAGAAGTGTGTTTCAAAACACCACTATCAGTGGTGGTCGGACAGGACATAAAGGGGTTTACTGGGATATAAGACTGAATTTTTGAATTGTATCACTGGGGTCTTTGTGCCGACATCATTAGGAATTTGGCTGTTCCCTCACACCATGAATATATGTAGAGACAGAACTGAAGCACAAAGGTGCAATGCGCTGTGTTAAATTTACATGTGTAATTAGCCTGCCAACCAATAAGAATGCTATTAACTTTATTTGAGTGCATACAAGAAAGGACAGGGATGCTAAATGCTCTAGTTATATTCCAGATGTCACTTGATCCATCCAACTCAGCTTCTTCCCTGTATTCATGGGATTCAGCCTTTTCTGACTCCTTCCTCTGCTCACCCTGCATCTCAGGGAGGTAATGGTTATAGCAAACTCTGCTGCAATGTAGAGATGCTGAGAGAGCTTCCTGGTCTGGCAGTATTGTTGAGAGGATGCTCTGTGCTGCCATTAATGGATTTCTGTATGTGGAAATTCTTCTGATATGGAGCTAGCTTAGGCATCCTTGCACTGCGTTGACTCAGGCACAGCCGTGAACTCAAGGTTTAGCACTCCCACCACGTTACTTGCCAGGACTGAACTTGAGTGTCTGAAGATATTTACCTTTTTTGGTATGGTCACAAATGCAAGCAGGATGTCTACTAACAATGTAAAATACATAGCGATAGTAACCCAAAAGAGATGGCTTATGCAATAACCCTCCCCCCATTAATGTTGCACGTCTCATAAAATGAATCTCCTCTTCTGCTTTTCTCTGCAACTAAGCTATGAATATCCTGAATTTCTAGAAAAAAATCCCTGGTCAACCCTGCAGTGTCCTTTGTTTACTAAGAAAATCTTTCTTTATCCTTTAAGCTATCAAGGTCCAGCTGTTCCCAGAGTTCACTCTTGTGTCAGGAAGGAATTACTTTAACACTTCCATAAAAAAATATTTGCTCATGCAGACTGTTTAGTTTTGACTGTTGTTCAAGGGACATTGTCTCTTTGCCACCACTGGCTGTTTCTCTACCTCTTAAGCAGTCCACTTTGCTGCTCACCGTGAGCCATCCTCTCCCAGCCAGCGTGATCGTGCATGACTTTCACATTCAGTACCCTGACTGCCAGAGTTGGATCATACCCTCATGACCCATACAAAATCTGTTATCAATTTTCTCTTGCTATGAAATATAAATTATTAACAGACCTTAAGCCTCTGTTACACTAACTATTTAAAGTAATGAAATTTTTTCTTTAAACAGTAGAAGCAAAGACATTACAGCAATTATTTTTATTCCGCAGCATAAGTGGATTAGATTTATCACTGTTGGTTCAGGTCCCACAGTAAAGTAGGTTTATTTATTGTTAGCTTGGGTTAACAAAGGGAAGGAGGTGTCCAAAATCCTTCCACACCCATCTGTTAGATTTGAACATGGGAGCTCTGGTGCTTGCTTTTACTCCTTTGCCTGCTTCATTGCTCTCAGCCTGGAGAGTCAGAATAGTGCTGGTGGGAGAGTACAACCATTCCTCACAGAGTGAATCCTGTCAGGCAAGCACACAAGTGAATATGTAGTTGTGTCCTAACATAAAAATAAATGTGAGTATAGATGCTACAGAGACATTTGCCAAAGCCTTTTTTACAGAGATATGCAAATGTGCATGTCCTATTCCTCCTAAGAATTAACAAATGTGTTGGGCTCTTCAACAGTTTAACCAGAATGTATTTTTTCTACTTTTAGGATGATGGGTTGGGGTTCGGGTGTCTGCTGCCATGGGAAAAGGAGAGGTAGGGGGACGGGACTGAGCTGGGATGCTAGGGGAAGTCACTGCAGAATCAGACTTGCCATCCCTGCTGCCGACAAACAGTTCAGGGTAATAATTGCTGTAATTTCTGTTCCTTCTCCTCCTCCCTGTAGCAATAGCTCGTACCCTGACCCCTCCTCAGGAGCATCAGTGCAATCTGTCTGGCTGCTCAGGGGTCTAGCCTGGGCAGCAGAGGGAGGAGAGCTCTGGGCTGCTCTGCTGCCCCAGCAACTCCCTATGCCTCGAGCTGCTAAACGGTGAATTATTCAGCTAGCTTCAGGAGGGTCCAATGGGTTCTGGCAGGTTCAGAAAGACTGGGGAGATGGCAGCTGGAAGCAGTCAGACGTGCTGTTTCTACCTCTGTGCTACTGTATGCTCTCCTGATGGAGGGTCCCACAAGGCGATGCAGGTCCCAGAGACTCTTAGCTGAGTGGATCCTGAAGGAGCTGAATGGCTGAACTAAAATTGGGTGTCTGCATTTTAGTTTGTAAATCAAACACTTTTTTTGCAAAAGAAACAGGGTTTTCTCTGGAAGCCAGACCAAAGCCTGTTTGAGTAGTGCATTTATATTATATTTAACTAGTTAGCCTTAGCAGTCTCACAGAATGTATTTTTAATTTCCTGCCCAAAATGTCTGTGTGATGTTGTGGTATGTTTTTAAACAGCAGATGTTTTCACAGAAGATGCATTGGTGCTTCTACAATGAGCATACATTTGATTTGCAAAGTACCTTGAGATCCTCCAAATTCCTCATGGGAAATATTGTCTCTGGCTTGTATTTCTCCAACGTTGGCGGATTCATTAAAAATCCTGGGAAGTTCTACATAATGATTTTGTAGCAATGCCTTCTGGTTTTCATAACTTCTTAGTATGTCAGTTAATTCTTGCCTCATGACAGGTCAGGTCTTTAACAACAGAGTTCTCCATCATTGGCTTGACATCCAAGCATCGACAGTCCGCTATTTAAAAGCAAACATTGTCTAAGACACCATACATAATTATTTTCAATGTCATACGGTCATTTTTCTGCAATCAAGAGATCCCACAAATTTTGCCGATTATAGGCACAAGAAAGAATGATCAGGACAAAATTTCTGGGTTTTTTTATAATGATGTTGTGTTCTTAACTTTTTGTAACTGGAAAAAAACCTCGCAGTTCTAGTTATCAGGCCAACATCAGTTAACATACAATCCACTTTCAACTATGAACTTTCAACTATGATTCATGGATCAACGGGAACATAATGTTATGGTGAAGTATTGAAAAGCATTGTATATGATCTGCTGCTTGTATTTAACACTACATTTGAATTTAAATTTGAAAGAAAAACTTAACCTTTTACAACTATTTTTTATGGACAATGATTTGTCCTTTCTGTATGAAGCAGTTTAATTTTAAGTACCACAAACACTTTATAAACTAGCTAGGGTACACAGCATTTTACTGGGTAAGTTTACACGGAGACACCGAGGCACACCCAAATTGAAACCTGGATATGAAAGAGAGTCTCTGATGGAGCTCAGAACAGAGTCCCAGACTCCTCATTCTCCATAGACAACGTAAAATACTGGACTACAATCAGTTTTGCTGCCTTTAGCACGCATTCCACGTCCTCAGGAGGGCATGGCATCTCTGATGTGAGAGCTTAAATCTTCCAAGCAAATATTTATGTAAGAAACATTAGCAATTTAACTGTGATACTGAGAGGAATAGTAGTTTGTGTTTTTATTTCCTTTGAAAAAGACCAAGGACCAAACTCTTACTAGATTAAATAAAAACCCACTTTCTTCTTGGATTTATACTGTTGTCTGGGAAGAATTCATAGAGGGATTTGGTCTGTTTTCTGAATGATGAGCTTCTTTGAGGTTTACGCATTGCTCCTATTCCACCCTTCTCTCAGCCAAGTGGAGACTTGATTTCCATGATGCGTTTCATCTTCCTGAACAAATAGCAGTCTCTTCTGTTGTCCTCTGTAGTTTTCCCACCTGATTTCTTTCTGTCTGGAGCAGCTGAGAAAACTAGATATGCCATTCAGCAGGGGTCTTATTTATACTGTGTGCACCCATTTCCCTTGGTTGTTTCGTAAACAAAAACTTCCTTTGGCCTATCTTCATTTCTGGCTCGCTGTATTAAAGACTTTTTAATTTTTTCTTTCATATACAATAGCACATGCTTGTTATCCTTCACAGGACAATATCGTCTCTTAATGTGAATGAGCTCATACACTCCATATCGGTGGTAATTTCAGAGTTTCTGCAATACCTGGAGACATCTTCAATGCAAACTTTGTAGCTGGCACATCCCTTTGCTCTGCTGTTCTTTAAGTTCCTGTTGTTTCCTGGGACACACAGAGGTCTCTTTCTGCCATCACCCTATTTTCACACCCTTCTTTCTCTGACTTTGCAGCAAGAATTCCCATTTATTCTGCTGGGAGACCGGAGTCCTTACCACAACGGAGATTGCGAAGGTTGCTCTTTCAGCCCCAAACTCCACAAAGACCCATGAGAAAAGCGATTTGCTTTATGTCTATACCAAACAAGTACCACCCTTGAAGATGCAAATAATGAAACATGGTGTCGAAGTGCATAAGGGCTTTCAGAGGTGGATGTTCGCTAGTGCTGGAGGCTGGCCAGCCTAGGCTGCAGACTTGCTGCCATGTTTCGTTCTTCATGTACCATGTACTCTGCAATGAAGCTGAATGCTCTTGAAGGGACAGCACTAGTGCCTGTGGCATTATCTGTCCTGCTTTGGGAAAACTGAGGCTCTCTATTAGTTTAGCCTCTCTTAACTAAGCCTAACCTCCAAAATCCCAAACCAAATGTATCAGAAAACTAACAGGGTGTTTGCTCCATTTGTGATACTCACTCTGCCTTGTGGGTTCTGCCCTCTCCTCCACTCTCTGCACAGTGCCAGGATTTAGAAAGTAAGCTCCCCAGAGGAGAGTATCCAGCTATCCAGAAGGGGAGAGGAAAAGGGTCCTAATCCCATCTGGTCCTTTGACAGCACCAAAACAATCATCAAATAATAGTTTTTATATCACTCCTTGGCCATGAAAGACTCCAAAGCTTTTCAAGATAAATATTATCTTGAGATGAAATGCAATAGTCCCTTGTTTTCTGCTTAAAGATCTTACCATCATCAAAATTATTACAAATTCTGATTTCTCTGTTAGTGTCTTGGGATCGTTAATAGAATAAAATTTAAACTTAGTATAGCTTCTTTCACCTTTTAGGGGTCCCAAAAGCTCTACAAACAACATACGGGAATTGCTTCACTCTGTGCAGAGTTGCAGTCATTTCCAGACTGAAATACAGCAATGATTTAGCATTGCTATATAAATTTTTAGACAGAACATCATGAGAAATGTCATTTGCAGTAGAACTGCAAGGGGGACTTTGGTCTGCAGGATGTAAATTTCTGGCTGGAGTCTGACGCGGATAGCTGAGCAAACGGTCTCGTAAAGCAGCAGCGTGGGATTGTCAGTGTTTCTGATCTCATTGCCTCTTGTCCACCAGCAATGTCCTCCAGCATTGTGCTGCTGTGCCTGCTCCACTCTGACTCAGAAAGGAGAATGTCACCTACTGAGTCACCGGTGTCCTCCGTCATCTTGGGTTTCACTGGAAATTTTTAATGCATGCGGAGAAACCAGAGTCAATCCCAATTGCTTTGTGAATGAGCCTAATGCAAGATTTACTAGGCAGAAGCAGGACTGGATTGCGTCTGCAAGGCTCCCTTTCTGAAGCAGACCTCTGCAGCCCGGGCCAGTCTCCTCTCACCCTCCAGTTACCTTTCTTCTCAAGGATCTGTTTTGTCTGACCTGAGCTACTCGCTTTAATTTAGGCAGTGTGGAACATGTCGCTGCTCAGCAACTTGCTGAAGGCTGTGATCTACTATCATTATTTCATTTCAGTGCCTCATCAGCTCCCAATGTGCTGGTTGATACATTAGTAATGTTTTTTGCATGCATTTATCACTCCCAGGTGTCATGCAAATGTTACGGGGACTGCAGCTGGTTTGCAAACCAGGTAGCAGGGCTGAGGCTAGACTTCTCAAGCAGAGACGACTGCAAAGCAGGATTTAATCTTAGCCACAGGCTGCAACCATAACTATTAGGTTAGATATCAGAAAGGTCAGTGCTTTTGAGATCAAAGCCATGGCCAAATGGCAAGTTAGGGAATATGCGTAGTGAAGGATCCTAGGGAACTTAGGGACTTGTATACATTGGCTGCTTAAACCTGAGGCCACTGTTGATTGTTAATGTAAATTCACTTGTATTATAGCTTTGCACAGGAAGTGTTATTTTTCAAAATACTAAATTCTAGTCATTTGGCCTAAAATCTCTCTCACTGTCAATGAATGCTAGATTCAGTGGATAATTACACTAATTTATTTTCAATAAATTTCAAATTAAAATGATATACTGTGGAGAGACCTGATTGAAAATCTTGCTGTTCTGTTCCTCATTTGAAAACTTGTTTGCAATTAGTCAAGCTGTCAGATACCCAGGGAATGTGTTTATTTATTTATTTTTACTGAAGTGGGGGGGAAAAGAAAAGCTATTTCTGTAACTATGTGGGAAAGCCTCTAGTAATCCTTTTTTGTGCAGGCGAGATTTCAGAATACAGGGATCATAGTTCACCATGAGATAGCTTTTATATTTTGCCTTAGTATGTTGCTTTCCAGTGGTACTAGCATCAATCACAGGCTATTTAGTAGGTGCAAGTCCTAAAAAAAGAAATCAGATGCCTGAAATTAGATGTAGGGTGTAATCTTTAAATCCTTTCTCCCCTCCTTCCCTCCCCAGAGCCATGAGCATGGATTTTACTTTGCCTTCACCTTCCTGGGGCTCTCAGCTCCAGCTGACGCCGAGCAGGGGCTTTGTGTGGTGCCACCGCCAGAGCAGCAGAGCAAGGTGCTGCGCCGCACTCCGCACCTAATAGCCTCTTGGCCATAACACTTTCCCAGAAAGTTAGAAACTGAGGTTCGCCTTTTTTTTTCCAGGAGAGTGCTCCAGCTGCCTGGCGGGTATCTCCTCCGGGAAGGAACGCTGTCCCTGCTCATCAGGACTGCACCAGCTGCAGCGACCGGAGAGGCAACGTTGTAAGGGTGAACAAGACTTTTCCACCTCGTTGGCAAGAAACTCACTCAGCAGGCAGAAGGGGCCATGCTGCATTTCATTGCCTCTTGATACATAACTTCTTTCACATGAAAACACAGATGCAGTTCTGGGAAGGGCACAGCATTCCCTCCCTCCCACCAGTGACTTAACCACAGAGGTACTGAACTGTTTTTCTCTTCCCCCTCCCCTTCCTTTTTACTGAATTGTTTTTTCTCCTTTTTTCCCCTGTTCCTCCTCATGCTATATCTTTGCACCTGGCTTTGCTAAGGGATCACTTTATAGAAAGCTTTTGTATAGCAGTCTTGAGTAAAATTTAGGCTAGAATTTTTCAAAAGCACAAAAAGCAGAGGGATGTTTTAGGCCATGGTCAAATAAACACTGCCCACACTGGCTGAAATGTTACTGCCCTGTGCTATCTGCTGCTGCTCCTGAAAGTCAGAAAACACAGGGTTTAGTTTGAGATGGTTCCCAATTCATTTGAAGCGAGCAGGGTTAACTCGGACCAGCAATGCAAACTGTTCAAGCATGTAGAGACCTCCTAAGGTCAGGGCTGCCTTATGGAGCACCGGATACTGTAAGAAGTTATGGTAAGGGATATCACTTGGTACAAGAAGTTTCTGTTCTGGAAATGAGATGAGAACATGTAAATAAACCAACATACAAATGAAAAGAAGGGAGAGAGAAGATGGACTGGCAAACTGCAACAATCTAGAAAGCAGCAAATAGCAGAAAAGTCATGGGCTTTCACTGCCCTGATAACATTAATAAGAAAATGCTGAGAAAGCAATTGCAATGATTTTAAATTTGTGGCAATGTGGCCAACATTATCTAATATTTAAGAAGTGGGCTATGTAAGCTTGCTTAATCTTAGTGCTAGGAATGATTTTTTCCTACTGCGTAGCAACAGGAAAGCAGCTATAGATATATTCCCTGGCAAAATCACCCCTCTGAAGGCAAGATATCTTTCTGAATTGCAGAATGAGCTCCTTAAAGTAAATGGCCCATTAGTGATTGAATTCAATCATCCAGACAATAGCTCTAGCTGGCATCGGGGCCGAGTGCAGAATGACGGATTTTACTCCACGTCGTGGGCAGTCATCAAGAGCTCTCCAGAGACAGAGTAAAAAGAGGAAAGTACTTGCTGGGTCAACCTGAGGGATGGCTGCACCATGCATAGGTACGTGCTAGACAGCTTGGATGCTAACGGGTGTGATGCTGCAGCAAGCATGTTGGCTTTCCTGCACACCACAGCAGCCACGTGGGACCTGCGTACAAACTGGCAGTGGGGAGGAGAGGAAGAAGCAGTCTCCCACATTACTGCATTTTTGCTGTTATCTCAACCCTCTTGGAGTCAGTCACCTCTGTACAGGAAGTGACTGCACTGCTGGTGCTGGGGTCATGATGACCTGAGCTCTTCCTTCACGTCCTCGGTGCTTGGTCAATGTGTGCCTACAGCATCGCCTGCAGCAGACCCACGCGTCTGCCCCGTGACCTGTCTCTAGGAGACAGCTGCCCTCTTATTTCTATCGGTTTGTTTGTCTGCACAGTCTTGATTCATTGACACAGGTGAAAAAAAACCCCAAAACCTACCTTTTCATACCACGGTTATTTTGTTCTTAAGCCAAACCACCTCACTCAGCTCGCTTAGCCAGTGCAGGCAGGCAGGACTGGAAGGACAGGAGGTACTGAGAGAGCGGCAGCAATCAGGGGGAGCCATGGGGAAACAAAGCAGCTCCAGACAGTGCCCTCATACCCCCAGGTTGTTTCATCAGCCCCAGATCAGCAGCAGACAGGTTATTTCATCTACCTGGAGACACGGATTGATGCGTCTTGGGGGATGTGCCGCAGGAGGGAAGACATTTGAGATTACTTACCTCTCTGACTGTTTCTGTGATAATGTGTTGCAGAATCAGGGTGGCAACTGATTAAAAAACATGATAATTCGAGAGATCTGCTGGACATCTGCAAAAATTCACATGGTTATCTGTGTCTGAAGAGGGGAAGCTAAATTTACAAGAAGAGCATCAAATTAAAAACTGGTAGGAACCAAACCCACCTGCTACCTACATAGCAGACACACAGACACACGCAGACACTTGTTCTGCCTAAAGGGTAAACACAAGGCTCTTGTCTCTCGAAGGTGCAAATCTTAAAAGTGGTACCTTAGTGGAAGAAGTGCTGGGAAACCAACATGTAACTAGTGCTGGCAGCATCCTAAATTCACGATTTATATCTGTGATGCTAACATTGACATAGGTGGGCTATAAACATATTCAGAGCCTACCTTATTGTGTTGGTAACAGTTTCTTGTTATCTGTTTTCTTCACTTTGAACACACGAGCCAGCTGGCCTTCCTAGTCCACTCCCATGTCTTTTCTAATTTGACAGGGAAGTGGTTCAATTAATTCAAATAATTCAATGTAAAATGTATTATTTTTTCTCTGTTGCTTGACGGTGTCCATTTAAATAGCCATAGGCATGTGGGTCCAGCAGATTTGCATCGAAAGCTCATGTAGGAAGAAGAATGAGCTGACCATAAAAAGCTACCATTTCACCACAAAACCCTTCAAGTTTTCTTTGTAGGCAACAAATTGCCCTGTGTGGACAATAACTGTTCCACAGATATAGCTCTCCATTGTCATCCACAGGCAGCCTCTCTTTGTAGGTGTGATTCTAGGATAACATGCTGCAGTAAAGACTGGCTTGGGCTTCCAGGTCTTTGATTAGAAGGAACTTGAAGGACTGAGTTGGATCAGTTTTAATTAGGATGTAATAATGAGTGTCAAAAGGTGCCAGACTCTGGCTCAAGCAGAGTAGGAAAGGATCAGGATCCAACCTCAAAGGTGAGTGAAAGAGCAAGTCTATAGAAGACAGGAATTTTGAGGGAAGTGAGAATATCACTGATAAGGTTTAGGAAAAGCCAATCAGCAGGAAAGTAGGCAGCACACGAGCTGGGATCTTGGCACAAAAATGACAATAAACATTTTTCCCAAGTTGTTCTGTAGATGCTGACGATATTACCAGTGCAATCAGTTGTACCTCAGTCTGGATCCTTTTCTTGGTGTAGAGTGACTGCCTTCAGGTTATGTTCATCTAAGAAGACAGAAAAATTAGATAGTGCCAAAACATGAACTGAATTTTGATAAGCGTTTGCTTTTAAAAGGTTGTACAGAATTTGATTGCAATCAGCAGCTCAGGGTATGCTAGTCATTTTCAGACACCTTCCATATGCTTTAATATTTGGCTGTAGGTACATGCACAGTCAGAATTTTAGTAAGTAATTTAGATGTTCGTACACAACTTTTCAGAGCCTGATTTCAGTCCATCTCCTTGATTAAAGCCCATGTATTTCACTATTCATTAACTCAGTTCTATAGTAATGCCAAAGATTTGCCTTTTGGCATATTTCTCTGGCTATCGTGGCTTTTCTGATAGAAAATTTGTCCAATATTCGTAAAATATACGTTGAAATATTAGCTCATGATTCATTTTTGTCATGTTGAATCAGAATCTGTCACATGTGCACTTGGAATATTATTTCTTTTAACAAATAGTTTCATTTCTTTTAATGATAAAGCTATTACTGTACATGGCAGTATTGGGACCTTATTTACTTAATATTCTGTATCCCTTAAAGTTCTGCCAGAATAAAACCACACCTTTATTTGCCATTATAACTAAGTATTTGAAAATTAGATCAGAGTTTGGGTGCTTGCCCCTGATAAGAAAATAGATAGGTGATTATTATAATTGAACAAAAAGCAAATGCCTTCAGAGGGTCGGGAATTTTGTTATCTTTACAAAATGGTAAGAGAAACCAAGCAGCTTGATGGGCTCCCAGCCAAACGGTTATCATATTATAACCACATGGGTCAAATTGTTTGCCTAATCACTTTATGTTCAAACATACACAAAATAAAAATTTCCCAGTTTAGAGGAAAATGTAATATCTTAAATGTCTCAGAATAGTCTATATTTATCCCTTTCAATGTAGTGGGTGTTTCATGGTATATTTTGATATTTGGCTGTGGACATGTAACTTTTTATAGCTGCAGCTATGCTGCCTTAAATAAGTTCTTGCCCTTTAGCTTATTCTCGATACTTATCACTGCCACTCTTTTGGAGATAGCAACCTCAAATCTGCTGGTGGAGCTACTTGTGAAACTCTACCTATTTCAATCAAGATAAGCTAGGTTAACAAAGATCTAATATTTAAACTGAGACAAGTCTAATGAGCTAGATTAGTTTGAAGGACAGAAGCAAGGCAATTGTATTGCAAATATCCATCTGTCTATGTCTTGCCAAAAATTTCTGAATCCCTCAACCAGACCTGACAGAGAGCCTGAAGAGTCAAGCTTTGTGAAATTTTGTGGCTAGGTACTAATTAGTTTATACTCTCCCTTTTTTCTCTGCTGATTTGCAAGAAGAAGAAAAGTTTAACAGTATTTTTAAGTGAAATAGGAAGAACCTTTTAGGATCACTTTTTCACATTTAAGGGGAGGGAGGGAGGGAGGGAAGGTAGTGAACCACGTAATGGAAGAACAGCAAATGGAAAAGGCTCAACATAAGCTTAATTCAGTCAAATTACTCTCTGGTGCCAACAGTGAGCCAGAGACAGCAGTGACAGGTATAAGAACAAAGTTATCTCAGAAACCTCAGAGTCCGAGTAACAGGAGGAGGAGAAGGGGTATTATCATCCATTCTTGCAAGAGACGATAGATTTTCTTCTCAGAAAAAAAAATATGGCAAAGGAAAACTCAATAGAAGGAAGAGTAGCATCAGTATGAATGCTTGAAACCAGAGCTATATCCAGGAAGTTAACAATGTGCAATGCCTGTTATTGTCTGCTTAAACTTTACAGAGAGGCTGTGGAAGCCTGCCTATGGGAGCTCACCCCTGCAAAGGCCCTGGGGTACTTTCCAGCAATAATATGTTCTGAGTTTTTCCTCTAATTTTTCAAACAATAAGCATAGAGAGCAAAAAGGCAGCAAACAGCTGTTGTAGCATGGCAGATGATATTTATATTTTTTGATTCTGAATGATAATGGCAAAGGGCTAAATCCTGCCCTTTTTTACACCAGTGTCTAGATCCCATCAGAGTCGTCTCAGCATTATGAATAAAATCTAATTCTCCTCTTCCAAGTTAGCAAAATTTGTTTGTGGTGTTAGCAAACCAGAGTAGAGGTCAGCAGGGTTTAAGAGAGGAAGGGAAGAGGAGGCTGGGATACCACAGGGCAGGGACTGGCTGAGTTTCAGAGGGGGAGATAAGAAGGAAGAATTGAAGTTTGGGGTCTTTATCCTCTCTTACTCCCTCCTTGCTGCACACACACTTTCAAGATTCACAGATCTGCACCATACCTTTCACTGCATCTGCCTATTGCCATACTTGAATCTGTCCCCTGGAAAAAACTCTATGTACAGTGTACCCTGCCTCCATTCTCACTGTCCAGCTGTCCCCAGCTCTCACCTAAGTCTGGAAAAGGGACAGATCTGGGTTCACTCATGCTGTAGAATAAGAAAAGTATGTGCTGCACCTGGCTGAGTGATTGGTACTCCTGCAGAATTTTCTTGAAGGGCGGTGAATGTGACTTCTCACATTCCACCTGGAAGGGCAGCAGCAAGTTTAAGAAAGAATTTGGGACTGGTCATTCAGGAGACTTATGGTGAAGGCAAAGTACAGCTTGCTAAAGTAAATAGTGGATGGGATCAATAAGATGATTGAAAAAAAGAGGGGGGAGATTTTATGCATTGTAAGATTGGTTGGTAATAGAAATGGCTTGTGGCCCATGGGAGGATTTGGAGCATTTGTTCATTCATTCTTACATCCTAATATCATGGAAGTGTTCCTATTTGTAGTCTCAGTATAAATTAAAAATGCAACACATATTCACTAGACTAAAGTTAATGGAGAACATTTAACCTGAAACTTCCCAAGCAAGAGAAATGAAGATGGACAATTTAAATGGACTTGCAGGAGGAAAACTAGGGGAAGGCTGGGGTCATATGGTCAATTTTTCAATTTTGGAATTGATGATTAAGAAAAACAAAAACCATAATTAATACGTGATGTGGGATGCCTCATTCATTCAGAACAACTCTGGAAGACCCAGAACTAATCCTTGGAGGTCAGGCGAAGGAAATCACTCAGTTTCAACCGATCTCCCACAACAGTCAAATACCCATCAAGTTGTACTTGTTCTGAGCTACTATTCTTACTTTGCTGAGAAAGACTTAATGGAAGATATAGTGTCAAGTTGGATTATTTGGATCCAATTCTCTTTTCCTAAATATAATAGTTGAAAGTGAGCCACAGTTTATTGTGAGCCATTGAATTAATTAAAATTTGAAACTTGAGCAGGCCATAACTGAAGGTGGATAGCCGTGTATGCATAATTTCTCTTCTTTCCCCCCTGACCAATTCCCAACAAATCTACAAAAAACAGCAAACATTTCATTAATGGGCTTTACTTTATCTTGATATTTGCAGGCTGACATTTGGTTGGGCTTTCACCTATCTTGCTCTGTTTTGCCTATATCCTTGACATTGATTTGAGCCATTTTCAGTGCAGTATGGATTGAAACATCTTAAGAACTGAATGTTTTTTCTTGTGCTTCTAAGTCAAGAATGTAGATTAATTTCTTAGGTTAACATGAAGGTTGTTCACCCTCATCACATGTCCCTGAAGGGAGAAATGGTAGCACAGTCCACATGGATGCCTGAAAATCTGGGTGAGAGTTTAGGATATGGGGTATGGGAAGGGACAGGCAGCTGGACCATTATTTTTAGCTTCCAGGAGAGAGATGCAGACAAAGGATCTATACCTATAAATATGCTTATACGGTCCCAGCCAGAAGCAATGCCTTGGCTTTGGAAACTTAAAGCAGACAAGCAAACTGGACTAGAACCAACAGTAACCTCAGTACTACTCAAATTGGAGAAACCTAGCACTACCAAAATGGGCAAAGCACAAGAAATCCAGTATTCAGTGGCAGGCCATTTAATTGATTAATTATAAGGTATTTTAGGTTAGTTTCTTGTAATTATAATTATTATATAATTACATGTTACTATAATTTTGATACTGCATTAAGTATTTTATATAATGTTATATCATTATTGCAGTATGCATGTGCTTTATAAATCTTAATACATTGATCAAGATCTCACCCACGCGAGGGGTCGGATGGGAGGTGTGGGCTAGGTGCTGAGTGAGGCCAGGATTTGCAGCCAGGATTTGCAGCCATGGTGGGAGCTGTCGAGCCTGGCAGTAGGGAAGGAGCAACGGGGAGGTGAAACCTGGGCTTGCCGGTGGAGGCAGTCATGGTACTGCAAGAACCATAAGCACAGGGAAACTATCGAGACAGGGAAGTATCAAGCTGCAGTAGAGCACACCGCTGCAGGACTCTATAGGTGAAATTGTAGCTCTTTTGAAATCAGCATGAAATTTGCCCTTGAATTCAATGTAGCAAGAATGTCTCCCTTTCTTATCAATACTACTTTGTTTGCCTGCTAAAAGAGAAAAAGTGCTGTTAGGTTTTGCTAATTTTTGTATTTCTACTTTTCAAATCTTCAGTAAATTATAAAAACAAACAACAAAAATTTTAAGTGAAAGCACTTGAAGTTGCTGGGTGACTGGCTAGGCATCTATCCCTCCCTTTACAAAAGCTAAGCACTGAAAAACAAAGAAATGAGGAGATGATATAATAAATCCTTACACTTTGCCCATCATAAACAAATGCATTACTTCTAACAAGTGCAAAAACATTAATTCTCCATTGCAAAACAACTACTCTGTCTCATGAACTGTAGGCTTTTAATATACAATTTTCATTTTGCCATCTGATATTTTTAAGTGACAGCATTGATAAGGAAGCCTCCATTAATAAGCTTTGTTTAAATAATTTCCTTCTTTCAGAATGATTTTGAATTTATAATTAACAGGAAGACCTTGATAACAGAATGGGTCAGGTCCTTGGCAAGAATAAGTAGAAACCAGATGTTTCAACAGAGAACCATTTTTTGTCACTTACATTTTCCTTTTTTAACTAGAAGTTTTGCAGGAATAAAAGAAGCTAATCTTGGAGTATTAGACAGTTTGTTTCAACAGATTATTGAAATTTGCTCTGGTTTTCCTTTTGTCTGAGCTAAGAATTTCGATACCCAAGGTTATATCAAAATATGGCTGTCTTAAATATGAGTGTATGTATGTAATGCCATGATTACCTGTAAGACCCCCCACATTTTTGTCTTATTTGTCTGACAAATCTCTCTACTAACGCAGGAAAAATTATGCAAAATCTTAACTGTCACTTAAATCTAAATTTCTCATTTTTGTGGTTACTAACGGGAACAGAATGTTGTGTTGTTTGAACAAATCCCTAGAGACTGAGATAAAATACTTCCAAAAGGATATGAATTGTTCCTATTAATCTCAATGGCATGTTAACTGTGATATAAAGTAAATTGGATACTGCTGTTTAGCCTTTCTTACACAAGAACAAAGTTAAAAAGTGTCTATCAACTAAACTGATAGACATGAAATGAAAAACGAACAAACGAAGGACACAATTATGCCACTACCTGTGGAACTCATCTACACATGGCTTCAGCATACAAGAGGAGACTAAAGAACAAAAGAGGATTAAAAGATGAGGTACACTTATATAAAAATAAAGAGAAAATTCACCACTGACACAAACGTGAGACAGAAAAAGATCACATAATTGTCCAGTTGAAGGGCTTTACATTTATTTTTCAAGTTCTTCCGATTCTTGAAGTATTAGCTAGGATCAATACAAGTTGCATGGATGAGAACACCTATATATGAAAATTCAAACTATGTTTTTAAAGAGTAAGAGACTTAAAGGAAATCATGGTTAACCTATCCCAGAGTTTAAGTCCCAAGAAATTCTGATGACAGCTTCTAAATACCAGAATTGTTCAACTGAAGGATGAACAAGTATCTTCACAGAACCAAAGAAGCTGCTCTGTCTTTAAGGTGGAATTTGCTTTTCAAGCTTGACATAAATGTCGTCCAGAATGATTTCTAATTTTTAATGTTTGTCAAGAGTTTTTGGTGAAAAGCTTGTTGGCCTCATCAGCAAGAGAAAAACATATCAGTTTTTGCAATATTGGAAAATTATAAAACTGTTGTGGAAACTAATGTGAAAGCTCTCTAGGTTAAAAAAAGGATCTTCTTAATTTGCATAAATTATTCATTCAAACCTGATGACATAACAAACTTATCAAGGCAATGACGTCTTTCTGCAATTGGGAACTCAAGGTCTGAATCCAGATCCTCTGTTTGGCACCGCTACTTAGGTAATAATCTATTAAATGAAGCTTATAAAAAATAAAGTTAACAATATAGTGAAGTAATTTATTGCAATATTCTTCCCCCGCCTTGAAGGGCTACACTCACGAATAGGTCTTTTTAGATGGTGTCACATAAAAACATTTAACAAGGTGAATAAAAACAGTCCTGAGACTACAGGAAGCCTCTGATATCTCTGGCTTTCCAGAGCATGTGGAAGTTATAACCCTTTGTCCTTTACCTCTACCCTTTTGATTGATATTTCATTAATGCAACAGGACTTGTATAGTGGTGTATTTTATGTTACAAGAGTATCATTTTGCATAATTTTAAATGACAGGATAGCATTACATCTTTGTGTCACATGTATTGAAATTTAGAAGACTTCTTCATTTTGTGAAGACTTCAGAGATAATGTTGAAGCAGGGAGATGGATGACAACATTGAGCTTGCTCACAGATAACTTTTGAGCACCCATTTCTAATAATGAAATTCAACGTGCTGAATTAAGTGCTCAACTTCCCAAAGTTGAGACAATTCAGTTCTCTGGGAGATGATATACAACAGCTGAATATAAAGAGTTCCTTCAATGGAATGAGAGGCACCTCTACACCCGATGGGAGTGGCAAAGAGAGTGGCCTCTGAATCTGGTTCCTGAACAGGTGTCTTAAATTATTTTTGGGTGTGAGTATCCGTGATGGACCACTGACCTCTTATTTGTCTCATGTTTTGGTTACCACAAGTTGAAAAGTAGACACTCCAGTTATATTATGTTATTGCATATGATTTGAAAAACAGTCTCAGAACCTGCAGAATTCAAGGTGACTATATAAGCCTGAAACCATTTTTAAAGGAAGAAACAATTGTTTTTGAAGATCTGTCAGAGAACCGAAACATTTCACTCCACAGATCTATATACTGCATACAGTGCCTCGTGTTTCATGTTGATCATTTCTCCAGATGCTTTAACAACCGCCAGGATGTTAATAATGCCATCATAGGATTCAAAGAATTCGGATGAGATTTAATATTCCACCTTGGTCCTTTGAAATTGTTACTCTGCTGTTTCCTAGATTTGGTTGCATTTTCTTTTCCTCATTAACCCGTGGTATATACTAAAACGTATTACTGATGTTGGCAATTCAGTACCAGAGGATTCCCCATTGGCAAAACCACTCATTTAAAGTAAATGGAAGTAATTCCCCTCATACAGAATGTTTTTAACTAGTAGAGGTATTGATTATCATGCTTTCAAGATTGATAGAATAAGACAAAAGAACAGAGACTGACAAAAAATACTTGGAAAATAGGCACTTAGTGCTCTATGCATTTCAAAATATTCTGATCACCCCAGATATATCAGAAATTTTGATAAATTGATTTCATTGCTTCTGAATTTCTCATTTTAAGCTCTTCAGTGGATAGAATGTAGGGCTCTAGAAACAAATGTGTTTTTCAAGGCAATCATAATATGAAACCAACATCTCTTTGTTTGCAGATTAGATCCTCTTCCCCCTCCCCAAATAGTTACAACACTTATAAGGGGAATGGACCCTTCCAAGGACCGTTAGGAGTTCTCCAGGCTTCAAAGCATCCTGCCTTAATTGCGTTAGCAATTAACGCACCTTCCTTTTGGGGGATCAAGCGCTTGTATCTATTTTCATGGCTTTGGGAGAATACAATCCATGTGTCAGGGCCATAGAGATGAAGCATAAAGCATATTTACATGTTCTTTCCTCCCCTCCTTAAAAATCTCATATATCTCCACAAATTAGTTTCTTTTGAGGCCTCTTACGCTAAACCAATAATTTCTGTCTATCTTTTGGACTTGCCTTATCCATCTGGAGGTGTGGATAATTCCAGATGGCTTAGGTGTCTTCAGCTAAAGAAAAAAAACTTCTCCGCATCTTTTAGATGACATGCATCTAAAATAACGCATTTACTGAGGACCCAGAACCTTCACAGAGCTTCCAGTCTTCAACCATTTTAAAATTGGAAAAGCTCCTCCCTAGATCAGCAGTGCTGAATACATCCTAGTACTTGCTGCTACACAGCAATCCTTCTAATTAGACCAGTAGCACAGCAGAGCACAGAAAATGCGGTGCTCATCTTTTCTACAGGGGTGAGATTATAATAATATGACTGATTTGGGTGAAGATTTCAGCTCTAGACCTTTCCCCTTGGTCAGAACCATGTCATGTGATCAATATTCTGGTAGTCTGCTCCTCCTTTTGCAATTTTGTGCCACAGTCCTAAAGATTAACTCACTCATTTAGTCCTAGCAATTTTAGTACTAAAGGCGTTCAGTAGTTCAGCCTGGTTTGGTAATGACAGCTGCTAAAATCACAGGTACTCTCTGAACTAGCTTGTAAAAACTCTGGTTCCTTTTCAGGAGATTGTGCCACCAGCCTTCAGCCTGGCACAGCAGTGGGAAATCAGACCTGGCTTGGAGCCAGAAACAAGACAGCTTTGTGTCTTGGAGCAAAAATGATGTCAGGGCAGGTGTCCCTGTCCTAGCTCTGCCCGTGGAAGAGGCTGATCTCCCTCTTCCAGCAAAGAACTGCAGAGCTCATACAATCCCCCCTTGCCCTAGCAAGCTGTATAACTATTTGCTGTTGAAACTGGATACCCTTTCAAGAAACAGCAACTGGAGAGGAAAACTGATGACAATGTGCTGTGAGATTGATTGATCTATGTATCTACCCATCTTTTTTTTTTTCCTTCTGTGACCATTATACTCCATGGCACCTTGCTCTTCTAGGAGTGCTAACTATCCGGTTTTCTCTCTGTCAGGGTTAGCAGTGTGCCTGCTAGCAGTTTTTGATATTTCACAGGTGCTAACTACCCTTTACCTCTCAAGTTGCTCAGCTGATCAGCAATTTTGCAAGACCTGATGAAGAGGCTGCGTGCTTGAGAGCTCCTGTATTTTCCCTAGCTGGATTTAAATAAAAAAAAAAAAAAAAAGGAAAAGATATTTGCCTTCTCTTACCCCCTCGACTCTCAGATGGACAGGGTGTACAGAAGCACCGAGACGGCCGGGGAGCGGGTGCTCGGCGGTGGGGATGCGCCGGAGGGCTGCGCTGGGGGATGCGGGTCCGGCTGGGGCTCTGCCCTCCAGCGTCGGGCTACCTGTCACTTCTAATGACTTCTTCTTCAGCTGTTTCTGTGTCTGAGCAGGATGGCCTGCAGGTGGCCTAGTAGCTAGCTGTCTCCCAGGCTGCCGGGGAGCTGCCTGTGTGTGTGACCTGAATTGCAGCGCTTGGGCTTTAGGTCCTGCTTTACATGCAGCGTGCGTAAGCAAGAGGCACAGAGCAGCCCTGCTGATATGGCTGTTGTATAGCAGTTATTGCTTCAACACATTTAGACACAGCACCTCTGTAATTTGTCTCGACGTGATATCATCTTTTGTCTCAGCAAACTGACCCTTTTATCTGTCTTACTTCTGCTTTCTCTAGTGCTTCCCGTTTCGTG
This sequence comes from Calonectris borealis, assembly GCF_964195595.1. Lineage (NCBI taxonomy): Eukaryota > Metazoa > Chordata > Aves > Procellariiformes > Procellariidae > Calonectris > Calonectris borealis. The sequence continues at coordinate 20,630,965 of NC_134314.1, forward strand.
CCAGCAGTGACAACGGGCAATGGCACAGGGGAAAGAAATAGAATATTCGGATGGCAGTAGCAGAAATAATAACTAACTTCAAAGTTATTCACTGTTTTGAGGTGTTAGTGGATTTCTTGTTGTGGTTTTTTTAATTGAAGCATGTGCCTGCGTGTGAGAAATGCTGCCTGTATTACATGATTCTTCTCATTCAGCTACTTGAAAACTACAGTGAATCTCACCTATGAAACGACATGTGAGGGCTAGATTACAGCTCCTTTTTATGAAGCAGCACTCCGCATAATAGTTGCACTTTAAAATATTTGGGTTTATTCTTACAAGTATATATTTCTCCATATAGAGGCATGTAAAATGGGCTATTAGAGTAGATATTATTTTTTAATTGTCTTAATTGTCTTTGTGAGCTAATTGTTCCTTTGCACTTGTAGCTAAAATGCTAGGACTGATGGAGGTGGTGTCTTCCTGAAGGGAATTTTCTATCCCCTTCTGCCCTGCTCGAGTACGTCCTTCTCTTCCCCAATAGAAGGGTCATTGGAGAGCAGCAGAGACCGACTCTCACGCTGAGGAATTTCCCTTTTGCAGTACGGACAGTTTATTGTGGCCGTGACAATGTAAACCTTGCAAAATGAGATAACTTAACTCATCTCTGCTTCCCTCTCCTGTTGACCCCGAGACATTATGTGGGAAATGAGAGGAGTTCAAGAAACCAAAAGAGAGCAGGCTTTCACAATAACAATTGAAGAGAGTTTTATTTAACAAATAAATCATGTAACACAGTAAGTAAATAGAGAGTAATGCAATATAGATTTGATACAGAAAATTAATATGCAACAGTGATACAAAATACATACCAATAATGATAATGTGAACATAGAAGAGAAGAAAAAGCAAAAGACAGAGAGGAAGATACTGAAGATCAAAATTAAGATTATTTCAAAGAAACTAAGAAAGGAATTGCTCAGTTGAATTTTCACCTAACTTGTGTTCAGCAACTAAATTTCAAGGAGAGGTTGAACAAGGAATGCTGAACCCCTTTTCCATCATGTTGGTCAATAAAGATAACTTTTCAATCTATACAAATTAATTGGATATAATCAATCCACATAACGCCAGCCGAGCAAAGGCAAAATTTATCTTTGTTGGCTATTTGCCAGCCAAGCGGCCTCTTTTTACCCAAAGAAAGTCCCACCTCATCTGTCTTGCACCTCTGACATTTCCTGATCCTATAACTTTCACTTAGGCTAATGCTAAATTGACGTAAACTGCCTGTAATAGTAACTCACATATGATAAACTACTATTCATATTCTTACCCTGTTATATCTCTCATGTTTATCATATGTGATATCCTACATTATCATAAATTAAATACTATACCTGGACTGACTAAAAAAGTTAGGATTAAATAATAGGTCTATGCTGTTCCACAAAGAAGATTTTAGGATTTAGGTTGGAGAGTATCTCATAGTAATAATAATAATGATAATAATATCACAGATTTTACAACTTTTTTTGTTTTAGGGGTTTTTCCCCTTCTCACTGTAAAGTGGTAGTTTGCGGGTAGAATTTTAAAAGTGGTACCATGGGCTCTTGTGGCACATTCTTCCTCCTTTTTTAGTGAGGGTTTATGAGACATGTCAGAGCAGTTATCAGCAGGTTACAATAGCGTCAAGGGGATTGTCTTGAATAGTTTCTATGGACCTTTTTTCTTTCAACCATTCTCCAATAAAGTAGGGGCTGAAAATAATATGAAAATGGCTCAAATAAACAGGATTACTGTGATAAAAAGCATTATGAATATTATATCACATATGAAACTGTTAAGGGCTAATATTTCCAAATATTCATTTTAGGGGCTTGGAGGGGGGAGCCTTTTTTCCCGCTCTCTCCTCTCTCTCTCTCTCTCTGTCTCTCTACCTATTTATTTCTCTTGTATCAGAGGAATTTGAATTTCCATATTTAAGGTTAAGTAGTGTTTTTCAGCCCATTTTACAACCAGGGGATGAAATTCTGATTGTCTCTAGGCAGTGTTGTACTGGGGCGTGTGATTGCCAGAGTCTAAAGCCAAACTGTTGTGCAAATCATGGAAAAATAACATAAACTGGAACACCCCCTCCCCCCCCTTAATTCCTATCCCCAAAAAGCTGTATAGCCACAGAAAAAAAATTATTAACATTTGCACATCTAAATGTAACTTAATTTTATTTATTAATTTATTAATTAATTTTAAATATGGCATGTATCCGGGAAACTGAGGCTGATGAAGGAAAATATTGTGCCGATGTTTTGGGATGAGAAAGCCTATCTGAGCGGCAGAAGGAAGTGGGTCATGGGCAGGCAGAGTTCAATAAACAAAAGCATATGTGCCCTGCAGTGCCTCTTGCCTTTCCCTCAAGCGGAGTCTGGCTGGCGAACCTTAGCGGCGCAGCGCTGGGCCCGGGAGTGAGCACTTCTGACCTTTATCAGAGCAAAAAGCTGCTGACATCGGGGGACCTTGGAGGCTGCGAGGTGCCCTCTTGCACCTACTTCTGGTGCTGCTGGAAGGGGGAGGCGGTGGGGACCAAGTGTGTCACCCACAGCCCGTGCTCTGCAGGACGATGGGGAAGGAGCTGTGGTTTTGCCCTTCTCTCCAGGTCTGCTTCTGCTCTTCGGTGCCTTTTGGAAGGATTTGGCTGAATTTGTTTAAACAGCGACTCCCCTAAGGGAACTCCAGCTGGGGAGGAGCGAAGGTGCTGGCATCATCTGTCTTCAGGCTCCTGTCCTGGCTGTGAGAAGCATTTCTATGCCTCTCCCGTGGCTACATTGCTGAAAACTTTAAGACTGATGTATAAAACTGTGCTCTGCCACCACATATTATAGCACGTATACATATATGGATTTGTAATGTGCACAGGAGCATGGTGGAGATGATGTAATGAACAAAATACCACGGATAAGGTACATGACAAATGCAATTTCTTCTATATGTGCCATTTTTCACAAAAGTGTGTGAGCGTATTCATGCATATACATTTAGTTAAACCAATACTGATCCTTTATGGGCATATTTAAATGAATTTATGACCACTTCATTTTTTCTTAATTCAATTATGAATAAACACGAATTTCTGAAGGCAGAGAAATCTCTGGATCCTCCAGTTTTCCATACAGCACAATCCTGGGGACTTCAGCCCAAAAATTCCCATATCCAGGCTAAAACTAGAGCATACCTTTGAGGAAGATGATAGCTTATTCAAAATTTTCAAGCGGTATAGAGCCTTGTGTCCCTTGCTTACTTTCAGTGTTACTGGGGGAGTCACATTTCCATTCTGGCATTACCCAAGTTGCCCTTAGACGCTCTCGTCAGGCCAAGCATGGTAGAAAACGCTCCTTCTCCCCAGTCTTTTACAGGTTTCAATTAAATCTCCGTAAACCGGGTATAAACCAGTTTAATTGAATTGGTGTAAGTGTTTTAGTTAAAATTGGCCTAATGAGTCTAGCTAATGGGTGTAGCTGAGTCCAAACAGTCTAGATTAGCAGGCTTGCCGTGGTGATGTTTTTTAGTGGTTCAGCAGGGTGCTGAGGAGGCAGAGCTCAGCCCCGCATGTCGCTGGGGTAGCGGTGCCTAATGCCCTCCTGGGCCGTCTGCCTTAGCCTGCCCAGCCGCACAGGGGTTTCGCCGGGGCTCGAGGAGAGGCACGTGTCCTTCCCCGGGCACAGGCGGAGAATAAGCAGAGAAAGAGTTGCTGGAGCTGAGGCATCGTAAGTCATTAGCTGCCAGAATTCGATTTACTATCTGAATTCTACTAAAGTCGCCCCTGGGAAAAGGTGTGTTTTTAACCATGTTACCATCCTTTTGTAGACACACGAATTGTAATTTAATACCCATCAATTGCCTGGTGTTAGGTTCCTCACTTACAATTACTTAGACTGGATGAAACGTGTCCAAATGAATAGTGCCTCATCTATAGTGAGATTATAATGCATTAAAAACATCTTTTATCTTGGCAAGGCAAAGGTTAACTTTAATTTATAAAATATTTTTCTTTAACAAAGTGTGTATAGAAAAGACCTGCGCAGAGGAGTTCCTCGCCTATACAGACAGTATAGAGTGTTTTTGTCAAATCTGCAGACAGCAAGAGTGAAATGTTACTACTGGAATGCTGTGAATGTTTTTTTATTCATAAAAAAAAAACAACTTCTAAAATGAAATAAAGCCTACAAATGAATGAATGAACGAGTGCTAAGAACGAACCCCCATGAACTGCAGAGTTTTTTATGGCTCAGTCCCCAACTATTTTTAATTTTCTCCCTGCTTGAGATCTCTTCCCCATAACAGAGCTGGCAGAAGGGATCGCGTGCCAACGCTTCGGCTGCTGCAGGCAGTCTGGTGTGGTAGCTGAGATTCCTCTTCCCTCCCCGTGCAAGGCAGGCTGTTTGCGCTGGGCTGGCCGAGGCGCTGACACGTCCTCCTTTCCTGCTTGCTCTGCTGCGGGAGAGGTAACCTCTGCAAAAGGTGAAACGCACAGCTGGGGTAATAACTGCGGGAGCCGCCAGAGTTCATCTGTGGAAACCTTTCTTTCCTGCGTGCTGAAAAGGGGTTTCTGCAAGGAAAGGATATTTTTTTCACTATGTATTTACATTCGGTATTGTTCTGACATATAAAGCTAGTGAAATTACTGAATTGATTAACAAAATTTGGACTACTAGCAAAGGGAACCACTTTTAGTTCCTGAACTCAAAACACTTAAAAAATATTTCGTCAATATTTACATTTCAGCTGATGTTTTGGTGACAGGGACCCTTGTTAAAGGTTCGCCTAAGGCATAGCTTTAAAGATACGGCTCGGAGATGAGGTAAGTCCGCCCTGCTTCTATCACAAGTCAAATATATATGCTTTTTACAATTTGAACTCAGTTAAACATCGTCATCATATATATCATGGTTAACGGTCAGGGATCCGTCCTCTTCTATATTCTTTGAAGAAGCAGATGGGCATCATTTAATTCCTGGCTTTTTCTGGCATTTTTCTTTGAACTTTATCTAATGCTTCATTTTAATGCTATATAGAAAACCTCAGTCTCACCTCAGAGCACTATTATTCTGACCATGGCATTTGGACTATGCCAGAAGCTTGTTTTATCCTCTCTTATTCCCTCTGATACCCTCTTCCTCCCTCCTCCCCCTTAGCCCTGAGCCGCTTCAACCCCCTGCCCCGCTCCAGATCCCCGAGCTTTTCTAGTCTTGCTGCTAGTATTTCTCTCACGCTTTTGAATCGATGTGTGGTCCTTAAAATGCAACTCGTCCCAAGTTCAGTGTCTTAGACCACCTTAGACCGAACCCTGCTCCTCTCCCGCAGATAGGGCCTGGGGAGGAGAACAGCACCATCCAACAGGGCAACGTTTGTAATTCCTACCTCTCGGCTGTCCCAGCCTGTGTTAACCTGCTCATACTGTGTTCAGTTTTGGGCCCCTCACTACAAGAAGGACATTGAGGTGCTGGAGCGTGTCCGGAGAAGGGCAACGAAGCTGGTGAAGGGTCTAGAGAACAAGTCTTATGAGCAGCGGCTGAGGGAACTGGGGTTGTTTAGCCTGGAGAAAAGAAGGCTCACCTTATCGTGCTCTACAACTACCTGAAAGGAGGCTTCTCCCAAGTAACTAATGATAGGATGAGAGGAAATGGCCTCAAGTTGCGCCAAGGGAGGTTTAGGCTGGACATTAGGAAAAATTTCTTTACTGAAAGAGTGGTCAGGCCTTGGAACCACCTAAAGTGGTTCAGTCACCATCCCTGGAAGTATTTAAGACGTGTAGATGAGGTGCTTAGGGACATGGTTTAGTAGGCATGGTGGTTTGGGTTGACGGTTGGACTCAATGATCGAGAGGTCTTTTCCAACCTTAACGATTCTACAATTCTATGATCTCGCCCCAGCGGCATTGTGCTGCATTGGCTCGCTGCCACGGGGCACCCGGGCTTGCTGCCCACCAGCCGGAGCTGCTGGCGGTGGCAGGGAGGCTCTGCCCCGTGCAGCAGCGGGACAGAGGGGGCAATGCCCTCAGGGGCAGGACGGCGGCGTGGGCAGTGGGACAGAGGGGGCAATGCCCTCAGGGGCAGGACGGCAGCGTGGGCAGTGCAGCGCTGTTCAACACCTGCTTTCCGCAGGCCAGGGAAAGGAGGGAGGCATTGGGATGTGCGGTGGGGAGGGAGGGGGGCGCTTTGCTCTTCGGTAGAGGCGATATGCTTTCAGAATATTTATAAGCTTTGATGGGGGCTTTCTTTTGTTATTTTGATAATAACTGAACATCTGTATATTTTTTTGTCTTCCAATTCATATGCAGATGTATGTACAGCAGAGAGGTCGAATGCTGATAAAATCCCAAAAACTGGAGTACTTGTGGTTTGACCGTTTCTTTCATTGTAAGCTCAAGATATTTGTTAATGGTGTCAACACTTTGACATTTTTCTCTTTCCAGGGTGTTGATTCACTTTTAATATATAAGTAGGGATGTGGCAGGTAATGGAGGGATGGAGGAGGTTTCCCACCTCAGGGGGTGCAGGCTGTCTTCTGTGGGGCTGTATTCTTCAAAGGCGCTGAGCACTCCTCTTCTAAAAATTATAACCCTCTTCAGATGTCTCAAAATCAAAGGGCCACTGAAGGAACTATAGGCTATTAATTTGTCTCAATTTTTAATTAGGTGAAATTGCACTTTAGCCTTTTCCAGCCTGAGAGACTTTTGACTGTTTCCTTTGCGTGTCTCTCAGTCTAAATGGCAAGTGTCTGGTGTCACTGCTACCAACTGGAATGAGAACGACTTCTGGCAGCAATTTGCTGGTCCCTGAGGACTTGCGACATTTCCATGTCATCCTCCTCATCAGAGGAGTATTGCATTAATGGCATAGATCTTCCCTCTGAGTCAGCGCGGTGGCTGGCACTAGTCAATACAGGAGAAGGTATCAAAGTCACCTGACGGAATAATTTATTCAAAAAGAAAATTTCTTCTTAACTCCCATCAGTACGCCTGAAGCGGTGGCACCCGTACCCCTCTGCGACTGAGGGACACAGCGGGGTGGCCCGTGTGCCCACTCCGCAGCAGGGGAAGTCCCCCTTTCTCCCTCCAGGCTTGTGCTCCCTGTCTCCTTCTGTGGGAAGCCTGGGTGCTGGGGACGGGGTGGCCGCCAGGCCTCCACAGGGACTCACAGCGGATGGCAGCAAGGAGTGCTGTGATTCCCCGCCTCGAGACAGCTGTAAATAACGTTGGATGCGGTTAATCCCTTCAGGCCTGGTGACGATTTTGGGACAGTGAGTTCCACAAGTTCATTTGTGATGCATGGGAACAGGGAGAGTAAACGTTGTTTGTTACCAGTTTTAAGTTACTTTTCAGCTTTAGGCGGTCTGTCCCCATGTTCCTCACCACCGTCAGGGTCACCCAGACCTCTTGGTTTGCCACTCATCTTGGGATGCTTTCTGGTTTTGCTAAATGTTTTCCATTTTGCACAAATAGTAGTGCTGTACTTAATACCTACCTGTTTATGCTGGTCATTTTTAAAATCGTCCAACGTCACTTTCCTAATCGCAAGGAAAGCTAATGTTATTTCTGTGCCTTGTCTTAACCTCTGCAGTCCCATTTCACCCAGCCATTGGTGGACCTTTTACATCAGGAGATTGAGCTAATCCAGAATGTTAACTGGGCTCTCGATCAATTCCCGACGACCAGTATACTTCCCAGTTTTTAGTGCCACACTTTTGTCAGTGCTAGATTTTATCTGCCACTGTGCTTCCCATTTGTCTACTGGTGGGATTCTTTACAGGCACTTCCAGCCTCTATTATCCTCAGAGCTTTGTGTCAAATGCAAATATTGTTGTTAATTGCTATTTGCATTACAAGAGCGATTACATCTCACTGTTCTTTAATTCCTAATTTATTTATGAATATTTTCAACACTAACTTAGCATAGAGGCTTTGCCAAGGTGAAAATTGACTCTTTGTTATGTTACTTTGCCAGTGTCTAATCTGCAGCAGTTCATTGCCGCTTGCCCAACGACTACCCAATTTTCTTATTAGTCTCTATGAGGGATTTGTTGAAGTCTTGGAATTCCCAGTACAAGGGAAGAGACTACATTACTTCATTCAGTCGCCTGTTGACACGTACAAGAATTGGATCTGTGGAGACGTGTCTTATCTTATTTTAGCTAGCCTAATTCATTTCATCATACATCATTCATCAAGGTATGTGCTCATTAAGTTACGTTTGCTCAGCATTTCCTCCTTGGAACCACAGTCCACAACACCTCGCTGCCTTCATTAGGTCTGAAAAGGGTAAAGTATCTACAAGTGTCCACATATATCTGCACTTGCATATTGACTGAAATTGCTATTCTGGACTAAATCCTCATGTGGACACTCTTAGCATTTAAGAATAATTATACTGAAGTAAGTAGTATGGAAGAGACTTTAAAGCACTTTTGTCCCAGGGGCTTTTCTACATGAGAAAGTCATATAGGTAGGACACAAGTTTAAAATCAGTTTATTCTATGGGCACAGGGCTGCCTCCAATCACTTCTGTTTACCACTTGGGAAGCGATTTTCAAGCTATCTGAAAAGGTTTAAAATACCTATATTCCAGGTAACTGTGCCCACACAGGAGAGTTAGTCCAGAAGAGCTAACAGTTAACTGTATCAGTATAATTAACTATACTGGCACTGAAAAGACTTCCTGTAAGGGCAAATCCTAAATTTTATGCTACCAAAAAAAAATACTCAGGACATCCATGTGTCTAAGCTTGTATTGTTAACTCTTATTTAAGATAATCTGATAAGGTAAAAGAAATTTTGAGATTAAAATCTGCAAATATTTTAAAGGGAGCATTCTGCTGATACAAGCTTGCCTTCGTGTTTGGGTGAAGGCTGATATCCACTTTTGGCTCTTATCAGTATTACCTCCCCAAGCAGGTAAAGGCTACTGAAATGGGAACTTTGTGCATCTGTCCTTTTCCTAGTATTAAGCATTTCTTATGACATTTGTAGTTTGCTGATAGACCGCAGAGAAGCCAGATGCTTTATGGCTTTTCTACATTGCTATTGTCAGATTCTTACAACGGAGTGAATACAGTGTGAGAGCATAAAAACGAAAGTCTCTGTTATGTGTTCACCTGTGCTAAATTAGATCTTGGGTCTCCAGAAAGAGACAGAAATTCTAGATGTTGCATATCTGGGCCAAGACGATGTGTTTCATTCAAAATTCACTGACAGAAATTGTAATGACGTGCTTTGAATTTTTTAGGGGTGTTTCCGCATTTTCTATGATATTTTCAGACAGAGTGCCATGGCGAGGCCATTTATACCACCCTCTTCCATAAAGATGCAGTGCTACAGCAACTGTGATGTTTCTGTACTTTGCAAAGCAGAAGCCAACAACAGAAGACAGGGATCTGCTTTGCAATGGCTTTTGTGGTTGTGAAACTGAAGGAACTTGAATTTAAACCTTCTGTGAACGACCTTCCCAGAGGTACCGTATTCCAGTAAAATCCACTGTCCTATTTTTTCATAAGATGTGTAATCAAATATAACGAGATCTATGATAATTTAAAAGTTCTGATGTGCTCAAAAGGAGGGAGGAAGCATGTTGGAGCTCCTGAGCGTGTCAATGAGTGACCCCACCACCGAACAGCTGTTATTTGATGATGTGCCTTGGAGAAGCCAGATAATTTATGTCCTTCCTACCCCACACTGTTGTTACGCTGCTTTACACACCTTCTGCCTCTCTCTCGAGTCTCCCAATGACATATACAGCCCACAGAAGTTAGGGTAAAATCAGCCACGCGTCCATCAGTTCAGGGGAAGAAATTTACTAGTTTGGGTTTTGTTTGCTTTTTTTTTTCTTTTTCTTTTCTTTTCTTTTTTTTTTTTTTCTTTTAATAGAGGAACTATTAAACTAAGTGCTGTGTGGTAGTTTAATCCCACTGTGACCTGTGATATCCCACCTATGCCCACACTTTTTAATCCTTACATTAAGTCTCATGTGCACTTGTTCCTGTAACCCCAAGTATGAGGGAGAAGATAGACTATACATTGCCCTCGTTCCTAATGCTCTTCCTCGTTGTCAGTTTTCTTTCACTCTTACTTCTCCCTCAAGGGTCTAATGATATTACAAGTTTTTCCTGTACATTAAGTCCTTTCCAAAGACCAGGTTCTCTCTCCCAGTATTTACTTCTGTCATTGCATAAGCCTTCAGCTGTCCGATATCGCTGGGAATGACACCTTCTGCTACTATATAAAAGAAAAAATAAGGAGTGTTCTGGTGGCTCACCTGCCATTACGACTTGACAAGGAAAACTGCAAATCAAAGCGATTTTAGTACTTGGATTAAGCAGGCATTGGGGCATTATATTTGGGGAGTAATTTGGGCTCCTTGCTATTTGTTACAAGTAGAGTGAAGGAAAAGCATGAAACTATGTACGATTGCTCACTTGCTTGTCTACCTGCACAGCATACACCTGCCAAAGCAGGGGAGAATGCTGCCATGCCACTTTTTCACCTGTTAAGGTCTGGGTGACGTGGGGCTAGAGCTAATTAAGAAATTCCTGCAGAACAGCTTTTCTGACAGACAGTGCTGATTCAACAAAGTTGGAAGGTTTCACAAGGGATATTTTTATATTTATCTCTAATCCAGTCTCACAGGAAGTTATTAAAATGTTTGGTTTTAAAAGGTCAGTGCATTCTGTCTTTGATATAATTTATAATATAGTAATTGAAATAGTAAAGCAGAAGCAAATATTCTTATCTTTTATGACAAATCTTTTTTGAATTTTTTTTTTAATACAAAATATTGCCTTTTTCTCCTTATTTTCCGATCTCAGATTATCCTGGCTTTCTCCAAGCCCAGACAGGTCAGTTTCAGCAAGCTCTTTTGGTGGCACTATCCAACCATCCAACTTCTGTACAAGTCTATGCCTTTGTGAGAATAAGGGAAAGATAATAGCAAGTATGTATGTATGTATATATATATATACAAGTATGTATGTATGTGTATATATATATATACACATATATACACTTATGCACACTGAGACATTATGTGTGGCATTAACTCTATTCTTGGAAAGATTACTCTAATTCAATTTATAAAACCTGTCCTTTTACAATTTTCTTTACCTCCCTGACTACATACCTTCCTTGGAAATTGTGTCTTACTTATCCACAAGCTCTTTCCATTCATTATTTTTTAAATCTTTTCAAGATGTTAAATGTGTGACAATAATATTTGTTACAAAAAGTTGCAAACCAAACCTTTCTGAAGTATTAAAATACACTAAAACCTGACAAGACTTCCATCACAACTTGCAAGACTGGGTGACTATGCAGAAAATTCTCAAATCACAACATTTTATTCGAACCAAATTGTATTTTACTATACAACAAAATAGTCTTGTAAACATACAGTTAACAGAAAAATGAAATCGATTACATTAATTGTCTTTGACAAAAGCACTCAAGTAAATGGAATTTATTGAAATTGTTGACACTAAGAAAATAACTTTTACAGTGATAATTTCTTTAATGCTTCCTTTGAAGCCACTTGTAGAATATAGTGACTGCAGACACGCATTTATGGCTGGTTTCATCCAAGTCATTGTTATTACTGAAGTGGGAGCTATTTTCTAAATAAAGTCTATATTATCTGTGTATCACAGGTCCTTCCGGAGGTTCAGAGCCAGAAGGAACCAATAAGATCTGCATTATACAAGTCCTACAATGTCACAGATTAACTTCTGCAGCTGTGTGACACACCAGGACTGCTCATCTGCCGCCCCGACCTGCTCCATTACTCCCTTTCACGAATGGTGCAAACTGGGAATAAGGCCGGGCCATGTTGCTAATTTTGTAGGTTTGTTTCCAAAGAGTTTTCTCCCAGGAGAGCATTGCTTGCTTTCCCGCGCCATGGGGAGACGTGTCTGCCCCCTGAGCCGGCGCCCGGGCTGGTGGGTGCAGGACGGCGTGTGACCAGGGTGTGCCTTGCGCTGGGGCGCGGGGTGGGGCTGGCCTCTGTGCATCTTCTGTACGGCAGGACTGACTTGACAAACAGGCAGTTAAAAAAGGAGTTTGCGAATCTTGGCATTGGTAAATCATCCAAATTTGGCCATTCATCTTTTAACAGATATGTATTTTATTGTTCTGTAGGAAAACTCTGTCAGGCAACTGAAAGATTTTCACCAAAGAAAAGCAGCCTGCTGTATATTTTCTTTTACTTTATCCTTGGAATTCAGCTGGCATTAAATAACAATATATTTATATTTCTCTGCTTTTATTTCTTTCTTTCCAGTTCTGGAAAGTGTCCTTACATAGCAAACTACTTGAGAAAAGGCCTCTTACAGACCTTTATTAGGACAAAGATGCTGGTATATTTGTACAGTTGCAGTGAGATTTGGATGCCTGTATCTTGTACAATTAGCAAAGTCACATACTAGAAAAGAAATTAGCTACACCAGTGGAAAGGGGGAATAATCGTGTCAATACCAGGAACAACTGCCAGCGTAGCTGTTTCAGACAAATACGCAGCTCTGCCAGCACAGGTTTGTCAGCAGATATCTGCAGCAGGCACTTCTCACTGACCACTGTCAGTCACAGAAGGCACATGGTGAACAGCCTTCCCACTTTCCCAGGAGAAATGGACTTAAGAATATGTAAGGTGCTTTTCTGAATTATGGTCTCTGCTTTTTAATATATACAAATGAGCAGTTTAACAAGGGAATTTGCATTCTGCAGCCCTCAACTGGAGCCCTGTCTTTAAATTCAAGGTGCTATCCCTAGAACAGCAACATTTTTCTTTCTTGATTGCACCTACCTGATATTCCGGCAGGCACGTTTCTGAATACCAGACATCGCGATTTGCATACCTATTTTAACTCTTTTAAATTGTGTCTTTACAATAATACGATGACAGAATTTGTCATCCCAAATGACATTCTGTTTCTGGGGGGTCAGTGCTTTGTGGTTTTTGTTTGAAATAGCACAAGAGTTACAGCTAAGGGCAGGGGATGAAAAATGACTGGGTATCTTACAATCACCATCAGGAGCCTCCACAAAGGAACAACAGCAATAATAGCAAACACGTTCATCTGTGAACTCCGTAGGACATCATTAAACACTGCTTTTCTATGTCTTTAAATAAATACTTAATATTCTGTTTTCAGTTAAGCAAAAACAACATTTAGGAATCACCGTGTTAACTGGATCGGTGAAAGTTTGTCTAATAGATTATTATGTCCCTGACAGCAGCCAATACTGTTTCAGAAGAAGCTACAAGAAACACATTAATGATCAATTATGGAAGAATCTGCCTTTTGGGCAGCAATTCACAGTTTTTATATGCTAGTCACTTTTAGCAAAAATGATACTGGTTGTACCATACCACTACGTGCAGATATGAATAATGGGATTACTGCCTTCCCTTATGAACATTCTTTGAGCAGTCTAATGGTTTAAAAGCCAAGGCGGTCCCTGATTAAATAAATTATGATCAGTTGGGGATTTTTGTACTTTTCAGGGGGTGGCAAGGTGAAGGGGGTTTCATGGCTATTGAGTAAATGACACTTCCAAGTTCCCTTCCTGTATTTAGAGAGAGCCTGAAACAACCATTCTGGCATTATATTATTTAGGACCCTGAAGAACAACTCAGAGATGTGTGTCTTGCTCCCATCTTTGCCAGTCTCTGTTCATTTTTGTGGCCTTTGCAGAAGACTGCGCTCCTCACTTTGAGAAGTCTTGCAGGATCAGATGCTTCTTCCAGACCCCAAGTTCCATGTTTTGTGGGTTTGCTTCCCTGCATTGTATATGATTAAACAGAAATCTTGTAATTGCAAAGGTGTGAGTGAATACTCCTTGATAATTTCTATTTGGAACAATGGCTGTTTGTCCGAACCTAACAAACCCTTTTATCATCCTTGGCGTCGAATCATGCTAAGGTTAGGGCCCCTTTTTACCTACTGAATAAGACTATGTCTAATTTTATTTTGCAGGGTTTTTAAAATTCTTTTTTTTTAGATTGTTGATCTAACTCAGATTGGTTTTGTAGGAATGGTAAAGAGATCATGAGTAAATTTTTCAGATTTAAATGAATTTTAAGATGGGAAGAATGTAGAAGAAATAGTCTTTTTCAATGGTTTTCATGTGTCCCTTACTGGAGTATCTTGCTGAGAAATAATTAGGAGCTCAGTTGCTCTGAGGGATTTTGCATATCTGAAAAATCTTGAGCTCTGACAGGGAAGGGAGAGAAGAGGAATAGAGACATTGGTATTACATCCTAGTGACTTTCCATCCTTTAGGAAGAGTGTCTGACACGAATTAGATCTACTTAAGTTTTAGATCAAATAACCTTTACTCATTTGCTTCTGGTTTTGGGACATTTTTTATCATTGTATGTTCTTAGTGCTGCACTTTTGTGTTGAAAAAGCTGTTCTGAGTCATTGCGTCCCCTACTGGAAGTCGAACTGAAAAAAGGTCCCATTCAATCACAAAATTCAGTGGGGTTTACTGCAGAGACACAGTTGGCCGGGTAGCTGCTGCAGCTGGGGACAGGGCTGTGAGTCAGGGATCTGCAGGACTTAACCTCAGGGGGGACAGAGCCATCACCTGCCACTCAGGAAGCCACATGTGAGACAGGGAGGGACTGAGGAGGGATCTGATGTGCAGTTAACCCAGTAACGGTGACAGCACTGAAAAAGCAAATCTGATTATTATAATCTTTGTATCTCTTCTGAATACTTTCTGAGTTGCTAGTCTACATATAAAATGTGAAATGCCATGCAAGTCCCCTGCGTATTGTTCTTTTCCCTATTGTGCTTCATGATTGATCAGTTATATAAAATAGGTACAACTCTTTGATAATGCTTATGTAAGTACCTGTTTAGTAATCCTTCTCTGAACATCACATTTTAACTGGTAGAATTTATTAACATTTATATTACTGTAGAAATGAGAGACATCAGCTAGGTTATAGCTATGTTGCACTAGGTACTGTAAAAAGAGAGACTATCAGCCTGCCACATGAATCCTTGCTTCATATATTTATTTTATGAAAAATATCTTCTATATTTGCATTAATGGGAGGTGACAGAACATTGCAAAATTGACCAGCAATTTACAGCCTCTTTATTTTTTAATTAAAAACATAAATATGGTTCTATGTAGCAAAGGGAAGTTTGCTAAAATGAATTCAGAATTACTTAACAAGCTTCCTTCCCTCCACCCACAGCTATAGAGGAATTTTCCATAAAGATATAGAAATAATTTGGCTTTTAAAAAATATCAAGGAATGAATGAAGAAATAATCACAAGCTTTTATCATTTTAGGCTAACATAGCTCTAGGTAAAAGATTAACTTTCAGTGATACATAAATAATGACTCAAAACTCACAAATAATGCCTTTGTCAGTTATCAAGGAATAAAACATCATTTTAACAACCAAATATAGACTGAATCCTTGGGACTATCATCTGCTCACTATCCTATGTGTATAGGAACAAAATTGGTCTTATTTTATCCTACTTGGCAGGACTAGCATTATAGCATACTAGTACTTTGTATTTGCAGATAGTGTGTTTAAGTACTTTCATTTTAACCTGTCCTTAATCCGAGGATGGGCACATAAATAACCTGGAGTGGATGGCAATGCTAGAGAGGGAATAAAGTAAACATTTCTAATAATTATACTAATTTTTTATGTTAGACCAGTTTTCTAGGAGTTCTTGGGAATGGATACTTTAAAGCTAGATTAAATCTTATGAAAAGTTAAGTATTAGGTAGAGTTTGATATAGATTTGACATAAATAAAAGAATTGTTCTCACCGTTAGCATTTCCTTTATTTGTTCCATGAGATAATGACCCTAATGTTTGTTCGGACACGTATGCAAGATACAAATCTTGAATTTTTGTCTTTAATTATAAAATTCTTTAAGATTAACCCTTCCAGATGTTCCAGTTTATAATTCTAGGGTGTATAAACTTCAACCTTTGCAACAAGTCTACCATTTTAGTGCCAACATTAGTGAAAAAAAAAAAAATAGTTTGTCTGTAATCTGAAAAAGAAATGATCTTGCAATGATGGAAGGGATTCCCAGTGAGAGGAGTCAAAACTCAATGCTGCATCTACAAAAAAACCCTCAATGTTGCAGTTTCTAATTCCTGTGCCTCGCTTCAGCTGTCCGTGAGACAGCTTTCGAATCCACCACCTGATTTCAGCCACATTTGGAAGGAGAATAGAACTGTCAAAGATAATAGATGACTGGATAAAATTGAAGAGCCCTATTATTGCTCCCAATCTGCAACATGAGTTCAGCATCTACTAGACATCAGAAAATGATCATGGGATCTTAACATTGGGCTCCACAAAGTGATAGGAGACCAGGATTCAGTAGTTCCGCTGCTCTTAGAACTAGTTATCAATAAGGACGAAATTGAAGTTACTATACGTGTGGTGGGAGCAAAATTCAAAGAGCTGAATTCTCTCGGTGTTCTGAAAGAGCTGATGCACAGTCAGAAGTAGGATTGTTCGTGATCCAGCCTGTAAAAGATTTTTAAGCAGTACGATTGTATCAGGGGTTTGAAGAACAGCAAACGTAGCCCTTACATTTAGGCAGACAGCAAAAGTGATCTAACAGAGACAGGCACTTTTGTCTGAGTTCAAGGAACGAAAAATTGAAGACATGGCGGTGAGTGGAAGGTAAAGAGGCAAAAAGGTTTACTAAAGATAAATTTGGCCAGACCCGTCTGCTATCTATCCCTGGCAAAACAGCTTATTTTTAGACAGAGAAGATGCAGTTGATCTAATGTACCGCACTTCACCTGAAGGACTCCTTGATACGGGATGTTGCTGATGCTTGAAGTTTACGTAAATTCATAAAGCAATCAGAAAAATTCATTGAAGAAAAGTCCCTCCAAGGCTATTAAATATATAGGCACTTATTCTGATTAGGAATTCTCTGACCCATACATTAATGGAGGTAAGGAGACACTTTGGGGGAAGTAAAGCTGTATACTCACCCCATTTTTATCCTTTTTTATAGACATGTGCTATTGACAGATGGACCTTTTGCCTGATCAGTATGCCCATCCTCATACTCCTGTGTTCTTATCTGAACTGCACTGAATTATGTGAAGTTATTAATTAATCTGGAGAAGATGTGGAAATAATTCCAGAATTTTAAGATGGATAAAGCAAGGGCTGTATAAGCAATCACAGCAGTGATCCTTCCCCTCTACTCAGCACTGGTGAGGCCCAGTGTTGCCTACCCGCAGCACAGTGCCCCATTCTGGGCTCCCCAGAGCCCAGATACAGAGCTCTTGCAGAGAGTCCAGTGAAGGACCACAAAGATGATTAAGGAACTGGAGCACCTCACATATGAGGAAAGGCTGAGAAGGCTGGGACTGTTTAGTCCAGAGAAGAGAAGTCTCAGGGGCATCTTATTAATGTTTATAAACTCCTGAAGGGAGAGTACAAAGAGGACAAAGCCAGGCTCTTTTCAGTGGTGCCCAGTGACAGGACCAGAGGGACACAAACCAATGGGCACAAACTGAAACACTTTTTTACTGTGAGGGTGATGGAGCACTGGCACAGGTTGCCCAGAGAGGCTGTGGAGTCTCCATCCTTGGAGATATTCAAAAGCCATCTGGACATGGTCCTGGGCTCTACGTGGCCCTGCTTGAGCAGGGGGGTTGGACGAGATGACCTCCAGAGGTCCCTTCCAACCTGAGCCATGCTGTGATTCTCTGACTACAGACAATGGAGGGAGGTGACAAAAGAAGGTAGCTTCTAGGTCACATGTTATTTTCCCGGTACCCTGAAATACCTCAAAATATAAAGCTGGGATACACGTTAAATTTGCTGACTAAACAAAGCTGGGTGTCACTGTTAGTGAAAGGGATGACTGGAGTAAGGTACAGAAGAAATTAGAGAACCCTGAAGACAACAAAAATAAAAATAGAAAAAAATGCAAAGTACCAGGTTCTGCTTATTAGCTGGAGGAACAGAAGAAAGTGACTTGAAGCGCTAGCCAGTTATGGGGTTAAGATCACAGCTATATGCTTTTGGGTCCCTACTGGTACCTTTACTTTGCTTTAATATATTTCTGACCTTAGCAGTAACACACCTAAGTTAGGTGCCATGAATTTCCCCAGAAAGAAAGGACTCAGCATTCACTGACAAGTTTTCTGGATCACATGCCGTGCATGGCCGTGCATGCAGTAGCACAGAGCTAGCTGTAGAGCCGGCGCTTCTGCGGAGCCTGAAACCCTGCACCCCTGTCCACTTGGGACCCAGGCCACTCTGCCAGCTACTTTCCCTTTGTTCAGTTTTCCCCTTGTCATGGAATCAACTTTGCACAAATTTGTATTAAACAACAGTTTATTATGTCTGGAGGAGAAGAAACTACCTTCCCGCTTCCCAGGGAAGTTGTGACACAGTGGAAGCAAGACTGCAGGAGTCAGGGGTCCAGACAGTGGTCAGATGTGGAGCCGGGCTCAGAAGTCAAGGGGTGAGCACATTCAGAGGGAAGGGACAGGGATCCACCTTCTTACACCCGGATTCTTTCACTTCATAGAATCATAGAATCATGGAATCATCAAGGTTGGAAAAGACCTCTAAGATCATCAAGTCCAACCATCAACCAACACCACCATGCCCACTACACCATGTCCCTAAGGGCCTCGTCTACACATCTTTTAAATACTTCCAGGGATGGTGACTCACCCACTTCCCTGGGCAGCCTCTTCCAAGGCCTGACCACTCTTTCAGTAAAGAAATTTCTCCTAATGTCCAGTCTAAACCTCCCTTGGCGCAACTTGAGGCCATTTTCTCTTGTCCTATCGCTTGTTACTTGGGAGAAGAGACCAACACCTCACTACAACCTCCTTTCAGGTAGTTGTAGAGCGCAATGAGGTCTCCCCTCAGCCTCCTCTTCTCCAGGCTAAACAGTCCCAGTTCCCTCAGTCGCTCCTCATAAGACTTGTGCTCCAGGCCCTTCACCAGCTTCGTTGCCCTTCTCTGGACACGCTCCAGCACCTCCATGTCCTTCTGGTAGTGAGGGGCCCAAAACTGAACACAGTATTCGAGGTGCGGCCTCACCAGTGCCGAGTACAGGGGCACGATCACCTCCCTGCTCCTGCTGGCCACACTATTTCTGATACAGGCCAGGATGCCATTGGCCTTCTTGGCCACCTGGGCACACTGCCAGCTCATGTTCAGTCGGCTGTCATCAGCACCCCCAGGTCCTTTTCCTCTGGGCAGCTTTCCAGCCACTCTTCCCCAAGCCTGTAGCGTTGCCTGGGGTTGTTGTGGCCGAAGTGCAGGACCCGGCACTTGGCCTTGTTGAACCTCATACAGTTGGCCTCGGCCCATCGATCCAGCCTGTCCAGGTCCCTCTGCAGAGCCTTCCTACCCTCCAGCAGATCAACACTCCCGCCCAACTTGGTGCAAACTTACTGAGGGAGCACTCGATCCCCTCATCCAGATCATTGATGAAGATATTGAACAGGACCGGCCCCAGTACTGAGCCCTGGGGAACACCGCTCGTGACCGGCCACCAACTGGATTTAACTCCGATCACCACAACTCTCTGGGCTCGGCCATCCAGCCAGTGTTTTACCCAGCGAAGAGTGCACCTGTCTAGGCCGTGAGCCGCCAGCTTCTCTAGGAGAATGCTGTGGGAGACAGTGTCAAAGGCTTTACTGAAGTCCAGGTAGACCACATCCACTGCCTTTCCCTCATCCACGAGGCGGGTCACCTGGTCATAGAAGGAGAGCAGGTTGGTCAAGCAGGACCTGCCTTCCATGAACCTGTGCTGGCTGGGACTGATCCCCTGGTTGTCCCGGACATGGCTCGTGAGCACCCTCAAAACAAACCACTCCATAATCTTCCCCGGCACCGAGTTCAGACTGACCGGCCTGTAGTTCCCTGGATCCTCCTTCTGGCCCTTCATGTAGATGGGCGTCACATTGGCAAGCCTCCAGTCATCCCGGACCTCCCCCGTTAACCAGGACTGCTGGTAAATGATGGAGAGCAACTTGGCAAGCTCCTCCGCCAGCTCCCTCAGTACCCTCGGGTGGATCCCATCCGGCCCATAGACTTGTGAGCATCCAGGTGGCGTAGCAGGTCGTTAACTGCTTCCTCTTGGATTATGGGCGGTTTATCCTGCTCGTCGTCCCTGTCTTCCAGCTCAGGGGGCTGAGTACCCTGAGGATAACTGCTCTGACTATTAAAGACTGAGGCAAAGAAGGCATTAAGTACCTCAGTCTTTTCCTCATCCTCAGTGGCAATGTTCCCTCCCGCATCCAATAAAGGATGGAGATTCTCCTTGGCTCTCTTTTTGTCATTAATATACTTGTAAAAGCATTTTTTGTTGTCTCTCACGACAGTGGCCAGGTTGAGTTCTAGCTGGGCTTTTGCCTTTCTAATTTCCTCTCTGCACGACCTAACGAGATCCCTGTACTCTTCTTGAGTTGCCTGCCCCTTCTTCCAAAGGTGATAAACTCTCCTTTTTTTCCTGAGTCCCAGACAGAGCTCCCCATTCAGCCAGGCCGGTCGTCTTCCTCGCCCGTTCTTCTTACGGCACATGGGGACAGCCCACTCCTGCGCCTTTAAAACTTCCTTCCTGAAGAACATCCAGCCTTCCTGGACTCCTTTTCCCTTCAGGACTGTCTCCCAAGGGACCCTCTCGACCAGTGTCCTGAGCAGGCCAAAGTCCGCCCTCTGGAAGTCCATGGTAGCGGTTTTGCTGGCCCCCCTCCTTACTTTACCAAGTATTGAGAATTCTGTCATTTCATGGTTGCTAAGCCCAAGCCGGCATCCGACTTCGTTTGTTTATTTTTAAATACAGGAATTATGTAATATAAAATGCATAAATTGTCCCTTAGGGCTTCTTTTAAAGCATTGTCAGGATGGTGTGTATATAGTCCCTATCGGAAATCATGGCCTATAACCAGGTGAGAAGTGATATACTTGGTTCTCCTCGGGACCTTTAAAAAGGATGCAGATCTGCTCCCCATCAGGGCTTGTCACCCCTAGACGAGTGGCAGTGCTGCTGGGGATGCTTCCCACTGCGAGAAGGTAAGCTCAAGCAGAAGATACCATCGTGGACCCCTATCTCAGTGTTTAAGCAGTATTTTCAACAAGCCATTTGGGTGGATTTGAACTTTGGCAGTACTTAAATGAAGTAGCTGTTTTGATTGACTTGCTAGTCATAAGTCCTGAGGCTGGCTGCCTCTGAAATTGATAGTCCAACCAAATGATTTCTTGGAGAGCTGAGTATTTATTACCTTTCCCCAAGGTGATAATAATTAAACATAAATTGTATTTAAAGTGGGAAGGTTAGAAAGAATTCAACTATTGAGACTCTTTGACTTGTTGAAAATGTTCTTCCCAAATCTAACAGAAGCACTGAATGTATTGTGGCTAAATTTGGCTCTTCACTGATTATAGTTAAACATCTTTTTGCATGGGGGAATTATGTGAATTATTTTTCTGAGAAAAATGTTTAGTGGAAACATTTTTCTCTGATGCATTTCTGAACTGATTCACAAAGGTATACACCAATATTTTCATAGGAATTGGGATCTTCTTAGCTCTATTCTACAGGGGTGGAAAATAGTTTTTAGTTGACAGGAAATATGTTATTTAGTGTGTTCAGATAAGCTGTCCTCTGGTTGTTTAAGCTTTAAGATCTTATCACCTTAATAGTCATTCTTGTCAAAGAAGATACATGGGCAGCTGAGGTCTATATTTATAGAGACTGGTGTTGAATCCTAGTATTTTATCTAGGGAAAGGTGATACTGGTAAGTTGTCCCAAGGGACAAAATTTGCCACCGGAGCAAATACAAATGGATTTTAAAAGAAGACTGTCAACCCAGACACTGATCTTGATGACTAGTGGCCTCAGTATTATTATACTGAAGTTTCTTTATGGGACTCTGCTCTACATAAGGCCTGTAGAAGTCTCCAGCAGAAGAAGGAAGATCTGGGAAGAGGCTGGTTGGGCTTGGCTTAGCAGGCTGCAAGGACCAATGTGGAGCAGTAACAGCAGCTGGAATATTCTTAGAAGGAGGAGGAAAAGGAGGAAGGAGCTGGAGAAAAAGCCACTGGAGGTCCTGAGAGTGGCTGTAGGAGCAGCAGGAGCAGCCTGGCGCAGCCAGGACCAGGTCAGGAGCAGCGGTGTCCTGCTCCCGGTTGTGGATGAGTGTTGGGGCACTGAACCCCAAGGTGTCACTGGAAGTGAGGCGATGAGTTTAAAACTTGCACTGCTGATGCAAGTGGGACCTGCAAAGTCTGTGAACTAGTGTCTGGTGGGTTGGGGTAGGAGCTGGTGGTACACTCCTTCACACGGCACTTAAAGCAATTGTGCCCATGACAGTTTCACTGTCTGAGTGTGGAAAGCACCATGTGTTATTCGTCAGGATACAGCTGTTTATAGGAGCTCACAGAGGGCTCAAGCCAGGAGAGGCTGGTGTTCAGGCACACATTTTGCCCATGCCTCTGACTTTTGTTCTCTCTCCACATGTCTGCACATCAGCGTGCCACACGTTCATGCTGACAGCCCGAAGAGGGATCAGTTGCATTATTATCTAAATCCCAACAGTGTGCTTGGATCTGATGATGACACTAATATACCCTATTTCTGTACAAAGAAAACTGCACTGAGAAAAGCAAGGAGGATGGCAGACGGGAGTTGTGGCTTACCAGGTGTGGGGGTTTATGGGGACTACTTGTCTGGAGTTTTTACTCATTATCTTTTCATATGGTACTTTCTCAAAAAAAACCAATGTAGTTCTGGTCTCTCAATTATCTGTTTGTGTGCTTGTACACATGTACATAACTATCTGTAATCTTTCACTGTAATATTGCCAGCATGATTTTTTTTATCAGAGCAGTTGCCAGTAGCTCTGTCTCTGCCTGTTTCCTATTCCGACAAAGATGCAATTTCACGTAGTGCATCTAACCGTTCTTATTTCCCAGAATGTCCCAAAGTTTGATCTTTTTAAAAAGAAAGATAGGAAAGGCACCTTGAGTATTATTGCTACTGCTGCTTCCCTTTAATGGTTATATGGTGACACTGCTTCGCACAGGATTACTGTCACTGGCGCGGAGGGGATAGGAGATTGGCTGTCTTGAGGAATGAGATGAGACGATAAAGGAAAGAGGATGTTACCTCTGCGGCATCTGGCTCCGTCTCTCGATTTTCATTCCATGCGTTCTGTGTGGAGACAAGGTGGGGTTTGAAGCAGTTTCTTGCCTTTGCGCACCTGCCATTGTTCAGCAACAGCAAAGAGAGTGAGAGAGTTGTGACAAATCTATTTTACTTAAAATAACTGAACTGTGTAATTGTTCGAGAGGGCTTAGCAGGCAAATGCGATAAAGCCGAAAGTTACGCAGATCACCAAAGGTACGGGATACAGAAACAGAGTGATGCAGAAAATTGACTCGTGCTATATTATTCTTTGGTAAGCACTGAGGTAATTATATTACTTAAGTGCTCATATTGCAGTGAACATGGTTTTCAGAGTGCTGCACTTCTGCTTAACTGGAATGAAAACCCTAAATTTCTTAACTATATTTTGCTTTGTGCAGCGAAGGCTGAAGTTTTCTCTGCAGAAATCAGGTTCCAGTATACTAACGCCTTTGGAGTGCAGCAGTTAGAAAAATCTGGGCCATTTTTGCTTCATAGGTATCACAAGTGTCACAATTAAGACTGTTTGTTGTGTCATCAGACAGGCAGCTGCTCTGCCAGTGGTTTTACCTTTGCACTTTCCAAAGTTGTGTCTATCCCAGATAATTTAAGTGAAAATGTTGTCCCTTAAAAATCTCAGTGATGAGAGATTTCAGTTTTCTGTTGAAAGTTTCCTGTAATAGTCTTCTATTATTTGATGTCTGTTCCTTTCAGGGAGGGGTAATTAAGAGTCGGAAGAGAAAAGAAGAAAAAAAAGTATCTCACCTTTCTGGCATATTTTCAAAGGATTCAATTAAGGAACACAAAACAAAATTCCTTTAAAAACATGATTGATGTGGGAGCTTTAACTAGGTGCTGTCATTTGATACCAGGGCTTTTTATTAATGCATATTGCACGATAGAAATGTGTGGGACGGGACGCCAGGCTGTTGACAGTGTTTGTGTGTGGTGTATCTGTTACATGAATAGATGGGCTGTGTAAAGATGCATTTTGTTTCTTCTTTCACTGGTTCATTTCTTTAATCTGAACTGAAACTGAAAGATCTTACTGTGAGGCAAGGAGTTTTGAGTGAATAGGGTTGTTAAGAAAATCTACCTTGAAGGGGAGTACTTTATATACAGAATGTTATTTTCTCTAGAATGGAAATGCTTAAAAGCTGGTGGTTGTACTCTATACTATGCATACTGCAGTGGGCTGGGAAACCATTCATGACCATTTGATATCAGTTCCTGATTTTCTGCATATATATGCACGTATATACACATGTATACGTACATATTTCATATACTCATATTCATCTATACTCATATACATCTAGATGATATGTCAATATGTATATATGATATATATGGTATGTATATGACAGCACAATCACCGAGTTGTAAAATGCTGTTAGCACTGCCTGTCAATAGCCTTTAGAGTTAGGAGCTGCTTCTGATGGAGAGCAGGCTCTTTGTCTCATCTAGAGAAGGACAATAAACTGTGAAACCCTTATTATTTTTGAAAATGCAGTTCAGAAAGTGAGTAGTCATTTTTTATTACGGACACTTACTTTATCTATAAATAGACCAACTTTTATTTTATTTTCCTCTCTTCTTTTTTTTCTTATTTATTTAATAGTGATGAGTTGCCTGTGCACAATGCAACTCTGATGAAATGAAAAATTTGACATCTTTTATTGAGAAATTATAGCTAATCATCTTGCATATAGATACCAGTAGCTCTGGGGAAATCTAAGGTGGTCTTGCACAGTGTTGGAAGAAGTTAAAATATAGGTACTGGTCAACAGTTTAAAACATATTCTGGAAACATATACAATGACATTCTTCACTAGCTTTCTAAGGATGATTCAGGCAGTAGTTTAAGGGTTACAAAGAGTAAGCCTGTCCTAGTTTCGGCAGGGATAGGGTTAAATTTCTTCCTAGTGCTGTGTTTTGGATTTAGTATGAGGAGAATGTTGATAACACACTGATGTTTTCAGTTGTTGCTAAGTGCCCTCCTAGTCCAAGGACAGCTCCCGTGCCTACTGACTGAGCTAGGTACACAAGATGGGAGGGAACATAATCAGGACAGCCAGCCCAGCTGGCTAATGGGGTATTCCATACCATGTGACGTCATGCTCAGTATATGAAGGGTAGGCGTGATCCAGGAAGTACCGATCGCTACTTGGTTATCGGTCAGCGCGGGTGGTGAGCAATTGCATTGTGCATCACTCATTTTGTATATTCTATCATTATTTATTATCATTATTCTCCCTTTTCTGTTCTATTAAACTGTCTTTATCTCAACCCATGAGTTTTTCTCACTCTTACCCTTCCGATTCTCTCCCCGTCCCGCTGGGGGGGGCGGGCGGAGTGAGTGAGCGGCTGCGTGGTATTTGGCTGCCTGCCAGGTTAAACCACGACAGTCCTTTTTGGCGCCCAACGTGGGGCACAAAGGGTTGAGATAACGATAGATCTGACCAAAGTGTGTTAAGGCAAAATTGTTATAAGCATTCATTATATTGATTGGTCACAATGTTGATGTATTGGCTGTCAAAGTTGTGGGGCTGGCTCTCAATGTTGGGTCATGTAATACCTTGCTTGCAGTATGTGTTCCCTTTTGTGCTGTTTATCATCAGTCGAAACTGGGCCAAGATTATCATTTTGTTGCTGTTTTATGAGGTGATAAAATCATTGGTCGTAAGTCTAATCTGGTATCTGTACTCGGCACTGCCGTCATTTCTGTACCTCGGGAACCACCTCTTAGAAATTATTGGTAATTGCACTTGTTCCTCCTCGGAGAATGAATTTAAGGGGGAGACAGGATGCGACACTCTCTCCCACTTGTTCATCTTCCCTTCCATATTGTCAGAAACTCCTTTTTCTTCTATCCTCTTCACAAAGATGTCCACAATATTCCCTGAGAATTTTGAATATCCTTGGGATGTTCAAACAAGCATGTTCATATTGCTATGTCTCCTGAATGTGGTTCAGGCCTTGTTTAGGGTTAAACAACTATTCAGGAATACTGTCCAGAGATCAACCCTCAGGAACAAGAAAAGAGGGAGGGCAAGCAGCGGTGCCTCATCGGGGCGGGCGGAGCGGCGAGTCTCGGGGGCGGCTACAGACACGGTGGCTACTCAAAACCCCACGACAGGCACTGCGGCTACTCCAACCCCCATGACAACCCCTGTGGCTACTCAAACCCCGGCAACAGTCACCGTAGCTTCTCCAACCCCTGCGACAAGCACTGCAGCCACTCAAGCTCCGGCAACAGGCACTACAATTACTCCAACCCCCATGACAAGCACTGCAGCTACCCAAACCCCAGCAACAGGCACTACAGCTGAACCAGAGGACCAACCCTTGCTGGTATCCGTTGCCCCTGTACAGAAGAGGAAATCTTGGAAGCGGAGATCAGGTCGTTTAGAAAGGGATGATGAAAGAGCAGGGCCATCACGAGGAGAGGAGGAGGAAGAGGAAGAACTCATAAACGAGACGGAAACCACCCGATCCCTAACCCTGAGTGAGCTGCGAGATATGCGGAAAGATTTCAGCCGTCGTCCAGGCGAGCATATTGTTACCTGGATGCTCCGATGCTGGGATAATGGGGCCAGTAGCCTGGAATTAGAGGGGAAGGAGGCCAAACAGCTGGGATCCCTTGCTAGGGAAGCGGGTATTGACAAAGCAATCAGAAAAGGGGCACAGGTCCTCAGCCTCTGGAGGCGACTGCTGTCAGGCGTAAAGGAAAGGTATCCCTTCAAGGAAGATGTTATATATCGCCCAGGCAAATGGACCACTATGGAGAGAGGTATCCAGTACCTGAGAGAACTAGGCGTGCTGGAGGTGGTTTATAGTGACCTGGATGACCCCCGAACACCCAAAGATCCAGATGACGTCCAGTGCACGCGACCCATGTGGCGGAAGTTGGTACGGAGCGCACCAGCATCGTATGCCAGTTCGTTGGCAGTACTGTGCTGGAAAGAGGAAGAAGCACCAACAGTGGATGAGGTGGTTAACAGACTTCGGGATTTTGAAGAAACTATCTCCTCCTCCCTTGTCTCGGCTGTAGAGAAACTATCCCGAGAGGTCCAGCAACTCAAAAACGATAGGTCCTATTCTCCACCTGTACGGACCAGTATCTCAGCCATTAGGAGTCAGCGTTTTTCTCCTCAAGAGAGAGGATATTGAAAGTACACACCACGGGGCACCCTGTGGTTTTACCTGCGTGACCACGGAGAGGACATGAGGCAGTGGGATGGAAAACCTACCTTGACCCTACAGGCACGTGTACGTGAGTTGCAAGGAAAAACAATCACACAAGGGGGTTCTCTCAGGAAAAATGCTGCTCCAGTTGTCAGGAAAAACCTGTCTCACGACGGTCCAGTTTCCAGTGAACAGTTCCCCAGACAGAGTAGAAGGGCTGATCTTACTTTGGATTGTAATTGCAATGAAGAAATTCTTGACTCACGTTCGCAAGAAGTGAGAGATGGATACTATGACCAGAACTAGAGGGGCCCTGCCTTCAGCCAGGTGGAGGAAAGGGACAACCGGGTTTACTGGACTGTGTGGATTCGATGGCCTGGCACATCAGACCCACAGGAGTATAAGGCTCTAGTAGACACCGGTGCACAGTGTACCCTGATGCCATCAAGCTATAAAGGGGCAGAACCCATTTGTATTTCTGGAGTGACAGGGGGATCCCAAGAGTTAACTGTATTGGAGGCCGAAGTGAGCCTGACCGGGAATGAGTGGCAGAAGCACCCCATTGTGACTGGCCCAGAGGCTCCGTGCATCCTTGGCATAGACTACCTCAGGAGAGGGTATTTCAAGGACCCAAAAGGGTACCGGTGGGCTTTTGGTATAGCTGCCCTGGAGACGGAGGAAATTAAACAGCTGTCCACCTTGCCTGGTCTCTCAGAGGACCCTTCTGTTGTGGGGTTGTTGAGGGTTGAAGAACAACAAGTACCAATCGCTACCACAACAGTGCACCGGCGGCAATACCGCACCAACCGAGATTCCCTGATCCCTATCCATGAGCTGATTCGTCGTCTGGAGAGCCAAGGAGTGATCAGCAAGACTCGCTCACCCTTCAACAGTCCCATATGGCCAGTGCGAAAGTCTAATGGAGAGTGGAGACTAACAGTAGACTACCGTGGCCTGAACGAAGTCACGCCGCCACTGAGTGCTGCCGTGCCGGACATGCTAGAACTTCAATACGAACTGGAGTCAAAGGCAGCCAAGTGGTACGCCACAATTGACATTGCTAATGCCTTCTTCTCCATCCCTTTGGCAGCAGAGTGCAGGCCACAGTTTGCTTTCACTTGGAGGGGCGTCCAGTACACCTGGAACCGACTGCCCCAGGGGTGGAAACACAGCCCTACCATTTGCCATGGACTGATCCACACCCCACTGGAACAGGGTGAGGCTCCAGAACACCTGCAATACATTGATGACATCATTGTGTGGGGCAATACAGCAGAAGAAGTTTTTGAGAAAGGGGAGAGAATAATTCAAATCCTTCTGATGGC
This sequence comes from Calonectris borealis, assembly GCF_964195595.1. Classification (NCBI taxonomy): domain Eukaryota; kingdom Metazoa; phylum Chordata; class Aves; order Procellariiformes; family Procellariidae; genus Calonectris; species Calonectris borealis. The sequence goes on from NC_134314.1 coordinate 20,659,668, forward strand.
CGGTTTTGCCATAAAACAAAGTAAGGTCAAGGGACCTGCACAGGAGATCCAGTTTTTAGGAATAAAATGGCAAGATGGACGTCGTCAGATCCCGATGGATGTGATCAACAAAATAACAGCCATGTCCCCACCAACTAGCAAAAGGGAAACACAAGCTTTCTTAGGCGTTGTGGGCTTTTGGAGAATGCATATTCCAGATTACAGCCTGATCGTAAGCCCTCTCTATCACGTGACCAGGAAGAAGAACGACTTCAGATGGGGCCCTGAGCAACAACAAGCCTTTGAACAAATTAAACAGGAGATAGTTCATGCAGTAGCCCTTGGGCCAGTCCGGGCAGGACAAGATGTGAAGAATGTGCTCTACACCGCAGCCGGGGAGAATGGCCCTACCTGGAGCCTCTGGCAGAAAGCACCAGGGGAGACTCGAGGTCGACCCTTAGGGTTCTGGAGTCGGGGATACAAAGGATCCGAGGCCCGCTACACTCCAACTGAGAAGGAGATACTGGCAGCATATGAAGGGGTTCGAGCTGCTTCGGAAGTGGTTGGTACTGAAGCACAGCTCCTCCTGGCACCCCGACTGCCGGTGCTGGGCTGGATGTTCAAAGGGAGGGTCCCCTCTACACATCATGCAACTGATGCTACGTGGAGTAAGTGGGTCGCACTGATCACACAACGGGCCCGAATAGGAAACCCCAGTCGCCCAGGAATCTTGGAGGTGATCACGAACTGGCCAGAAGGCAAAGATTTTGGAATATCCCCAGAGGAGGAGGTGACATGTGCTGAAGAAGCCCCACTGTATAATAAACTACCAGAAAACGAGAAGCAATATGCCCTGTTCACTGATGGGTCCTGTCGCCTTGTGGGAAAGCATCGGAGGTGGAAAGCTGCTGTATGGAGTCCTATACGCCAAGTTGCAGAAACTGCTGAAGGAGAAGGTGAATCGAGCCAGTTTGCAGAGGTGAAAGCCATCCAGCTGGCCTTGGACATTGCTGAACGAGAAAAATGGCCAGTACTCTATCTCTATACTGACTCATGGATGGTGGCAAATGCCCTGTGGGGGTGGTTGCAGCAATGGAAGCAGAACAACTGGCAGCGCAGAGGTAAACCCATCTGGGCTGCCGCACTGTGGCAAGATATTGCTGCCTGGGTAGAGAACCTGACTGTAAAAGTACGTCACGTAGATGCTCACGTACCCAAGAGTCGGGCCACTGAGGAACATCAAAACAACCAGCAGGTGGACCAGGCTGCTAAGATTGAAGTGGCCCAGGTGGATTTGGACTGGCAACATAAAGGTGAATTATTTATAGCTCGGTGGGCCCATGATGCCTCAGGCCATCAAAGAAGAGATGCAACATATAGATGGGCTCGCGATCGAGGGGTGGACTTAACCATGGACGCTATTGCACAGGTTATCCATGAATGTGAAACGTGCGCTGCAATCAAACAGGCCAAGCGAGTAAAGCCTCTTTGGTATGGGGGACGATGGTTGAAATACAAATATGGGGAGGCCTGGCAGATTGATTATATCACACTCCCACGAACCCGGCACGGCAAACGCTATGTGCTCACCATGGTGGAAGCAACCACCGGCTGGCTAGAAACATACCCTGTGCCCCATGCCACTGCCCGGAACACCATCCTGGGCCTTGAAAAACAAGTCCTACGGTGACATGGCACCCCAGAAAGAATTGAGTCAGACAACGGGACTCATTTCCGAAACACTCTCATAGACACCTGGGCCAAAGAGCATGGCATTGAGTGGGTCTATCACATCCCCTACCACGCACCAGCCTCCGGGAAAATCGAACGATACAACGGGCTGCTAAAGACAACACTGAGGGCAATGGGTGGTGGGACATTCAAGCATTGGGATACACATTTAGCAAAAGCCACCTGGTTAGTCAACACTAGGGGGTCTGTTAATCGAGCTGGCCCTGCCCAATCAAGACTTTTACGTACTGTAGATGGAGATAAAGTCCCTGTCGTGCACATAAGAAATATGCTGGGGAAGACAGTCTGGGTTACTCCTGCCTCTGGCAAGGGAAAACCCATCCATGGGATTGCTTTTGCTCAAGGACCTGGGTGCACTTGGTGGGTGATGCGAAAGGATGGGCAAGTCCGGTGTGTACCTCAAGGGGATTTGATTTTGGGTGAAAATAGCCAATGAACTGAATTTTATGATGTCAATTGTTATATGATATTGTATATCATTATTTCTATGGTTGCTATCAATGGTGTAGCAGTGAAAATCACCCAGATTAATGAAGAATGAACTAACTCCGATGAAACCGAGCAAAGTGCAACGATGATAGAACTGAACGAGTGCAGCAGTACCGAAATGAGAACTGGCTTCAGGATGCAACAGCCCAACACCACACACCATCCTTCTGGCCCTGAAAGACTGTTATGACAGATGGAGCCCAAAGTTGTGGACTAAAAGAACTCAATGGACATTTATATATATTTATGTATATATATATGTATATGTATTATATGTATATATGTATGTATATGTATTATATATGTATATATATAAAAAAGATAGTGGTGATTAATTGAAAGGTATCGAAAAATGTGAGACCTAAGCATAACGTAAATGGTATGGAATAAGGGGTGGATACTGTCCTAGTTTTGGCAGGGATAGGGTTAAATTTCTTCCTAGTGCTGTGTTTTGGATTTAGTATGAGGAGAATGTTGATAACACACTGATGTTTTCAGTTGTTGCTAAGTGCCCTCCTAGTCCAAGGACAGCTCCCGTGCCTACTGACTGAGCTAGGTACACAAGATGGGAGGGAACATAATCAGGACAGCCAGCCCAGCTGGCCAATGGGGTATTCCATACCATGTGACGTCATGCTCAGTATATGAAGGGTAGGCGTGATCCAGGAAGTACCGATCGCTACTTGGTTCTCGGTCAGCGCGGGTGGTGAGCAATTGCATTGTGCATCACTCATTTTGTATATTCTATCATTATTTATTATCATTATTCTCCCTTTTCTGTTCTATTAAACTGTCTTTATCTCAACCCATGAGTTTTTCTCACTCTTACCCTTCCGATTCTCTCCCCGTCCCGCTATGGGGGCGGGGGGAGTGAGTGAGCAGCTGCGTGGTATTTGGCTGCCTGCCAGGTTAAACCACGACAAAGCCTTAAAAACCAGAAATTTCATTCATGAAGCAGGTAAGAAAATAGTTTAATAAATTGTTTAATGGTGGGTTTTTTTAGGCCAAAAAGAAGTTCGTGTATTTTTTGCTTTTTTATTAAGATCTCTGAGATTTTTACCTAAAACTGTGGATAAGCATGGTAAATACATTCACCAAGAATGGAATTTGAAACTGCAAACACTTATGTACATGAATAGCTTTACAGAGATTTGTGCTTGACCAAGTAGGTACATGTGATTTGCCCTGCACCATGACTTGATCTTTTGCTCATACCAGAGAGCTGAGAGCTGGCTGAACTCCAGCATTACTTAAAATGGTTTCCTGCAGACCTTAACTCAGATACCCTTCTTTGTGATGCTTTTGCAAACAGCGTTGAACATAGTCTGAACGGCAAGTCCGTTCACAAAAAATTGCACCCAGACAATAAGTCTTTCAAAACTGTTTGTGAGATTGCTTTCCTACAGCACTAGCTACTTAAAGCACTGAAGGATTGTCCAGTGAACAAAAGGTACTGTTAAAAACTGCTAATAAAGTTTAGAGAACCACCCAGTGACGAATTTCAAAAGAGCAGACTTTTGATAGAAATGACACTACTTGAGCACAAGTAGGAAAATTATCCAAGGGGTAGAAAATGAAAGGTTCAGAAAATCTAACTTTTTATATAGTGGCACACTCAGATCCATTTCCTGTAGGTCTAAAATGAAAATTGCCATTTAAGAATAGAGTTTTCGAACAAATGGCAGAGTTGGCAGAAAGGACTGCAGGATCTTGGATTTTGGAGAAAGCACGTTAACATGAACATACTGTGTACATATTCCCAGGAGTAAGGAGAAAAGGGCAATAAGATAAAACATTTGTCTGAATATATGTCTCAAGATCTGCACTCAGACAATGGAGTTTTTCCATCCATTATATCAGAGCCATTAGATGAGCTCAGTAAATTTACCGTTTGAAGACACTAAGGTAAAATATAACAATTTTTTTCAGTGGAATAGCTGTTCAGATTAGAGCTATTGTAGGGTATGAAAAAAAGTGTTCGGGACAAAATATCTAAAAAGGAAGAGACTGGGCAACATTGTTAAGAAACAACAAATTTTCTGTTGAAGAATATCCTTAAATTGGCCAAATGCCTTTGCAGCAGATAATGAGCTATATTTCCTGAATACCGAGTCTGAGAAACTCTTAATTGCTCATAAATATATGTACTGGAAAGTTTGGAACATTTAATGAGTTGGCAACAGACTTCAAAGAAAAGGATTTCATACAGGCTGAATTAGTAGAAACTAATGGACAATGGGTAAATAAGAAGGACTGCAGCTGAAGTGTTGGGGACTTAGGACAAACCAACCCATATATTTTGGAGATTAAATCTTTCCTTCATGGTCAAGGATATCTGTCTTCTACAATGATGATGCCTTCTACATACAGTTTGAGGCATGAAGTTCAAACAATAATACATATCTTGCCTTATTACGAAATGATCTTGAACTGTTCATTTTCCCCAAAGGTGTCTTTAGTTGCTTGAAACAGAGGGAGTCACATAAAGGACAACGATGCCATATACCTTATTGCTGTAAGCTGTTTTTCTTTGTCTGTTCTTTGAGTGAGAGTTTGATGAGGCCTGACTTGTTCATGCAGATACTCACATGTAGAAAAATCTGTCTTTTGGGGACTTATGTCTTGCATCTGTGTTCTTGAAATGAATGTTTTGATTGGGATCCCCGTTGCACTTCTCAGCATCTTGTACTGATACCCCCCAGTGAACATCCGGCTTTACATGAGTTCTACAACTGGCCGCCCTCTCATGTAGTGCTAATGACCAGGCAGACTCAGCAAGCTCTGCACATGCGTTGTTAACGTTGATCCTTCTTTCACATGGCTCCTTTCACCAATAGCGGACAGATGGCATCTACAGGCAACCTCAAATTTGAGATTATATATTTTGCAGGAATCTCAATATGTTTATTTGGTATCGTTTAAATTAGTTGATCTATTAGAATTGCTCCAAAAGAGTATTGAGATTTCTGATCATTTCCAATGGTATCGCCTTTTTCATTTTCATTTTGTTTTTTGCCAACTTTCAGAAGTAAAATACCATTGTGTGTATTGTCTGTGGGCTGATCTCAGAGAAGCATTTCACTAATCTGGACCCTACACAAAGCTATATTGATATATGGCCTTTTTAAATTCTATGTATGGTCCCAATCCATTAGAATGGTGTTCATGAACTCCCCCCTCTTCACTGCTCAGCTAATATTCATGAAGCTTATGTTTCAAAACTTCCATAAAAGTTAAGGCATTGCAGAGAAAAAGCTTACAAGAATCAGATAAATAGGAGCAGCAGTAGCAGATGTATGAATAAAAGCACATATTGTGGCATCTGATATTCACTTTGATAAAAATCTTGAAAAAATATTTCATGGACAGGTTATAGCATATAAAATTACTCTACTAAACAATGTAAATAAAGTTGTCCCATTCAAGTTTTGCTATCTCAGAAGTTATTGAATAACATCCTGACTAATGGACTGTGAGAAGTCCTTAACAAAGTCCAGTTATTCCTTAACTGCAATAAATCCAGTGGTTTATGAATGATTAAATAAGCAGTAAGATGAAGTGTATCTTTTGTAATTTCCATTTTCTGTAGATGCTTAGAAAATAGAAAGTCATTTTAGAAAACTCAAAACTATCACGATAACTAGCTTATAATGATTATGTGCTGTACATACTAAAAATGCAAAGTCCTGCAAATCCATTTGCCTGAGTTTTTAAAAGTAGATATTAGTAAAGCAGTTAATTTTTGACTTTGCTACAAAGTAACAGTTTTGTCCCAAGGATTGGAAAGTATTTTTGAGACTGTAACAGCAGAACAGGTATCCGATTGTGGCTCAGCATTTCTTTCTGATTTCTCAGTGCTTAAAGGACACCCTATACCAGACCTGTTTTTAGTACAGATTATTTCCCCTTTTGTGGAGGCACAGGTCTGTCTAAAGGGAAAAAAAAATAGAACCAAAGCTTTCCCAACTCTTCATGCTTGTTCTCTCCCCTCCTTCATAGAGGAAGATGCAGTGGCCTTCAATCAGGCTTCTACTTGACTCAAGGTGCCATTGAGCAAGAGTACAGGGTGTTTAAGGCTTTCCTCCCTGGCACAAAAGAGCTCGCTAGTTAGGCAGGATCTCTGCAGAAACTTTATTCTTTTTAACCCATGGGCCACAACTGAAAAAGTCAAGAAAAAATAAAGCCTTTTCCAAATCATCTGCCCACAACCCTATTCAACGCTCTCCATCAGTCCAGAAGTTTTGTCTCCCTTTTTGGGGGTCTCTGACACGATGCATTTACAAATTAAAAGGTGACACCTACTGTGAAAGCAATGAAGATTATTAGTGTGTCCAACATCAAATACTTTTCAATCTTTCAGTGATTATGGATGCTTCCTATCAAAACTGTCCAAGATGTTGTAACTTTTATATGGGTTTCTGCAAAAAGATAAACCTTGGAAGTTGCTGGACTGTAAAATAGCAGTACACTATGACACTGGCAAACCTTTAAAAGATAAATCTTGGCAGCCACTGGACTGTACAATATTAGCACACTCTGACACCATTGGATCTCCGAAACTCTAGAGAAGGATCATAGAAGTGTTTTTTCTCATGTCACAGAATGAAGAAGACTGTCTAACCTTAGAAATCCATCTGGCTTAATTTAATTTACAACTACCCTGTGTAAGTGCATATATCTTTAGTGAGCTCCTTCTAGAAAGCAACAATAGCAATTACTTAGTTGGTTTATATTGGTTTATATACTGTAATGATAGCTCTGAAACAAAGCCTGGCAATTCCAGTTCTCAGAACAATGGCTTATCTATAAAAAATAAGCTTCCAAAATAGTCAATAATTTTAATGACAATGTAGTTTTCCATATCCAAGCTTTTGAAAACAATGAGCTTGAACCCCCATATTTGTGGCTGCTTAAAATCACTAGGGACTTCTTATTTTATATCTAAATCACACTTCCTTTTCTCCCTTTTTCTCTCCTTTTTAGCATCAGTGAGAAACTCCCGTTTCCTTCTTTATCCCATCTTCCCTTCCCTGTCTGTGGCGTTTTTGCAGGGTTTAAGTTTATCCTTAAAAACCCCTGCAGAAATGCAACCTCTCAGCTCACTGATCCAAGAGGCTCCATCTACTAGGAACCCCTGAGACTCCGATTTCTCTACCCCTGCTGCGGGAGCAGCTACCTGCTTGAATTTTCTTTGCATGTTTTCGCATAGCTCCCATGCCGCAGCATTTGCTTGACCTCCATACTTCCTCCTCTTCTCACAATTTCCTACGTGGCATTTTCCTCTGCTCTGTTACAGCACATTCGCCTGCACTCTGACTCTGCGTCCTCATCTTCACGCTTGTCTGCCCCTCCTCTGCATCCCTCCTGGTCCCTACATTAGTCTCACTCAATTTGCTGTCCCGTTTCTGAACACATTTTCCCTCCCTGCTGCTCCCACCGTCTCTGGCATGTCCATATTCTCCTGTCCCCTGCCTGGCCCTCACAGAGTAGCTAACGAACCATTAGCTTCCCTGATGGCACCCTGTCTTCTGCCCGATTGCAAATAACAAGGACTGGCATCCATCTTCACTGGTTTACCCTCACTTTCACCCAGAAACTTTAAATGGATCTGGCAACCAACCTTCTGAGATCAGGCTTGGCCTGGTCCCAGTGTTGGTAATGGGAGATGGAAGGCATTTTGCTTACAGATCCAATTTCACAATCTTGTAGATAAAAAAGTTATCAATAATTGTCGTAGCCTAAAAATATTTAATAAAATGTTAATAAAAACCCTCTACCTAATCTATTCTATGATTTGAGTGAGAACATGAAAGCTGGTGAGGCTGTTGACAGAGGTCCTACTCAACAGGTGCAGAGGTGTGAGATCAGGGAGGACTGAGAATGGGGCTTTCCCTCTGGTATTGGTGGGACTGTGCTCCACTGAAACCCTTAAAAAATGTTATCACTTACTGAGCTCAAATCCTAAATAAATGAACCTTGCTTCCCTCACTGGCTTTCACCTCTCCGTGGAAAGTTGTCCTACACTTTGGAACAATTCCTGCCATTTCTGTGACAGCTGTCTGTAAAAAACTGATGGCAACTTCATTATGGTATTTCTTGCTGCACACTGTAGAAAACTAATCATGACCTAAAACTAATCACTGGACCTAACAAAACAGCTTGCCTTCTATGACTTCGGAAGCTATATTTTATTTCTAAAGTTAATCTACCCTTAATGCGTGAGGAGAGAGGACATTAGACCATGTCCTCTTAGTGCAGGCTGGGAATCTCAAGCGCAGTGTGGTTTTGACAGCTTTGAACAGCAATCCATCACTTAACAGACAAATAGAGGCTACGAACTCTTTGCAGCAGCTCTTTTTCAACACTAGGATGACATCTGTGCCCTCTGCAAAGGATTGCGCGGTGTCAGCCGCAGAGAGGGATAGGTTTCAAACACAGATGGGCTTGAGCAGGCTGTTTGCAAGGTGGTTTGAGTGTTATTTCTTCTTCAAGAACTGGTTCTCCACTGGTGGTATAATATTTCTGTCACCCACACTTTTCAGCAAGTGCATACCAAAATAGGATAGCTAGGTAGCGGATGACAGCAAACGGAGGATCACAGCCATATAGCTATACGTCACAGGCGAAATAAGAAGTTATACTGGCATATGCAAAACTCCATCCGAAAGCGGAACTGACGTAATGTGTACATCAGAGGATTACATAATAATGTCTTCTGATGAAAGTTTTGAAAATAGGGGTAAATATTTGTAAAGATTTGTCTAGGGCAAACTGCATTAAATATATATATTATAAAGTGAATTTACAAGTGAATTCTTAAGAGGCTGGGAGACAATACAGCAAGAATACTTGCAAGTTGGTTATGCAGTTCAGCACTTTGACCCAATATAGTCCTTCAAAGTAGATGAGTTGTGTTCTTTGTTAGGACTTTATTGTAAAATATAGTGTACATTTAATAATCATTGCCATGTTCTCATAAAGGAAGATCAAAAGTAAAAATGCTAATCTATATTTTCTTAACTATTTCATTCTTTTACTATACAGTGCTTTTCTTTTTCATGGTGACCTTGTTAGAAGTCTGACATTGTCAGACTGACCAGGTCATTAGGGACCATGCTTTCCCATAAAATTATTTAAGATATTTTACTCTTAGAGAGGACTACAGAGCTTTCTTTTCACTTACATGTCAAATAGAACAGTGGGATTATGCATTTACTTCATTATTTACTTCATTATTTCTTATGGTGGACATGTATTCTTTAAGTTGAAATGGTTTTAATCCATCAAGGAGTGGATTTAACAAAATTTTAGTATTAACAATTAACCAGTAGACTTGCTTGTTAAGAACAATGCCCCTGGAAATAGTATATCATAATCAAAAGGTAGTATAATAACCCAAGAACTCTTTCCTAGTAAATAATTTCCCTCTGTATTTTTGGTATTTATACTGATAGAGGAGCACACAGTAATTGTATAATAGTTTCCTATTGATATGTACAATTCCGTAGCTCTCAGTCACTCACCCTGTGGCCTTGCAGAAGTCATTTGGCAGTGCCATAGATTTTTAAGCCATCAGGGACCTTTAGATCATCTTGTCTGATCTTTCTGCATAAAACAGGTCAGAGAATTTAATCTAGTTACTTCTGTATTGAGTGAAGCAACTGGTATTTGACCAAAGGTTGTTTTTATGTCACACAGTTTACCTATTTTTTTTTAAATGGGGAATATTGCTTCCTATTTAGTATCTAAGCTGTGAAGATTCATTAATGTTTCCGAATACTCTAAGATACTGTGATTTAATGTGCTATAAAAGTGAAGAGTAGAAATATTTCCAATGATGATCCAAACAGGATTTTTTAATCAATGTGATGAATTGGATACTGGGACAAATTAATCAGTGGTGTCTCCAGCAGGAAGGAGTTTTGCCAATTCAGTCCAAGATTTTTTATTATAATAATTGCTGATAAATTGGAGAAGAAAAGATACATGGTACAAAAATGACATGTTTTAAAAAATTTTAAAAATAAAATGTTAAACAGAAAGTAACTTTAAATATTTAATGTCATTAGTTCTAATTAACAGAAATTTCTTTACGTTTCAGATTAAAAATTCACAGAGATTCTCATTCCTTTTATCTTCATTAGCCCATGTATGTGTTATTAATTATTTGTTAGGTATTTCCATAAACATTTGATGATATTTATGGTGTGAATGTAAAACCAAAATTCTTTTACTCTAACGCCACTGGTACAATACAGGGATCCTTGCTCTGCTTCACGTGCATGCCAAAGAGTCTCCCTCTGAAGGCGTTCAGTTATGTAGGAGCCATTGCCCAGCCTTCTCAGGCTGCAAAACGCCTCCCACCTGCATGCCTGCTCCACAGCCTTTGCCTTTGCATCAGGCAAAAATAATTTATACACAAAGGGTGGGAACCCTCTCTGATCATCTGTAATGAGAGAACAGGAGTAGGTAATCAAAGATGTGTTTTGCATCTTCAGTGAACGTGTTTTTAGTATGACTTAACCAGGCTTTCTATCAATTGCTTTCAGGATACTTACAACGGTAGCAAAGTTTTAGAAAAATACTTGCTTTCACTGGTTTCTATTTGTCTTTGCCTTTTTAGCAGCATCACCTTTCAATTTGCTGCACTCAGCAGTATTGCCCTTGCTGCTGTGAGTCTTCTCCGGATCTTCCCTCCTGGTTATTTAAGAAGTTCCTCTTCAAGCAGCATTTGTGGAGTTTCTCGATGGTCAGAATTTCAATTTACAACAAATCTCCTTCAGAAGAGGGTGTAGTCAAGACCATTCTGGTCTATTATGTATACTGTCTATTTATATTTACCCGTAGTCTATGTATATTTAGTCTATTTGAAAAACAAACAGAGATGTATTTGCTGAACAAAAAGTAACTGCTGTCCCAAAGTTTCATTTAGAGTGAGCAGAGTAAAACTTTTAAGAACAGTAGTACCCGCATGGAGTGAACTACTACACAGGGAACACTAAAACTGGTGATAATTATTTTAAATCTCTCTGCCCCATCCAAACCTTCTTTTTAAAACAAATTAAAACACTTTCGTTTAGAGATATTAAAACTTCAGGTTTCTTGGTTTGCCTCTGAACAGTTAATATGGCAATAGAAATAAACACTTATAAAATTTTAAGAATTGAAAGGTAGTTCATTCAATCCATCCAAGGTTTACAGATGCTGTAATTTAAGCTTTTGGGAACCAGTAAAATAACTGGCACTTTTGAAAACATCTTCTGCATGATCCTGCAGGATCTGCTCCTCTGACCAGTTTGACTCTGATTTCCTCTGGAAGCAGCAATTATTAACTTCCTGTCCTCAGATTATTGCTTCATTTCTTCCTTGGTATTTGAAAAGCTGCATCCTTTCTCCATTGTTCGCTGCAAAAGTGGAGAGGAGGAGGCAACCAGCAGCACTGTTGGGGCTGAGAGACAATCCTGTGGGAAGAGAGTCTCAGGGCGGAGACAGCCAGAACGGGGAAGGGGTCTCAACATGCGAGACAGAGCGCTGTGTAGTGCCAAGCTAATGTTACAGGACAAGTCCTCCTTTACACAAAAAAAAAAGTGAAGCTGAGGGAAGAGGGATCTTCTAGTCTGCTTGCAACAGAAGAATAATGACTTTTTTGAAAATTGCTGCTTTGGAAAGAAATGCAGATAGCACAATCACTACCAGGCCTTGAAAAATGCAACCCTATTTAGCTTAACTGGCAGGTAATCCAAGAGGTGCTGCTATTCTTGCTTCAGGACTTGTAACTGCTCCCACACACATAAAAAGCACTTGATCCTTTTTTTTAAAACTACGTGAAAAGGCTTTGAAAATACTTCAGTGATAAACAGTATAGTTACTTATTCACTCACTCAGAACCAGCAGAATAGAAAGCAAGGAAATTAATAGTTTAGAATCCTTGCAAACCTTGAAGTTTCCTGGCATGCAAAACTCCTATGTTCTTCTTACCAAGAACGAGAAAATGCATCTTTCATCACAACTGCCTTAACTCTGACCTGTGCATTGTAGCTTTTATGTATTATTTGTATTATATTGATTTAGAGTAGAATTCATCTTCACTACATTTAGCCATCTAAAGTTAGGGGTTTCATCTAAGCTATTTGTCCAGGTTCCCCCTATAGTAAATGGAGAACGATAGGTTCCTCCAAATGGCAATTCATCCCATTTTAAGATAGGTGTCTGAGATAGACTGGATGAATTGCTCTCTATCACAATCTCTCTCCATTGCTTGTAGAGGAACTTAAGTCACTAGCTTAGGCTAAGCGCCCAGCTTTCAGATGGCTAAAAATTAGGTGAGATTAATCCCTCCCAAATATTTTCTTTTAAGGGATGCATTTAACTGAGAAATATCTGGTAGTCAATTTGCCATGTGTTATTTTGCTGAAATTTGATAAGTGATATTTCTTTGGAATCATATATACCTGGCATTTAATGAATAACCATAATATCAAATAATAGTAAAATTACATATGACTAGACGGTTGATCAATACATGACATTAATGTGCACATAAATCATTCTCATATTCTCTTTCAAAGAAGTGCATTCATTTTAGGCTGCTGGTAGAAAACAAAGCTTGTTTTTTTCTGAAGAACCAATCATGAAGAATTCCTTTTGAAATATTGCAGAGCTGCAAGAACTAAGTACTTCTGAAAAATCAGGCTGATAATATTGATTTAGGGTCAGAGTAGGGGAGGAGTTGTAGTGTGTTTCTTTCTATTTGGTAGGAATTGTATGTTCAGATTTTATTATGTGGGAATATGAGATTTTTAATACCCTCAACTATTAATTTTTTGAGTTTAAGTGTCTGGTTTTGGAAATGATGCAATAGGTAACAACACTATTGTCTCTTAGCAACATCAATTAGTATTTGAAACAAAGGAGGGTTTGCAAGCTTGGACTTTTTCCCATGTTTTTACATAATCTTGTTCATTTGTGTGTGTGTGTGAACACGTTAGTGAATGAATCAGTTTTTAACAGTTTTTAAAATGGGTCGAGACAGGCCAGCAGCTTATTAAACTATAGGAACGAGTAGTGCAGGGCAAGCAAAGAATGCCTCTTGTGGGGTCCTGCCTCTTTCACTGAGCACCTGACAAGACATGCTCATCCCCTAGGTGGCTAAGTTAGCCATGCATGGGTGCACATCACAGCATGCCTTCCTTCCAAATGCTGGTAGAAAGGGCTAAAAAGTCACTGCAAATTACGTGTCACACCCGGCAGTAGCGTAGGCAGCAAGTTGCTACCAGACCTCCTATTCCTTTCGTGTCAACAAATTGCCCTCTGAGCTGGAAGAATATGTCTAGAGTGAGAAATTATTTGCCCTAGATCCAAACTGGTTCTATGACCTGTTCAAGTAAAACCAGGTTTGAATGGATTTAAGTACCTTCAGCTCAGTGTTTGCACTGGTTTCGTTAACCAACTGCTTCAGAACTTGCATATTTTCAATGCCTAGGCCTATGCATGTGGCTTATGGAAGCACAAGGTTCCTACTGATTGATAGGAAGATTTCACCAATAAAAAATTCATTTTTCTTTCTTTTATTTTCCCTCACTAATTATAGCTATATCCTCTGACCATATTTTGTGTAATATCTCTTCCATCTCTAAAGTTTGGCACTTGCATATCCAAAAATAAATCACATTCTTCCTTCCCAAGAGCTCGGTATGAATAAATTTGCATTCAGAATGAGCTAGTGGGGACAGAAAAGTGAGTCTGGCATTGTAATGACAGAACTGTATTACTAATATTCATTTCATGACACTTCATGTTGTTAGAACTACATCAAGCCTTGATACCATTCAGTTTACAACCACCATGGATGATTATGCAGATTCCCCCTCATGCCTTGCCTTGCCTTGCCTTGCCTTTCCCCTCCCATGCCTTCTGCTGAACTAACGCTTTTTGAGAAAAACATAGAGGAAACCTGTGTTCATGTCACCAGGGACGATCTCTGACATCCAGCTCTTTTTACACGAGTCTCGCATTTCTGCTGCAGCATACCTGGCAGAGCAAACAAGAAGCTGCATCCAAGGCGCACATCTAGAAAAACTCATGGCTAATACTATGGTATAATACCATAGTTTTCTAGGAGTGGGATGCCCATAGCAATAGGTCACCAGCAGGTCTTTTGCTGCGTTTATGGTGTTGCCTTTTGCCGTTTAAATCCTTCCAGTTCAAAAGGCAGAAGTAGCAGTTTCTATCTAATAACAACAAACTGACTAAATTTTTTTTTCCTATAAACCTGAGAGAAAACTCCTTCAAGAGCAAAAACCTAAAGCTGACCATTACTTGCTCTGAAGACCAACTAAAGCAGCCTACTGTTCCAATAAATGAGAACTCACAAATCCTTCGACTGATTACATATTCCAATTTTGTATACTCACATTTTAATTCCTGCAGAGAACCTGTAGGAAAAAAGAACTTTAAAAAATCCCTAAAAATAAATTATTTAATCCTCAAACTGGCACATATTTATCACTAGTGTATTGAAGAGAGTGAAATAATGATAAATTACCAGAGGAATATGCACTTCTATGTTAATATTTATACATATTTTTCTTTGAAGTGAATACAGCAAATATACAGCTATAACATCCTAGTGGAAATATATGATAGCTATAGATAGATAGGTAGATATTCACAGACTGGATGTTGGAAAGACCAAGCACAGGAGTAACAAGAATTCCCAAAGAGAAGAACCAAAAGATTTCCCAAGAGTGCTACAGCCATGGTAACAAGAAACCTTTAAGATCCAGATCTGTTATAAAGGTAACAGAAATATCATTTGTTCTTAGTCTGATCCACACCAGGGTATCTAGTGTGCTGCAAATGCCTCTCCATGTTTTGCCTTCTCAAGGGATGACTTTTGTCCCTGGGCTGGTTAGAGGCATCCGTAGGGAGCACGGGTGAGGGTCTTCTTCGTGGTGGTGTGACTGTTTGCTGCTGGTGGAACTGAAAGGCTGGCCATGACAATGGCAATCCAAGTTACACTTCAACACAGTCTAATTCCCCTCAGATTTTGTAGACTCCAGCTATGCTGAGACTAAGGGTTGTCAAAGCTGAGCACACTGAAAGACAGACCACCTGGAAAAGCCATGTGGTTGCTCACACATGCGTTCGGACACTTCAGCAGGAACAACAGCCCCTAGGAGAAGGAGGTTTTTCTCGAGCCTCGGGTGAGCCCCAGCTGCTAATTGCACACTTGCCGCTGTGATGGAGCACTGGGAGCAAGGAAGAACTTGCCAGTGCTGTCCCCTGCCCCGTCCAACCACCCGTGTTGATGCCAGTAGTTGTGCGTGCCTGACTGTTTGTTTGTGCAGTCTTTTTGGGAGCTCAATACCTGGAAATCTGGGACGGCACCACCCAAGGCAAGAAGATGGTAGGGCTGGCAGTTCCCATGTTAAACAAAAACACCAGATAAACAGGTTTATGAGAGGGCAGATCCCAGCGACTCGGCTTTGCGCATGGTCATCAACCCAGAGACCTCTGCATATGAACTATCATATCCAATCCTCAGGGCTGATGAAGAGTAGGGAGAGGAAGGACAAGAGGGGACAATAAAGGGAAGGAGTTTTACCCAGTAGGCCCTGACATGATATGCTTAGTCCTTTACAAACCTTATAAGTCTCTGAAATTAACAGCAGCTGGGTAAGAACTTTCCCATTTGGGTCTAAAGATTTAAGTGCTGTGAAGTTTTAAGTTGTCTGTAGTTACTTTGGTGATTTCCTTTATTGTTTCTTTCCTTTGGCAAATATGAATGCCATTAGACTGCTAAAAAGTTTCCTTCTGGATCTGATGCAAGCTTTATTTACTGAAACTGTTTAAATCTCGACAAAAGACTTTTAAATAAACTGAAGGAAATAATGCAGCGTTTGAAGGCAGATGCCTATGATGACCTAATGGACTTTTTTTTTTTCTTTTTGTTTTTGTCATTAAATACTTCTGTGATTCTGTCGATGTTTCAAATGAGGTTTCCAAGTGCCAGTGAAATAGCTTCATGTTAGGAGGTTATTTTTATAATTTAGTGCATCCAAACTTCATGAAAAATATGCAAATCACCTTCATTATAACCATATCTTGTCGCAACATGCAGCATACGTAGTGCCAAAAATGAATGCATTCATGGCATCTTTTGGGTCCTAAGATCCAATTATGTCTTTTGTTGTTCCTTTTTGGCTTTCTATGTCAGCTGCATGCTCTGTAAAGTTACTGATTACTGACCTGTTGGCAACTTTACAAATCAGCTTTGAAATGCAAGCTGTCAGTAGCTGTTGAGTACCCCAGTCCCAGGTTACCAAGGCCATGAAATGCTGCATTGAATTTTTAATCTGTTTTCCCTCTGCTTCTGCCTAGCTTTTTCCAGGTTAAGGTCAATTTTGAAACCAGCTGAATTCTTTAATAATCACTGTCTTTGCAGTCCTCACTGGGTTCAAAAGGAAGAACAATTTTTTCATTGCATTAATATTAATTTTTTTACTGTGGGGGCTTATTACAGTGGCATATTTTCTATTTAAGTATTCATTGTTAGATCACAAAGTGCGCTACAGTCTAGACAAAGTATTGCCTCATGAAGATATGAGTGAACTGCTGCTAACCCGAAATTTCACTGCCCCCACTTTTAAAATGAAGCAAAGCTGCTGTTGTAACCCATTCTACATTTTTTCCCTGCAGCCGTGCTACTCGGAGGAGAAAGCTTGCCACCTCAGATACATGTCCTTTGGCTCACCTTTCTAAATGTGACAACTGCAGTTTATTTAGTAATTCTACCATCAAGCTTTGATCTCTGTTTTAAAAAGTTGCAGCTTTTTGTCTAAGTAGGCAAGACTAGAATAAGTCTTAATTAGAGTGCTGGAAATTCAGACCTAAATGTGAAACGAACTAGTCATCTTTATTTCCTCTTCAAATTTCTCCCAGAAGCATGTATCATTTAGGAATTTGCTTTGATTTAGTGAGTAGGTTCTTATTTGATTGCAGCAGTGAATAATCCAGGAATGCTTTATTTTCAAAGACCCTAGTGATGCTTTATTCTACTAGATATCCTAGAAGTTATGTTTATTTACAGGTCCCTATGCCATGATGACACACCTGATCAGATAGTTACCACCTTTTTTTCCCCACAGTTCTTTGCATATTCTTACGGCATTTCACAGTAATGTGATTTTTCACCCTGGAGTGAAAAGACAGTTATAATTACCCTTAAGGAAAAAACTTACTAATGATGCGCTCTGAATATTGAAAAATAACTGATGATTCATGGATAACCTGCAAATGTAGGACTTAAACAATCAGCCACAAAGTTAAGAAACAGTTCGGTCATTTGTAAAGCCTGGTTTCTGGTGGCTTTGTGTAAGGTAAGTTCTTGTCTCTTTTTTAGCTCTGGTCAAACTTCTCCTGTGACTGGGGTTTAATAAGCAATTGTTCCTCACGCTATACGAGTTGATTGTTTTGCTGCTTCCTCTTTATGGATAATGAGGAAGAAGAAATAATTTGGTCAGTCTTTTCTATCTGGTGACAAGCTTATTTTCTTAGTCATGTAGGAGCTTAATAATAATTGAGAACTTTCCTCTTCTATCCTTTTCAGTGGAAACTGGTCAACAGTTAACACCTCCCGCTTTGAGGTGGCAGGATGACCAGTGCACAGAAAGACGCACATACTGAACTATTACAGACAACTTATTCCCTTATAAAGCCAGATGTAAAAATTACACTCCCAGTGGCATTCACTTACAACATTTTTAAGGAATAAAATGGACTAATTATATCTAAAAATAGGATAAAGAAAATGAGCTGCTTCTTTAAAAAAAAAAAAACAACCTTGAAAAACTGAAGAAAACCCCAGATTTTCTGTTAGGTTGTTCTTCTTGCATTCAATCACTTACGGACATTTTCTGGTGCTGTGGAGATCTGTCTTCTGGGATATTCCTATTGCTGGGCCAGTAGCTGCTCATGTTCCGGTTTTAACAAAGTGGATTTTGACCATCTCCACAGAGAAGATGAAGGTCATCCGAGCAGGTCCCAAACTGTTCAGAGTTTTATGGATACAGGAGTCCATGCTGCTAACCCTCCCTTAATGCAAAACCTCAGAGCTGATGGATCCTTTATAGATTTCTTATGAGCAGGCTGCTATGACTATATAGTTACTGGTCTCACAGATTACTTGGGACTTACTTTACCACACAGGAGAAAAGCTTTCAATGGGAACTCAATATTCTGGTGTTACTTGTAATTATTTTATTGTACCTATTTTAATAAGTACAGTCCAGCACACCTTATTGACAGAGTTGAGAACAGGAGTTATATTTTTTACACATGTGGCTAGAAAAACAGAACAGCATTAGAGAGAGCAGTTATTCAAGGATTTATGGAAGGAAAGAGGAGATGATAAGACTGAGAAGAGCACTGATAAAGGACAAAGAGTGGATAAAACTGAGACTAACAAGAAGAGCAGTAAATAGGCAAATTGAGGCAACTTCATTTTGCCAAATAACTCTTGAACCAAAGATAGCTGCTAATGACTAATAATAACAGTTATTTGGTTTTGGTAGCACTCATAATGTGATAATTGATGGGCAAGCACTCCTCGCTGAAGATCATCCTATCATGCAAGATTTTTTATATTTTAACTTGGTATTTTTGGCCATCACTTTGGGTTAATCATGGGAGAAACGAGTCAGACTATCATAGTGTTCATTGACTAGATTGGTAAGTGACCTGTAAAGCTGAACGATACCCTGGGAACTTAAATTTCAGTACAGTCCACATCACTACCCACACAGTGCCTAACTGCATGTAGAAAGCATATGAAAGTAATTATCTTTTCCAAACACAAACCAAAGTTATCTATCTTGGTAATACAAAAAGAAAAAGCAGTGCATGAAGAAAGCTTTGAACCGTTTGCTGACTGTTACTTTGACATGCTTTAGCTGAAAACTGTAACAGTTGTGAGAAAGTCACACAAGCTAAAGTGTGATATTAGGGCACTGCAAGGACTGGTATTTCTCATGGGTAATGACATCCCTCATTACACATCAATACAGTGCCAGACTGCCATACAAGTGCTATATCTTCAGAAGCAAACTAACCGCCTTATAGCCCAGTGAACTTTAGACACAACATTTCTAGTCAACCCCACAAAGAGGAACACCGCAGGGAAGGGCTGAGATGGTTGCTCTACAGCCCTGCTGAGAGAGGAGGTACTACCACATCCTCTTGCTGTAGAAGCAGTGTAGGCAGGGGACGAGTTTAGAGAGAAAACATGCAACAGGAAGTTTTGGGGGTACACTAAACTTATTATTTTACTTTCTGATACTGTAAGACCAACTTGGGAACACTTGTTCCTAACATAGCAATGACCAGGGATGAAAAGCAGAGTTTGAAGCCCACCACTGCATATCATACCTTACACTCTGGAGTTTGGATATAACCAAAAACTCAGCCTATTTTCTGTTTCCTGGCCTTTTTTTTCAGTCGTGCATGAAGCAACAAAAAGAGATCACGGGAAAACCCATCTCTCTGCTCATTATGCTTCCTGCTGTTTAGTGTGCAGCTACTCGCATGAGGTATGTATTTGCACACAGCTTTTTCCTTGCTTTGCCTATGACTAACCGGAGAGAGAGGAACTCCAAAGAGACTCGTTAAACCTATGAAAGCTGCCACAGTTTGTCATATGTGGCTCTGCACACGCAAGCAGAGCATTGCTTTTATAGTATACTGCAAGTCTCCCCTTCTGCAACAATAGTAACTCATGTCGCTGCTTTAGTCTCAAGAGAAGCTACTATTAAATGGTAGATGTTAGTTTAATATTAATAATTGTCTTAACTTCATACATCTACAGGTTTTCATCTGGTAAAAGGGAGCTATTCATTTTTCCTCATAAAAACAACATTTCTCTGAAGGGAATTTAACAGATGTAACGGGGTTGATGGCAGGTGCAGCATAATGAAAGGAAGACACTTTGAACTGTCAGTGGCTCTCTAACTGCTCTTTGTATTACCCTGGCAGAGGTGTGCCTGCTCCAGTTCAAAACAGCTGCTCTCTCACAAGTGTACTCCTGGCTCCCATTCACCACCCTGCAAGGAAAAGCAGGGCTGCAGAAGGAGAAAAAATGTAGAAAAAAATATCTAGACCAGGTGAAAAACATCTGCCTGCACATCAGTATAGTTTAGAGCAGTCAAGAGAGTCCATAATGTTTTATAGAACTTGCATATTGTCATTTTTAAGGGGGAAGACTCAGAAAATTAAGATTCATTAAAGCTGTAGCACTGGATGTTGGGTGAACACCTCTTTCATCATCCAGCATACCACCGTGGGGAACGCCGCTCTTCTGCAGAGTGTTCTCCGTTTTTCTCCAGTTAGTTTTAAATTGGTGCTAGGGCTTCTGCCACTTCTCGAGGAAAAGATATTAATAGGTGTTAGCAGTAGGAGATGTTTCTTGATAGCTAAACTACAGATAGCCTTTCTCCCATTTTATCTCATTATAATTATGTTGATAGTTTGTAATGTGTCAAGATTTTCTCTTTGTTCTTGTTTTTTTACATTCTTCACCTTCTTGTCATCTGTATGACAGAGTTGACTATTTTCATCTTTCTCCCCATATTAGTCTTTTGACCATTTAATCAATTTTGTGCCTTTTTTTTTTTCTTCATATTCCCTCATCTCTGTCCATATCTTTCTGGCTGAGACTCTCAGAACTGTCTGCAGTATTAATGAAGAATGCATGATGCTCTAGTAAAAGGTTTCTTGGCATGGGTTTGGGGTGACCTATAAAACTCTTGTGGTAAAGTCAGCAGCTCACCTGAAATTATTATTAAACCTTCATACGAAGGTTGCAAGATATATAATTTTAAGATCGGTGCAGAGCTGTTTTTCTAATACTATTGCTTCAAGTTTATTTGCCTTTCATTTTTAGTTTCTTTTAGTCACTCAGCAGAGTTTTTTCCAGGAGGTATTGATATCTTTTGACACTGCATATAGAAGCCCTTCTGTTCTGCCATGTTCTTTTTTATACATGTGACTACACAATGAATGGGACTGTCTTTCCTGAGGCAGTTGCTGGGGCTTCTGGACCGTAGTCAGGAGAAACAGGAACTGTTGAAGAAAAAACTGTGACCACTGTATGCAGTTGTGTATGCAATAGCCTAAAATTGTCTCCTTCTAGGTGGCATGGAAATACCTGGGAGGATGCAATTGCTATTGCATTTTACCATAGATTAAGATTTAAAGACAAAACAAAATGTTCTCAGTGACTACACAAAGTTGTTTCAATTCCTATTGTCAAGTGTCATATTGATTAGAATAGGAGAAAAGTTAGGACCACTGAACTTTGGGAGACACACTGTATCTTTAAGTAATCCATTGAAAAAATACTGCCAACACAGACTGTACTCAAATTATTAGTCTATAATCAGAGATCTGTTCCTCAACTATCTGTCCTCCAATTGCGGATGTGCTGCATTCCTGTGAGATCTTAACTGAGAAAGGGGCATCTGCCATCAAGTATGCTGTTTTTAATCAATTACTGATTTTGAATACCTTGCAAAACACTGTTTTACCCTACTGATTTAACTTTTGCATTGTATGTATTTGGAAATACATATTTGACTACCTTTCGTATGAAGTAATAGACCATACTACATAGGCTTATTAATGTGCTTCATTCAAGACATGGTGTCCCCAACTCAATAAAGCACTTAAGCATGTGCTTAAAATTAAATATATGCTATATTACTGAAAATCCACCTGCTGAAGGGCTTTCCTGAATAAAGGTGGCTTTAGGCATGTCTGAGTACTCTGCTGAATTGCAACTTGTGAGTCCTATTATATTGAGAATTGAATGGAGTCACTCAAAGTGTGTAAAATTAAGCACGTTTATGACATGTTTATGATTTTGCAGGATCAGGGCTTAATTTATATCTTGGAGCACATATTCACATGAGTTCTTTATTAATGAAGGGATTCAGAACTGGTCTTTTTTAAGCGGCATTTTTAATAAGAAAACCTTAATAAAAAGTGTAAACTACAGAGTAATGATGTCAGTTTAGTTCCCTAAGGCAAGCCTTACATCATCATGTTTGTATACAGTAAATAAGCCTACAGAGAAAAAATCCAGGCCAATAAATGGATTATAGAAATGAGTTTGGTAATGAAACTTTGCACATAGGCACATTTGCCAGTGAAGGCAAAACATGTGTGGCTGAAACACTGTTAAAAATAAAGGTTCTTCTGGCTGACTAATATTTCATTGGCCTTTGAAATGTTCATTTACATAAATATGTTTTCTTATGGCTCTCTGGAAAGAGGGATCTATTATTTGCATGCAGAAGATGCACATTGGCACTCTTAAAAAAATCTTTTCCACAACGTGGGGGGAAACTCGGGAAATCAAGTCACCAGCAAAACTATAAGGCAGGTCAGAGTGAGCTGAATATTCATACTTTGTCTTAAGGCATGAAAAGGCTGACAGCTCTGAGATTTTAAGTTTCTATGTTAAAAATCTTGAGGTCCCAATCATACAATGAATTCCACTTATATGAAGCATGCTGCAGGACCAGTGCACCTTTAGTTCAATCGTCTGCTTTTACCAACCTTCTCCTCTTTGGCTAACTGCAGAGTGGATTTAAACTGTTCTTGCTTGATACAAAATTCAGTGCAACTAGCAGAGCAGAGGAAATTTAGATAAAACTTCTTTTTTATGGACAACTTACACACTGAATGAAGCTGCTCCCATCACCAGCCCCATGCTTTGACTCGAATACCTGTGCTGCCCTGGCTTGTTTTCTAAGCAGCCAGTGCTCTTCTGTGAAAAACAGCAAGTACCACAAAGTGGCAAAGGTGAAGACTCAAGCAGCTGCTGTAGTAGCCAACAAACTACTCAGCCAGGCTTTTAGGAAACATCCACACAGATGAGGAAACTACGCTGCAGACTTCAGACCTGAGGTCAAAGATGCATCACTAGAGACATCATTTCCTGATATTAGAGGCTCCAAATCATTAGTCTTTTAATACATAACATCAATAGCTGTAATGAAAAATGCGAGTAGGATGTAGATAATCCCCTGAATCTTAATGTACTCTCTGCCATTGGAAGCATAATGCAGTATATATGTCAGCTGAGCTAGAGAAAAACAACGGGTCAAATGGAGAAAATGAAGAGGAAGGCAGCGGCTAAGCCTCTGATTCTTGCATGTGAATGCAAATTGCCTCTGTTCTCGGGGTGAGCACAAGCTGCACCTCTGGAAACGTACCGAAATGGAGCTCGAGTGGGATTTCTGCAGAACGCATGACTGTTCTGGCTCCTGCACAGCGAGACGTTTCACACTGTGCACAGCAGATGGGAGCTGGGAAGTTCGGCCCAAGCATTGAAGTTTGCATACATATGCATAAAAATATATATATGTATTGTGTATGTGTGTCACTAGACCCTGGCAGAGCTGCTGCCAGTAGCTTCTCACTGGACTGTGTCTAGGTCCCGCCACACCGGGTCCATGTGCACTTAAGCATCTTTGCATGCCCCTGGCACACTGCCCAGGCACGGCTGCTCCGCCGGCAAATGGATGCTTGCGGCCAAGTGGCATTAAACCTTCAGGACCATTGCTGAGCCCTTTCTTTGCAGACTCTCCAGCAGCCCAAACCCATCTTTTCCCAGGGCATGGATATTGTGGGCACACTGAATTTAAAAGTAATTTGCTAAGGAGCACCAGTCATTGAAAGCAGGTGGAAATATAGACTTTATCTGGGTTCAAAAAATCAGTTGCCTTTTAAAATTTTATCACCAGAGGTAGCTGTGAATAACAACAGCATAATAAAACCCCATACAGTTTTTTCTGCTTCGGTTTCTTCTCTGCTTTTATAAGTTCTCAACAGGGTATGTGGATGAGTCTTCAAGCAAGATGGGGATCCTCCTCCTGTCTCGGGTTTTCTGAATCACAAATCCATCACGTTCAAAGAAACAGCATTAACACCATATTAGTTTCTTCACCTTTTTGAGCTTTTATATTGCACAGTCCAGAGGCTTGGGAAAGCTGGTTATGCACAGGATAAGGCAGTCTCGATTAAATCCAGCAATGTTTAACTCCTCTCCATTATCCACAGTCAAGAACAGCGTTTCCTAACAGTTTTTAACTGCAAGGTGCACTTTATCTTTTTTGGAAAAATTCCACTGATTATTGTGCAGCATTGCCACGGAGATTTCCATTTAGAATAAAATAAAAGGCTGAATTAATTTTTTTATTACTTTTATTTCCTCCTTACCCCACTTCTGTTTGTTTGCTCATGCATTGTATATGTGTAAATTTTTTAATGTAAATGTATTTTTGCAGGTTTTTACAGGCAACATTTAATCTGTACAGCATCGGTGTGGGAGACAAATAACTTGGTTTTGACTGCATATGGCTGACTACATGAAGACGTTTCTTGATGCAGTGATTTGATTAGGTTAGCCAGAATCTCTAACCAATAGAAACCCCAACTGTACCTATGGACAAAAAATTATGTTAATTTTCATTGAGAGGCTGGTTTCTGGAAAGTTATTCATGAATGCACAGATAAAAAGTGCTTTTAGAACCAATCTCTCTAAAAGTTATTTCTACCCAGATGCCCGTGAAAATCTGAAATATACTGACACATATGTGTTTTCTTCAGCTCTTGCTTCTCTACAAGGCTAGTGTGAGAAATGTTGTAGTTCCAGGGAAAAGGCTTTAAATGTTGCTATTTTTCACTGTAAGATGCATTACTACGGATCCATTGTATGAGCTGCGATTTCCCAACTCATTTCTAGCCCCGTTTAGCAGGCATACAACGTTTGGATAATTGGGGCAAGTTCTGGACTCTTTTTTGAACGAAACCGTAACTCCCTGAGCCATGAGAGGTGTCTCCCTCACCACAGCAGTTACCTCAGCCTCAGCCCTAGGCAAGGACACCACATCCCAGCATTTAAGAGTTGCTCTCAGGTTTTTGAAGCATGATGGAGCTTTAGGCCTTTGAGGGGAAGATGGGGAGGGCTTGGAGGAGAAGGTCAGAGATTCCTAAATTAAGACTTTTCATTTTCTTCTTGAGAAATGAAGAGCAAGAGGCACCACTAGAAGGCAATTCAGACCTCAAGAGGCTAGAAGCATCCCCTGGAGCATCGTCCCTCACTACAAGAAGGACATGGAGGTGCTGGAGCGTGTCCAGAGGAGGGCAACGAAGCTGGTGAAGGGCCTGGAGCACAAGTCTTATGAGGAGCGGCTGAGGGAACTGGGGTTGTTTAGCCTGGAGAAGAGGAGGCTGAGGGGAGACCTCATCGCGCTCTACAACTACCTGAAAGGAGGTTGTAGCGAGGTAGGGGTTGGTCTCTTCTGCCAAGTAACTAGCGATAGGACAAGAGGAAATGGCCTCAAGTTGCGCCAAGGGAGGTTTAGATTGAACATTAGGAAAAATTTCTTTACTGAAAGAGTGGTCAGGCCTTGGAACAGGCTGCCCAGGGAAGTGGTGGAGTCACCATCCCTGGAGGTATTTAAAAGACGTGTAGATGAGGCCCTTAGGGACATGGTGTAGTGGGCATGGTGGTGTTGGGTTGACGGTTGGACACGATGATCTTAGAGGTCTTTTCCAACCTGTATGATTCTATGATTCTATGGAGGTGCTTCTCCCACTCTTCATTCGCTGTAGAAAGAGCCCAAGGCGACGAGGCTCCTGTTTGGGTGCCTGAGATAAATGCTTAAAATTGGGTAGGCTGATTCCTCTCCTTTATGCCATCACAAATTCCCTGTTTTGCCCTTTGGTACAGCTTGCACAAGGCTGTACATTAATGCAATATTGATGTTCTGTGACAAGTTAAAAGGCCAATAAGAGTAGTGCTCAATGTGAATTATTTCACCTGTTTGATACCTGCTTTTTCCTTAAGTCTCTTAATGGCACAGTGTGTTTTCCTACCCCAGTGACATTCAGTTGCATGTATTGTTAATTTTTGCTTTGTAGCTTGCATCTAGATTACAGTTCGCATGTCCCCAAAGTGGTATCAGTTGCCTGAAATCTTGATTCCTCAGTGTTGTGTGGCTTGCATAAATGTCAGCTGGTCCAAGGGAGCGGTTTTAAAAGAAACAGAGCTGATCTGACATTCTTCAAAGGGAAGCCTAGGAGACTCATCTCTGCACCTGGGTTTGTTATATACACGGAGCAACGGGAAGAGTGCTATGAATGCTGTCACTCGAGCAGTGAAGAGGGACAGGCAGCCATGTCAAAAATGACAATGTTTCTTTTACTAGTCTTGCAAAAGATGTCTGCAGTGATGTGACTGCAGATGACATCAAACAACATAAGTGGCTGGTTTCTGCAGTAGATTGAAATTCATCCAGTTCCCTGTGTTCACTGTGATGACTTTCAATGCTAATTCTCAGTGAGTGAGGCATGAAATATATTCACAGGCTACATACAGTTAGGATACTTTTAAGTTATTTGAGGTACCTGTGATGTAAACATCTGTGCCTCTTGCTTTCATGCATTTTTTCCTCGGTTTCAATTATGCAGTCAAAGAAATACTGGAAAAGGGGACAAGAAGTTTGCTGATCTAGTTCTTTTTCTTTTTTGAAAGGAATGAGTGCCTCATTGTCCAAGCAGAGGGAAACGTAAGATAGAAGCACACTTTCATCTTCTCCAACAAGGAAGAGATCAGCTGAATTGATGCAAATGAGGTGGTTTTGAAAGTGATCCCCAAAGCTCACTGTATTCATTGGGCAAAACTGTGGGTTGCTTAAACTTTCATTTGGAAATCTAAATAATGTGAGATGGTGTAAAGATGAAAAAGTTTTAGCTTGAATTTTACTGCATGGCTGTAATGCTCTTTGAAGCTGGAGCTAAATCCAGCATTCAGTACATACGGTGTCCTGCAGCTGCAGCAGCCTGTGTGCTTCACTGTATTTTGAGAAGATGCTTCTCAGTCCTGACTTCAGATGACACTCTGCGCTCTCTTAGGATTACCTGGAAGAAAAAGGCTGCAAGATGCAGGGGGAAAGGAGGAAAAAGCCTCCTGTGCATGTGTGGAAGGTCACGGGAATCTGCTGACAGGAACTACTCCCTGGGATCTGCAGAATAGGAGAACTGGGAGAACAGTCCAACTGTCAGTGCATCAGGTCTAACTAGTCCAAGGTAAGTGGGGTTATGGTGATATAAATAAGAAAGGGATTTCTTGTTCAGTGTAAACTGATACTAAGCCTTTTTTTATCATAAATAACTTCTTCCTTTTTCATACGTGACACTCAGTATCTGCATTTTGTGTTAACTCCTTTGCTATATACCGTCTGCTTTTACAGTCAGCTAGGAAGAAAAAGAGATGTATTCCTGTCATGACTTTTGGATTTCAGTCTCTGTTCTAATGGCTTTTTCACATAAAAGACATAAATAGCCTCAGGAGCAAGGGGCTGGCACTCCTCCCTTTCCCAAGGAGAAGGCCACAGAGTAATGCACAGCCTCTCTTCCTGACTGCTCACCTTGAATTCTGATTTTCGTACAATGGAATAGCTTTTATAGGAGAGGGTGAGAATGTCTTCACCCTAGAATAGATTACCGGATGGCTGTAAAGATGAGAAAAATTAATTTAAATAAAGGATAAGTAAACCCAGGACTCTTGCAAGCTGGCTGTGCCTCCTAGCCACCGAGCGACCCGACTCGTGAGCTTTAGTGGTTCCTGCTGGAGCGATCGCAGAGGTTAGCACAGCCAGCGGTTTGCCCTGTCCTTCCAGCAGAGGCTGCAGATGGGGTGGCGTGTCGGCTCCTCAGCTCCTTCACGAGGTGATCTGTTAGACTGGTGGCAGTTCAGCCTTGCACCCTGGGCAGTGACCTGTGGCACCCAAGCAGCAAACACCAGCTGGGTGCCTCCAGGGTGCAAGTGGGGAGGCTCGGTGGGGAGCACCTGAGGGACCTGCCAAGGCTGGTGAAACAGTGTTGGACTGCTGGACTAGCTGGTGGCTTGGGCTCCTCCACTGTAATAGTCTAGCAGGTGGATGCAGGTCGAGATTTTGCAGAGAAGAGCTCCAACAAAACCTGCTGGATGGAGCCCCTCAGGGAAGAGCAACGAGTTAGTAGCTTCTGGATCCCCCCTGGGTGCAAGCACACAAGAAGTGTTTTCCTCCATCAAGGCCAAGACACCTCCCGGTGTAGAAGGAAGCAGAATTACAGGCACTTGGGTTGGGATTCATCTCATCTACCTTTAGACATTTGTCCTGTGAGTGTTTATATACAAGCTGGCTACACCAGGCTCCCACTGAAGAAAAATAGGCCCTGTTGGGATGTGATTCGCCAGACTGACAATTTCGGCACCTTACAAACTCTCTAAAATTTTGCTATGAGGTTCTCTATGTTGGTATGTTTACTGGTGATACCTAATTATTCTTGTCTTCTGATAAAGCTGCAGTAAGAACACTGTCCTCCCTTTTTAAAAATTAATTTCTCCAGACATCTGTTTCATAGAAGAGTCATAAGGAGAAAAAAGATTTAGGGTTTCTTTCTTATGAAATGCCAGGAAATAAGGAAGGGAAGTAGAGCTGAATTTAGATGGATCCATAGGCTCTGTATATTTGTGACCTGACACACTAGCCATTTGCTCATTATACCTCTTCAGCATTTAATAAAGCAGAATACAGGCTTTTATTTTATTAAATATTAATTCACCTTTTCATATTTTTAGGGAAGGCTGTAGGAATAAAGCACTGATGGAGGAAGATAACTGAAGGGATAACAGTAAATGAGACACAATTTCTCTGATTTCTAGCAAAAGCTCTCCTGGCTTTATGCTACCACTTTATCTAATTATATCTGATTTTTTTCAACAACAAAACATATAGAGAAAGAAAAAGAGAAGAAAGCACAAACAGCTTGGCTCTTTGGAAAAAAAAAATTGTCACTGAAAGCAATTTTTTCCCCCTTTTTGTTTACTGGTGAAGGTGAAGCAGTAACTCAACATGCAGGTACAGACGTGATAATTTACTTGTCAGTTATGTGGTGGAAAAATCACTCTTAATGATAATTGTTGTATTAAGGTTTGGGTTTTTTTTAAATCATGAAGGAAGCTGACTATTCTTTTTCAACAGTGCACTCTACTGTTTTTTATTTCTGGCCCCTATCATCCTACATGTATTTTTTCACCTGCCAGAATCAGGGAGGGATCTATTGTGTTTTATCATTCAGCACAAAGGCTATTTGTGGTCCTGAGTCTGGACTTCTCTATCCACTTGGCAATATTGTTCACTGTTATTAAGTATCTGCAGATAGAAAATGTACTTATGATTCACTTGTTGACAGAATCAACCCTTACATTTCTTTAGATACCCATTTCTCAAGTACAGTAGATCACAATCTTAAGCAGCGACTTTATATTCATTTTTAGCACATATATTGAACTGGTATATATAGGGCATTTAGGTGATTTAATAATGTGTTTTAAGCATTCAAAATGAAAGGGAAGGGGAGCTACTTTGGAAAGATGGTGGTTATTTAGTTCAACTGGTTAGATGAAAAATACATTTTCTTTTTTGTTTATTTGCTGGTTTCCAATGATATACTATGGGGATGGGGATGGTGTGTGGTTGACATAAATGGGAATCATGCAAATTACTTTGTTTTGAAAACCTTCACCCTGAAAAGGCAGATGATGAAGCAGCAATGGGATGAGGTACAAAGTAGCCATCCCTGGCGAGAACAGAAAGCAAGCTTCTATGAAATGGACAGGAATGCAGGCAAAGATTGTAGCTGTCATAAGCAGTAGTAGCTGTGCATATTAAAATTATACTTTCACCAGGAGAAGCACACCCTGTTACAACAAGGGTGAATTTCTCTTCACTTCTCATTAAGCAAATAAACTAAAATAGAAAGGAGCATTCTTTCACATCTCAGTGCATGCAGAAGGCAAGGTGAACAAGACCCTGGCCTCCTGGCTTGGCTTCTTCCCATAACTTTGACCAATAAAGCATATGTCCATGAAGAGTTCAAGTCCCAAACAAGCCTTCTCATTAAAAGATTGGAAAGGACAGGACTTGATGTTAAGGGCCATTAGCAAGGGAGATGCCATCATGGATAACTTACTTGTCATGCACACACAAAGTGCCCATCATGTCCATAACCTGCCTGGCAATTTGCAATGGTTTTAACTATTGATGTTCCGTCTAGCTCTCTAGATACTCTTTGCCAGCCCCTCTACCACCCATCACCTGAGTGCACGTCAAGTTACAGTCCAGCTACCTACCTCCATCTGCTGCACTCCCAGTGCAGATGAAGCATGCAGACCAACTATTTTAATGTGGGTACAAGCAGTATGATTTACACCAGGAGATAAAAATGGAAGGAAAAGATATGTCACAGGAAAGGAGAAATGAGAGATGAAGCTGGAGATCAGAGTATCCTGCTCCTACTCCTACCAGTAAGTTGGGCAGCACAAGGGCTGAGCCTGCTGTTCTCCAACGGGGTTTATCCCATTCCCCACTCCTACAGCGACAGCTGCTGTCCCAGAAACACTGATGATTCCCTAAAAAACAGCAAGAAAACTGATTCTTCATGGCTGTGATATAGCTCGCTAGATATGGGAGAGTCATGACTATTTGGTCACTCTCAGCAATTTACTGTCTTATTTAACAAGACCACACTGTAGGTCTCTCCTGCCCAAAATGAGCAGCTTGTTTGATCTTTCTTAGGGTTATCAACATCTAGTCAAATTTTAATGATGCAGCTTTAATAAGGCTGGATTTTCCTTTTTGCTACTGTCTTCTTTCTGTCATAGCAGAGCCCTTCAGAATGCATTAGTCCTCACAGCAAGACCCTCATAGAAAGAAAGGCAAAAACAATTTCCAAAAGTTGGCAGTACTTGAAACAATTTCTTTATTAAAGAAATGGTAAGAATTCTTTTTACTTTTAACAACTCCCTTTTGCCATCCCTGTATCTCCCCAAACCCACTTCATACAAAGTTTTTTTGCGAAGAAATTACAGATAAAGTAGCCTACGTGGATTCAGATGTGTTTAGCATCATTTTTCCTTTTCCACCAACAGAGGGAGTAAAGCCATCTTTCCCCTCCAGAGCCTTTGGCCATAAGGCTTAGTTATGTGAGACCAGTAAGTTTGAGACCAGGTTTTGCATGTGTTAGGACTGGAGGTCACCTAGGTCTCAGTTTGCAATCTTCAGAAAATTATGGTGCAGTATAAACTAGCACAAGACTGTGAGATTAAATCAGAACAGCTGATGTATTGTGGGCTGAATGGATGTTGTGCTAATTATGAGATGCATATCGAAATTTTGCAATGCGATGCACTCCCTTAAGGACTAGTGATCAGATCTGTTAATTGCATTATATTATCTACTGGTAACTGCACCATTAATGCATGTCAGCACTACTCCTGACAGGGCTGGCTTGAGGGGTTTTTACTGCCGTAGGCAAGCTGGAAAGTGTGTGCCACTCTTAGCCACATTTACTTCCACAGTAAACAGTCAAAACAGTCAGTTGTATCTAGGTCTCAATTTTAAATTATACACCAGTGACTTATTTAAGTAATTGGGGCCTATTATCCACACCAACAGCTGAAAAATGTTTTATGAAGAGGAGTCTTCATAAGAGTAATTACATGTCTTTCCTGATCCCTCCTAGACCATGAAGGGCTTGTGAGTTTGCACTGCTTAGTGAGGACTTGGCAACCGCAAAAAGAGTGAGGCTGGAAAGGACAGATATTTGTTGCTCAAGGCCGTACACTCTCTGTGGCATCAAGCCCTGGCTGACCTGCTGAGAAGTTCCTGAAAAAGTTAACACTGGGTATGTCAGTCCTCTCTACCCCAAATTCTTCTCTGTGTCATTTTGTGTCTTGCGTTACTCCCAAATTATTATTAGACCTCCCCTACTTCTAATCAAAATTATACTTCATTGAACTATTATCCTTCACCACAAATTTGCAAAGTCTTTGCCATTGTTTTGATTGGAAACTGTAATGTCCCCTAAAGAACCAACCTCTCCTTTCTTGCACAAAGCTATCTCATGATGTTAACTCACAATACACAAGGATGATGCACTCATGTTGGCTGGGCAGCTTGATTTTGCAGTCTTGGTCTCATTCTTACACTTGCTGCTGTACAGGATATATATGTATTCTGTACAGAATTCCTATGAGCTGAAGTTGACCATAAGGTTCTTTTGGTTACTATACATAAAGAAATGCAGATTTGTTGGCTCCATATGCATAAGCTTTACATCCTCCCGAGTTTCCCTCTAGATGTCAAACTGTGTGTGACAGGAGGTGGGTATCCCCTCTTCTTCTGTCCGGCCCTCAGTTCTGTCTCTTGCTACGGTGGGGGTATGGGGGAGATACAGGGGGATGAAATGTCCTATGGTAAGTTAAAAATCAGAATCCATGTACGTAGAGTGATAATTTGTTTAATACGATCTTCTGATCAGGAGTGTTCTGTGTTATAGCTGAGTAAGAATTAGATTATTTAATACAACTAATACCACCATACACACCCACCCAGGAATTTCTAGCCTGTTTTTCCCCTCTGCAGTCAAAATATCTAAATTTATTGTGAATTGGAAAGTTTGTGAATCAGTTTGTAAATAATGCAATACTTTCTGTAGTATTTTAATTGAAATTAATTATTTCTGCAGTCCCAGGTTGAAATATTTTATCTCAGTGCACTGAATCAAGTTGAAATGTTTGATGTTCAGCTGATGCATAATAACTCTTCAGTTTCCAAAGAAAGCTTTATGGGCATTGTACTTCACTTATCTTATTTTACCCTGCCTTAAGGGAAGGGTCAATTGGCTGTAGTATGTTTACCATCAGCCTTGCAAACCATGTGACTCAGACGATCCTACATGACTTGGTCATAGGGGAAGATACAGAGCATCACTGAATATATTGCCAGCCCAGGAAGTCCATGAGAAATCATGGAGTTATGTAGCATCTGCATCACAGTTCCAGCGAGACTCCCACGAGGTGCTGAGCAGATGCAACTTGACATCAGTATGATTCAGATGAAACATTTCTGCTCAATAAACCAAAGCATTTTGATTTGGTGGGACCACCCTGGCACAAATAACTTTGTTTTTATTTTCTCAGTTTTGGCAGAATTATTTTTTCCTACGCAGTTAGCATAAATCACTTAACAAAAATTTCCCTGAAAATTCTAATATTTGCATTGCAAAAGTGTGTGTGCATATGCATGTGTGCATATACAAATACATATACATGTATATATATACATGTATAAACTGAACAAAGCTTGCATATGTTCCTCCTTGTTTTCCTTTACCTGGGATGCTTACCTGCATTTTAGAAATGAGGGAGAGACGTGACCCCAGAAACGAAACTTGCTGTATTAGACAAAAGGGTTACTGTGGTTATGGGCATTGACTTTTTTTTTCTTTTTAAAACTGCAACTGTGTCACCTTGAAAAGTGAGTTGATTATGTGGTGCAACATATGCATTAGGAAGTGCTTGGATTGAAGGACTGGCTGGCTCAAGGGATCAGTAATCTAATGTGGGACCTTTCACCCCTTATTCACCAGCCTGACTCCGGCATAGGTGAGTAATAAAACCACATATCTCTCTGCATCTGGCAGCCATTTGGATGCCTAAATAAATTGAGCTGATAATATCAATATAATTTGGTGGGAAAAAATCCCACATCTGTGCAATAATTAGCATGCTTTTTGAGTATCTCAGCAAACAGAGCAAAACCTGAAAGCGCACAGGGATTGAAAATAACAGTGGGTTGTGTTTCTGTAATATTTCCCATCCTGAATTATCCCAAAGCATTTTATAATTTATTAACTTAAGTCATATTCCAGTGTATATCTCCCTGCAAATGCTAGAAACCAGGGTCTGCTTAAATCCGATCAACTACTCTACTTGATAAGGACACCATGAAGATTGAATTTGTTTGTATTCAAAATTTCCTAAAGAGGGAGTTCTGGGGCTCTGCTTGAAAAACAGGTATGCAGGGGAGCGAGGCGCTGAACTGGCTCCAGGACTCTCTTCCCACAGTTACTTGGCAACATGGCCCTGGCTCTCCCTCCTCGCCACAGTCCCCAGGACCTGCTTTTGGTTGGGGTTAATTAGATGTTGCTTAGTGCATTCCCTGGCTAATGCTAAGGTCTTCTGGGAGCTTTCTTGTGGCCTAAGGCTGAACTCACAATAACTATGCTAATGAATTAATGGGAACAAGCAGGAAAAGGGTGAGGTACAGAAAATTATCTGTCTTTTTAACTTCTGTGTGAGCCGGTGTTAATGTAGGGCTGGCAAACTCCGAAGCCTTGCTGGACATCAGCTGGCTTCCCACGGAGCCGCTTGGATGTATCCGCATTGCACTCCCTGACATGCTCGTTCCAGCAACATGATGCGGAGGCACCCGAGCGCTGGCTCTGGAAGCCGTACAGAAGTATTTATGCAGAGCTTAAGCTAATAAGCTCTGCCAGACCTGGGCTAGCCTGCACAGAGCCAGCATGGATGTCTCTGCAATTGTGGCACCATTTATCAGCAAACTGGATAATCTGCCAAGGGGATAATGGAGAGCTGACTGTATATTGAATGTTTGTTTGCAATGAAAATTACGTGTTAGGATTTTGACTCTAAAGCATCAGTGGATTAAAGTCAGACAGCTGACAAGATTTCTGCTCCTATCTGTCTGCTGGCCTCCTTCTCAGAGGTTGCTGCCCCTGTGACAGGGATGGCTTGAAAGCTCATGAAGCAGCTTCTGAGTAGTTTATAACATGTTGTGGTGGATTTTTTTTTTTCCTGGAATGATGGAAGTGATAAATAGTATTCATGGTAAAAGTTTCAATAAACCAGGAGACTGATTCGGACACCTTGGACCCTTTCCATTCTGTTTCCTGCAGGTATGTCAGGTTTTTTGATTGAGTTGCTAGAGAGGGAAACCTTGTCTTACTTCTGGCTGCATTCACTCTTCAAATGCCTAAATGTGGCTGCAGAAAGATGATGAGCATCTTTCTACATCCACCCCAAACTTTGGCTGTTTCGGAGCTCTCCAGATGAACGTATCTCAGGCTTGACATTCGTGATCCAGTGCATCAAGAGGAGGAACCATCAAAATATGATACATGGGCAGAGCTTTGGGAGTCATAATACAGACACAACAAAGATATAATCGTTGCAAGGATAAGAGAGGAAACTAGAAAGACCAGCTTCAAATGTTCTGTCTTGGATGTTTTAAAGTAATAGAAATGACTGAGATCAAGTACACACGTTCATATACATGTGGTTGTGTAAGTAGCTCTAAAAGGGCCAGAAAAAGTAACATTTAAATTAAATAATGAAAGAAATAGTCTGGAATTACAAAATATCCTGAAATTCCCTATTGGTATGATATGGCAATCAGGGGAAGTATTTAAATATAGGGGAACAAATTAATGGACAGCATGTACAAGATTGAATAAATTATAATTTTATTCTATTTACATTTATACATACATATGGAGTTAGTTTCTCACAGCAAAAAGAGCAGAACCAAAACAAGTACACCAAAATTTTGTCATATCAGTTCTCGGGCCCTTCATGCTTTTAAGAAGCAGGTGGAATAATCTTTGCACAGCCTTTGCTGGGTTATACCTCTTTGTCTGATTGCCAGTCATGCACAAAAAGATTAGATACAAATTTTTGTGGCAGAAGATTTTGTGCTGCAGTCTGTCTCCACACCACCATAGCACAACGTTTTCAGCAGGTTTTGCACCTATTTTTCAGTGGAGATGCATATTAAGCTGTTATGTTTTATTCCTTTATATATTGAAGGCAATGCAGATTTTTCCCTTAGCTTTAAGGTAGCAAGTACTGATGCTTACAGTAGGGTCCCAGATGATACTGCGATCTGTTTGTCCTGCCCAGGCTTCCAGAACTAAGCAGGAATCCTTGCATCCCTCTGGCATGCAGATGCTCCTTGCTGTTAAAGTCATGGTGTCTTTCTTTCTACCTCTGCATGCGTTACACCGCACAATTAACTTCGTATCTTCATCTGTGAAAGATCTAAGTACATATTTTCCATTTCCCTTTTTAATAACACAATCTGTGAAAGAAGATATCAGAATGGAAATTGCCTTAGAAAATGTTTTAGTGTATATGTCATGTATATCATATGACTGAAGATTTTGACCGTTTGCAGCTTTCACACTTACTAGAAATTTCAACATTAAGGACTCAATTCTTGCATACACCGATGCCCTTTTGGAGTATCCTGATGCTCACTAATATTACAGCCCTTTCACAATGAGGAAAGTTTAAGTAGTCTCATAGTAAGTGAAAATACAGCTCATATATTGGTATGTTTTCAAGTCATTGAAGAAGAGACACAGAATTGGTTTAATAGCCATATTTTCTTCAAGGTAGCAACAAAGGACATATAAAAAACTCTTGATAACTGAGAGGCAGAAGAGTTCATTTTATTTGCCTTTGACTGATGTTTCAAACCTGGTAGGTGTTCGATGGGCTATCACAGGCAAGGTTTTCTTACTACTTGCTTTAATTCCAGACTTCGTTAAAGTATGGATACTCTCGCAATGCTGAAGTACTCATCAGGCTCAAGCCCCCATTGTGCCATGCTGTGTACAAACTTGGAGCAGTTCCATGTGTTATCCCTGAAAGTATTTTGGGTTGTCCGCTGGATCATGTTTCCTGGAATTAATGGCTGGGATGCCGAACCTCAAACCTTTCCCTTTGGCAGATACCAGTTTTCACAGTTATGAGCCTGTTAAGGCCCTTACAAAAAAAACATTAAGGAAGATGCTCTCCATATGCAAAAATTTATTAATAATTATATTTATAGTACACCTATGTAAACATTTTCAGGATGCAGAAGAACCATCTCTTAAAAAACCTTCATTGATTAGGAACTTCACATTCTTAACAAAATTACACAAAGGTATATAATGCGTTGGAATTGATGGAGCTGGATTTCATGTATTTTTCTCCATTATGGCAGCCACAGCAAAAGTCTGGTACCTAAAGCTCTTCTTTATAGAAGTCTGGGCTCATCCACACTGCAGAAGTATCCTCTTAGAAGGTGCCCTAAGGGATCACCTTAAGCTTCTACACAGAAACAAGCTTTGTCTTGGTCTTAGGCCAACCCCAAGGACAGTCTTGCTGCCATTTAACACAGATGGAAAGCTTCTTTGGACTCCAGGATTCCCTGCATAGTAATAATAGATAAAGTCAATATGTTTTACAGGATCTGAGCATTTATTAAGTGCTGCTGTGGCCCAAATATGGTTCTAATGCAACAGTTAAACAAAACAAATCAATGGAAAAAGTATCATTGGCTTCAGTGAAGATTGTTTCAGTCTCCTGAGGTTTTATTGTAAATGCAGATGTGTTCAAGCCTATTGCTATGAAGTGAAACGGTCTGTGCATTGCTTAGCTGAAGCAATCTATGATTACTCTGACATTGTTGCTCTGCAGAATCTTGTCTTCAAAGCTGAGTATGAGGACAGTTGTGTGAGTCTTCTGCATCTCAGAGCCACTGAACTAATCACTTAATAAATGGAGCAGTTTAATACATCTACATAGGGATTTTTCTTTTATTTTCCTGCAGAAATTACAAAATGGAGAGTCTATCATTTTGGCATGATATAATAATCAACTTTGTGTTACCCAATGCACTTTTAGATTTTTCAGATGGCATGGGGTTTGCTCAAAGGGAGTTCTGCACAGGGAAAAGGTCTATAAAGTGAGGAGATCCCATGTGACAGACAGCTATGGAGCAAACAGAAACCCTCCAGTTGCAATGTCTTTGATGTCTGAAAAACAAGCACTGAGATTCACGTGCAAAGTTGTTAATTTAAAAAAGTGAAACTGTCTTGAAATACTTGGTTTTTTTAAATTTCATAATTTAATATTCTGGCATAAGAAAGGCACATTGCGGGAATATTTGAGCGTCTTCTTAGAAAGTCTACACTGGCTAATCACTGTCTGATTTTAAGCATGTGCTTTGACCCATATTTTCATCAATCTTGTAGTGGTTTTTTTTGAGGTCCAAATGGTCAAAGATGCCAAGTACCAAACCGACCCCAAAATGTCATTCTGGGTGTTCTAGGGCTGGATGAACCCAACATCTAGAGCTGTGAGGCTGAAGGTGAGATATTTAAAACCAGTCAGAAAAACATTGCCCAGTCCTATCTACACTTTAATTTTACTGCATTATGGAACAGGAATATTGGGGAAAATTCCATATCTGTGTTCAACTGTCAGGTGGAAATTTTACATTGAAGTCACAACTATATGGTTATTCACAAAAGCAAAATTCATACTTAGATAAGAAAATATTAAGAACCCACTGTGAGATATGAGTGAATGATATGGAGAAACATTCCTTCCTTTTTTCTTATGAGAGTTATTTCTTAATATTCTAAAACTATTCTAGGCTATGGTTAATGAAGAATACTTGAAACAAGAAAGGAATAATGCTAAACTGTAGTTCTGTTGCAATGCAATTTAAATTAAAATCTGTGTTTATAATAGTTGGTCCATGTATTTATTCAAATATATGAAAATGTACGTAAATTTACATCCCATTGTTTTGTGGTTAGGTATACTATAAGGGATGTTTCAGGCTATGCAGCTTCCCTAGTTAACAACTCTCACTGACTTCTGTTGTGATAGGATTCAAACAACAGGGTTTGCAACAGATCTTGAAATCTGAAACTAAAGAGAGCAAGCAAAGGTGAAGTAATACTATCCAGGAACTTAAAACAAAATGGAAGAACTATCCATTCTTACAGGTACTTTACATAACAAAAAAAATCCCTTTACTCATTTTTTAGTTTTTTGTAACCACACGGTTAGGCATGTAATTACCTGTTTACCAGGTAACAGCCTAGACATTCAGCACTCAATAAATTGGTGATCGCATTTAGATGAAATTCAAGAGAATTATTACCACCCTAAATAATACTTACATTTATTTCAAATCTTAAATGACCCTTTTTAAAAATTGTCAGTCTCTAAAGTACATCCTTTCCCCTAAAGGACACAATAAATCGCTTAAGCACCCCTCCAGTTCTACTGAAGAGGCATCTGATTAAAAACCTTTTTCTAATAGAAGTAAGAACCTGGGAGGGTCAGAAACAAAATGTAAATGTCTCTTTTCACTGCTGTTTGGGAAAGAAATCTGTGTAGTAGTTTGATCTGTATCTGCACTTGGATTGAGCAATTGTGTTCAGGCAGAGAATTGCCTGGCATTATCTTATGACTCACTTGACAGAGCTTACCCCTACTTTTCATTACCTGAGAAGAGATCATTACAAAACATACAAGTAGTATAATTTTAGAGCAATCTATTTTGAACTAGCAAATTAAATGGGAAGAAGAGAGGAAATAGAATGCAGCAAGCATAATGCTTTTAAAACGTTTTTAAAGAAATAGGAACCTAGCAGAAGTGTGGGAGAGGATCCAGGTTAGGGAGCAGGAGCCCTTTCACTGTCTTAGGACATGCAGCACTAACTGCACAAACCTGATTCATGCTGGAGAACTCTCTCACTGAAAAAGGGTAAATATATGTGAGTATCATAGGTGAAAAATATCTTAAATTGTGAAGGGTAATAGGTGGCAGATAATTGGGTGTATGTGTCTGTGTGTTGGCAAATGTCCAAAATTGCACTTTTGAAGTTTCAGGTGGAATACTGCTGCTTGCTAGCTGCAACCAATACAGGCTGGTTGTAATTTTTCGTAACACTTGGACTAAATAGCAGTGAAATATCCCTAGTCCTCTGATTACTAAAGAGACACATGACACGACCAACAATTAGGATGCTGATCGTGCTTCTGAATGTAAACTAGATTGGGAAAACCCTGGGTTTGGGGAGCCTGTAAAGAAAAGGAGGCCAAAAGAGAAGGGTTCCCAAAAAGAAGAAGTGGAAGAGGGCTGGGAAAGAAGGTGGTGAGCATCCTGCCTGGGGAAGGATGCTGACAATGAGAGATGCACAGAGACAAACAGCAGGAGATGCCCAGGGACCTTCACCCGTGATGGTCCAGAAGGATAACTGGGAGCAGCAGTGCAGCAGGAAGCAACAGGACTTTCTTCCCAACTTTCCCAGACCAGCAGCGACTTCCCTGCTGGGGTGGAAGTCAAGGGCTAGAGAGCATAGCACTGGGATGGGGGAGCGAGGGAGTGTGAAATGATCAAGTAGGCTCTAATCTTGCTGGTGTTAAGTACAGCCCTGTATCCAGCTTCACTACTAGTTACTGTTTATTCTGTCTCTTCCATGACAGTGGGAGGACAAGGTGACCAACAGAAAGGCTTGGGAGTCAGGCTTGGGGAGTTTGGAGGACTGCATTGTTATTGAAGTGTGTGAGGAGGTGCAAAAACTGAATAGTATCACTCTCCTTTAAATTCACATCTGAAGTAAATCCCTAGTAACATTTATTGGGAGAGGAATTAATTAGAGGGAGAAGAATTTTGCAAGAAAGGTCTTCACATTCGGTTGGTTTGGAGAACTAACGACAATGAAGTGCAAGGTTATACCTGAAAGCAGGATCTCCCCACTCTCCCAGCTTTTGTGTAAGACCATCTCACCTCTTGGCTTGCTACAAATAAGTGTCAACATAACTACAAGTCCCAAATGTGAAATACAGCCATTTCTATGGGATGCTCCTGAAATGTGTTTAATAGTCAACCTGACTGAAGCATCTCCAAGACATAGAGGAAAACTATAATTCTTAGAGGAAGAGTAACAGAAGACGCTGCAGAGACAAGCCCTGAGCCTAAGATTTTAATGCCAAGACCCTTAAACTGACTTACCAGCATGGCAGTCAAGCTGCCTGGAAGAAACTTATCCACAAGGTTTCAGGCACTTTTCTTGCACATGGGTGCAGAAGACATTTTTACAGATAAGGAAGTCTTTAGGCAAAAACATGAGATGCCTCAGAATGCTTTAAAGACCAGAAAGCATTTTTTGGCACTTTAGTAGCTCTTAACTCAAAGCTAGCTGAATGCCTTTGAATGAAATACAGTGTCTGTCAGAGGTGCAGCAACCTTCTCAACAGCCTCTTTGCTCCGTAGGAAATTTTTCTTCCTTTGTTCCCATGACCTGCCTGTCTGCTCCTGCTGCTGCCAGCGTCCTCTCCACTGGAGCCATAGGCGGCCAGCTCCTTGCTGCGGCTGTAATGCAGGAGAATTGCTCCAAGGGCAGGAGCGAGCTCCCAAGCTTCTCGGAAAGTTTCACCGGACATGGTCACTCCTCATAAGGGAAGACAGCCTGCAAGCCGAGAGCATGC
Source organism: Calonectris borealis (assembly GCF_964195595.1). Lineage (NCBI taxonomy): Eukaryota > Metazoa > Chordata > Aves > Procellariiformes > Procellariidae > Calonectris > Calonectris borealis. The sequence continues at coordinate 20,701,141 of NC_134314.1, forward strand.
AGTGCAGCAAATGCCACCTGCCATATCGACGCTGAATCAAAACAGAAACCATGCTACAGCAGGGACCAGAATGTGGGATTTCCACGTCTTTTATTGTGGAGTCTTAAACACGACTGTGTTGTTCTTCTTCCCTGCCCCCTTTCCCTGTGCTTTCTCTTTCACACATCCACACAGCTTCAGTGGGAGGGTTTCAACCACCCCTCTCCACGCAAGCCTTCTCTACAGCCTGGTGCCTTCCTCCTGCACCTGTTTGGAAAGGTGAATTTAAATGAAGTTAAAAGAGTGGTGAGGCCGAGTGTGACCACCGCTGTCTCACCTGTTTAAATTCATGTTGCAGTCCTCTCAGAAGAAATGGTCGGATGGTTTTCCTGGAGCGTGGAGAGGAATGGGAAGGAAAGGAGCCTGCTTGGAGAGGGAGAGGGTGGCGGAGGCGGTGGGGCGCGAGAGCAGAGAGCCCAGCAGGGATCCAGGAGCTGCGGGGAGGAGACGGGTTGCATAGGGGCAAGCGGCACTTACTTGACTTGCGGAGATAACCACAAGCAAGGACACTGTGGGCCAGGGGAAGAATTGTGCAGAAATCTTTCTGGTTTGTTTTGTTTACACGCCACCAACTGAAGCTTTCTATCATTAAAAAGCTAATGATCCTACCTGTTATTCTAAGAAAAAGTTGCTTTCCTGAAATTGTTTTGGGGAGCTTGCTAGAAGAAGAAACCTAAGCAGATCCATCACAAATTTCTGGTCTGCACTTGATGCAGAAGTCACTCAATGCACTTGATGCCTAGATGAGTGCTCCAAGCACTCCTGATCTCAGGATTTAAAGTGATTGCAACTTTTTCTTGTGATCCTGCTGGGATATAGGACAGGAACTCAGATGAGTCAGGTCCCCATCTACCTTTTAGCATGGCATTTGCAGGAGTCAGGTGCCAAGCTGCTCAAACTGAGGAAGTTTAGTGTTTGCGTGTAACAAAAATGCAGGCTTCTTGAGAGCTTTCAGGTCAAACATGGGAGCTTTTAAAGGGTTTAGTGTTCCCTGGGGTAAGCCAGGGAACTGATATGCAGTGTCCACCCATGTCCTTTTTAAAATGTGTAATCTTTCTCATCTGTACACGGTAAACTGTTCTAAAGCACAAAAGGAGAGCACTGAATCCATGGAAGTAAACCCATAAAGCCATGTTTTGGAAACATGGAAATCTGTTCCTCATCTGGAAAAGATGGACTTGCAGATGCAGAGAACTGACAGTTGCTCCTACCAGTAAGCTTGGTATAAGCTTGGACGAGCACTTAACCTCTCTAGTCTTCAGGTTTCCCCTTTAAAAAAGGTGCATTAGTACTGTTAGCTGTGAGTAACAGGGTCTTAAACTTGGGGTGCTTTTAATTGATCTGAGTTCTTAAGATTGGAAATGCTAAAGATAACTGAGCATATATCTCAGTTAGATGGCTCTTGTTCATTTTAGCCTGCGATACCAATAGCATTCTTTTCAGTTCTTTTCATCATGCTTTGTCTGTTCTTTTTTATTAAAGCCAATTAGAAAATTTTCTAACTGCAATGTATTATCTCTGATATAATTACTAGTAAGTCATGAATACCAGTCATATGAGTGCTAATGAAAAGCTGTTCTGTTTCTTAAATTAGCTATCTTAATATTTTCTGCAGTAAATTTTCTTTTTTATTTTCCAAAGCAAGTTTATAAAAATGCAATAGAACAGTAATGGGACAGGGGTGGTATAAAAAAATCTTAGTGAACGGAGTAATTGTAGCACTTACAACAGATGAGATGTTTGCAATTAATTTTACAGTTACCACTCAAGACAGTATTTTGGGAAATAAAATATTTTACTAACTTAAATTAACACTGTTTGTAGACATTTCATGTTGGAAAATACTGGGTCGAAATTTACTCTTCTGTTTTCCTTAGATGACTAAAAGATGCATGTTACTGCCACCTTGTTACACTGGTTTCAGCTCTGTGATTTTACCTGCGATAGTCTCCTAAACCCTTGTTTATATTTTTAATAAAGTTTGAGGTTAAGATAAGGGAGCCAAATGACAACCAAGATGAAAGTTTCATCTCTAAGATGTATCAAAATATCACAAATGATCATGCTTTTAGAATGAGAATACCTGCCAAACTTTATGTTGTTTTATGCCTGTAGTAAAGAAAAGAAAGGGTATGATACAGCCACCGAGACTGGAAGTTATTTTCTGGACTCTTCTATTAAATTTTAAAACTTTGTCATCTTATATGCAGACCAAAAGGTTCCATGCACATCGACATGGCTATTCTATTCCACAAGGGCTGCAGTGGGGAGGCTCATGTGGTGTTGCCTAAGAACTAGAGAGTGAAGGACATGAGGGGTCTCCTCCACATGACACGTTATTAGGCCAAAGATGCATGCTTGCTGGAGTTTCTGAAATCCCTTGCCCGGGAACAGAACCGTCTCATGAACTTGAATATTTCCCACAGTTTGTAGACACAGCCCTTGTCCTCCAGGCTCCTGTGGCCCCCAGGCTGGCTACATAGAAGCAGCAGCAGCTATTTATCTTCTCTATTCTGGAACTGAATTATACCAGAGGACTCCCACTCTTGAGAAAAATCAAGTGACTAGAACAGTCCAATTAATGTTATCTGAGACAATGGACCAGACAAATAGGGTATATTTTCTAGGGTTTTATATTTTTCCTAAAAAGACAATTTCTGCAGGAAACACATCATATTGTGATATTACCAGGTATGATTTTGAATCTTGTTCTTTTCCACCAAAAGTTAGTGGCACTGAAAGTCAAGCTTCACTGCCTAAGTATTATGTATGAGAACTGCAGCCCTATTAAGATAAAAGTTCCAAGGAGTGAAGCTGGTTGAGGCTATTGCCTAAAGCAATCCCATCAGGCCTTCTGCAGAAGGTATATCTTCTACTTAAGAAAAAACACTATATGTGCTTTCTGCTTTGTGGCAACGCTTTTCATTTTAATCTAGCTGTATTTGTTCCGGTGCTTTTATCCCAAGCAAACAAAAATGAATTCTTAGCAATCTGGGAATATATTTCCTAATTCCCTGTAGCAAATACACTTTTTTGAGCAATACAGGCTACTGCAGAGGGAAAACAAACCCTTTATGCAGTGAGGAAAGACAAGTCAAAAATGGAAAAGTGCAAGAGACATTTTCTGACCAAGCATAATTACAGTGAATAGGGGTATTTTCTATTCACAGGGCAGATAAGCCTAACTCCCCTCTTCAGGTTTGATCTAAAGCAGGAGCTGCAGCATGTGGTCTCCATGGAACTGAAGTGCGAGAAGGTCACTCACTGACCTGGCCTTAAGAAGAAGAAACAAGTTTTTGAAACGTGTTTACTGACCCACTCTCTGTGTGGGACATATGTATTTTTTAATGGCTCCATGTGGAAATGTGCGTTAGCAGAATTGTCCTGCTTTTGGCTGGGATAGAGTTAATTTTCTTCCTAGTAGTTGGTATAGTGCTGTGTTTTGGATTTAGTATGAGAATAATGTTGATAACACACTGATGGTTTAGTTGTTGCTAAGTAATATTTACACTACTCAAGGACTTTTCAGCTTCCCATGCTCTGCCAGGTGCACAAGAAACTGGGAGGGAGCATAGTCAGGACAGCTAGCCCAACTGACCAATGGGGTATTCCATACCATATGACATCATGCTCAATATGTAAAGCTGGGGGAAGATGAAGGAAAGGGGACGTTCGGAGTGATGGCATTTGTCTTCCCAAGTAACTGTTACACGTGATGGAGCCCTGCTTTCCTGGAGATGGCTGAACACCTGCCTGCCGATGGGAAGGAGTGAATGAATTCCTTGTTTTGCTTTGCTTGCGCGCGCAGCTTTTTCTTTACCTATTAAACTGTCTTTATCTCAACCCACGAGTTTTCTCACTTTTACTCTTCTCATTCTCTCCCCCATCCCACTGCAGGGGAGTGAGTGAGCGGCTGTGTGGGGCTTAGTTGCCGGCTGGGGTTAAACCACGACAAGAATATACAGTACAGTTGTATAAGCAGCAAGTAAATCTTCACCAAAATATTATAGGTTGTAGCACTTACATAAATCCTGCAAGCCCAATCATTGATGTGAAAGCCTACGTTAACAATAATGGAGTTTTATTTGTCAAAGAAGGTGGTGTACACAACTGCCATGAGGTGATTTTTGTTGTTCTACTTCATGGACTAATGCACTGAATATAAAACACAAAATGCCATGGGGTTGGGGGGCGGGAATGTGGAATGCGCTGCCTTGGTTAGCCATTTGTGTTACTTGCTTACTGCCAAGTTAATGCTCCTCCCCAGCCCGCATCGCTCTGAGTAGCCGTGTCAAGTGTGACTGTAGGCAGATCCCTATAACCAGTAAAGGATTTTTAATGCTTCAAGATAGGCATTGCAACGCCTTTTGGACACCACTGGAGTGTTCAGGTTAGGCTGCCTATAGGTAGGCATATGGCGTCGTTGTGTACATCAAATCAGTTACACCGTGCTATTTTTGCAGGAGCTTTGCCTTTGAGGCACAATTCAGAATGCCCTCAGTAAGTTTTATTTTTAGATAAGTGAAGAACACAATCCTTATTTCTCATATTACAGTTCAGTGGCTGAAACATCTACCCAGGAGGTGGAAAACTCCTTTGGCGCCCAATGCCATCGAGCTGAAATGGCTGAAACCCATTTCCCTGCCCTAAGCACAGAAGCCTGCAGCACAGGCAGAGGAGATGGGGGCTTTCCTCCGTGCCTGTCACTGTAGCTATGTCACTGCAGAAAAGCAAGAAGTCACAGGAGTTCAGAAACTTGGAGCAGAAAACGGAAAGGAGCTTCAAGGCTTGCAGGAGTAGGAAGTCTTAGAGTAGAGTAGAATAGAATAGAATAGAATAGACTGTTTCAGTTGGAAGGGACCTATAATGATCATCTAGTCCAACTGCCTGACCAATTCAGGGCTGACCAAAACTTAAAGCGTGTTGTTAAGGGCATGGTCCAAATGCCTCTTAAACACTGATAGGCTTGGGGCATTGACCACCTCTCTAGCAAACCTGTTCCAGTGTTTGACCACTCCTTTGGTAAAGAAATGCTTCCTAATGCCCAGTAAACCTCCCCTAGTGCAGCTTTGGACCATTCCCATGCGTCCTGTCACTGGATACCATGGAGAAGAGATCAGCACCTCCCTCTCCACTTCCCCTCCTCAGGAAGCTGTAGAGAGCAATGAGGTCGCCCCTCGGCCTCCTTTTCTCCAAACTAGACAAGCCCAGAGTCCTTAGCTGCTCCTCATGGGGCATGCCTTCCAGTCCTTTCACCAGTTTTGTTTCCCTCCTCTGGATGCATTCAAGGATCTTCACATCCTTCTTAAATTGTGGGGCCCAGAACTGCACACAGTACTCCAGGTGAGGCCGCACCAACACTGAATACAGCGGGATAATCCCCTCTTTTGACCAGCTGGTTATGCTGTGTTTGATGCACCCCAGGATGCGGTTTGCCCTCTTGGCTGCCAGGGCACACTGCTGACTCCTATTGATCCTGCTGTCGACCAGCACCCTCAGATCCCTTTCTGCAGGGCTGCTCTCCAGCCACTCCTCTCCCAGTTTATACTTCTGCCTGGCATTAGTCCATCCAAGGTGCAGGATCTGGCATTTGGACTTAGAATCATAGAATCATAGAATTGTTTATGTTGGAAAAGACCTTTAAGATCACCGAGTTCAACTGTAAACCTAACACTGCCAAATCCCACTAAACCATGTCCCCGAGTGCCACATCTACACATCTTTTAAATACCTCCAGGGACAGTGACTCACTTCCCTGGGCAGCCTGTTCTAATGCTTGGCAACCCTTTCAGTGAAGAAATTTTTCTAATACCCAAACTAAACCTCCCCTGGTGCAACTTGAGGCCATTTTCTCTTGTCCTATCGCTTGTTACTTGGGAGAAGAGACCAACACCCACCTCACTACAACCTCCTTTCAGGTAGCTGTAGAGCACAATGAGGTCTCCCCTCAGTCTCCTCTTCTCCAGACTAAACAACCCCAGTTCCCTAAGCCGCTCCTCATAAGACTTGTGCTCCAGGCCCTTCACCAGCTTCATTGCCCTCCTCTGGACACGCTCCAGCACCTCCATGTCCTTCTTGTAGTGAGGGGCCCAAAACTCGAACACAGGATTCGAGGTGCGGCCTCACCAGTGCCGAGTACAGGGGCACGATCACCTCCCTACTCCTGCTGGCCGCGCTATTCCTGATACAGGCCAGGATGCCGTTGGTCTTCTTGGCCACCTGGACACACTGCCGGCTCATGTTCAGCCGGCTGTCAACCAGCACCCCCAGGTCCTTTTCCTCCAGGCAGCTTTCCAGCCCCTCTTCCCCAAGCCTGTAGCGTTGCATGGGGTTGTTGCAGCCCAAGTGCAGGACCTGGCACTTGGCCTTGTTGAACCTCATACATTGGCCTGGGCCCATCGACCCAGCCTGTCCAGGTCCCTCTGCAGAGCCTTCCTACCCTCGAGCAGATCAACACTCCTGCCCAGCTTGGTGTCATCTGCAAACTTACTGAGGGAGCACTCGATCCCCTCATCCAGATCATTGATAAAGATATTGAACAGAACTGGCCCCAGTACTGAGCCCTGAGGAACACCGCTCGTGACCAGCCACCAACTGGACTTAACTCCGTTCACCACAATCCTCTGGGCCTGGCCACCCAGCCAGTTTTTAACTAAGCGAAGAGTACACCCATCCAGGCCATGAGCAGCCAGTTTCTCCAGCAGAATGCTGTGGGAAACTTTGTCAAAGGCTTTACTAAAGTCTAGGCAGACAACATCCACAGCTTTTCTTTCATCCACTAAGTGGGTCACCTGGTCATAAAAGCAGATCAGGTTAGTCAAGCAGGACCTGCCTTTCATAAACCCATGCTGACTGGGCCTGATCACCTGGTTGTCCTGTACGTGCCATGTGATGGCACTCAAGACGATCTGCTCCGTAACCTTTCCTGGCACTGAGGTCAGACTGACAGGCCTGTATTTTCCTGGATCTTCCCTCCAGCCCTTCTTGTAGATGGGTGTCACATCTGCTAACCTCCAGTCAACTGGGACCTCCCCGGTTAGCCAGGACTGCTGATAAATGATGGAAAGTGGCTCGGTGAGCACTTCTGCCAGCTCCCTCAGTACCCTCGGGTGGATCCCATCCGGCCCCATAGACTTGCGTATGTCTAAGTGGTGTAGCAGGTCACTAATCATTTCCCTTTGGATTATGGGGGCTTCATGCTGCTCCTGTCCCTGTCTTCCAGCTCGGGAGGCTTGGTATCCCAAGAACAACTGGTCTTACTATTAAAGACTGAGGCAAAGAAGGCATTAAGTACCTCAGGTTTTTCTTCACCCTTTTTCACTATGTTTCCCCCCAATAAAGGATGGAGATTCTCCTAAGCCGTCCTTTTGTTGCTAATGTATTTATAGAAGTATTGTTTATTGTCTTTTAGGGGTAGCCAGATTAAGTTCTAGTTGGGCTTTGGCCCTTCTAATTTTCTCCCTGTGTAACCTCATGACATCCTTGTAGTCCTCCAGAGTTGTGTACTCCTTCTTCCAAAGGCCATAAACTCTCCTTTTTTTCCTGAGTTCCAGCCAAAGCTCTCTGTTCAGCCAGGTCGGTCTTTTTCCACGCCGGCTCGTCTTTCGGCATATGGGGACGGCCTGCTCCTGTACCTTTAAAATTTCCTTCTTGAAGAATGTCCAGCCTTCCTGGACTCCTTTGCCCTTCAGGACTGCCTCCCAAGGGACTCTGTCAACCAGGCTCCTAAACAGGCCAAAGTCTGCCCTCTGGAAGTCCAAGATGGCAGTTCTGCTCACCCCCCTCCTTACTTCTCTGAGAATCGAAAACTCTATCATTTCATGATCGCTATGCCCAATATGGCTTCCAACCATCACATCACCCACAAGTCCTTCTCTGTTCACAAACAACAGGTCCAGCAGGGCGCCTTCCCTAATTGGCTCCCTCACCAGCTGCATCAGGAAGTTATCTATCTTCCACACACTCCAGGAACCTCCTAGACTATTTCCTCTCTGCTGTATTGTATTTCCAGCAGACATCTGGTAAGTTGAAGTCCCCCACAAGAACAAGGCCTAGTGATTGCGAGACTTCTCCTAGCTGCTTATAGAATATTTCATCTGCCTCTTCATCCTGGTTGGGTGATCTGTAACTCCCACATGATATCTGCCTTGTTGGCCTTTCCCCTGATTTTCACCCATAAACACTCAACCCTGTCATCACCATCATCAAGCTCTAGACAGTCCAAACACTCCCTAACATACAGGACTACACCACTGACTCTCTTTCTTTGCCTATCCCTTCTGAAGGGTTTATAGCCATCCATTGCAGCACTACAGTTGTGCAAGTCATCCCACCATGTTTCTGTGATTGCAACTGTATCATAGTTTTCCAGCTGCACAATAGTTGCCAACTCCTCCTGTTTGTTGCCCATGCTGTGTGCATTGGTGTAGATGCACTGAAGTTGCACTATTGATCCCACCACTTTTCTTGTGGGGAGAAGCCCTAATTCCTACATGACCATTCTCAGATGCTTCTGTGGTTTCTAACACATCCATAACCCTTGTGTCTTTGCTGCTGCATGGATCTCCGTCCCCTACCTCCATTGAGATGGCAGACTGAAGGACCTCACTAGCACACTGTCCCTCAAACATTGGCATGCTGCCCCCAGGCTTATCTCTTGTGAGCCTGGTTTTCTCTCTTTCCCTCTTCAAATCTAGTTTAAAGCTCTTTCAATGAGCCCTGCTAACTCCTGCACGAAGATCCTTTTCTCCTTTTGAGATAAGTGTACCCCATCTGTCGCCAGCAGGCCTGGTGTCGTGTAGTCAACCCATGATTAAAAAACCCAAAATTTTGCCAGTGATGCCAGGCTTAGAGCCAGGTATTGATCTGCTGGCTCTTCCTGTTTCTTTCCTCATCATCCCCTGCAACTGGAAAGATGGAGGAGAACACTACTTGTGCTCCTGATCCCTCAACCAGTCGTCCCAAGGCCCTGAAGTCTCTCTTGATTGCCCTCGGACTTCCTGTTGCAACTTCATCGCTGCCTACCTGAAAAATCAATAATGGATAATAATCTGAGGGCCGTACCAGGGTAGGAAGTTTTCTCCTCACATCTTTAACCTGGGCCCCAGGGAGGCAGCAGACTTCCCTAAGAAGTGGGTCAGGTTTGCATATTGTTCAATTTCATCCTGTTAATCATTGCCCAATGCTACAATCTATCTAGATCCCTCTGCAAGGCCTCTTGTCCCTCGAGAGAGTCAACAGCACCTCCCAGTTTGGTACCAGCAACCTTGCTAATGGTGCATTCAACTCCTGCATCCAGATCGTTCATAAATATATTGAACAGAACTGGCCCTAGAATTGAGCCCTGAGGAACACTGTTCGTGACCAGTCACCAGCCAGATGTAGCTCCATTCGCTACAACCCTTTGAGCTCTGCCCTTCAGCCAGTTCTTCACCCAGCGCACCGTGAGTCCGCTCATCTCACAGTTGAACAACTTGTCCAGAAGGATGCTGTGAGGGACAGTACCAAAAGCATTACTAAAATCCAGAAAAACTACATCTTCTGCCTTCCCTTCATCCACTAGGCGGGTGACCTTATCATAGAAGGATACCAAATTAGTTAAACAGTACTTTCCCTTTGTGAACCCATGTTGACCGTGCCTGATGATTGCATTATTCTTTAAATGCCTTTCAATAGTACCCAGTATAATCCTTTCCATAATTTTTCCAGGAACTGAGGTTAGACTAACAGGTCTGTAGTTTCCTGGGTCTTCCCTCACACCCTACTTGTAAATTGGAATAATATTGGGTAGCTTCCAGTCAGTAGGGACCTCCCCAGACTCCCAAGACCTTTGGTAGATGATCAAGAGGGGTCTGCCATAACATCCGCTAGCTCCTTCAGTACTCTGGGATGAATCCCATCAGGCCCCATGGACTTGTGAACATTCAGCTGATACAACTGGTTCCTTACAATTTCAGTGTCCACAAATGCAAAGTCACTGTTCCTACATTCATGGTCCTCCAACTCAAGGGACCAGGCAGCCCAAAGTCTATCAATATTATTAAAGGCTGAGGCAAAAAAAGCATTTAATGACTCTGCTTTTTCTTCATCCCTATTAGGCAGATGACCATCTTCAACAAGTCATCTACTTAAAGCTTGGCCACACCCTACTGCATGTGCTAGAGGATGAGAATCGCCAAGGTGACTTCCATTAGGTTCACCATGGTTTGCATCTTCGAGTGGAAAAACAGCATAGAGGGCGGTTGCTCCCATCCCTTGCTGGTGAGTAGATGCCTTGACCCTGTCTGATTGTATGGTCTTTATAGCACAGCCACCCCCACTGACCATATTCTTTACAATAAATGCTTCTTCTGGACACAGTGCCTTATCTGACTGTTCCTGGGGTACTAGGGGAAACTGTAAACTGCTATAAACTAGACTAATTCCTTGTATTTTTGTTTAAAAGACACCTATACAAATAAAAGAGAAAAAAATCCCTGCTTTCTTTTGCTTAGAGATGATATAAAGATGTACTTTATAAATAAAGAAATTCTGAAAATTATCTAGACCCTGCTGTTGTTACTTTATCTTCTGTATAGTTCTTGAATGTGACTAAGTAATTACACAGCCATAGAGGACTATTACATTTTCTTGCTATGAGAAATTCTGTAATCTCTGACAATGGACAGCTATTTAACAAAAGATAATGCTGATCTGCCTGTGTGTCAGATGTATACATACAACAGTGTACTACTGGAGCTTGGTAAAATTTATAGTGTTTGATTGAAATGAACAGATCTATTTTACCACCTGATTTTCTAGAACATGATAAATATATACTACTCTTTTATTACCATAAGGATACTGGTTGCTTTCACAAAGTTCGACTAGGAAAGGGATTCATTTAGAGAAAGTTCACATCCCAGTTAACAAGGCTTTCCTTTCCTTCCACTTATGTTTTTCATTTTTATTTTTATGTTTATTTTTATTGAAGGTTTATATTGCTATTTTCATTTCTGTAATGACAATCCCTCTAAATAAAGAGGAAATAAAATGTGATAAAACACTAGTCAGTCATTTTCTGATAATGTCTTTGACCACTAGAGAACCTGACCTACATTATTTAGGTGCAAGGTAAGATGCAGTAAAATTTAAGTACTCTCCAGGATGCTGGAGACAACTGTGACAGTTGTGCTACTGAGCATCTTTGTACAATTCTTTATGTGCTCAAACATACGGTTCATTTCTCCATTTCTCACTTGAACTGGGCATAAGCAAATGTGGACTAGTTTTGCTAATCCATATAAATCTAGCAAAGCTTTACTGGCAAGTGGCTTTAAATAATTTAGATTGAAGTTCTACTTTAGGAAGACCTGTGACTTTTGGAATCTAGGGGAGAGTTAGCGTCATGTCCTGCCTGTTGCAGTGTTTGCCGACATGTCTCTCCTCTACTCTCTCATCACCCTGAGACATGTTTTTTGAAGGCTTTTACACTATTTCTGTTGTAAGTTGCATGTTCTGAAGCTGTACAAAGATGCGCTGAAAATGAACAACTTTGGTTTTGCTTTGTAGATTGCTGTCTGCTCAAAATTCTGGCTGAAGTAGAACCATCTCTTCTTTTTCATGGATGGCCCAGCTATTAAAATATTTTTTATTCTGCAACTATTGCATTTTCATTGAAATTACCAGTTAAATCTACAGCATAACAAATAAGAAATATCTGGTTAAAACACTCTTAATTACCTCCCTATGGTCTTTTCACTGACTTGATAAATGTTAAGCATTTTAACCAAAAATCTGCATTTACATTACACTTCAAATTCACAGTTGAGTTGAATTTGTACAGGGAACTTCCAGTACTAGAGCTGGTAAAGTGCTGTGGTTTTGACTATTGAGCATGTGGTTGAAGGATTTTGTGTTTCTGGAGTTCCCTGTGTGCTACATATACTGTTCGTTGTCACTGATTCATATCATGTTTGTTGTTGGCCATGAACTATGGAGATATACTCTCTGACAATTGTACCATTGATTATACCATATACATCAGATTTTTACTGAGTCAAGGAATACTTTAATCAAAGTGTTCTACTTAAAAGGAGAACAATTATTGAAAGAGTTGAAAATTAGCTATACACCAGAGGTTCTGGAAATTGGTTTAAAATATCAGCTTTGAATGATGGCTTTGTTTGGATGCAAATAAACATTTATGAGGTTGTTATTCTTACAGTCTGGCTGGGAGAAAATCCAAGATTTTCATTTGCAGTAATATATATTTATACTAGTAAACTTGGTGTAAGAACTGTGGCCCATGCATTATTCTTGACTCCCTAAGAAATCACATTTTTCTGACGCAGGAGTACGGGGCTGCCTCTGAGTCCCAGCAGCCTCTCAATTTTCTGGCGTGAAGTAGGAATATGAGGAGCTCAGTGGGCTCAGTCTACAGAAACCACAGAGTGGGCCGTTTACATTATGATATTATAATATTGTAGCATGCATCAGTGTGAAAGGGAAAACCAGCCAAATCCTTCTAACCCCATCACTACTGTAATGCTACAGTTGAAATTTTTCAGTGAAGAAAATGCAGTAAACTCAAAATTATATCAACTCATTTGAAGAATACGTACAACATTTGCAGGTCCAAAATGACTCTGTAATGTCGCAGTTGCTGGTATAAGCAGAATTAGAGTCAAATCTACTACATGTGGTAATTAATGCACACTAAATGACTATCTGGTACCTAAGATGCATGGCTGAACTTTGCTAGCTTTGGGATTGAGCTGGGAGAGCACCCAAGGGGAGATATGAGGTAGGACCCAAGACAGGAGCTGGTGCCAGCAGGGGAGAGGGACGGTGCCTGTGAGACTGTCCCAGCGAGAGGTGGCAAAACTGGGACTGTCAGAGGCTGCTCTGAAAAGGCAGTTTGGGCATCCCTTGTGATTTTAGCAGGTGGCTTTGCTGAATGTGATTGTACAGCCTTTATCATATTCCTGCATAAAATCTCAGAGATTGGCCATTTTTTATGTTTGTTTTCTTAAATTATAAAAAATTACACATATAGAAAACATTCCAAGTGACTATGCCTTCGGTAGTAACCATGATACTGTCTGAGACACTATTCTGTTAGCAGTCAGTGCAGCTCGCATTATTTCAATACATAAAGGACTAGGCATGACTCCTGGTAATTACAAAAGAACACCCTGACACCTTGCTGTCATGATGGCTTTCCTGGATTCATACCTGCAGTAGAAATGAAATGCATTCCTGTTTTAAATATGCCCTCATGCTGGATACATGAGCAACAGCAACAACTTGCTTGAAATCTCTAGCAAATAGATGAGTTATCTAGCTGAAAAGTTTAGGCTGTGTACAATTGTGATAGCATCTGAGTGTCTTCCACACACAATCAGTGGCCAGTGACATCCCCTGGACCCCATGGGGGCTGGCACTTCTCCGTACCAGTCGTGATGTTACAGCTTGTCCTGGTTCCAGCTGGGACAGGGTTAACTTTCTTCCCAGTAGCTTGGGGGGTGTGCTGTGTTTTGGGTTCGGTGTGAAAGGAGCGTTGATGGCCCATTGATGCTTTGGCCATTGCTGGGTGATGCTTGCACCGGGAGGGGGGAGCACAGCCGGGGTGGTGGGCCCAGCTGGCCAATGGGGTATTCTATACCATGTGACATCATGCTCAGTATAAAAACCAGGTGTGTGGGGGGGCTCGCCCCCGTTCGTGACACGCGGTCGGCGGTCGGTGAGCGGTTCTGTTGTGCATTGCCTGCTTTGTGTATTCTGTTATTGTTGTTGTTCTCATTGTTATTATTACTGTTCTACTTAGTTTTATTTCAATTATTAAACTGTTTTGATCTCAACCCGGGAGCTTTCCTACTTGTGCCTTCCCGATTCTCTCCCCCATCCCACCGGGGGGTGGTGATCGAGCGGCTGTGTGGTGTTTATTTTTGCTGGCTGGGGTTAAACCACGACAGTCCTTTTTGGCGCCCAACGTGGGGCACGAAGGGTTGAGATAACGACAGATTATTTAGAGCATATTAAGGAATTTATATCTGGTAACATATTAATTTGTTCTGCACCATGCTCTTGTTTTTACTGTACCTGTTAAAAATTGGAGTTGGGTTTTGTAGTCTGTTGTGCTCTGCCGTGATTAATGATGTTTTGCCTGGGAGATTTGTTACTAAAACACTGGCATTGGGGGTTATTTGGTATTTGGGATTCGTAGTGAAGCCGTTTCTGCATTTCGGGTACCACCTCATGGAGACCATTAGCAATTATACCTTTTCCTCTGAGAGATTTTTTATGGAGGAAATAGAGAATGGCACCCTCGCTACCTTTCTCTATGATGTCATCTCCTTTGTTAAAATAACTTGCCAGTACCTTGAACATCCCTGGGTAGTTAAGATACATCTATTGGTACTCCTTGGGAATATTGTTGCGGTTTTATCCAAAGTTAGTAAGCAATTTAAGAATGTCATCCAGAGATCTGCCCCAAGGCTGGATAGTTATGAGTGGCAGGGCGAGTGGGATAGCATGGGCAAATGCCTAGGGCGATGGGCACCCCCAGTGTTCTGGAACTTTACCCCTGAACAAGTGCAGAACCCTGAAAAATTAGTAGAATATTTGGAAGAAGTATGCTGTCACCCTGGCCATTCTAGGGAGACGCAAATCACTACAATGTGCTGGGGCCTGGCCCACGCCTACCGAGCCCTGTTTAACACCACTCAGAACCCCCAAGGGGAAGGAAACGTCTCTGCAGCTGATGGCAAAGCAACAGGCCCTGTGGCTACTCCACCCCCCACGGCAAGCACAGTGGCTCCCTCACCCCCCAGGGCAGGCACGGCAGCTACTCTGCCCCCTGCGACAGAGAACCAACCCCTGCCGGTATCAGTCGCCCCTATACAAAAAAGAAAATGCACAAGAAAATCAGCTCGTCTAGTAAGGGATGAAGATGAACCAGAGCCATCACGAGAACAGGAGGAGGAGGAGGCAGAACCCGTAAATGAGATGGTGACCACCCAATCCCTATCTCTGGGTGAGCTGCGAGATATGCGAAAAGACTTCAGCCGTCGTCCAGGCGAGCACATTGTCACCTGGCTGCTCCGATGCTGGGATAACGGGGCCAGTAGCCTGGAATTAGAGGGTAGGGAAGCCAAGCAGCTGGGATCCCTTTCTAGGGAAGGGGGCATTGACAAAGCCATTGGACAAGGGGCACAAGTCCTCAGCCTCTGGAGGCGACTCCTGTCAGGTGTGAAGGAAAGGTATCCCTTCAAGGAAGATGTTATATGCCACCCAGGCAAGTGGACCACCATGGAGAGAGGTATCCAGTACCTGAGAGAATTAGCTGTGCTGGAAGTGATTTATGATGACCTGAACAACGAGCAGTTATCCAAAGACCCAGATGAAGTCAAATGCACCCGACCCATGTGGCGGAAGTTTGTACGGAGCGCACCAGCATCACATGCAAACTCATTGGCAGTAATGACCTGGAGAGATGGAGAGGAACAAACAGTGGATGAACTGGCTGGCCAACTCCGGCAATATGAAGAAAGTCTCTCTTCCTCCCTACGGGCCTGTGTCTCTGCTGTGGAGAAACTGTCTCAGGAGGTCCAGCAACTCAATGAGGATATGTCCTGCTCCCCTCCTGCACGGGCCAGCGTCTCAGCCATTAGGAGCAAGCATCCCTCTGCTCAAGAGAGGAGACATCGTGGGTACACACCCCGGGGCACCCTGTGGTTTTACCTGTGTGACCACAGAGAGGACATGAGGAAGTCGGATGGAAAACCTACCGCAGTCCTACAGGCACGGGTACATGAGTTGCAAGGGAAAACAACCACAAAAGGGGGTTCTTCCAGGAAAACTGCTGCTCCAGTCTCCAGTGAGTTCCCCAGACAGAGTAGAAGGACTGATTCCACTTCCGACCTTAACAAAGGGACTTCTGACTCATACTTACAAGAAGTGGATAGCGAATATGATGACCAGGACTAGAGGGGCCCTGCCTCCAGCCAGGTGGAGGAAAGGGACAACCGGGTTTACTGGACTGTGTGGATTCGATGGCCTGGCACATCAGATCCACAAGAATATAAGGCTCTCGTAGACACTGGTGCACAGTGTACCCTGATGCCATCAGGCTAGAAAGGGGCGGAACCCATTTGTATTTCTGGAGTGACAGGGGGATGCCAAGAGTTAACTGTGTTGGAGGCCGAAGTGAGCCTAACCGGGAATGAGTGGCAGAAGCACCCCATTGTGACTGGCCCAGAGGCTCCGTGCATCCTTGGCATAGACTATCTCAGGAGACGGTATTTCAAGGACCCAAAAGGGTATCGGTGGGCTTTTGGTATAGCTGCCCTGGAGACGGAGGAAATTAAACAGCTGTCCACCTTGCCTGGTCTCTCGGAGGATCCTTCTGTTGTGGGGTTGTTGAAGGTCCAAGAACAACAAGTACCAATTGCTACCACAACAGTGCACCGGCGACAATACCACACCAACCGAGACTCCCTGATCCCCATCCATGAGCTGATTCATCGACTGGAGAGCCAAGGAGTGATCAGCAAGACTCGCTCACCCTTCAACAGTTCCATATGGCCAGTGCGAAAGTCCAATGGAGAGTGGAGGCTAACAGTAGACTACCGTGGCCTGAACGAAGTCATGCCGCCACTGAGTGCTGCCGTGCCGGACATGCTAGAACTTCAATACGAACTGGAGTCGAAGGCAGCCAAGTGGTACGCCACCATTGATAACGCTAATGCGTTCTTCTCCATCCCTTTGGCGGCAGAGTGCAGGCCACAGTTTGCTTTCACTTGGAGGGGCGTCCAGTACACCTGGAACCGACTGCCCCAGGGGTGGAAACACAGCCCTACCATTTGCCATGGACTGATCCACACCACACTGGAACAGGGTGAGGCTCCAGAACACCTGCAGTACATTGATGACATCATCGTGTGGGGCAACACAGCAGAGGAAGTTTTCAAGAAAGGGGAGAGAATAGTCCAAATCCTTCTGAAGGCCGGCTTTGCAATAAAACGAAGTAAAGTCAAGGGACCTGCACAGGAGATCCAGTTTTTAGGAATAAAATGGCAAGATGGACATCGTCAGATCCCAACGGATGTGATCAATAAAATAACAGCCATGTCCCCACCAACTAGCAAAAAGGAAACGCAAGCTTTCTTAGGCGTTGTGGGTTTTTGGAGAATGCATATTCCAAATTACAGTCAGATCGTAAGCCCTCTCTATCACGTGACCAGGAAGAAGAACGACTTCAAATGGGGCCCTGAGCAACGACAAGCCTTTGAACAAATTAAACAGGAGATAGTTCACGCAGTAGCCCTTGGGCCAGTCCGGGCAGGACAAGATGTGAAGAATGTGCTCTACACCGCAGCCGGGGAGAATGGCCCTACCTGGAGCCTCTGGCAGAAAGCACCAGGGGAGACTCGAGGTCGACCCTTAGGGTTCTGGAGTCGGGGATACAGAGGATCCGAGGCCCGCTACACTCCAACTGAGAAGGAGATACTGGCAGCATATGAAGGGGTTCAAGCTGCTTCGGAAGTGGTTGGTACTGAAGCACAGCTCCTCCTGGCACCCCGACTGCCAGTGCTGGGCTGGATGTTCAAAGGGAGGGTCCCCTCTACACATCATGCAACTGATGCTACGTGGAGTAAGTGGGTCGCGTTGATCACACAACGGGCCCGAATAGGAAACCCCAGTCGCCCAGGAATCTTGGAGGTGATCACGAACTGGCCAGAAGGCAAAGATTTTGGAATATCCACAGAGGAGGAGGTGACACGTGCTGAAGAGGCCCCACCATATAACAAACTACCAGAAAACGAGAAGCAATATGCCCTGTTCACTGATGGGTCCTGTCGCCTTGTGGGAAAACATCGGAGATGGAAGGCCGCGGTATGGAGTCCTATACGCCAAGTTGCAGAAACTGCTGAAGGAGAAGGTGAATCGAGTCAGTTTGCAGAGGTGAAAGCCATCCAGCTGGCCTTGGACATTGCCGAACGAGAAAAATGGCCAGTACTTTATCTCTATACTGACTCATGGATGGTGGCAAATGCCCTGTGGGAATGGTTGCAGCAGTGGAAGCAGAACAACTGGCAGGGCAGAGGTAAACCCATCTGGGCTGCCGCGTTGTGGCAAGATATTGCTGCCCAGGTAGAGAACCTGACTGTAAAAGTACGTCATGTAGATGCTCACGTACCCAAGAGTCGGGCCAGTGAAGAGCACCAAAACAACCAGCAGGTGGATCAGGCTGCCAAGATCGAAGTAGCTCAGGTAGATCTGGACTGGCAACATAAGGGTGAATTATTTATAGCTCGGTGGGCCCATGACACTTCAGGCCACCAAGGGAGAGATGCAACATATAGATGGGCTCGTGATCGAGGGGTGGACTTGACCATGGACACTATTGCACAGGTTATCCACGAATGTGAAACATGCGCTGCAATCAAACAGGCCAAGCGAGTAAAGCCTCTTTGGTATGGAGGACGATGGTTGAAGTATAAATATGGGGAGGCCTGGCAGATTGATTATATCACACTCCCACAAACCCGACAGGGCAAGCGCTATGTGTTCACCATGGTGGATGTAACAACAGGATGGCTGGAAACATACCCTGTGCCCCATGCCACCGCCCGGAACACCATCCTGGGCCTTGAAAAGCAAGTCCTATGGCGACATGGCACCCCAGAAAAAATCGAGTCAGACAACGGGACTCACTTCCGAAACACTCTCATAGACACCTGGGCCAAAGAGCATGGCATTGGGTGGGTCTATCACATCCCCTACCATGCACCAGCCTCCGGAAAGATTGAACGATACAACGGGCTGTTAAAGACAACACTGAGGGCAATGGGTGGTGGGACATTCAAGCATTGGGACATACATTTAGCAAAGGCCACCTGGGTAGTCAACACTAGGGGATCTGTCACTCGAGCTGGCCCTGCCCAATCCAAACCCTTACGTACTGTAGAGGGGGATAAAGTCCCTGTCGTGCATATGAGGAATATGCTGGGGAAGACAGTCTGGGTTGCTCCTGCCTCTGGCAAGTGAAAACCCATCCGTGGGATTGCTTTTGCTCAAGGACCTGGGTGCACTTGGTGGGTGATGCGAAAGGATGGGCAAGTCCGGTGTGTACCTCAAGGGGATTTAATTTTGGGTGAAAATAGCCAATGAACTGAATTGTACGATGTTAGTTATGACATAGTACTGTATGTCATCACTTCTATGGTTACCATATGCCATATTAACAGTATTACAGTAAGAATCACCCAGATTAATGTAGGATGAACTCCGATGAAACTGAGCAAGGTGCAACGATGATAGAACCGGACGAGCGCCCAGAACTGGCCTCCGCATGCAAGAGCCCAACACCACACACCATCTCTCCTGCCCTGCAAGACTGTTCTGACAGATGGAACCCGAAGTCATGGATTAAATGAACTCAACGGACGTTTTAGAGGGATGGCCCATGGACTTAGGGAATGATATCTCTGTGTGTGTATATATCAAAAGGCAGGGAAAAGTAGTGGTGACTAATTGGAATGTATGGGAAAATGTGAGACCTGGGCATGATGTAGATGGTATAGAATAAGGGGTGGATATTGTCCTGGTTCCAGCTGGGACAGGGTTAACTTTCTTCCCAGTAGCTTGGGGGGTGTGCTGTGTTTTGGGTTCGGTGTGAAAGGAGCGTTGATGGCCCATTGATGCTTTGGCCATTGCTGGGTGATGCTTGCACCGGGAGGGGGGAGCACAGCCGGGGTGGTGGACCCAGCTGGCCAATGGGGTATTCTATACCATGTGACATCATGCTCAGTATAAAAACCAGGTGTGTGGGGGGGCTCGCCCCCGTTCGTGACACGCGGTCGGCGGTCGGTGAGCGGTTCTGTTGTGCATTGCCTGCTTTGTGTATTCTGTTATTTTGTTGTTCTCATTGTTATTATTACTGTTCTACTTAGTTTTATTTCAATTATTAAACTGTTTTGATCTCAACCCGGGAGCTTTCCTACTTGTGCCCTCCCGATTCTCTCCCCCATCCCACCGGGGAGGTGGTGATCGAGCGGCTGCGTGGTGTTTATTTTTGCTGGCTGGGGTTAAACCACGACACAGCTCTTGAACTACACAACAATTCCTAATGCCTGCTGTCCTCCTTGTAACACACAAAGCGAGAAATGAAACTGCTGGCTGTTCGCTATCATTTCCAATTTTGGATGAGTGTTCCCTGCCAAATACCTGCTGGATTTTTACGCAGGTGGTGTGTCAGAGTTGGCTTCCTGAAAGTGAAATATGATGCAGGCACTGCACTATTGATTACATACCTTTTCTCAAGTAGTACAGCCGTTTGCTAGGCAACAATTAAAGTGTTCTCAAACACTCTGCTGCTGTGGTTAACTCTACATTTTCTTTAAGGCAAACATTTAAGCCATTTCTGTTTTGGTTGAGTCAGTCCCCTCCAGAGTTACATATCCCTGCCAAGGGCATGCATAGAATGTAAGGTTTACTGATACAGATCTCCTGAGGCCTCTGGTTTGGCTTTAGGATGGAGAAAAGAGAGTGCACGAAGCACAATGTTTGGCTCGAATTTAGCTTTGCTTTTGCCTCTGGAGAATAAGACCACGGCAGATTTAAACACAACCAAACGTGCACTAAACCAACTGAAACACACTCCATGCCTATTCCTTTAAAACAGAAGAGTAAGTGCTGCACTGAGGAAGTCCCACAGGACGCTCTCCCCTGTAGCAAACATAGTTTGCAGCCTCCTATTGATTTCTTCCCAGAGGACCTGCATACATATACAGTGCCCAGCACATAAAGGAAAGGTCAGATGCAGGATCCCTGGAGAGCAGTAAGCTGACACTGAAATGAGGAACCATCCTAAAGACACAGGATGTTTCCAGACTATTACAGTGATTTTAAGTAACATGTATCTTTTATTTCTGTGAAATGTCCTTGATACCATGTTAAGGTTACTTGTTAGTTTCAACCAGGAATAGTGGGTTAGAAAACTTGTGCATGTAGTCCTGTGTTAGTAGCAAAATTTGTTCTTGCACATTATTAAACTTCTTTAGACAGTCAGAGAATCTCAGGTAGAGTTAAAATGTCTTCAGGCGGAGCCTCAGAAGTACTAAAGAGATTTGATAAAAATGTAAAATAATTTTTTGTATATTTTATTTGAAAAGGACTTTTTTGAGACACCAGCTGTTACTACATATGCACACACACATGCGCACATATATATGTATGTAAATACATACATATATATATGTAGTATGTATCTATGAAGTAGGTTCTATGTTGGTTTACTAAAAACCAGTCAATTGATGAAATTACTTTAGCGGAGTCAAATAGCCTCTCTGAGAATATAAAAACCTTTCAGAGGGAAAGCAGAGTCCTTTTGGTGTGATGTACAGAGTGTGCCAGGGTCTGCTGATGTGTCAAAGTGCTGTCTCCTGTCGTCCTCATGCTCTCTGAGTAGTGCTAAACACAGTATGGAGTAGCCACACAACATAACATTAGGTGCCTTGATGCCCTATGCTTCCCAGAGACTGAAGTAGTTTTTTCTTGATTGCAAGGCACAGCTCTGCAGTGTACATTATAGACCCGATCTCAGGTCCTAATCTTCTTGAGGTGAGGAGTTCTGGTATGGGCACAGTGCTCCTGCCTTTGTGGCTCCCCAAGCATCCCAAGGGAACACAGGTGTACAGCGCAGACTCTGTATATGCAGGTCTATCTCCAAATCTGGATGTGACCAGGGTCTACGTGGGGACCAGGACTGCACGATGTACTGTAGACTGCAGCTCCAGTCCACTGCAGACGCCGTTACTGGAGAGAGGGGAGGTGCCTCCACAGGCACTCATGATTCAGGGCATCACAACAGGAGTTAATTCCTAGCTTAAGTGCACTTAGTATTCATCGAACTGGTTTACTTTTCAGTTATATAAGAATCTACATTCCTAACCTAGCCATTTTCATTTAGATACCCAATCTTCCCTTCTCCATCCAGTGAGGAAGCAAAGCAGAATCTGGTTAAAAATCACTGTTATGTGGGATAAGGTCAGTGTTTGCAACATTAGAACAGAAAAAATCTCAAGCATTTGTCTTGTTGGCATTTATATCGAAATTTGTTTGCTATTTGCATTTCTTTGTATTTCACTGCGAGTCTAGGATTAAAATGCACACTGAAACTCAGTTGAATCCATAAAGCATCAACTATAAAAATTCATGCTCAGTCAGAAACTTTGCAAAATTTTAATGAAGCTATAACTAAATTCAAAGTTGAGTTGTTATTTTGTAATGAAAGTTCTGCACAGCACTTCTCAAATGGAGAGGACTGCTACTGCTCCCATGATTAGTAAACATGGGAGGCACACTGAGCCAAATGCCTCCCTGTGGCATTCTCACTGAAGTCAAAGTCACCCTAGAGGTGAATTTGACCTGTTGAACTCAGTGTTTTTAGAACTAATAGTATAATTTCTTCAACATACAGCTAGAAGGAAAAGGACTTGTGGCTGGAAGGCCGAGTTGTATGAATTCAGTTTAGCAGTGGGGAGAAAAGGTGTGGAAGACAAACCTGTCCCAAACTAGATTCAATTTTGATTTTTTGAAACATCGGCTGAAAAATCTCCACATGGTACCTCCCTAATCTGAGCTGAATTCAGAAGACAAGACAAGGAGGTCGATATATATATATGGACCTGCAGGTTATCCATCAAAATTTCCATGAATCCTATCCTGAATTTTCACTTGCTTTTTTTTTCTTAAAATGTTCCAAAATCAAATGGTTTTGAGCCTGTGGAACATTTTTCTTACAGAAAATTATTTCTTCTTTGTTTTGATGACAAAAAAGCTGTTTCCCTGTTTTTAAATCAGTTTAAGTGGAGCCAGTTATTCTTCCCTCAACCTCAATTTTTCAGTTTAACAGCTAAACCAACATAATTAATAATTTATATAAGAGATAGGTTATACAGCATTGGGGTTTTTTTAATGCAAATGACCGTATTTTGAACTCCATCCCACTTTGAACTATTATCATTAGGATTTTTTGTTTGATATATCATCAGTAGTTTTCCTGTGGGTTTTCTCCCACTGCAGAACATCAGAATTTGTAATCCTTACACTTGCCAATCTTTAAATACACGTATGGCAAAGCAACTTGGAGGCTTTTCTTCTGAAGTAAAGTTTCACTAAATCCAAATGGAATGTGCATTTGGAGTATCTGGCAGCAATGAAGACAAATACTTTGAAAATGCTACCCCTGAAATACAACCATTGCCTTGAAAAAAAATTAGTTGTTCAAAAAATGTAATTAAAAAAGAAACAAATAAAACAACCAGAAAGCTAGGAAAGTCTCAAACAAGACCCAGAAAGATTACATTTCTATATTTTTCAGATATTCACCTCTCCCATCAAGGTAACCTAAACGTCATGCACCAACACACTCTAATTTTCATCTTTTGAGTGACATAGCTAAGAACAAATGGCCTGATTTTTCAGAGGTGTTAACACCACAAGTAGTCACAGAAAACAGGTGTTTTTTCTTGAAGTGCCAGTCATGAGAGAGTAAAGCCTGAGAAGATTGGAAATAGTATACAAAGCTGCCTCTTTTAGGCTTCTACTCTAGTGTATGGATTCTTCAAAATTATTTCTGAACAACCTTCCAGGAATACAGGAATGGCAGAACTTTGAAATGTTAATGCTGAGTAAGGAAACCTGACCAGAATAAGGGAAAGCTTCAGGACAAAGTAGATAAAGCTGTTCAGTAAATGCTTGTATCTGGAGACAAAGAGAATCAAGAGCAATTAAACCAGGCATGATTGAGCAAGCATCCTTGAAAGGATGACCTTGAATTTCCTTCTCATGTTCACTGGAAATTATTGGCCAGCCAGAGTGAAAGAACAAAACAGTGTGTGTTATTTTGCTGGATTCCATGGTATCCTGGAGAAAAAGCAGATGTGATCTACCATAAACATCTGGCAAGAATAGATCAACCAGCCATTGTTAATGTGTGGGATGGTCAAATGGGATAAAGACCCCCTGCCTGTTTACAAAAGTTACCCCTTTACTGTATATGGGATAATCATATCAATATCTTCATTCTCAATTCCATTAATCGTTTGTACTGCATCTGTTCTGGAGATGAACTCCATTGATCTGCACGTATCCATCCGGTCACATGAGTGTTATTTTCCAGTTCTTGTATTGTACGGACCACTGTGCCTGGATATTGAAAAGGGCATTGAATGCAGCCCAGCTCTCAAGGTTACTTCAAGCAGAGCATGTCCTTTTTATAAAGCGTAATCCATGGCTAAATCGGTAGTGTGAGACTTATTAACGACTGTGTATGATAAAATGGAAATAAAATATAACATGCATGTGGTTTCTATGTATATAGTCAAAATAGTTTAGAAAATATAATACATTCACTTTCAGAAGCAAATTAATGAGGGTGGCAGACTGGTTGGGTTTTGAAGACCTTTCTAGCTTATTTGCATTGCTTTTAAAGCACAAAAATGGCGAACTTCGCAGAGGAGGAAAAACAATGTGATTTTACAAAGGGACACGTAATCATAATGCTATTTTATGAAACTATATTACATTGTAATCAACTGGAAGAGCTACCAGGTTTTAACGCCGAGTGTGTTTTCTTACGATAAACACTTGTCAATATAACACTATCTTGTGCCTGCTATATCTTGTTTCCACCATGACCTTTCAAACCACATGCATGTTCTTTTCTCTCCCTCTGAGAAAACCGTAACAACATTCTAATCATCATGAAGAGCAATTAACTGTCTTCAACCAGCTGTGCTACTCAGCTCATCTGGGAATGGGATAAAACCTGCTCCTTAGTGCAGATCTGCCTACCCAGGCATGGCAAACGAGGCTAGCACAGAACGTTTTTTAAATATGAAAAATTGGCACTTTCACAAAGTTTAGAAGCTTTAGGTGAAGTGCAATGGTATCTCTTCTAGGAAAGAGAAGCCTCATTCCTGCTTGCTCTACAGTCTCTGTAAGATAATGTATTAGTTTTAATAACGCTCTTTTTAAAGGTCAGCATTTGAAGAACAGCACTTATTTGTTGACATCACTGCAGAAAGCAGCCTTGCCCTCACTGAGCAAAACTTTGTGGCAGTGGTATTCTCTGATTGCTCAAGGAAGAGAAATAGCTTCTTGAACGTGCAGTTGCTGAAAGGGCACTGCAGAGACATTTGGAAACAGTGGTTGGAAATTAATTGTATGAAGTAGTATCTGGCTTCTTTGTTTTTACAAATCTGTGGCTAAACTGTGTTATGTCTCAATTCACTTAACAAAGCTCTTGCATTTTTTTGTCTGTTAGCAAATGAAACAATAGTAAACACGGAGCAAGTAAAATTAATCTGTATCCAGAATGTTTTAATAAATAAAAAGACAGAGGCAAAAATTAGTATAGAATAGTTAACACTTCAGAACTGTTCTTTGAGCTGCGAAAAAAACCCACGAAGCTGATGGTATGTTGTTAGTTTTCTGAAATCATCAGGATTTTTTGCTATGTATGATTGGAATTATGCATAAAAGAGGCGTACCTTCATTTTTAACCTATGTGCACTTTGAACAATAGAAGTATTTTTTGTTTTGGTTCTACATGGTCATTTTATTGGTTGCTCTGAACTGCCTTTGCAGATTGTTCAGAAATGTAATCTAGCTAAACAAAATGTCAATGATACATATAGTAAAAATGCAAATGTAATCAACTTATAGTGGGGCTGAATCTACAGAAATTTTTTTGAGTTCTCTGAAAAAACCAATGTTATTTAGATGTTTGATATAAACTGCCTGGAAAAAAATGCTGTGATAAATACAATTTACACAAATATGTGAATTATGATTTTGTGAACTGTCCTGATCCAATATCGGGGGCGGTTTCGATATGATCCCGAGAGCGAGATTAAGACACAAACGAGGTCAAATGCTGTATGTCCTAAACAACTTCTATTACTGATAGTAAAAGTTAGTGGCGATACTGTATGTCCTAAACAACTTCTATTATCAAAAGTAAAAGTTAGAAACAAGGGGATAGATTAGAACAAAGACAGAAATCAAGCAAGCATTCGGGATAGAGTTGCAAGAATAGTCACCACCATGGTTCCGTGACGTCTCGTGAGTCCAAGTCTTCTGGTGCTTCGGCAGTGAGCGGTCGCTCCGGGGTCGGCGGTGGGCGATGGCCGCGGGCTAGTCTTGTCAGTCCCTTGTATTCCTGTTCAAGGGCTGCAGTTTCCATGGCAACGGCATTCCTGTGCTCGAGGGGGCCTAGCACACGGCGCAGCCCCTGCAAACTGGAGGTCTCCGTGGCCTTGCAGCCACTCTTACCCTCTTCAGAGGAATCTTTGCTTAGGCAAGCAATCTTTGAGACAAATGTTCTACAGTTCAGTCTCTCACATGAACTGAAACAAATTAGCTGATGGGAAGTGTTGACTTCTTTTTGTCTAGTTTGAACCACAGTCAAATTGCAAAAGACTGAGTTTCTTTCCCCAGATCTTTGAGTGGCCTCATCCTATACATTTTCTAGACATTACTTATGTATGCTGACATTTTCTGAGAAATAAACTACAAATTATGACCCATGCTAATGTGCAAGCTTAGGTGCCTACAATTTCGTCCCTGGAACCCTCAAGTCACTTTTTTTTAGCAGCCTAACCATAGGTTTAAACACAGACGTATCAAGTCGTTCTGAGTTCACCCAACCCTGGTGTGCATGCATTACAGTAGGAAGCCAGGTGCAAAGTATTCACCAAGTGTCAGAAGTACATCTCTTTACACAATCCACCTTCCATTAACTACTGAAGCTCAAACTGCATGTGAACTAAGTTAAGGATAAGATTAGCACTAGGTAAGATAAAAAAAAAATGGTGTAACTTCCAGTGAAATTGCAATTTAGGAGATCTCCAAAGAAACAGTTTAAAAGAACTGGGGAAAAAAGCAGATTAAAAAAATGAGTGAGGCATATTTTAATATGAAAGAGCAGGAAGATCCACAGCGTATTATACTTGGTGCAGAGAGAAAATCTGGGTTTATTACCCAGGGAACTAAGAGTAACTGTTATTATTGAAGCCCTCCAACAGTTTAAAAGGGGGGGGGGTGTGTGTCAGTTGCTTATAATTTTGCCAAATTCAAATAATTGCTGCTAATTTTTTTTTTTTAGTATTTGACTGGATCGTATCTGGGATTTTTTTAGTGAAAACAGTAGAGCTGCTTCTGAGACAAATCAGTCTGCTGCAGGATCTACCAGGACACTTGAATTGTATAGAGTCAAGTGGATGAAGGAACCATTGATAGCCAGAGGACAAGCTCTCCGTCTCCTTGAACAAATGGAACATATTCCCCTTAGCAAGATTTAGGAGGCTTGAGCAGAAAGTGGCATGTCCCCTGCATGCTGTGGGGGACAGCTCCACTTCAGTGAATAAAGTGTAACAGCCATCTGCTTGGCCAACTGAGCTGATGGCCTGTAGAGTAAATTGCTCAAGTTAGAGAGTCATAGTTATATGCCTGTGAGCTATAACAACTCATATCCTGTGTGGGGCGAGGACATGCTCGCTGCTGAGTTATATGAGAATAGCTGGAGATGAGATGAAGCCCATGGACAGTCAGCTGCACAAAATCCACAGGCTGTTGCTTTTCGTTTCTGTAAGGTGCTGCTAGAAATGAAAGGCTTCTTGGATGTACATATCTAACATACCAGCTCCAAGAGAGTGGCAGATAAAAACCTGAGATTCCTTTGTTTTTTGAGACCCTTGTGTGTAAGAGACTATATCTTTATTTCCCTCATGGATAAGCAAATCTTAGTCTGCTTTTCAGATTGCTGAGGAAATGGGATTTGTCTGCATGAAGGAGGCTACACTAGATCACCTGGGTGTGAGCAGAAACATATCTTGTTGATGCTTCTGGAATCCCTTATCACACTTCAGTAAGTCATTCTAAATATCAGCCCATCACATTAAGACAAAGCCAAACAGTGGCTGCTTTCTCTGCAGCCCTGTGCACTGAGCTGTTTCTTTTACCACAGAAGTGCCCCTTTGTGACCTGAAATAGTAACAGGTCTGCAAAATCCAAAACTGAGACAGGCAATACATTTTGACTGAAGTACCAATGCCAGTGCTTGTCAAATGGCAGTGTGCTTCTGCTCTTACGGAACCTGAGTAGTTACAGACTTTGGATATGAGCTCATGGTTCAGGATAATAGAGGAATCTGTAAAAGAAAGGTGGAATAAATTGTTCCACTGTTGATTCAGAAAAGTGAATGTCATACCTTTGGAACAGTTGTGGAAGGATCAATTCCATAGTTACACAACACCTCACAAAGCAGTATGGGAAAGTCCCTGGATGAAGACCTGTTTCACATCCAAAGGATGCTTTTTGGGCCTGGATGATCATCTTTCAGAAGTTTCTGGATTGCATTCTGGCTCAGGATACTAGTCCATGAACAGCCGCCTCCTTAGACAAGAATGCAATCTATATCTAAAATGACAAGTACCACTTGTAATGGCATTAAACACAGAACTGCTGTCTGTGAAGGACAGCTCTTACGGTCAACATGATTCATGTGCTGCCCTTCTTTGTGAGATAGCCCTTTTCTGACACAGTTGCTGGCTTATCTCATTGTGCAATCCTGAGAACAAGAAGGCAGGTCGTTTTCTTTCTGGACATTTAGACATTAGACTAATTTAGACAGATTATTTGAAATGTTTCCACCCTAACTACCCTGCCAATAAACTTCATTAGGATCCTGAAGATGATAGTTTAAAGGGTGGTCTGAGCACAAACTTTTAGGATGTTCAAAGAGAAACTATGCCCACCTCTAGACAGTGAGGTGTTCAAATGGCCATACACAAAAGAGAAGTGTCAGAAATATCAATAAGCAGCATTCATGCTGCTGGGAAGAGTACTTAACCCGCAATTGTTACAGCATGAGAAGAAAATATTCAGTCATTGAGAAAGCCTAGCAGGAAAATGGCCTATTTAGTTACTGAAATGCAAGTAGCATCTGCTGAATGATTGCTTTGTTCATTCATCACGGATCATGCATTGCTTTAGTGCATTTATTCAGCAAAGAGCACAAATGGCAGATTTCTGAAATGCAACCCGTTATCTTTAAGATATGTCTCAGCATGGCCTGCAAAGTGCCTTTTATGGCAGACTGACAAAATATATGTAGAGATGCATGGTACCACGCTGATGGGTCCTAAAGCCTCACATCCTCAGGCAGATTCAGTATAGGACGCAGTGCACATCACTTGGAAGATATGACCAAAAGATGTCCACAGGGAAGTGGTAACTGCCTGTGAGAAGTCTCACTGAAGTTAGAGCAGGCAGTTGGCCTGGATGCAGTCTTAGCCTGTGGCTCCCCAGCTTACCGTATAAAGCTTGGTCCAACTGAAAACAAACCGAATGACAAACCTCTCTTTTCTGGACTGCATCATTCCATGGTCATTTTTTTGGTCCATCTAGGGCGGACAAATATCTGTAAGTAGGAATGAGAAGAAACATATTCTTGAGGCAAAGCTGAACATGTATGAAAGCAAATCCTAACAGCATGCAAACAACAGAAGACTTGCTTTTCACTTTGAAAGCAATCACCTCTATAAGGCACTTTGTATGGATTAGCTTGTGTTTGAGAAACTAAGGATGCAGATGTTCTGGATTTATTTTATTTATTTTGAGAAGGTATCTGGTTTGTATCCCCTTGGGGTTTTGCTCATTGATTGGTGAGTTTTGCTTACGGGGAACAAAAAGATGGAATAAAAAGTGATTGCAAGCACACAAATGTAGACTGTTCACAGTGTGAAAAAAAAGTGCTAAAGCAGAAGAACAGTACGGCTAAGTGAGGAAAACAGAAAAGGGATAGAAAAAAAGAAATTTGCAAAGATGGTGTTATTTGGTGGTAGCTGAGAGAGTAAGGGTCTTTTAATTTAGCAGTTGAGGTAGGACCATGGCTACGACCCATGAGATAAGACCACTTTGTACATAAATAAATGTACAGAGAGGATTTGTAATAAAATCTGTGTATGCAAAAGCATGTTGGGGCTTCATTGCAGTTGAGGTCTAACAAAAGCTTTATATGAGCTAATTTAACCAATGTTTCCTTCAAGCTGACATCTGGTTTGCTTTCCCTTGAGGCTATGATACACTACTTTTTTGCTCCTCTTGAGGCTTGTCAAAAAAACAAAACCTAAAACCAGAGTTGCTTGTATTATCACTGAAGTAAGCCCTTCCATTTTCATTCTTTTCTTGCCTCCAGTGGGAAGTTACAAGCAACAACACCCTTCCGTAGGAATAAAAACAAGATTATGAATCATTAAAATCTTTTAAATAAACTAATTTCTTACTTCAGCAGTGACTTACCTTTAGAAGCTCTGTTGACATAATTTTTTAAGTCTCTGAGAAAGATACAGCTGACCTGTTTCTGAAGTAGTATCAATCCAGGGACATCTGCGCTAATGTACAGGAGGCAAAGCTGAAACTGGGCTTACTTTATCATCAACTTCATCAACAGTGAGGGCTAGGTGGGCACAATCAGTGGGTTCCTCAAAATGAGCACATTTTCTGAGTATTGGTAAGTAACAAACAAATGCAGCTCATTTCACAGTGCATTTGTGTAATAACTAGTTCTTGCACAGATTCTTGGGGCTACCCACAAGCATCCTCAAAAATACCTAATGAATGAATCCATACAGTGCTTGTCAGACAGGAGTACTCCTGTTCCATTTTCATTCCTGGTTTTAAAGAACGTTAAAATGTAGTCTACGCATCTAGAAAGAAGATAACATCAACAAAAAAGAAAAAAAAAAAACTGAACTCACAATAGACAATGTTTCTAAATATGTAAAACAAGAGAAGTATAATCACTAATGAGATCTTTGGCATTTGCCTCTCTTTTTTTTCTTTAAATAATTTAAAACATTTTATTTGGAATTTTCTTTATTTAAATGAATATTTTTTTGCAGCCTGTCAAATGAAATTCTCCAGTCCTAGTTCTGCAAAAGTAGTATTGCCATTATTGTTTGTGTTTTCTTTATAATTTACCTTGGTTCCAGCAGGTTTGTTTTTCTTATCCAGTGCTTCCTCCCTCTTCTTTTTCTTTCCGGTCACCTTCCAAAAGGTAATCTGCTCCTACCAATTTGAAAAATCCATGTATATGGTGTTAATAAAACTCACATCTCATTTCTGAAGTTTCTTTTTTCTTTTACTGATGGTCCTACCACCTTATTGGTACTAACTGAGCAAAATGTTCATTTTAGCACCAGTTTTCAAGTGTTGACATCTCTTGTCTTGCAGCAAATCAATTTTAATTGTAGAAGTCAAAAAAGGCCTCAATTCAGAGTATTAAAACATGAAATCCTTAAGCATTGCTTTATATATGGACACATAGGTTTTCTTTTATAATTGTCATCATTTGGCTATCTTTTACAGGATTTTGTAGTCAACTTTATAGTTTAGGCATTCTTTATGAGGAGCTTATGAGCAGAAAAGCATGCAAAGTGTATGGTATTTTTTGTGGAAGTTCAGCATTTCATTGCTGATAGTCCTTTGTGATGGTGGTTGCTCTACTCAGATATTTTTATTTAACAATACTGAACTAAAATGAAGTTTTTCTTAACTTCCATAAGGTGGTAAAATGACGTGATTGCTTTTTTAAATAACCTTTTGCAAGGCAATATGAGAAGTTTCTTTATCAAATAGGCAATATTTAAATGTATTTCAGAGTTTTAAAGGATGGTCTGAAAAGCATTCATACTTGCTCAGAAAACAATTATGGCTGCTTTGCAGACTGTAAATTGTTTGAGAAACAGTTGTATAGTTGTCTCTGTTGTTCCAAATCAGTTCTGGAAGTCTGCTTTTTCTGTGGTTCAAGAAATAACTTCATACTTGTCAAACTGTACTTAACTGTAAAGGATGCCGTACAAGTATGGCCTACAATAAAATAAAGATCTGAGGGGCAGGATTACCAGTTAGTCTGTTCCAAAATCTTGATTCTGCCAAGGAGCATATTTTGGAGTTTGCAGCTGTGTTGAATATAGCTGTTCCTTCAGATTTCCAGTTAATGTGTCTCAACTGAGTACAAACCATGTTGTTGAGTGCTCATTAGTCTATTTCCATTCAAAATAATGAAACACATTAATTAATTCATCATTGAAAATGTTTGACCTAACTTGTCTGACTTTGCTCTGTGAGAGTATAGGACCATTTAAGGAGTCAGGTACATCTGGAAAATGGTTTTAAAAGTTGTGTGCTGTCTCTCCGCTGCTACTTTTCAGTTCTCAGTACTAAATTCCTGTGCTGTTAACGTCCTTCCAAGAGGTGTCATATCAAAAGGTGTTATTTATCTGTTGGCCCTCGGTTCTGAAAGCCACAACCAAAAGCTACAATTGTAAGGGCAAGAAAGCTTGACTGTGTGAACTGAAAGCAAAGTAAGGCTCAAACCCAAACACCCACTTTGGCATATGCAGAACAGCATGCACTCAAGCATCCCACTCTGTTTAGCTTTGCACACCAAGTATGATTTTGGGTGTTGCATTTTGAGTCAGGTAGAGGAGGGAGGGAGAGTTTGCTCTTGCCTGAGAGCACCTAAGCATTGGGAGGATAGAGACAGGCAGAGAGTATGGGAGGCCAGGACATTCACAAGAAGCAGAGACAGACCCACAGGCAGGTTCAGAAGTGATAGCTAAATCAGATGAAGCTCTACAGTGAAGATGTTGAAAGTCCATTAAGGAAAATGCCATCACTAGTGGTAATCATCAACAATGGAAGCAATAAGCCACTGCTTAACAAAAATGTCAGCAGACTGTGAAGCCTATCATTTAAGCAGGTGTAGATGTTTTGGGCTTGATACAGGAATTGGACTTTCACTACAAGCAGGGTCAGCCTAAATTATCGTAAAAGCCTCTTCTGTTTTTGAAGCACGTGGGTTAATGTAGTCTCCACTGAAGTAATTTCTACCCTATCTTATCTAGGGCCAGAATTTCATCCTAGAAGTCTATAATATGCTGTTTCTGTACTTGATATCTGCTGCTTAGTACAGCTTTATCCAGAATGTTATGCTAAACCCTATGTGGGGAAAAACAGTTTCTTCACAGGTGTTCACAGAATGTGATCCTGATGGAAATCTTTAGCTTTCACAGCAGTTCCAATAATCTATCAATAATAGAAATTAATCTGCCCTTTGTACTGCTATCTTAATATACTAATGTCTCGTGAGCCATTGCTTTAGTCCACTGAAATGTCACCCTTTTATTTCACCACTGATTTTTTTTTGAAAAATGTTAAATTTCTCCAGCAGATGTCTTTAAATGTACATTCAATTTCTGTTCAAATTCCTCAAGATACCATAAGAGTAATTCTTTAATGAGCATACAGACCTTTTCAGGGTATATGACTTGGGAATTTTTAAAACACCATCATAAAATTGAGTTACATAGCCAATAAGGTTTCTGTAAAAACAAAATGCATTATACTCCTGGTCTGGATTGAACGTGACACTAGTTGCAGACACTATTGCTTTTGGCCCGTTGCCTCAGGGTGCCATTGTTTTAAAAGTGATCTCAAAAGACAAGTGTATTCAGACTAGGGAAACTGGGATTTGAATTCCTGGTAGAAGAGTGACTACCCTTTGACTTTTTTTTATTCTAAAGAGGAACAGAAGATGTCTCTAAGTAATCCTAAAAGCAGACCACAGTTATTAGTGTCTCAACAATCTCAAAAGAAATTTAAAAAATTAGTCGCAAAAATGTCAGAAATTCTCAGAGTTATCACAAAAAAGTAAAACTGTCAATGATAGATTTGTTATAGAAACCTGAAACTAGATTTTAGCATAAAACTGACAGTTTCATATTAAAAAAACCTCTATCATCTTTTCAAACTTTATAATAATCCTTTTAACTTATACTGAACTTTCCAGTTGAGACTTTCCAATTTCTTCACAGACATCAGTCATTGTTATTTATATGACTGTGTGTTATATGACTGTTTATACATGTATATTTATGTACATGCATATATAGAGACATATATATGTACAGTCATATGCATATGTGTAAAAACTCACACACACAGAGTTTCCAAACACTCTGGGCCTATAAGCCACCGTTAACCCTCAGAATTACCAGGCACCTTTAGCACCTATATTTTACACTTTTAATCAAACACATCACAAATATTACTGCTTAATAAGGAATCATGGACCCCTGTCCTCACAAAACAAGAGAGTCCTATGGTCTGGATTTGACAGTATTGCAATATTACTGAGTCAGAATTAAAGATTAATTTACAATTACAAGATAATTCAGAAAGTTGGTGTCATTTAGCAGCTTGACTGGTGGACTAAATTTGGGAGATGCATGCTCTATTCTGTGCAAAACGACAGAGTTTGGACAAATCACTTCCTTGTCTTTTCTTTGATAATGATTTTGATTCCTTTTGCAAAGTGTTTTGAAATCTACTAAACACTGAATAAGCATTATTTAGAGATAAATTGGGACACAGATGTTTTTAAAAATCATAGAGAGGCTGTATTGCATAATGGAGAAGATAACTATGCCTCCTTTTTTCCCTCCAAGTCTTCCTTTTTAAACATGTCTGTGGTTTCCCCTCAAAAGCTCAGAAAAAAGAGTCTTAATTTGCCAGACCAAGTTTTATGAGGCGCAAACGCTTAAAATTAAATAGATTAAGTATGTTCTAAAAAGGTTTTTTAACACCAGCATACAAAATGAATTGCTGAACTTCTACCTGTAATGTTGACTGTAGCTGAATAAAAATCCTTGAGAACTGCAAAGGCATGAATAACTTGGGAGACTAAGCCTCACTGAAATCTGAAAAAATCACATCTTTTCAATTAAAATTTGGTGTGATAAAATAATTTTGAAATAGAATTATTTCCAAAATTATTTCTTTGAAAACCAGTTGTAAAATTGTTGCCTTTGTCTATGACATCTCTTCTTCCTTCTCCCAGGCCAGACGTATTTTAAAGAAGATGACATTCAATTCTCAAAAGTTTATCCAAACACATTTTTACAACAATTTATTTCAAGTTCTTTCAACTAAAAACAATGTACAGAAATATTTCAAGCAGATCAATATGGGTATATTGTTTTTTGTACTGTAATTGTTGGCCATTGTGGACTTTGTTATCGTTCACTCTTCTAGCAAATTATAGATACTCATCTTCAGAAATGAAAGCATCAATAAATAGATAGTAATTATAATGCCAAACTGAATGGCCATATTGCTATTTGACAAAAATGTGGTTCTAATTTTGCTATCTCTGAGATTATATTTACTTACAAACAATCCTAAAAAAAAAAAAAAAGGATTTCAAACAATGAATGGTAATTTTAAGTTACAGAAGCAGCAACCATAACAACTTTGATCTAATAATAATTGTTCATTAATAAAAACTAGGGGAAAAAAGTTCAAAAGAGCAAAAGGCAATATGATGGGCAGCCACTGAAATCTGGACACCTATTTCCATCCTTCCCTTGAGAAATTCTCCCCTAAACAAAAGTACACAAAAAGCAGGATAAAAGCACAAAATAAAAGGCTAGTTAACGTAAAACAGGTGTACTGGGTGAGAGCAAAGGTCCATCTTGACCAGTTTCTGACAGTGACTGCTAATGGAAGCTTAGGGATCCACCAAAAGAGAGCAGGTATAGTTCCACTAACATCATTCTGCTTTCCCAGAATAAGTCACTTAGGGATGCTAAAGTTCTCCATTTAACAACCTTTTATGCGGCCTACATCCAAATGCATCTGATTTCTCTGATATTTTTGGCACACAATAGCCAATAAGTTATAACAATAAGTTCCAGATCATAGACACGCCCTCAGTGAAAAGGTAGTCTCTTCTGTTTATTCTACAAGCTTTGGCTGGTATTTTTAGTGTCTACTGGTAGTCCTTGTTATGAGTACTAGCCAATAATTGTTTCATGAGTTGCATGGAGAAGGTGAACAGGAACTTACAGACCTCCACCCTGTCCTTCCTTAGGAATCTCTTATTGAAGATGTGGAGTCCTAAGCTGTTTAACTGAGCTTAGGCTGCATGACTGGAGGACTACGCCATCACACTGTGAAATGCACAGGAACAGCACCAGTATGTTCTATGAAAGGTTACATGTCTTCCTTGGTTATGTGCTGCTTGTCTTTTCCTGCTTGGGATCCTAAAGCATGCTCAATGAATAACTACATCATCTTCCACTCTTGTTTAAGAAAGCCTTTGAGAGTCATTTTCATATAAAAGGAATTGCAGTTTTGTGCCGCTTGTCTCTTGTGACCTCATTTTCTCCGTACCTTTGGCAATATATGAAAATTGTAATAATAATAAATCTGCTGTCCTTACAAGGCTCCCACATTGCATTTTCATCCTGATCTCAGTATTTGACTGCTTCCGGTTGACACCTCAGAGTTCTCTTCTCTAAAGCATAACCTTTTTGTATTGCTTTTCCTTCCACCTTGCCAAGTCCTTAATACCTGGAATGTTAAGCTTTTAATATAATCTAATTTGAATTCAGAGCTCAGGTATTTAGCTGCATCCATTTTTTAAAAGCTTGAGGCTCCGTGGACACAGTAAGAGTGCTTTCTGTAAACTGCTTGTGATACGAGAAAAATCAGGGTCAGTGTGCTCTTATTTTTCTTCTATAATGTTTCATTACTGTTGTGGCCCATCACCATTCTCACTGAGTTCTGCTGAACAAATTCATTAACTCTTACAACCTGACTTTCTTCCAAAACCTTTAAAATTAAAGTAAAAGAAAGCACATAAGTTGGACCTTTGGTGATTTGTGTCTGGAATTCTCATCTACCGGTGTAGTCCTCAGCGATCCTGCATTTTCACTGACAAACAGCGATAGGAGAAAATTATTCAATCTTTTCTTTTTTTTTTTTTTTTTTAAGAAAGGCTGAAATGAGTATCTCCCTCTCAAGTATAAATTTACAGCTAGTCTGCTGCTGAACTGATTATACATCTTTTTGTGTGGAGTTACACATTTGAATCATAAATTAACCTGTTTGTGCAGAGGTTGCTGGCTGGAGCGATTTGAATTTGATCCTCTGGAGGAACAATATTAAAAGTTTAGGTGAAGACACATTAACATTGATTTTCAGTTAGTTTTGCTGAGACATACACCGGTAATTAACATCCATTCATCAACTCTGGCCCCTATCACAGAAGCATAGAAGCAAAATTAAAAAAAAAAAAAATCATTTCTGTAATATATAGTCAGCATGAAAAGGGTCTTTTTTGTCTACACCTCTTTCTTTTTCCCATAAGGATATAAGATTTACATTTTTTTTAATAACTTGTCAAATATCTCAAAGCTGGGTGGGTAAAAGGCCTTAAAAATATTATAAAACCTCACAGCTTGCGTGTAAATAACATTTAATCATGTCAATGAAACAAAAAGAGCTTTAAAATAGTATTTATAATGTTGGAGGGAAAAAAATATATAAACCAAGAATGTGTTTTTGCATGTTATGGTGTTAAGTTTGCCATCTTTGAGGTAGTGGCCCTCTGGCATTTCAGCAGGAAGCATGACCTTCTTGTAACTTTCCAAGAATTTGATTCCTCCAGATGTCATAAGAGACTTCATAAATGCTGGCTTACATCTTCCCTGGCGAAGTGGAAAGGAGCTATGGCATACTTGGCTGGAGTTTGAGAAAAATGCCCAATGTCTGAGGGAGTGGGAGGTAAACTGAAGACTGAAAACACTTTTTCCTAGGTGGGTCTATTTAAATACACAGGGAAAGTCAAATTTAATATGGATTTTTCTGTTCTTATACTAATTATTGATAAATTCAATATAAACATAAGAAATATATGAACTTTATGTGGCAGAGCTAATTTAAGTTGTAGGTGGAAAATACTTTTTCATTCTTCCCTAAGTTTGTTCCTTAACTGCAGGGAAGGGACAAAAAAACTGTTTCTAGTTGTCATAAATATTATATCTAAAAGCCAAATAAATGAACAGAAAGCTCAGAGCAATGGAAGCGTTTTCTTTCCATTTCGATCTTCAAACTTCAAACTCTAAAATAGTGGTAGATTTACTTCTAGACATGATATCTTGCTTTAAAATAGAAAATACATTTTTTCTAAAATGTAAGAAAATGAAACATTTAAACTGTTTTTAAACATTTAATATGTTTCACTGAAAAAAAAAGCCAACTGATCTGATCTAATAAGAAAACCTAAAAACAACGTTGCAGATAGAGTGAAACTGTGGTTTTAACACTTATGGGGATCTTTGAGGGAAGTGTCTCCTTTGGATGCTACTTTTTAAGTAAGGGATCAGGAAAAAGCTTGAAAGCCTCTACACAAGTTGCTCAGATAGACAGAGGTATGCAGGAAACCAGGATCAAGAGAAAAGATCTAGAATAATCATATATCTCTAAGGTGGATGTGAAAAACAAGTGATGGCAGTTGGACTACCACGCAACTTCGAACAGTGGGCTCCTATGGATAGGGGTTTTAGGTTTGTCACAGTACCAGGACACAATTCATATGTTTTGATTTGAATATAACTACCTAAAGTATTAAAAATAAGTTTCTTCCTGATGACAAGAAATGTAAGCATTGTTGCTGCCTGGAAAAGTTTAGTTTGCTGGCAGCCCACAGGCTTGGTGTAGACCCTTAGCTTGGTCAGCTTTAACAAGCGAGTTTTCAGCTATCTGTCTGTCTTTATAAATACACATATGTTTATGTTAATCCACTATTACTTTATTATTGTTACATGACACCAGAACACAAACTGTTACCAAACACAGGCTGCATAGAACTAATGCAATGTAAATAGCAATACAATAACACATGGAATAATTGATTTTTAATGATTATCATATTGATGTTAGCTAAACTAGAGAGCATACAAGAAATTGCAAACAGCGATGGGAACATGAGAGAAACATTACTCAGAGTAAAAATGGAAGGTCAAAGCCCAGCTGGAGTTAAAATTGCCTAGTGACACGAAGAGTAACAGAGAGAGAAGAGATTCTGTCAGTTTGCTTATAGCAACAGGTCCAGAGCAAAAAGTTCAGCAAAAATGTGGAACTGTTGACGAAAGGGAGGAGACAGTCCGGTGATGGATGACATGGATAAAGCTGAGATGCCTTCCCCGCCTCCCTACCTCAGTCCCTGTAGGAAAAGCCTGAGACCAGATCACTGCACAAGCCAGTCAAGCTTGGGAAGGAGACGAGCAGTCAAGAGTGGGATTGTCACAGGTTAGGGGCTACTTGGAGGATCCTGATGTATTCAAGTCCCTGGGGCCTGGATGAGTTTCATCTGAAAGTGTTGAAGCATACAGCTGAAGCTGTATGATGATTGTGAACCTGCTAGTTATCTGTGGCCAAAAATTGAGACAATCTGGAAAAGTCCCTTACAAATGAAAAAAGGAAAATATTATGCCCAGCTTTATAAATGGCAGGAAGAACTATCCAGGAGTTACAGGCGAGTCAGATTCATCTCAGTGCCTGGAAACGGATTCTGAGAGGACTTCTCTAAACATTGAAGGACAAGTAAGTAACAAAGGTTTAACAAGGACTGATCATGCTTATTACCCAATTGCCTTCAGTGATGAAGTGACTAGCAACGTGGATGAAGTGACAGTAGTGGATGTAATACACTTTGACTTTAGTGAGGCTTTGGCAGTCTCTCAGAGCACTCTAGTCTGTAAGTTGAAGAAAGATGGGTTGTATGAACGCGCTTCTAGGTAGGCTTAATATTGGATGGACTTCTGTGCTCAGAGGGTAGTAATCAGTGATGGGATGTCCAGTGGAAGCTGGTTGTTGTGTTTTAACCCAGCAGGCAGCCAAACACCATGCAACCGCTCTCTCACTCCCCCCAATAC
The DNA here is from genome assembly GCF_964195595.1 of Calonectris borealis. NCBI lineage: Eukaryota > Metazoa > Chordata > Aves > Procellariiformes > Procellariidae > Calonectris > Calonectris borealis. Next base: position 20,741,019 of record NC_134314.1, read on the forward strand.
CCAGTGGGACGGGGAGAGAATCGGAAGGGTAAGAGTGAGAAAACTCATGGTTTGAGATAAAGACAGTTTAATAGAACAGAAAGGGAAGAGAAAATTAATAATAATAATAATAATAATAATAATAATAATAATAATACAAAATGAGTGCCGCACAATGCAATTGCTCACCACCTGCGCTGACCGATAACCAAGTAGCGATCACTACTTCCTGGAACACGCCTACCATTCATATACTGAGCATGACGTCACATGGTATGGAACACCCTGTTGGCCAGCTGGGCCAGCTGTCCCAGCTATGCTCCCTCCTAGCCTCTTGTGCACTTGGCAGAGCATGGAAGCTGAAAGTCCTTGACTAGTAGGGTACCTAGCAACAGCTAAAAACATCAGTGTGTTGTCAACATCCTTCTCATACTAAATTCAAAACACAGCACTAGGAAGAAATTTAACTCTATCCCAGCTGAAACCAGGACACTGGTAATGAGCACAAGACCCAGTGGGGTGGGTGATAATGGTTCCACGATTGTTTGGTATCTTTGCCAACAACCTCGATGATGAGACAAGAATTCTCAGTAAATCTGTGGAAGATATTAAAGTGAAGTAAGCAGCTGACACAATAAATATTAGCGCTTCAATTCAGAGAGATCTTAAGATGCTGGAGGACTGGGCCAAAAGAAAGCCCATGCAGCTTACCCATGAGAAGTTCATAGTTCTGTTTCCAGTGTGGAATAATTCAATACAGCTGTGAGCTGACTGACTGAGTGGCCACAGGGGTATAGCAGACACCAAGCTGAATCTGAGGTCCCAGTATGCTCTCACCACATATGAGGCAAACTGCATACGAGGCTAAGTTAGGAGAGTTTTCCCTAGTAGATCAAAGGAATATATTAATCACTTCTACTGTGTGAGGCCACACCTGAACTATTGTATCCAATTCAAGGATGATGTGGAGAAACTGGAGAGGATCTGGCAGAGGGCAATCAAGATGATCAGCAGCCTACAACATATAGTTTGTGAGGTGAAGCTGATGTACCTGGACTTGCTGACAGGCCACAGCCACAAGCTGCAGCTTGGGAGATTCAGGCAGGGCATTATCAGCACTAAGTTTACACAGAGGAGTTGTGGAATCTCCACTCATGGAGGTTTTCAGGACATGATAAACCTGATCTGATTTAGTGTTGGCAATAATCCTGCTTGTATTGGAGGTTGGATCAAACAATCCAAGGGTCCTTCCAATGATTCCCTCATTCTGATTCGAATTTCCTGCTTCTTAATGCACTGCGTTTTTATACTGTTTCCATGTTCTTAAGCATGAAGGAAATGTACTTTGATTTGTATCTATGCAGGCAGTGTTGTCAGCTAGGATGGTGGAAATCTACATTTATTTCAAAGAAACAGGAAAAAGTGATACAGAAGTCAGAGCTGATTTGCTATTTGTCTACCTAACGTAGTGTCCATTAATGCTAGTAAGAATCTGACACAAGAATTTGGGTAAGAAACGAGTTTTTTGTGTCTTTGCTTCTTTCAGTTAAGGGATCAGGATCACCTTGGCACAATTATCTAGTAACTTTAAGAGCTATGGATGTTCTCATCAGTAAGATCTCAGTAAGTAGAAGCTGTCAAATAGTAGACTGCAGAGAAGTGTTCTATATTACCAGCTACTACGAGAACACTTTGAGTTATAAATATCCATAAGCTTTAATGGAGAAGAGAACTGTGCCTGTCAGCAGAAAAAAAAATACTATCAACCTGTGATGCCCTACACAAATAATGTCAAACTTGGGGCACGATGCAGATTAAGGTGCACTTTAAGCCATCTACTAAATGGAGTATTAGCTGGAAACTGGATCTTGCCATCAATGAAACATAATTTAATATATCTGAAGGCCAGTTATCGGTTCACCTATCTCAGCTACAGTTGCAGTGAAGGCAAAAAAGTCCTTTTGACTGTAAGGAAGTACCCTCTTTCCTATTACTGAGCTCAACAGTGAGTTTTGTTCCTGATTGTGTTCCATGGCAGCATCTTGAAAGGAAAATATTTTTAGCCTTGAACACAGGAATACTCCCTGCTTCTCTGAGTATAATATCACTGTATCTCAATGGAGCATTGAGCAATACTTTTGTATTGCTATGTTAGAGTAGAAAAGAACTTATTTAGTTTGACATGGGCAGCTGATAGGAAATATTAATCTGGGATTGTCTACCCAGGTAGACAATCTGGGTTTACGATATTATTCTCTATTCTAATCTGATCTCTGCTTTTAATTTTTCATTTGACCTTTAGCAAGATAGGGGGATCTTGCCTTACCTTACCTTACCATTACCTTATGTTAGATTTACCCTACCTTAGCACTGTAAAAATTAGGCTAACAAAGCCTGCTCATCTTTTATAACACTGTGAGAACTTTAGGAACCAAAAATGCTAAGTATTTTAACTGGGCAGAAAAGAAGAAAGGGAGTGTGGAGACAATCTTTGAAAATTCACTCTAAGATTTTGACAGGTTTCCATGACTGCTCATGGTAGAGAAGTTTCTTTGATTGCAAGCACTTTCATTCTTGGCTTGTATGTTCACCCTTGACTCAGACATCCAAAGACTCTCCAAAATTTGTGGCCTAAACACAGGAATGAAAGAAGAAACTGAAGGTCACATGACTTAAAGGAGACAAGGACAGAACTGAGAAACTGCAAAGAAAATTGCCAGTAATGAGAGTGGAGTTATGCAGAGTTTGGAAGTCAGGAATGAGGATAATGAAGATAATGAGAGGTTAATGAATAGATCATAATAGAGGCTGTCCATAATGTAGATGATTACTAGACCAGCATTCTGGATGAAATTAATAAAGGAAAGAAAGGCCAGTGATGAAGGATGCAACTGAAGCAACTGAAGATCAAGTTTAGACAACTTTTTGCATTGATACCAAAGAAAAACAGCTAATTTTAAAAGAACAAACTTAAAGGAATAAAAGGAATTAGAGACAATTTTACAAAGAAAAAGATGTGGGGAGAGAAAAAGAGAGAACATCTGCATTGTGTCAGCTTACGAAAATGCATAGAGAGTTTGGGAGAACTGGTAAAGTCTGATCATAGCTCGAGTAGACAGGTGGAAGGTTTTATTGTCACTAGGCTCCTATTGTCTAACCAAGTATGCACTGCCTGTTGATTGCATTCTGAAGGAATTTCATGCTTACACAACTAAACCTGGTTCATTATTTGGAGAATACTTACAGAAATGCTGCAGATGACGTTCAGCCCTATGCCTACAGATTAGCTTCCCAGTTGGCCCACGAAACTCTTACGCTGATTATATTATATGTAATATATAAAAATATATGAAATAAATATATATTAAACATTCTGTATTTTTATATATAATATTTAATAATGTATCTAATCTATTAAATTATACACATACATATATATTTATTTATATATATATAAAATTATCATTTAGATCATTCTCAGACTTACCTGATTATTCCATCTGGAGTGAAAGCTCTCCTATTCCACTGGAGAAATCTACATACAACTAAGGGAAAAGCACAGACTATAAAACTATATTAAACATATACATATATCTATACTTTCATTTATATATATCATTGACTATATTCTATATTTTATATAAATTATATTATATTTATTACATATATTTTATTATATACATATATTATTTATTTTATATATATCATTTATTACATAAATGATACTATATATACATTAAATTATATATATACATGAAAAAGTCCATTTATTGTTTTTCAAAGTGTATGAACACATCTCAGTCGTACAGAACTTGGAATTCTCTGTCAACCTAAGATAGGCTGCATCTATAAAATATATTTAAATTAAATATAAAATCTCCCTTTTTAGTTGTGATTTTAATTGATGTGTCTTTGGCTTGAAGACCTTAGGTGAGTTTGTCAGGTCCATTAAGGCATAGTAGTTCTATCAAGGAAAGTGGTACTTTGATACTTTCACGAGAATCCTTTTAAGGAACATGAGCTCTGTAACTGCAGTCACAGCTCTAGGCACTCCATATGAAAGCAATTCCCTTCAACGCCCCAAGGACCAAGAAAAGTCCCAAAGAAGTGCATGATTCAGATCATGTGTTAAATTTAATTTGGGAATTGTGCAACTAGTCAAGACAAGATAACCTAGAGTGGTCTTCAAACTATGGGTAAACTGATTCACGAGAGGCACGAGAGATTATAGCTCTTCTTGAAACGGAAGAATTCAGAAAATAAGAATTGGCAATGTGACTTTCAATAGAGTACAAGAAATGTCCAAAAACCAGAAACCAAATAGGCAATAGAAGATCTGCTTGCAGGGAGAAATTAAAGGCAACAGGAAGATAATATTGTGTTTTCTTTTATATCATTACTTTGGCTCCTGATAATTTTCATAAATACACTTGAAGTCCTCTTTTTTCTTTCTGTTTCATCTAATGAGAAATTTTGGTGTGATCCTTCCAGTTTCAAGAGAGACCAGGTGAGAGTTCATCTGCCGAGGCAGAAGTTTATTTAACAAAATATGCGTGAGATCTTAGCAACTAGTACCATAATTATTCAAGTGATTACCCTATCAATCAGCAGTTCTGTTGTTCAGTTAGCCTCTCTGTCATTGGGGGGTCAGGGGTTGTGGTATTCCTCTCTTGTAGGCTCCTTTTTACTGCAATTTAAGCAAATTCAGAGATTTTGTCTTCTCTTTATTCATAACCCCTTATGAAGCTAGAGGCATGCACTCATTTCTTTAGCTATCCAATCGCTAAATTTATTTGCTAATTTTGATAGACAAATATATGATTAAGGATAATCTATAGCAATCTAACCATTAAACTAAAACAATTAAAAAAAAAAGAAAATCTTGTTACTCTATTCCTTATCTTACACACAAATGGACAAAAGTAACATTTATATCATTTTTTCATTTTAAAGATGTGTGTTTCTTTGCACACTTTTTAACCTCAGATTTTATATAACTAAGAAAAATATTTATGCCAGTAAGTCTAACAGTTTGGGCCTACATTTCCAGTCGAAAAATTATGTGTAAGCTGAAATACTTCTTAAATACATGGAGTTATGTTATTCCTGAATTAATACCACATAGATGGAGAAAAAGTATGCTGGAAAGTTGTTTCCAGCATATCAGGATGAAAATGTATCAAATGAAGCTTTTGAAATCTTTGTGCAACAGGCAAGGTGTAACACAGAATCATAGAATCATTAAGGTTGGAAAAGACCTCTAAGATCATTGAGTCCAACCATCAACTCAACACCACCATGCCCACTAAACCTGTCCCTAAGCGCCTCATCTACACGTCTTTTAAATACTTCCAGGGATGGTGACTCAACCACTTCCCTGGGCAGCCTCTTCCAAGGTAAAGATTCTAAGCCTGTTCTTTTCTTTCAGTAAAGGAATTTTTCCTAATGTCCAATCTAAACATCCCTTGGCGCAACTTGAGGCCATTTCCTCTCGTCCTATCGCTAGTTACTTGGCAGAAGAGACCAACACCCACCTCACTACAACCTCCTTTCAGGTAGTTGTAGAGCGCGATGAGGTCTCCCCTCAGCCTCCTCTTCTCCAGACTAAACAACCCCAGTTCCCTCAGCTGCTCCTCATAAGACTTGTGCTCCAGGCCCTTCACCAGCTTCGTTGCTCTTCTCTGGACATGCTCCAACACCTCAATGTCCTTCTTCTAGTGAGGGGCCCAACACTGAACACAGGATTCGAGGCGCGGCCTCACCAGTGCCGAGTACAGGGGCACGATCACCTCCCTACTCCTGCTGGCCACACTATTTCTGATACAGGCCAGGATGCCGTTGGCCTTCTTGGCCACCTGGGCACACTGCCAGCTCATGTTCAGCCGGCTGTCAACCAGCACCCCCAGGTCCTTTTCCTCCGGGCAGCTTTCCAGCCACTCTTCCCCAAGCCTGTAGCGTTGCCTGGGGTTGTTGTGGCCGAAGTGCAGGACCCGGCACTTGGCCTTGTTGAACCTCATACAGTTGAGGTGTTGTCAGTTATGTAGGCTATATGGCAGTTCAAACAACATGGGTTGGAAAGGACAAGGACATGAAAAGATCTGGGGTACCTGTGATACTGTACTGGCTTTACGTGGCAAGGTTTTGGTAGCGGGGAGGCTACAGGGCTTCCGTGAAAGATGCCAGAAGCTCCTCCCCTGTCCGACAGAGCCAATGCCAGCCAGCTCCAAGACAGACCTGCCACTGGCTAAGGCTGAGCCAGTCAGGGATGGTGGTAGAGCCTCTGGGATAACATATTTAAGAAGGGGGAAAAAACTCCTGCACAACAGCAGCTGGAGAGAGGAGTGAAAATACGTGAGGGAAACAACTCTGCAACCCCAAGGTCAGTGAGGGGGGGGAGGAGGTCCTCCAGACACTGGAGCAGAGATTCCCCTGCAGCTTGTGGTGAAGATCATGGTGAGGCAGACTGTCACCCTGCAGCCCATGGAGGTTAACGGTGGAGCAGATATTTCCCTGCAGCCTGTGGAGTACCTCATGCCAGAACAGATGAATGCCCGAAGGAGGCTGTGACCCTGTGGGAAGCCTGTGCTGGACCAGGCTCCTGGCAGGACCTGTGGCCCTGTGGAGGGAGGAACCCACGCTGGAGCAGGCTTTCTGGCAGGACTTGTGACCCTGTGGGAGACCCACGCTGGAGCAGTCTGTCCTTGAAGGACTGCACCCTGTGGAAAGGACCCACGCTGGAGCAGTTCATGAAGAACTGCAGCCTGTGGGAAGGACTCATGTTGGAGAAGTTCATGAAGGACTGTCTCCTGTGGGTGGGATCCCATGCTGGAGCAGGGGAAGAGTGTGAGGAGGAAGGAGCAGCAGAGACAATGCATAATGAACTGACCGGAACCCCCATTCCCCATCCCCCTGCGCCGCTCGGAGAGAGGAGGTAGAGAAATCGGGAGTGAAGCTGAGCCCAGGAAGAAGGGAGGGGTGGGGGGAAGGGGTTTTTAGATTTGTTCTTATTTCTTATTATCCTACTCCGTCATTAATTGGCAATAAATTAAATTAATTTCCCCTAGTTGAGTCTGTTTTGCCTGTAATAGTAATTGCTGAGTGATGTCCCTGTCCTTATCTTGACCCACAAGACTTTTGTCATATTTTCTTCTCCCCTGTCCAGTTGAGGAAGAGGAATAATAGAGCAGCTTGCTGGGCACCTGGCGGCTAGCCAAGGTCAACCCACCACAGATACCAAGGAGTTTTCTTATCTACTGTGAGTGAAAAAAGGGCATGCCTATTGGGTCCATTGTAAGGTATCCTTTGAACTGTTTTTCTCCCTTGCATCCCATTCCATAGACTGTAAAAGAAGACCACTTCAGCTCCAGGCTTTCAATGCTCTCCTCTCATCCCAGAACATCTGTCATCTTCCTAGGAAAGAAAGTAGTGTGCACAAGGGTAGATAATGGCAGAGACCATTAATGGCACCCTCTCTGAGTTTTACAGTAGAACACAGGAATCATCTTGCCAGATCAGGTTATCTAGGTCCACCATGCAGAGTTTGAGGGCTAGCAACAAGCTTCCCACAGGAAGATGTGGGAAGCAAGCCATGAGGAAAATGCTTCATTAAATGGCTTATCCCTATTCCTTAAGTCTGTGATTTGCTTAAGGCCTAAAATGTGAATTTTGATCTCCTTTCCAAAAATCCTATTGTTGTTAGTAAATATTCTGATATTAGATTTTTTTTTCTGATAGGCATATAAACGTCTAACTACCCTCTAAAACTTGCTCAACTATAACCTTCAACAGCATTCTGTGACACCGATGAAATTTAAAGCTCTGTTACAAACAGAGTGAGAGAGTATTTTGTTTTATCAGTATTAATTTGCCACCTTTTGAGTTCATCAAATATTTCTGTTGTTCTGCTAGGAAACAAAAGGTACAGTCACAAAGGGCTTCACAGATATTGGGCAGAATTCCTGCATTTGGAGCTGACTTAGAGATGAATGGTAGTAAAAAAAAGTTACAGGCTTTTCTACAGTTATCTATTTTCCCATTTAACTTCCAGTAACAAAGAGAAAAGGAGTACAAATTATACTGTACCACAACAGAATGATTAGTGACAAATGTCTGTCAGTAAATTATGACTGCAGATAGAATATGTAAACATACGTTTCAAAACCAATTTTTCCTTATGCATCCTGTCTCATCACAAAGATGCCAAACTGGATAGACTAACTTTGCAAATGAGATGAGCATATTTAAAAAAATGAGAGTGATGGAATGATAACATTTTATTATCTTGTTTTAGAACACCTTCTTACTTTAACTTTTCTGTAGAAAAAGATTAAGCACAGTTAATCAAGGTCTGTCACTGGATTCCAGTGGTGACTTTATACACTGCAAAATAAAAAGCACAAAAGCAGCACAAAAGAAAGAAACACATGGAGTTGTTTGTGGTTTCTTACAGACTTCAAGCAAAGAACAGATTTTTACAGAGTTTTAATACAGGGAAACTTAAAATCACACCATTTTGTCTTTTCAGTTGTTCCCAAAAGCAAATAAAAATATTGCTGTGCACATGGTGTGGCAAGTCCTTCAGCAAGGAAGGGCTTCATACCACAAGAATCAGTACCATGGTGTTACTTGGAAGAGAAGATATTTTCCTGTTTTCTAATATCTTTAATCCATTGAAGTACTGTAGAACTAATTTAAGTTCATAATTTTCTTCATGTCCAATCCCTGGAGCATGCCTATTAGTTTGCACATTGCCTGTGCAAAGGTGTACCAGCACAATGAATAAACCTCACTACAATAAGACAGTCATAAATTTGAGTCCAGAAGACTGTTACTGATGGAAATCCAACTTTTCTTTTACCTCAGAGGTTTAGCATATTTATTAATTACCTGGAAATCAATTACATGCTATAGATGTGAAACCTCACAAGGCTGTGTGTATAGAAACACTTCTAGATAAAGCTGTCCTTTAGTAGTAGTATGGGTTAAGCTAATTTTCTAGACTTCCTCAGTAGGCAATGGAAAGGCCTAAGATGGGACAAATTGATCTTTAGAGGTGTCGAAGAAAGGATTTTGAGAAAGGGGGATGTACTACCCTCTGGAAGCGTCGATTTATGTCTACTGATGAAAGAGGGAATCTACTCTAGACTAAACTACTGGCCAAATTTTTTAAAAATAAAAAAAAAAAAGTTTTTTGGTCTGAATCCAACCCTAGTTGATTAACTAAAAAGGCTTATTTGCAGAATGCTAAACAGAACCCAGAAGTCCTTATGCACTGAATGGTGAATGCCTTCTAGGAAAAATGTATTTTATACTTTCCATTGAAGATTCTTTAATTATAAAATATTTCAGATCTTTTCTCCCTTCTAAAACTGCTGTTCCTCTCTCTTTTTGAGAGAACCCATTTTTTCTTATTCGCCAAGTTGCTATTTTCTCCTCAGTATTTCAGTAATATATTTTTCCTATAACAGATAGTAGAACTGGAAAATACGGGATTTTCTGGCTAATCTCATCTAATCTGTTTCTTTAAAATATTTTCTTTGAATCTGATATTTCACTTTGTCTTAAGCTACTTTTCTGATTTAGATTTGAGTTAATACAATATTCTGAATCTTGATGTCTGATTAGTTTAACTGAAGTTAGTTGGAGTGCTCACATTCTTACTGCTAAGTTCATACTTAGAAATTCACAGGCTTGCATACTTATCACCATTCTTTGTGTAACTAATTGCGTTGACCCTTATTGTGAATTTCCTGATTTTCTTCTGGTGTAAATTCACTGACTGTAACAGAGCTGCAAGTTCACTGCTGTTAATGGAGGTCTGTCTAACTTATTTTGCTGTTCGTAAAGACAGGATCAATAATATGTGAGTTCTGGAAGTTCTACAGCATGAAGTATTACACTAAACATCTGATTTCAATATGACAAGATTTATTTCATAATGCCTTAAATCTAGGTGATTATTTGTCATGATTAACAAGCTGAAAATTCTTTTCTATTTAGACTTTTAAAAGAGTTGTCTTGTTACTCCTCCTTTGGTGGCAATCTGTTTCAGTGAAACGTATTAAAAGTGAAAATTAAATAAATCTGCATTAGAACAACAGGAGGTTATCTACAGGATAGCAAGGATAGACAGAGAAGGGCTTCTTTATGTTCTGGTAGAAGGTGAAGAACCCACTGTGCTTAACTGACCTGGAAAGAGCTTATGCATTTCCTTTCAATTTGATATGGATGGTTAATTTTTTTTTCTTAGAAAAACCTCCCTATTGTTAAGAGGGCAGACGATTCCTATTGATTACAGTGTTATCTAATGGTGAGGAAGAAGCTTGCCTCCCTGCTGCTGACTTCAGCTGAGAAGTCAATCATGACTGCTACAGCTGAATCTTGAGGAAAACTATGAAGCATTTTACTGACTGAGAAATGGAAACAGGAGGAAATGGATTGTGTCTTACTCAGGGTCAGGAAGAAAGTAGTAGTGAATCTGACTCCTTGTAGCCAATGCTTCTTTATTTATAATCCCTACCACCTGGGAAAGAGGCTGTGTGAACTGTGAAATACTCCTCTGTTAGGCAATATTTGTCACCATAGCTAAATATATAGCTATGCATAAGCTACACTAATCTACTCACAGAACCTAAAGAAAAATGAAACAAGAGCACATATTCATTCTCCCATTTTACACCCTACCTTACACCAATAGCCTCTACACTACTTTCTCAATTAATTTTACTGCAAATCTGTTAAATATCTGAGTTTCTTCTGGCTAAGCCAGGAGCTTATGATAGTTAGTCTAAGGTTTAGGCCTGTAATCCCCTTCTTACTGGCTGCATGACCTTCTTGCAAGCTGGTACACTAAGCTGGCACATTTCAGTATCTCTTATGTATTCATTTTCATAATAAAGTAGAAAGAGCTTCTCACTACCTTTTTAAAAATTGTTTTACAATAAAGTCACTACAGCACCTACTTGGTGTATTTTAGAGAATGGTCTTTGGTTTTTGTCCTTCTTTATCACATGTTTTACTGCTTGCCAGAAATGCTCTGGGCAAAGTATTTAGGACACGATTTTTCCCTTGGATATAAAGTTTTCTACAACTTCCCCCCCCCCTCCATGGTAACAGTACTGACTAACCTGCCCTTGGACAGTCTTAAAAGGATCTTGTTGCTTGGTCTTGCAAGACCAAGTGGACTTGGGGTCTAGGCACCTTGTGCAGAGCCTGTTCTTGTAACCTGCAATAATTTATTACAAAATACTTAAACAGCATGCCAGTTGTCATATAAATACTTCAAACAATCCAATGGCAGTAGGATCTTACCTTAATACTTTTGTGGCTGTAGACTTTATTTTAACAGAATTTTACTAGCAAATGTACTTTTAAAGATTGCTTAGAATTTTTTAAAACATTTTATTTTCCATGAACCATTCGGAGGAGAGGTTTTACTTTTTTTATTAAGTCTTGCAGAAGTGTCTGCTGATTGCTACCATTCTGGTTTACTTGTTTTATATACCACTGCTTGTTTACTATTAGGGACATTTACTCTGCAGTATTTTCAGTCTAATTAATAACTGCAGTACTACTTTAACTTATGGAATCATATAGCTTTAGTCTTCCATCTAATAGTGGTTTTGTTCTGATTCCTGCATGATATCCCATTTATAAAGTGAGACTTTATCTCTACTCTTAAGTAAATAATGTAGTAGGACTTGTGATCAATGCAATGAGGCATGATGGGATAGCTCGGATGACTGGAGTGGTAGGATGGATTGATGCAAGATCTTCAAGAAAGACAGGCAGAGAAGGCAAGGAGTATTGTTGTCTATGTGAAGGAGCAACTCAAATGTATGGAGCTGGGTGAGAGCTTGTGTGAGGAAGCTGATGTGTGAGGAAGTGGACAAAGTCTTCTTGAAACACTCAAGGAAGTCTTTGGATCCTATGATGCTGGTTCTCATAGGAACTTTAACATTTGTTGGAAGGGCACCATGGTGAGAAGCAAACTATCCAGGAGTTTCTGGATGGTATTGGTGATAAATTCTTGATACAGGCACTGGAAGGGCCAACCAGGGTGACACACAGGTGAACCTGCCATTCACTAGCTAGCAATAACTGGTTGGGAATGTGATAATCAATGGAAACCTTGGCTGTAGTGACCACAAAGTAGTGGAGTTCAAGATCCTGAGGAGGTAGAGGAAGGCAAGTACAGAGCCTGCATTTTAAGAGGGCAGACTTCAGCTCACCTGGGGAGTTGAAAGGTGGGATTCCATGGGAGACAGCTCTGACAAGAAAACGAGGTCAGGGAATCTAGCAGGTCTGTAAGGACATCATTCTTCAAGCATGTGAAAGGTTCACGCCGATGCTGGGGAAGTCAAGTACACTTACCAGTAGAGCTCCACTGTAAAAGGCAGCATAAGGAAGATGAAAGCAAGGACTTTTGAGACATTGCATTAGCATGTAACGATGGTGTTAGGAAAACCAACACTTAGCTGGAGTTGAGACTTGCCAGGGACATCAAGGAACAAGAAGAGCTTGTACATTACTAATAAAAGGCTGAACAAGGAAAATGTGGAACAGTTGCTGAAGGGAAAGGGTGATTCAGCAACAGCGGACACTGATAAGGCTGAAGTGCTCAATGCCTTTTTTGCTTCAGTCTTCACTAACAAGTTCTTTCAAGCCTCTGTGCTTAATGAGAGAGAAGAGAGGAACTGCCAGCAGTGGATAAGGATTAAATCAGGGATTACTTACAAGAACTCAACTCATAAAAGCCCATGGACCAGACAAGCTGCATCAAAACTTTAAAAAAGTTCCAAAAGGACAACCCAGGGAATTACAGGCTGCTCCGCCTTACTTCAATCCCTGGGGAAAACATGGAGCAAGTCCTCTAGGAATATATTCCTGGGAACGTGAAGCAGAGAAAGGTGGTGATGGAGAGTACTCTCATCAAGTTTGCAGATGAAACCCATATGGGGGTTGCAGTTGATGGGCTTGAGGGGCAGGCTGCCATTTGGAGGGATCTATGGAATGAATGGGCCAACAGGGTCAGGGGATGAAAGCCCTGTAAGGAGAGATGGAAGGAAATAGAACTGTCCAGTCTGAAGAAGAGACAGCTTTGGGGGGACCTAACAGCAGCCTTCCAATACCTACGAGGAGGTTATGAGGAGGCTGGGGCAGGTTTTCCAGTGATGCATGTCAGGAGAACTAGAAACAACGGACATGAATCAGAAAAAGAATGTTTCCAACTGGTTATAAGGCAAAACTTTTTCACCATGAGGACAGCCAAGAAGTGAAGTAGGTTGCCCAGAGAAACTATACAATCTCTATCCTCAGGTTTTCAAGACCAGGCTGTGTAAAAACTCTTCTTTGAGCGGGAGTTTACACTAAATACTTCCTGAGGTCCCTTCCAATCTGAATTATCCTATGACTCTATTAAAAAAAAAAATCCTTTTATTTCTGAAACAAGTGGAAATATACTCTTTTTCAGGTAAAACAATGTTTCATTTGTGTTAATTTTTTCTAAAAGCGTATAATGCCCTGATGTTTCCAACTATTTTTAACACACTGGAACCATCTAGATTGTAAGAATGGATGATGGAGTCTTTAACTATTATCTGTGGGTATTCCTATAAGAACTTCTTAGAGGAACTGCTTCCTTTTTAACATCTGCAGTTGTGGGTTACAGAATTGACGGAACTCCAGTACAAATGTTATATTTAACTACACGAAGAACTCACCATGCTACTTTTAGCAGTTCCATGAACACTGGTTGCAGCTTTATTTATGAACAGTCTGGATTATATTCTAAGTTGTTATGTTACTCTAGTGTTTTCTACAATGCTATTTAATACTATTTGTCCTCAAGAACATATTAATATCTATGACATATCTTGTCTTTTGGCCATCATCTAACACATTTTTAAACACTGTGTCTACATCAGTCATTACCAGCACAATGTTTGCTGAATGGAATTAGCTAAATCCTTGCTGGACTTCCAGTCTTGATAGTTTAGCTTGATGGGCTGCTTGCTTCCTATTGGACAACTTAATTTCTTTTACAACCCATATTTGCAACCACTATAGCATTGTTTGTCACATGTATCCTGAGTCAGTAGAGATTTTATTCTTATATAGAATTTCTAGAACTATACGCATTCCCAGTGTTTCTGTTGTTGGTGCAAAATGCAGCTCACATCCTCTGCTTGAGACTAAACCTGGCTAAAAATTTCCATCTCTCATATAATGTGTGTTGTTGGCATCACCGATGTTCTTATAGCTGGATCTATTTAAATATAATGACTGAATCCCAGCTTCCTGTGGGATGAGTTTTAAGTTTGTGGGGTGTTTTGTTTGTTTGTTTTCTTTCCCCTTTTTAAACACAAGCTTTACATCTGACATGGAAAGAGGGAACTTGTATAGTTTCATTCAACAACATAAACTGCAGAGGAAGGTCTTTGTTCTGGCTCTGTGACTACCCTTCTGTTCATCAACATGAATATTCACCTAGTCAACTGAGCATTAGCTGCCTGTTTGTGATTTCTCTGGAGATTAAGCATATTGTTGTGGTGTGACAAGTCTGTAGAAAAACTCAGTTGATCCCACTGAGATATTTTGGTGCTCTAAGGCACAAAGGGAAGCAAACATTTGTCTCTCATATGGTCTGTACCTTTTTTTTAACCTTGCTGACAAATACATGAGACATATGCCATTTGTCTTAGATTTCCTGCTTTCTCCTGGCTCAACACTGCACTTATTCAGTGTTCCCTAACTTTAACTCAGTAGGTCTTGTTGGCTATATATGTCACTAAATAAAATAGGGCTAAGGGCTGTTTTCCGGCCCTGAGGCTAAATGGCACAGAGCGGCTGCAGGCACACTACATAACACTTGGCCTTGTCCCCCCTCAAGGGGACAAAGTGTCTGAAATAATATGAGAGTCATATTGCAGCTTTTTAGCATGAGGGCTTTTCCAGTATGAAACGGAGAGAATGTGCACCATGCTTTGGTGTGTGGCTTGGGGGTATGGAGGAGTGTATCAGGGTGCAAAACCTTCAGAGACGGTTTTGGAGAAACCATCAAGGGTGATGCTTGGTATTGGAAATGATTTCTGGCAAATGCTATCCCCATGCCTGGGCATTGTCTTGCAGGGTGCTAGTTAGCACCAGCGAAACTGAGCAGAATGAAGTCTGTTAGCAGTCAAGCAGCGCGGAAAACCAGTGGTCCAGTGCTGGAATTCAAGCTCTGTTTACTTAGCATTATAGCTATATAGGCTTAAGGCAAACGCACACACAGACATAATGTCTCTGTATTTGTACAGCTACGTGCACGCTGAAGCCTTTTGTATAGCCTTTGCCCCATCTCATTGTTTGCTATGTTTGGTCCTTCTCAAGTAAGCTGTTGTGTACAGTCACCTTTTCTGCACAGATTTCAATGAGATGTTGTCTGAATCTTGTCCCAGAAGTTGTGACATTTGTAGGTGGTGTAAACCTCAATGGACCACAGATAAAGGAAAATAAATCTACAGATATTGTTTTCTAGATAAAAAATGACATCTAACTGTGATGGCGTACATATTGACTTAAGAAACATTGAGGTTTCATTTCACATGTAAACGGTGTGTATAAATTTATCTGTTGGATAAGTGTACTTTGCAGAAAGGTCTTCATGTGAATAGTTCGGATACTACCGATTTCATCAGCAGTGCAGAAAGCTATGTCCTACACTAAAAGTAGACCAGAGAGCTATGAACAATTTCTGTAGGCTGTTAGGCTTTAAGCTCATTCTGTGGAAGTCTTTCTGTCGATCATCTCTAAGCTTCTTTAAACAACAACAAACAATTGTACAGTAGCAAGGGAGCAGACTGAATTCCCCGATGCCATGGGACTTTTGCTAACATTCCTTCAATCTGGGTAAACATAGTATTCCTAGCACATTAGAACTGATATAGTTAGTGTTACAGATTAAATAGCTGTCAGTTAGCACATCAATTTAACATGCCACTGGGACAGGAATCTTTTATGTCAGCCCGTTTGCAGGCTCCATCAACCAAAAATACCAATGTATCAGCTGTAGAAGTTGGAGGGCAAAGGCTCTGGTAATCAGGAGGAGCAAAAGCAAGCATTGTACTGAAAATACTGGACATGCGTAGAGCTCAAGAACGATGCAACAAGGGTGGTTCTGGGTGGACATACTAACATTTGAGGAAAAACAGAGGAACTATTTCAGGCTTGAGTGAATTGTGGAAGTAGGTCTTCTTGGTTATGTTTCTCTAAATAGAAGAGTAAACATGTCTTGGACCTCCTGCTGCTGAAAACCAACAGGGAACAGGGAGTGAATTCAGTGAACACTTTTCTGGCGTTCATTGACCCATGGGAAGAGAAGTTCTAAGGCAAATCCCGAGCAACATGTTTAGATATGCTTTTTATGGGATGAGGGAAAACAGGGTGGAAGAAGGAAACACAACTGATTGTCATCTAGTGCATGTATTTGAGTGGGAAGAATTACATACAGGCTCTTCCCTGCCCTGGCGTGCTGTGTAATGTTTTACTTCTTAGTGCAACTGCTTCTATTCCCAATTTTTTTATCAAGGCTTTATATTTTCAGATTGTAGGTTCCTCTGCAAAGGGAAACTGTTACTAATATTGAACCCAGACACTGACATGGGTTAGCCCTTTTAGGGATTTCTGGAAATCAAATAATTCAACTTTGTGCATTCATTTTTGGGAAACAGAGAGGCTAAAAGGTGAAATGCCAAAAGGCAATACATAATTTTGTATTCCTGCTATTGAATGGGAAGAGCGGTATCCCCAGAAACTGTCCTTTGTCAAATTTTCATAGAGATTTTCCACAGGCCTAGGGAAAGTTTCTAAGCATCTCTGACTCTGATGCTTCACCCATCATTAATTATAATACATGCCACTAGTCAGGGAGGTAAGAAGCAGGCAACCGAGAGCTTAAAACAAAGGGAAGTAGTGCTGTTAAGTTCATTATTTCCCACCTACAATTTTTACTTTGATTTCATTTAATTTCATAAACCTGGCAAGTTGCTACCAGGTGGATCTCCTACACAAGTCTGCCTCAAGATTTCATTATCCTTTTTATTTCTAGTGTCATCATTCAGTCATCTCTGTTTTATCTAGCTAATTAGCCCGCTGTTTACGAGGTGCACATTTCTTAACATATGGTACAGTTGCATTGCATGTGTGCTGCATTTTCAATTTCTAGTTTGAATCTTATATTTCTCATATAGTATGTCAGAAGTATCAGATGCCCGTCTTACAGAACAGCACTCACAGCTTCACATTGAAGTGTGCCCTAATTATACTTCCGAATTCCTTATTTCCCCATGTTTTCAATTAAGACATCACAGCCATTACAGTACTGTGACAACAGATTGTGATTTAAAGATGCCAGTATTTGGAGGTCAGAATTTAGCAGGAGATAAAAGTCACAGGAATTAAGCGTTTAAAATAATTAAGATTAAAAAAATGTACCTTTCCAACTCAGTGAAGCAAAGTTAAACCCCATATGAAAATCCTCCACATGGCGTGATACTGTCTCTTTGAGACACTGGCATTGCATGCAGCTATTATAAATTTTCTTCCTGTGTAAGGCTGCAGAGGGAGGACCTGACTGGCAACACAAAGGAAGAAGCTGGTCTGTTCGCCTGTCTGAGAGAGACAGAGGGAGAGGAGCGGGTGGAGGGGGAGCGAGACGCGCACACACAAACGCACAGCTGAATACAGAAAGATTCACTCCTTCTGTACAGCCCACAGACCATCTATGCCTAAATGATTCTGGTCCACCATTTGCATGATATATTAGCCTTTCAAGCTGTCTTTTAGTATAAGCTGAGAGACTGTAGCTCTCGCTTTTAGCTAAGCTCATCCACAATTCGTTTTATCTCCAGCAGGTCCCCATTTCTAGCTATTATTAACCTTATTGCAAGGAAAACAGTACGCTCAGAGCTGTGCACATGCTGGAAATACACCAGGACATTGCAAGGGCTAAATTAAACAGCTTTAGTTACATAAAATTAAATTCCTGTATTGTTTATTGTACTGGCACAAATGTTTCCTTTTTTTCTTTTATTTTTTTTTAAAAACCCAGTTTAGATTTACCCAATAAGTAAGCTAAACTGGAAAAAAGAGAAGTATTAATTCTGGAATAAGAGTGTTCACATGGGTTGTTACACTAGCATAACTGTATCATCTTCACTGTGCTGGCATAACTGATAAAGTCTGCTGTGCTGACTAGCTCTCAGGCTCCTTGAGTTGCAGAGGTGCAGAAGCAAAGCAAATCCCTCAGATGCTTTCTACCTCCCTCGCCCTCCCTCAAAAAAGCCTTCAACTCTCTCTATAGGATTAGCTCTTTTTCTGTACCTACCCGCTCCACGCTGCATCTAGCCTGAATCGCTGTCAGTCATCTGGTTACTTCCCAGCTCCTCCAGACATCCCCTCCAGCCAACGCACATATCCCTGCAAGCTCCTGCCTGAATCATGAACTGACAGCTGGGAGACAGGTAGTATGAGGATCATATCCAAGAGATGAACAAACATTTTCGGCAGAAGCAGAGCACCTATCCACTAATATGCTATTTCCCTAACATAAAAGAAAATAACATAATGTTTTTCTTCTTTCTGTATAGCCAGTTTTTTATCATACAATGAACACAACAGAATTATAAGATTTCAAGCAGTTTTCTGACAGCAAGATTAACCACAAAATAAGCAAATGTCTGTGAAATGTGTAGTTATCTTCCAATATTTGGGTCAGCCATGAATGCTCCAGTCTTCTTATGCCAAAGGTACAGGGTGATAGCAGAATTTTATTCAACATAAAGAGTATACTGCACAGTGAAGGTAAGAATTATACCAAAACAGCTGTGAATATTTTCCAGCTTGTGGGTGGAGTACTGGGCACCTAAAGAGCTGGGCTATTTTTCAGTAGTAGTGAGAGGCCACAGCCACTATTGACTTAATGCTTGGCTCATTTAAAATGCAAGCCTTATTTAGATACTTAATATAGATTTAGGCGCCTGACTGTAAACACCTGATTAAAAATATTGGCCTAGCTCTACAAATAAAGGTCAAAGGAAACATACATTACTGAGCACTGGAAAGCAAAAGAAGAGTGAGACAAGGAATTAAAACAAAAGGAGTTCCAAGGATTTGTGGAGGACAAAGGACAGAAGGAAGGCACTTTGATGCTGTTTATTATTTTTATTATTAGTTAATTTCCATTTCAATTATTGAGTTTATATAGCTTTTATATAGCTATTTCTAGTCTCCCTCTTGTTTTTATTATCCTTTACTGTTTTCTGTGCCTATTCAGCCTGAGTGAAAGCAGAAAATACTGTATAGAAATCCACAGAGACAGCCTGTTCACATGAAACTTTCATCCAAATTTTAGTAGATACCAAAGAGTGAACCTTTAATTAGGCAAGGAAGAAACTTATGGATACCTAGCTAAAGCTGTAAATTTTCAGATGTTCACCTATCATAATGATGTCCTGCTGCCACACTTTCTACTTTTTAGCCGTCCAGCATAAAAATAATAAAACAGAGCCACCAGCAACCACCAAAAGAACAAATGCTTTTATTTATTATTCACCTGGATGTAGGATTTCAGTCAGACTTCTAAAGCATGTATGTGTAAATGCTGTCTGTGTAGCGGTTATTCAGACTTCCTTTGAATTCTGTCCATCCATTTAGTCATACCTGCCAAGTCAGTCTCTATCACCCATATCTACTAAGATGTGTTTTAATGGTGAAAGTAACAGGTTGACTTAATAAAAATGCTGGCAGTGACACCAAGGAATGCTGGGATTTTGCTAATCTGAAAAATAATGACCTTAGGGGAGCTTTGTTCCCCCTTCTCATGGGTCCCTGTTAGAAACAGCCAAGTAATTATAAAAAGGAGCCAACTCAATAAACACAGTGGGAAGTATTGTGGATGTTATTATATAAATGCATTATGGATATTTTTCAACTTTGATTTTTTGGATATGAATTTACTGAAACTTTTCATGCCGTCTGTTTTTTTTTATTTTTTAATTTTTGTATCACTACTTCACTTTGTATTACCAAAGATTTTTAAAAAAACCCAAGCAAACAGTAAAACAACCCCCACCCAAATCTTACAGGGCAAATGGTGTATGACTCGTATTTGTGAAGCGCTTTGAGCTACACAGAAAACAAAGCTAAGATACACTTTTGTATCCGATTCCAGACATATGGACATTTTCAGGGTAGATTTATGTCCCTTACACTAGGGACAGTATACTCTAAGCAAAGGCCAGATTCAGATTTATGTGGCTTCTAGGAACAGTGGAGGCCACAGTTCCTATGGAACTATAGCTGTGTTCATGCGGACTGGGGGCAAACACGGATGCCAGACTGAAAGAGTTGGTTGGGTCAGGTGTAATGTTGTGTAAACACATGGTATTTATATAACATTCCAGTAGTATTTGTTCACAACCCTGACTTCAAATAGAAGCGGTTCATGAAATGTTCCCAAAATTGATACATCTTCCTGACTTTGATTGAAAGCCATTTTCCTAACCACACATGTCCACACAGTCATTTGTCTTGCTCTCAAAAGAGCACCGTGCCTATGGTGCAACAATTTGCCAGAAAAAGCATGTTCAGTGAAAATGGCATATGTGTCAGATGTATAGAGGAGGCAGGGCTTGGACATGAAGGATTTTACCCCCTTAAGCC
This sequence comes from Calonectris borealis, assembly GCF_964195595.1. Classification (NCBI taxonomy): domain Eukaryota; kingdom Metazoa; phylum Chordata; class Aves; order Procellariiformes; family Procellariidae; genus Calonectris; species Calonectris borealis. The sequence continues at coordinate 20,761,701 of NC_134314.1, forward strand.
CATCATAGCGAACAAAACAGAAAATAGGCACTCTTCCATCCTGACTATACATTTGGTTGACAGTTTCTTTTCTGTCTCACAGCAGCATACCTGTCACAGATATAAGTAGTCTTAGCTAAGTCAGTCAAAACAGAAAGCTCCTTGCCATCTAAATAAACTAGACCTGCAACAAAGCACTGGCAAAAAAAAGTTACACGCTTAGATACAAATTGTAGTTCTCCCAGGATCTGGCTTATTTACATAAAGGTGAATTTTAATCCAGTGGCCAATTCCCTAAGAACTCTTCATCACAGCCTCTAGCTTCTCTTTGGAAATGTTTTCACTAGAAAAGTAGGTTACAGGAAAAAAAGGGAGCCATGTTAATTATCAGACTTTTGAAATCAGTGTCAACAGGAACAAGTTGAGTTTACTATCAAGATGAGAGCTGATTGCGATTAACCCCATAGTTTCTATAGCATTTAATCTCAACTGGCTGTCTCGTGCTAGGTGTGTATCTTCTCTATCTGTACTGATTACCCAGTTATGATGAACACTGTGCTAGCTGAAATGAGGACTCATGAACCTGTTCTAACATGACGTAATATTCTAGTAAACTGAGGCACTGGAAACCCAGTCTGGCCTACCACATGTTCAGAGGGAAATTTATGTGCTCAAAACAGTAGTTCAGAAGAAATTCAGTTCATCCACGACACTTCCCACTGTGTTTATTGGATCCTTTTTATAATTACTTGGCTGTTTCTAACAGGGACCCATGAGAAGGGGGAACAAAGCTCCCCTAAGGTCATTATTTTTCAGATTAGCAAAATCCCAGCATTCCTTGGTGTCACTGCCAGCATTTTTATTAAGTCAACCTGTTACTTTCACCATTAAAACACATCTTAGTAGATATGGGTGATAGAGACTGACTTGGCAGGTATGACTAAATGGATGGACAGAATTCAAAGGAAGTCTGAATAACCACTACACAGACAGCATTTACACATACATGCTGTAGAAGTCTGACTGAAATGCTGTTTCTGAAGTTCAGAAGCAGCTCTGAAGCAAGGTTCAAGGTTGAACATGATATCTTGTCACTGTATGTCATTAAAAGTAGTACTTTAGGAGCCAGGTCTATAGTGAATCAGAGACAAAACTACTTTAGAGTGCAATTAATTGTTCTTTTATCTTCTATGTGAAGGCATCCAAAAGACCTATGCATGCTCCATGGTATCCCAACTACCCTCGTGATGGTAGCTCAGAACCAGTATCAGGAAAGACAACACTTTCTTTTCTAAAAAGGTTCTTGTTCATGAAATGTTTTTGTGATGGACATGATTCCTTTTACTGATTATGTTGGTGAGACTATAAGATGTGTGCAAAGCAGGGAATGACCTGGAGAGGCTGCTGAGGTACCTAAAGTGATGGAATAGTTTCATGGTGTGCTTTGCTTGATGAACAAAGGGGGTGTGATTTGTCCACAAAATCTCTTAAAGCTTCCAGAGAACACGTTTCTTGTCATGAGAATGTGAGGCTAAAACAGTTACTGAAGAACAAAAGCACAAAAAGAACCAAAAAAGCCCCAATGTATTAACTAAGTAATCTTGATAAACTAATATAATAAAAATGAAAGATACTTTTGATCTCTAAATTCTATTAACATAAAGAAAAATACTATAGAAAAGAGAGGTACTGTATTGGGTTTACATGGCAAGATGCTGGCAGGGGGGCTGCAGGGCGGCGTCGGTGAGGAGCGGCCGGGGCTGCCCCGTGCCGGACACAGCCGGTTCCGGCTGGCTCCAACCCACCCACCGCAGGGCACGGCTCAGCCCCACAGCCGAGGGGGGGGCGTCTCGGGGGAAATATTTAAGAAAGGGTAAAAAATGCTGCACAGTGTGAGAGATAGAGGAGCAAGGAGTAAGAAAATGTGAGAGAAAGAGCCCTGCAGACACCAAGGTCAATGGAGAAGGAGGGGGAGGAAGCGATCCAGGCGCCAGAACAGAGATTCCCCTGCCACCCATGGAGAAGACCATGGTGAAGCAGACTGTCCCCCTGCAGCCCATGGAGGACCACGGTGGAGCAGACATCCACACTTCAGCCCATGGAGGACCCCACATCGGAGCAGGTGGATGTGCCCTGAAGGAAGCTGCAGCCTGGGGAGACAGTGTAGGAGCAGGTTCCTGGCAGGAACTGCAGCCTGTGGAGAGGAGCCCACGCAGGAGCAGGTTTTCTGGCAGGACCTGCAGGCCATAGGGGACTCATGCTGGAGCAGTCTGTCCTGCTGGACTGTACCCCATGGGAAGGACCCACACGAGCAGGGGAAAAGTGCGAGGAGGAAGGAGCGGCAGAGACGAGCTGTTACGGACTGACCACAACTCCCATTTTCCATCCCCCTGCGCCATGTGGGGCAGGGGTGGGGGGATGTCCTGGTTTCGGCTGGGATAGGGTTAAATTTCTTCCTAGTGCTGTGTTTTGGATTTAGTACGAGGAGAATGTTGATAACACACTGATGTTTTCAGTTGTTGCTAAGTGCCCTCCTAGTCCAAGGACAGCTCCCGTGCCTACTGACTGAGCTAGGTACACAGGATGGGAGGGAACATAATCAGGACAGCCAGCCCAGCTGGCCAATGGGGTATTCCATACCATGTGACGTCATGCTCAGTATATGAAGGGTAGGCGTGATCCAGGAAGTACCGATCGCTACTTGGTTATCGGTCAGCGCGGGTGGTGAGCAATTGCATTGTGCATCACTAATTTTGAATATTTTATCATTATCATTACTATTTTCCTTTTTTTTCCCTGTTCTATTAAACTGTCTTTATCTCAACCCACGAGTTTTTTCCTCACTCTTACCCTTCCGATTCTCTCCCCGTCCCGCTGGGGGTGGGGGGAGTGAGTGAGCGGCTGCGTGGTATTTGGCTGCCTGCCAGGTTAAACCGCAACAGGGGAGGTAGAGGAGTTGGGAATGAAGGAGAGAAGTTGAGCATTGGGAAGGAAAGAAGGGCGGGTGGGATTAAGGTGTTGTTTTAGTTTGTCTTTGTTTCTCATTATCCACATCTATTTTAATTGGCAATAAATTAAATTAATTTTCCTGAAGTTGAGTCTGTTTTCCCCATGAAGGTAATTGATAAGTGATGCCCCTGTCTTTATCTTGACCCATGAGCCCTTCCATCTTATTTTCTCCCCCTGTCTTGTTGAGGAGGGGGAGTGAAAGAGCAGCTGGGTGGGTGTCTGGCAGCCAGCTCCTCAAGCCACCACAAGTACACTAATAGGTAAGGTGGAATAGTCAACTATATTAAAATATAATTGTAAATCACTTGCTTTTAGTGAGTAACACAGAGCTGAGAAGTATTGTGTGTAGATGTTTAATATGATTCCATTTTGATTCCATAAAAATCTTTGCTGTTTTAGGCTTTCTAAACACATAATACATGTTAAGATTTTGCAGTAAAAAAATCACGTCTTGATCTTGATCTGTCTTGATCTTCTTTCCTCCTCAGCATTCTCCAGCACTGTTATTCTGTGTAATGTACTGTCCAACTCACATGTCGGGGCTCCTGCAAGACGCAACCCATGGGAAACCATTGTAAAGAACAATAATAGAGGGGAAGTACAATCAAAAGCAAGGAAGATTTTTGCAACTATAGCTGTTGATAAAAAGATAAGAAAGACTATTTGGATTAACCAATAACAAAACATCAAGAATCAATGCAATACATTTTTTTCAGTAAGAAGGGACCTGGCTAAATAATTCATCAAGTCATAGAAAACAGTGGAAATATGAGAGGAATCAGAGAAGCAAAGATGGTATCGCTCTTAGGTGAAATAAAAAGTGACACAACTGTCATAGTGCCAAGACTAGTTTCCCAGTAAAATAACAGACTATATGTTTTAAAAAACTAAACAAAAACCCCCATAAACTACAGGATGAAAAATTAATAACAATTCATCCTGGAAAATCTTTGTTCCCACAAAACTCTAAATAAAGTAAATACATCAAGAACCTGCACTTGCCTATTTGCAGGAAATATCTGTCATTTATTTCTACCCCAGTCTTGTTCCTAAGGTCTTTTCAACCTTTTGTCCATGACCTTAATTTCCAAGAGGGTGTAACACATCTCCTACCCCGATTGGAGCAAATCGAATCCACCTGACACTATCATTCAGGAATAATAATATTGTGCTTTCACAGAGACATGAAGCTCCTGAGATCAGAATAATTCAGGGATTCAAGTTCTTACAGTCAGTTGCTCCACTGGAATAAACTGTCATGACTCTATTATGGGCAATGAAGCTGTCACTATTTACACCAGCTGAGATTCTTTCCCTCTTACCTGGCATATCTGGCTGGCCTCTGGCTGCAGCTTTTCAACAGAATTGCCAAATCGGTAACAGTCAATGTAACATATATACCCTGCATATTTAAGATGTTCTATTACATATACTTCATGTATTACTGTATTATGGAGTAATCTGCATCATGAACTTAATTTTTCAAGTGTTGTACCAACTCAGAATTTAAGAACTTTTATTGTAATGCAACAATTAATGGCTAGGTAGCAGAAAACCCAAGTGGAATGAGAAAATTTTAGTGATATTGTCTTATTAATTCTTGCAATCTGAATTCAAGTCATCTTGGATAGGAAGGCCATCACATGAAAGACTAACTATCCAAAAAATCTTCTGTGAATAAAAGATAACAATAAATAGGAATACATGACCAATTTTAGCATAATGCCACATTGATGTAGTGTAGCTAATGGCAATTTAGCAGTGAACGTATACTTATTCAGAACCAAAATTTGAACTGCTGACTTTTTGCTTAAAAAACCACAGGTGTTCAAAACAGTGGGAAAAGGAATGAAAAGCAGAGACAAAAAGTGATCAGAATTCTGAGGATGATCCTTCACATTTAAAGAGCTCCACAGATTTAACCTACCAAGAAATATTTTTCTCAGTGATTAGTTACCACCGACGTATAAAAATACCATAAATAGAGGGTGTTTTTAACGAGCAGAGGAAATCATGACAAGAACCAATGGCTGAAAGTTGAACTAGGGAAATCCAAATAAAAGAAATTTCAAAAGCTTTTGCAAAGATACTAAGGCAAATGTTGAATTCCCCATCTCTTCATGCCCCAAATCAATATAGACTGTAGAAGAAATATATTCAAACTTAGGAGCAAGCTAGTGGGCTTCAGGTAGGGTAGCTGAGTAAAATGTAATGTCCTATGTGGTACAGGAGGTCAGACTAGATGACCCAATAGTCCCCTTTGGCCTTTGTATCTGAGAATCAGATCTACAAAAAAATTGTCAGCAGGGTTAATTCCTGAGAGTAGTCCAATTATAACCAGAAGATTATTTTGTGAAAGTGCTATTTATAATATCAGAACATAAATTTGCAGATATTACTAAAAGGAAATAAGTTAGTAGCAAGATGTGAGATCTAGGGAAAGAAAAGATATAAAATAAAGAGCCCAGTTCAGCAAATCAAATTAAATTAAGTGTTAAAAAGAGTGAATATCAGAAGATACATGTCTTTTAAACTATAAAATATAGACTTTTGAGAAGGAGTTTGTAAACGTTGTTGAAATGTGGATGAGAAAAAGTATTAGAGATGCAGCAGGGATTAACAGAGGAAGCCAATTATTTCCAAATATTTATTGTTATTATCTATTTCTTTGTTTCCTATCCTTTTCATTTTCTGACATTATAAGGTCACATTCCTATAATCTCAGTTTGAGTACTAGATGGTTTGTGAACAATTGAACAGTGGCTATGCTTATCTAAATGGAAGAAAGAAATAAAAGTTTTCTTCCTCTCTTTCCTCCACAATGTGTTACACCTTCTTATATATGTTTTTAGAAATCTGTACTTTATTGTACCTTCCCAACATTTCTGAATGTCTCCAGGTATTTTTTACTAAGTGAGATTTTCCCAAAACTGTATCATGATCTTGTATCATTTTGCCCTTTTTATTATTGTTCTTCATTCTGGAATCCTTCTTTCCTGCTCTGATTTTCCTTATTATATTTTAACAACCCTACAGTTTCTCTGCTGTGAGTTTTGCTGAGATGTCCTATGCAACTTGCTTCCTATTTTTTCTGAAATTTGCAAACATTTTTTAAAGTGTGAAAATATGAAGAAGAGTGGTTAATTTTACCTGCTAAAAATATTCAGAAGGCTATATTCTTTGACTGTTCTAGCATCATAACTTCACGGTCATTTTGGACTTAGAAATTTATTATTTACTTTGTAGTAAATCTGTTTTCTCTTTCTGATTTATCTTTCTCAGTATTTATTATTATATAAATTAATACCCTTTTAAACGTTCCACTAAAGTAGACAGAACACTCACCATGCTGAAGAGAACAGAAAATTGCTATACTTACCTTCTCCTATGTACAGTTCATTCCATAACACACTTAACTTATATTGTCATCTTCCAAGACTTCCAATCAGCCACAGTAAGACAATTAAAAAATGTAGGATTCAAAGTCATCCTTAATGAAAAATAAAGATTCCAGCCATATGACCCAAGAAGAAGCTCTATCAATACAGAACAAAAAGCCATGTATACATGACTACCAGCCACATAAGCTAATGTGGTTGGAAAAAGGGGGGAGAAACGCCCTTAATTGTGATAAAACTCGAACATTTGCATTTGGATGATGCAAGATCCTTGTTAGATCTTTATGCTCCCATTCTTTCTATTCATTCTAGTCTCTTCTCTTCTATGATTCACCATAGACTCTTGTTTTTACTATGGCCTTTCTGAAGATGCATTCTGGTTTGGGAACGTAGTTCATAAAGGACTACACATTCCCCTTTAAATAGACTGTAGTATTTGCAACATTTATTTTCTTCACCCTCTTCTCATAAATAAATAAATAGGTAAGTTTTAAAAAATATTTTTGAAAAAAAAAAATTCATTTCAGTAAAAGGAGATTTTTAGCTTCTGAAAAATCAACATTTTCCATAAAATATGGGTAATTTAAAATAATGATGATGATGGGAAAATGAAGATTATAAAGATGATAATAATAATAATAACAATAATAATAATAATAATATTCTAAAGAACACTCAGTACAAAATATTCAACTAGCCCTAAAAGGAATGAATAGCTAACTTTAGTTAGTCCCTGAAATGATGTTGACTCAGGACCCATTAAAGTAATATATTTCTTTCAGAGAGTGTACCTGTCTAGGCCGTGAGCCGCCAGCTTCTCTAGGAGAATGCTGCGGGAGACAGTGTCAAAGGCTTTACTGAAGTCCAGGTAGACCACATCCACAGCCTTTCCCTCATCCACTAGGCGGGTCACCTGGTCATAGAAGGAGATCAGGTTGGTCAAGCAGGACCTGCCTTCCATGAACCCGTGCTGGCTGGGCCTGATCCCCTGGTTGTCCCGGACATGGCTCGTGAGCACCCTCAAAACCAACCGCTCCATGATCTTCCCCAGCACCGAGGTCAGGCTGACCGGCCTGTAGTTCCCCGGATCCTCCTTCCGGCCCTTCTTGTAGATGGGCGTCACATTGGTGAGCCTCCAGTCGTCCGGGACTTCCCCAGTTAACCAGGACTGCTGGTAAATGATGGAGAACAGCTCGGCAAGCTCCTCCGCCAGCTCCCTCAGTACCCTCGGGTGGATCCCATCCGGCCCCATAGACTTGTGAACGTCCAGGTGGCGTAGCAGGTCATTAACTTCTTCCTCTTGAATTATGGGGGGTTTATCCTGCTCGTCGTCCCTGTCTTCCAGCTCAGGAGGCTGAGTACCCTGAGGATAACCACTCTGACTACTAAAGACTGAGGCAAAGAAGGCGTTGAGTACCTCAGCCTTTTCCTCATCCTTGGTGGCAATGTACCCCCCCGCATCCAAGAGAGGATGGAGATTCTCCTTGGCTCTCCTTTTGTCATTAACATACTTATAAAAGCATTTTTTGTTGTCTCTCACGACAGTGGCCAGGTTGAGTTCTAGCTGGGCTTTTGCCTTTCTAATTTCCTCTCTGCATGACCTAACGAGATCCCTGTACTCTTCTTGAGTTGCCTGCCCCTTCTTCCAAAGGTGATAAACTCTCCCTTTTTTTCCTGAGTCCCAGCCAGAGCTCCCCGTTCAGCCAGGCCGGTCGTCTTCCCCGCCCGTTCTTCTTGCGGCACATGGGGACAGCCCGCTCCTGCGCCTTTAAGACTTCCTTCTTGAAGAACGTCCAGCCTTCCTGGACCCCTTTGCCCTTCAGGACTGTCTCCCAAGGGACCCTCTCGACCAGTGTCCTGAGCAGGCCAAAGTCCGCCCGCCGGAAGTCCATGGTAGCGGTTTTGCTGGCCCCCCTCTTTACTTCACCAAGTATCGAGAATTCTACCATTTCATGGTCGCTAAGCCCAAGCCGGCCTCCGACCACCACATCTCCCACCAGCCCTTCTCTGTTCGTGAACAGCAGGTCAAGCGAGGCACCTCCCCTGGTAGGCTCGCTTACCAGCCGCGTCAGGAAGTTATCTTCCACACACTCCAGGAACCTCCTCGACTGTTTCCTCTCTGCCGTGTGGTATTTCCAGCAGACGTCCGGAAAGTTGAAGTCCCCCACGAGAACAAGGGCTAGCGACTGCGAGACTTCTGCCAGCATCTGGTAGAATATTTCGTCTGCCTCCTCATCCTGGCTAGGTGGTCTATAACAGACTCCCAGCAGGATATCTGCCTTGTTGGCCTTCCCCCTCATCCTTACCCACAAGCACTCGACCTCGTCATCACTACCATTGAGCTCTAGACAGTCGAAGCACTCCCTAACATACAGGGCTACTCCACCGCCTCTCCTTCCTCGCCTGTCCCTTCTGAAGAGCTCATAGCCACCCATTGCAGCACTCCAATCGTGAGATTCATCCCACCACGTTTCCGTGATGGCGACTAAGTCATAGCTACCCCGCTGCACAATGGCTTCCAGCTCCTCCTGTTTGCCGCCCATGCTGCGTGCATTGGTGTAGATGCTGGGCTGCTGTAGATGCTTGAGCTGGGCTGCCGATTTCTCCCCTGACATTGGCGTGCGGTCCCCAGGCTTTTCTCTAGTGAGCCTGGTTTTATCCCCTTCCCCCTTTGAACCTAGTTTAAAGCCCTCTCAATGAGCCCCGCCAACTCACACGCGAGGATCCTTTTCCCCCTCTGAGACAGCTGAACTCCGTCTGTCCCCAGCAGGCCTGGTGCCGTGTAAACCTCCCCGTGGTCAAAGAAGCCAAAATTCTGCCGATGGCACCAGCCCCTGAGCCACATGTTGATCCGATGAGTTTTCCTGTTCCTTTCGGTGTTCCGCCCTGCCACTAAAGGGATCGAGGAAAACACCACCTGTGCTCCCGATCCTCCCACCAGTCGCCCCAGTGCCCTGAAGTCCCTTTTGATCCCTTCGGGACTTCTCTCTGCAACCTCCTCACTGCCAACCTGTATAACCAGTAACGGGTAGTGATCGGAGACCTGCACGAGACTAGGGAGCTTCCTAGTAATGTCCTTCACCCGGGCCCCAGGGAGAGAGCAGACTCAGTAAAGTTTCCTTCTCAGTATAACATCTGAAACACATGCCAGGAAGATTACTTCTGGCTATAGACAGTTTTGTCTACATCTGTAGTAACCATGTCCTCTCTCTCTTCATTTGACTGTTACAGATTCTACATCTACAACTATCTTACCTTTAAAACTGCAATTATTTCTATGACTGGAAAAGTCAGTCTCAGTGTGAGAGAAATGCTATTTACAGACATTCGGGGGCTTGTTTGCCATATTGCAGCAGGCTGGAAAAAAAAGCAGCAGCTCTTTTATGTCTACTTTTGCATTGTGTATTACGGAGCTGCAAGCTTCCTCTTGCTGTTACAGTGATACAATTCGCTTATTTTAGCTTCCATATTTCTTATCTTGACTGATTGATTACATTAACTATTGCCTTTTATGGATTGCTAAACACATTTCTGTACATGGTGTAGTGCATGGAGAATGTGTCTACCAGAATCTGTAGCAGTCCTTTATACATGAGCAACTTCAAACAGTTTTCTATTTATGCACTAATTATAACTGAACTATGCATAAAAATGCAATATTGTACTTTCACATGGGAATTCATATTTAGTGGTCAACTAGTTCACAAACAAAGTGATTACTTGGTGGGGCTGGTGATAAAATTATAAACGGAACACTTTAGAAACCAGTATCGTATACAAATGTTTTTTATGATTGACAACAGATTTGAGTCCTATGAACAGCATGCTGTCCCTTGAGGAAAGGCTACTGCCCTAGCATAATCTCTTATTTCCAGTCTCACCTCAGAATGAGGACTAGAACAGTGTCCTGGTTTCAGCTGGGATAGGGTTAAATTTCTTCCTAGTGCTGTGTTTTGGTTTTAGTATGAGGAGAATGTTGATAACACACTGATGTTTTCAGTTGTTGCTAAGTGCCCTCCTAGTCCAAGGACAGCTCCCGTGCCTACTGACTGAGCTAGGTACACAGGATGGGAGGGAACATAATCAGGACAGCCAGCCCAGCTGGCTAATGGGGTATTCCATACCATGTGACGTCATGCTCAGTATATGAAGGGTAGGCGTGATCCAGGAAGTACCGATCGCTACTGGGTTATCGGTCAGCGCGGGTGGTGAGCAATTGCATTGTGCATCACTCATTTTGTATATTTTATCATTATCATTATTATTTTCCCTTTTTTCCCCTGTTCTATTAAACTGTCTTTATCTCAACCCACGAGTTTTTCTCACTCTTACCCTTCCAATTCTCTCCCCGTCCCGCTGGGGGTGGGGGGAGTGAGTGAGCGGCTGCGTGGTATTTGGCTGCCTGCCAGGTTAAACCACGACAGTCCTTTTTGGTGCCCAACGTGGGGCACGAAGGGTTGAGATAACGACACATCTGACCCGAACGGGTTAAAACAAATTTGTTATAAGCATTCATTATATCAGTTTAGTACTCGATGTTCACAATGTTGATTTATTTGCTCTCAGAGTTTTTGGATCTGTTCTTGCAGTTTTGGTATGTAGCACCTTACTGGCTGTCTATACTGCTGATTATCAGTTTGTATGTGGGGTTGGTCATCTCTGGGAAATGGATTAAGGTCATTGCTTTGCTATACTGTGTGACCTGGCTTTATGTTATGATAAAATTATTGGTCACGAGCCTGTACTCAGCACTGCCATCATTCCTGTTCTTTGGGAGCTATCTTTTGGAAACTATTAATAATTACACTTCTTACGTCTTCACCTCAGAGGATGAATTTAGAGGGGAGACAGGATGGGACACTTTCTCCCACTTGTTCACCTTCCCCTCCATATCTTCAGAAACTCCTTTTTCTTCTATCCTCTTCATGAAGACGTCCACAATATTCCCTGAGAATTTTGAATATCCTTGGGATGTTCAAACAAGCACGTTCATATTGCTATGTCTCCTGAATGTGGTTCAGGCCTTGTTTAGAGTTAAACAACTATTCAGGAATACTGTCCAGAGATCAACCCCAGCAACAGACACGGTGACTACTCAAACCCCCATGACAGGCACTGTAGCTACTTCAACTCGCACGACAACCACCGTGGCTACTTCAACCCCCACAACAACCACTATGGCTACTCAGATCCCGGCAACAGTCACTACAGTTACTCCAACCCCCGCAACAGGCACTGCAGCTACTCAAACTCCGCCAACAGTCACTGCAGTTACTCCAACCAGTGCGACAAGCACTGCAGCCACGCAAACCCCAGCAACAGTCACTACAAATACTCCAATCCCCGCAACAGGCACTGCAGCTACCCAAACCCTCGCGACGGGTACTACAGCTGAATCAGAGGACCAACCGTCGCTGGTATCCGTCGCCCCTGTACAGAAGAAGAAATCTTTGAAGCGGAAGTCAGGTCGTGTAGAAAAGGATGATGGAAAAGCAGGGACATCACGAGGAGGGGAGGAGGAAGAGGAAGAACTCATAAATGAGACGGAAACCACCCGATCCTTATCCCTTGTCCTAGTTTCGGCAGGGATAGGGTTAAATTTCTTCCCAGTGCTGTGTTTTGGATTTAGTATGAGGAGAATGTTGATAACACACTGATGTTTTCAGTTGTTGCTAAGTGCCCTCCTAGTCCAAGGACAGCTCCCGTGCCTACTGACTGAGCTAGGTACACAAGATGGGAGGGAGCATAATCAGGACAGCCAGCCCAGCTGGCTAATGGGGTATTCCATACCATGTGACGTCATGCTCAGTATATGAACGGTAGGCGTGATCCAGGAAGGGCAGATCGCTACTTGGTTCTCGGTCAGCGCGGGTGGTGAGCAATTGCATTGTGCATCACTCATTTTGTATATTCTATAATTATTTATTATCATTATTCTCCCTTTTCTGTTCTATTAAACTGCCTTTATCTCAACCCACGAGTTTTTCTCACTCTTACCCTTCCGATTCTCTCCCCGTCCCACTGGGGGGGCGGGGGGAGTGAGTGAGCGGCTGCGTGGTATTTGGCTGCCTGCCAGGTTAAACCACGACATCCCTGAATGAGTTGCGAGATATGCGGAAAGATTTCGGCCGTTGTCCAGGCGAGCATATTGTTACCTGGCTGCTCCGATGCTGGGATAATGGGGCCAGTAGCCTGGAATTAGAGGGGAAGGAGGCCAAACAGCTGGGATCCCTTGCTAGGGAAGCGGGTATTGACAAAGCAATCGGAAAAGGGACACAGGTCCTCAGCCTCTGGAGGCGACTGCTGTCAGGCGTAAAGGAAAGGTATCCCTTCAAGGAAGATGTTATATATCGCCTAGGCAAATGGACCACTATGGAGAGAGGTATCCAGTACCTGAGAGAACTAGGCGTGCTGGAGGTGGTTTATAGTGACCTGGACGACGCCCGAACACCCAAAGATCCAGATGACGTCCAGTGCACGCAACCCATGTGGCGGAAGTTGGTACGGAGCGCACCAGCATCGTATGCCAGTTCGTTGGCAGTACTGTGCTGGAAAGAGGAAGAAGCACCAACGGTGGATGAGATGGTTAGCAGACTTCGGGATTTTGAAGAAACTATCTCCTCCTCCCTTGTCTCAGCTGTGGAGAAACTGTCCCGGGAGGTCCAGCAACTCAAAGAGGATATGTCCTATTCTCCACCTGTACGGACCAGTATCTCAGCCATTAGGAGTCAGCGTTTTTCTCCTCAAGAGAGAGGATATTGAAAGTACACACCACGGGGCACCCTGTGGTTTTACCTGCGTGACCACGGAGAGGACATGAGGCAGTGGGATGGAAAACCTACCTTCATCCTAGAGGCACGTGTACCTGAGTTGCAAGGAAAAACAATCACACAAGGGGGTTCTCCCAGGAAAAATGCTGCTCCAGTTGTCAGGAAAAAGCTGTCTCACGACGGTCCAGTTTCCAGTGAACAGTTCCCCAGACAGAGTAGAAAGGCTGATCTTACTTTGGATTGTAATTGCAATGAAGAAATTCTTGACTTACGTTTGCAAGGAGTGAGAGATGGATACTATGACCAGAACTAGAGGGGCCCTGCCTCCAGCCAGGTGGAGGAAAGGGACAACCGGGTTTACTGGACTGTGTGGATTCGATGGCCTGGCACATCAGAGCCACAGGAGTATAAGGCTCTCGTAGACACTGGTGCACAGTGCACCCTGATGCCATCAAGCTATAAAGGGGCAGAACCCATTTGTATTTCTGGAGTGACAGGGGGATCCCAAGAGTTAACTGTATTGGAGGCTGAAGTGAGCCTGACCGGGAACGAGTGGCAGAAGCACCCCATTGTGACTGGCCCAGAGGCTCCGTGCATCCTTGGCATAGACTATCTCAGGAGAGGGTATTTCAAGGACCCAAAAGGGTATCGGTGGGCTTTTGGTATAGCTGCCCTGGAGACGGAGGAAATTAAACAGCTGTCCACCTTGCCTGGTCTCTCAGAGGACCCTTCTGTTGTGGGGTTGCTGAGGGTTGAAGAACAACAAGTACCAATCGCTACCACAACAGTGCACCGGCGGCAATACCGCACCAACAGAGACTCCCTGATCCCCATCCATGAGCTGATTCGTCGACTGGAGAGCCAAGGAGTGATCAGCAAGACTCGCTCACCCTTCAACAGTCCCATATGGCCAGTGCGAAAGTCTAATGGAGAGTGGAGACTAACAGTAGACTACCGTGGCCTGAACGAAGTGACGCCGCCACTGAGTGCTGCCGTGCCGGACATGCTAGAACTTCAATACGAACTGGAGTCAAAGGCAGCCAAGTGGTACGCCACCATTGACATTGCTAATGCCTTCTTCTCCATCCCTTTGGCAGCAGAGTGCAGGCCACAGTTTGCTTTCACTTGGAGGGGCGTCCAGTACACCTGGAACCGACTGCCCCAGGGGTGGAAACACAGCCCTACCATTTGCCATGGACTGATCCACACCGCACTGGAACAGGGTGAGGCTCCAGAACACCTGCAGTACATTGATGACATCATCGTATGGGGCAACACAGCAGAAGAAGTTTTTGAGAAAGGGAAGAAAATAATTCAAATCCTTCTGAAATCTGGTTTTGCCATAAAACAAAGTAAGGTCAAGGGACCTGCACAGGAGATCCAGTTTTTAGGAATAAAATGGCAAGATGGACGTCGTCAGATCCCAACAGATGTGATCAACAAAATAACAGCCATGTCCCCACCAACTAGCAAAAAGGAAACACAAGCTTTCTTAGGCGTTGTGGGCTTTTGGAGAATGCATATTCCAAATTACAGTCAGATCGTAAGCCCTCTCTATCAAGTGACCAGGAAGAAGAATGACTTCAAATGGGGCCCTGAGTAACGACAAGCCTTTGAACAAATTAAACAGGAGATAGTTCATGCAGTAGCCCTTGGGCCAGTCCGAGCAGGACAAGAGGTAAAGAATGTGCTCTACACCGCAGCCGGGGAGAATGGCCCTACCTGGAGCCTCTGGCAGAAAGCACCAGGGGAGACTCGAGGTCGACCCTTAGGGTTCTGGAGTCGGGGATACAGAGGATCTGAGGCCCGCTACACTCCAACTGAGAAGGAGATATTGGCAGCATATGAAGGGATTCGAGCTGCTTCGGAAGTGGTTGGTACCGAAGCACAGCTCCTCCTGGCACCCCGACTGCCGGTGCTGGGCTGGATGTTCAAAGGGAGGGTCATCATGCAACCGATGCTACGTGGAGTAAGTGGGTCGCACTGATCACACAACGGGCTCGAATAGGAAACCCCAGTCGCCCAGGAATCTTGGAGGTGATCACGAACTGGCCAGAAGGCAAAGATTTTGGCATATCCACAGAGGAGGAGGTGACACGTGCTGAAGAAGCCCCACTGTATAACAAACTACCAGAAAACGAGAAGCAATATGCCCTGTTCACTGATGGGTCCTGTCGCCTTGTGGGAAAGCATCGGAGATGGAAGGCTGCGGTATGGAGTCCTATACGCCAAGTTGCAGAAACTGCTGAAGGAGAAGGTGAATCGAGCCAGTTTGCAGAGGTGAAAGCCATCCAGCTGGCCTTGGACATTGCTGAACGAGAAAAATGGCCAGTACTTTATCTCTATACTGACTCATGGATGGTGGCAAATGCCCTGTGGGGGTGGCTGCAGCAGTGAAAGCAGAACAACTGGCAGCGCAGAGGTAAACCCATCTGGGCTGCCGCGTTGTGGCAAGATATTGCTGCCCAGGTAGAGAACCTGACTGTAAAAGTACGTCATGTAGATGCTCACGTGCCCAAGAGTCGGGCCACTGAAGAACATCAAAATAACCAGCAGGTGGACCAGGCTGCTAAGATTGAAGTGGCCCAGGTGGATTTGGACTGGCAACATAAGGGTGAATTATTTATAGCTCGGTGGGCCCATGACGCCTCAGGCCACCAAGGGAGAGATGCAACATATAGATGGGCTCGTGATCGAGGGGTGGACTTGACCATGGACACTATTGCACAGGTTATCCACGAATGTGAAACATGCGCTGCAATCAAACAGGCCAAGCGAGTAAAGCCTCTTTGGTATGGGGGACGATGGTTGAAATACAAATATGGGGAGGCCTGGCAGATTGATTATATCACACTCCCACAAACCCAGCACGGCAAGCGCTATGTGCTCACTATGGTGGAAGCAACCACCGGCTGGCTAGAAACATACCCTGTGCCTCATGCCACCGCCCGGAACACCATCCTGGGCCTTGAAAAGCATGTCCTGTGGCGACATGGCACCCCAGAAAGAATTGAGTCAGACAACGGGACTCACTTCCGAAACACTCTCATAGACACCTGGGCCAAAGAGCATGGCATTGAGTGGGTCTATCACATCCCCTACCACGCACCAGCCTCCGGGAAAATCGAACGATACAATGGACTGCTAAAGACTACGCTGAGAGCAATGGGTGGTGGGACATTCAAGCATTGGGACACACATTTAGCAAAGGCCACCTGGTTAGTCAATACCAGGGGATCTGCCAATCGAGCTGGCCCTGCCCAATCAAGACTCTTATGTACTGTAGATGGAGATAAAGTCCCTGTCGTGCACATAAGGAATATGCTGGGGAAGACAGTCTGGGTTACTCCTGCCTCTGGCAAGGGAAAACCCATTCGTGGGATCGCTTTTGCTCAAGGACCTGGGTGCACTTGGTGGTGATGCGAAAGGATGGGCAAGTCCGGTGTGTACCTCAAGGGGATTTGATTTTGGGTGAAAATAGCCAATGAACTGAATTTTGATGTCAACTGTTACATGATATTTTATATCATTATTTCTATGATATAGCAGTGGTATAGCAGTGAAAATCACCCAGATTAGTGAAGAATGAACTAACTCCGATGAAACCGAGCAAAGTGCAACGATGATAGAACTGGACGAGCGCAGCAGTACCGAAATGAGAACTGGCTTCAGGATGCAACGGCCCAACACCGCACACCATCTCTTCGGCCCTGAAAGACTGTTATGACAGATGGAGCCCAAAGTCATGGACTAAATGAACTCAGTGGACATTTTAGAGGGATAGTCCATAGACCGAGGGAATGATATCTGTGCGTGCATATATATATATATGTGTGTATATATATAGAAAGATAGTGGTGGTTAATTGAAATGTATTAAAAAAAGATGTGAGACCTAAGCACGACGTAAATGGTATGGAATAAGGGGTGGATACTGTCCTTATCCACTGTCCATGCAATAAGATAAAACTAACTCTGGCCTGTTTGGCTTCTCAAACCATAGTTATGCAGTGCCTCTGGCAATTCCCAGTCACAGCACCTTTCCAAAGGTCAGAGTAGTGCAAAAGTCTCATTCTTGTTCCGTTTCAACTCTTCTGCTGGTCCTCAGAGGGCAAGTTTCCAGTTTCACAGAGACCTGTGCTATCCAAATTGTTCCCTCTGAGAGAGAACTGGGCAGCTAAGGCATGAGCTGGCCCTGGTAATACAAAAGGCTACTGAAGTTTCCATGCAGGCTTGAGGCCTGTGCGTCTATCTGGGTTTTAAGACTACTTACCATCTGACTACCTGGCTCCTTTTGTGATCACCCCAGATGATGTATCTATCTTCATTATTTTTTGGTGATTTAAATAATAAGGGACAAAATCTTGAAGTGAGCAGTAGAAACATCCAATGGTAAGACTATGGCAAGATAAAGTGTAGGCACTTGGAAAAAAAATTCTGCTTTGTTTACTGACCATTTCTAATCTCTAGTTTTCCAGCTGTTGCATGTTAAGCATGGGCAAAACAAGAAACAACCTCTTCCTCCCATTATTTCTGATTATAACTACATTTTCACAAACTAATTTTTTTCAAAATCTTGCATCATTGAGGTGGACCTTGTAAGATGCTTTTTTTTAAAAAAAAAAAAAAGGTCATTTTTAGGAAAGTTTACCCCCTTTTTCTAGAGAAATCTAGGGTGTTTTCATTTGGTTTAAGTGATGCAACAGTGGGGGAGTATGGGGTTAGCATCTGGAGTCAGACTGAGGGTGATGGTGCCCCAGGGTGTGTGGTGCCAGCAACTGGATCAAAAGAGGGTCTCAGTGTCTGTAGACAGAGGGGTCATAGCTCCTAGGTGCACCTCTACAGCGTTTGGACACCTGAGTGTTTGCATCTTCCCTGAACCTGGTGCACATTGGTGTGTGTACATGTAATTTGTTTGCAAACTTCAGCTGAAGTAACTGGAGAGTATGAGGCCCAGACGTATCCGATGGGTGGAGGGTCTGTGCTGATATTAGGGGGGACCCACGAGCGTGGAGTGCCTTTGAGAGGAGTGTGTGAGTGCATGCATTTGCTTGCTGGTGAGCATTGAGCTGGACTAGCCAGCAAGTAGGAGATCCCTAGAGTGCATAAAATACACGGGGATACAGGCAGGGGCATCAGACGGACAGAGGGGCCGCGTTGATACGTAAGGGATCTGCAAACATGCATCTACTTGTGAATCTAGAGACTGGGGACATGTGTGCTTTCACTAGTGAACTTGAGTCCTTACCAGCTGAAGAGGAGGAAGGGGACTTGGCTGTAGTCCTGCTACAGTCACATGTGGGTGCTGTTGAAGGCAGCACCTTGTCTGTGGCAGGCTGTGTAGCCAGCCGTGCCTGTTTTCTTTGTGTATCTGTGTGTGTCTCCAGGACACATGCTCAGCCTCATTATCGGCTGAACCTGCAAATGGGAAAGTAGCAGCCACGTCCATCAGCTTGGGATGGAGACCCATGGGTCTCCAGGCTGGAATCCAGTGGCCGGGCAGAGGAATCCCTGGACCCTGGAGCTGTTGGAGGTGGCTTCTGCTTATAATATCCATTAACAAGAGGTAGGTGTGAAGAGGTATTTTTGCATTATTTTTATTTGTGATGATTGCCCCTCATTCAACACACACGATCTGAATAAAGACCTAAGAGGTAAACAAGTTTTGCTGCAGTTGGAACTTAAGAGCCAGCCCTCTGAAGCTCATCAGTGCAACAACGCATAGCCTCTCAGTCAGACATAGACACATAATAAATACTTAATCATGAGTGATATTTCACATATACTTTCATTTGTGCTAACTTACATGCTGTTTATCTAGAACTAATGGATGTTTTTCACCAATCAGGAAATATTTGGAGTGTGTGAGCTAAAAGTTAAGGACATGGATGAGATGGTCTGGCTGCATGCAACTGAAAGAGAACTCCAAGAGGAAATCCCAGAGAAAAAAACACAGCCTTAAGAAGCAGGTGATGGAAAGCTAGGGAGGATGACTTAATTTACTTTTTATCTTATGTGATTTATTTTTGAGACATATCTTCGTTATGTAACTCATTTAGTGTAATATGTACATTTAAGTGTACATATAAAGTCCGCTGGTTCTAAATTCAAATTTCAGTGACATCTGCAGAGTAAACCAATTTTGAAGAAAATAAAAGGTTATACAAGAAATTCTAGTGCACGGTGCAGTTAATGGCTCATACAAATAGAAACTCTTAGGCCAAAAAGACGCCCTAAGAAAATGAAACTAGTTGAGGATGTGGTTAATGCCACACCTCATCTAGGCTGCTTTATTAAGCAGCTTGAGGACTCCATCAGCTCAGAATGGTTTTTAATGGTTTGGTTGTATTCTAACCAATTCACCCTTTCACAACAGTCAGTGCTTTCGCTACTGAAATCTGAAGACAGGATTTTAAAGTATAATACAACCTAATACAAGCAAAATTGCTTACACCATTTTTACTGATAAATATTAACCGATGAATATAATTTATTTAGGAACAAAAGTTTAAAGGGATGGGAGATGCCTGTGAGTGTACATAAAGCAATAAAGCAGATTTGTTTCTGTTGGACAGGTGGGTATAAGTGGAGAGAATAATAGCTACTATGTCATTGGTATTGATTCACCAAATACTTAGTATTATATTTGAATTCCACTTGCAAAGTATAACAAGGTTACTTCACTAAAAATAAACCTGTAGATAAGAGTCTTGCAAAGTTTTGTAATGATACATCTATTTGTAAACAGGTATTATGCAAACTGGGGATTTCCATTGCTGAGAAACATATGTACAGTTATGGCCCAACAGCTGTGTTGTTATGCATACACTCAGATTACTGGAGTGCAATTCTGTCTCAGGGTAACTTTATTTATTTATATGTGGATTTTTTAAAATGGGTTGTTGCTTCTTCCTTTATCCTGCAGTGAAACCCAAGATCTAAATTTAACTAGTGATAATAACAGGAGGAGAGAGAGAAAGCCAGAATCAAATTCAACTGTTATATGAATGTTGAAGTTATCATCCACAGTACAAACTCAATTGAAATGCCATGTGCATTGATCAGCTTAGGTTCAACTCTTCAACGTACTTCTATCTGATTAGTGGTTGACTAAATTACAGGCTGCACGTGACTTCAGAGTTGAAAGATCCAGCAAAACTAGAGGCATTCTTCCCCTATCCATTACCTTTCCCTGCTCCAGCTTTTTTACTTTTCTACTATTTTCAAGCAATATTGTTTTTTCCATTGTGTGGAGAGCTGAGACACTGGCCTAGCACTGTTATTCAGTTCCAAGTTCCTGACAGGGGAAGACATAAATACCCTATGCCATGTTATGGGTCAATGCCAGCTTTTGCATTACAAGAAGGTGAAAACATTAGCCATCTTCTTGTTTGATTCACCACAAAGCTGGTTAGCCATACTGCACTGTCAAAAGAAACGTACAGTGGTTTGTACCAACAATGCAAAGTAGGCACACAAGCATAAGTTGTTTAATCAAGGTAATTGTTACTGTATCAATTAGCATTATTATATTAAATATTATTAGTTAGTGTCAAAATCATAGCTAAGGACAGTTTCCTAAGCAGCCCTACAAAGACTGGGAACACATATTAAGCAATATAACTGTAAAAATTCTGTGGTGCACTTATACAGTTGAGCAAAATACTTTCACCAAATTGCAAGATCATGTGCAGAATATTATTCTGTTATTTGCTTGGCTGTATCTGTCCATTTTTGTTTCATTTTATCTTGCAAGTTCAGTTGCTCTAAAATTCATTTGTATTGTGATGGTGCAAAAGAATTCTAGTCATGGGTGAGGGTAGTGTTGAACTGGGTATGATGCAAACATGGAACAGAAAGGTTACAGATTTAAATACAGACAGCTATGGTAGTCAGAGTTAATAAGATGGTTTGGGTTAGGAAAAGAGAGCTTATCTCATCACATCTGCTCTCTAACCGTTATCAAGGCTTTTCTGGCAGGATTCATAGTAGAACAGAGTTTACTGTAGATTGGCAAGTTTCTTGTGAAGGACTTTCCAAGTGCTCTTCTGAAAGTGAAACAGCATGATCTTAATGATGACATCATCTGTTGACTGAAGACAGGAATCAATATCCCAGTTCCATGTACAGTTTGAAGCAACCTAACTTGGTATCTTAAAGTTCTCTCCAGAGTGAAAATATTCTTTGAATCCTGATTTCATGGCTGAGTCATTTCTTGTACAATGAATGAAAGAAAGAACTGAAAAAACTCATGTTAATAAATTCCCCAGTCAGCCGTCTATATGTAAGAGGTCGAGCCATCCCTATATTCACATGCACCACCTGTATATTACCACAACATATATGAATAGATTTTCATGCATGTAGTGTCACTCAAAGACTTATAATCATTGGAAGTACATGCCCAACTAAGCGTCCGAATGTGTTCCAAGTTTGTTGTTAATAGATCCAAGTACTTATAACCAAGGTAACAAATTGTAATTACATAATTGCAATGGAGACTACTGCTTTATCTCCAAGAGCTTCCTGGACAAAGTACTTTCAGCTAATAAACATTCCTTCCCATGTGGCAAGGTCTTACCCAGCAAGGCATTGCTACATGTCCCGTTGCTTTAGTTTGAAGATTTCCTAGACCAGGTAGTCATATTATATTAGAATAATTACAAAATTTTCATTTTTTTACTTTCTTATATGGGTCCCCCATAAATCTGTTTCTCATTCCAAGAAACTCCTACTAGATAGCTTTTTGTGAATGAAGTGTCAGCAGAAAGATTATGATCAGGAAGTGGCATTTACTGGTTGCTATCAGGACCAGTGCAATGCACAGCAGATAGCCATCTGCCAAATACTGCCAATGTGCTTCAGACTGCTGAAAAACGAAGGAGTCTGAAGCAGAAGGCACAAAGATCCAAGGCCCAATATTACTGTCTGTAAGATCTGCATAGGACTTGCAGGGGGTGGGAGAGGGCTGATTCCAAGAGTAAATCTTACGCTATCTGTTATCAATCTGTGAAAACTCAGTAAAAATCTTCATAAATAATGTGACCTAAAAAGAGTTATTCTGAATCGTAGTCTGAATGCTAACAGGGTTTTCCATTTAATCACCAAAGACTAAGCTTACACTGGAGAGGTCTGTCTAACTTGTTTTTTTCCAGGAGAGACAGTCAATGGAGAGAGAAAGGCTCCTTCAGTAAACTAATGCAAAGCACGTGAATTAGGCTCTGAACTGCCCTTCAGAAGAACCATTTGTCAATAGAGCCTCGGGAGAAGAGCCTGCCTTAGCTAAAATTAGCCTTTAAGATTACATTCCTCAATGCAATAAGGAAATTCTTTACAACAAAACACTCATGAAAAACAAAGGGCTAAATTTATTACCAGTATCAAAAGAAAAAAAATTTTCTCACACTGGTTATGCATACTTACTACCTTTTAAAAGCTTCTGTGATAAATTCATTCAATTTGTTTTCAATGTCCCTCTGCTGCTCATGATGGCCATTTAAAGCTTTATCATGTCCCGTGGATCCCAGTCTTTGCTCTACAGCTTTTTTGATTCTGTACTTTTTTTCACACAAACACACTGACTTGCAAATTCCATAGGTATGTTCTGAATCCACAAAGAAGGTCTAATTAATGGTTCATACAACATACGTCACCTCATGCCTATATAAGCTTTTATACTAGTATGCTATAATAAATTTTGAAATATAGGATAGCTTACCTCTACTTGACTTGTGTTTTTTAACTTTAAAATTATCCTACAGATGTAAAATAACATGAAGTCCTAACTGTGCCAGGGATTATAGAAACATAATAGAATGCATCTGCTTCAAAGTGCTTGAAATATTGGACAACAGAAGGAGGGGAAACAGCAACAAGGAAATTTACTGCAGCAAGTCCATAACAGAACCCAAGAGGAAACATCTTTCCAGCTAGTGCACCGACTTCTGGACCACACAGTTCCTGAAATTTGAGAAAAATGAGGAGGCAAAACATCACCATCTCCATTATTTTTATTAAACTGATTTATCCAAGAAGTAACCTTAAGAGAACCCGTGTAGTAAAGAGGTTTCTGAATAATAAAAAGAATAATTTTCAATACTTAATGAAGATGCAAGATATTAACAAAACCACCATATCTTCTCTTAACATATGATAAATATATGACCTTTGAATACTGTTATCCTGATAAATCATTAGCACAATTCTATTTCTTCCAAAAGAAATCATGGTCAATGCCATTAGAACTGAAAAAGCAGAAAAAATCTTTGACCATAAAAAGCTATTAGAATTAAAATGTAACTGTTACTCTTGCTAAAACCACTCACATTTGTCTTTATTGAGTTCATGGAGTTTCTACAAAGCATCTTTTCTCTTGAAATGTTTTAATTTCTTTGAAGACTAAAGAGAAAAAGTTCTGTTCACAGAATTTCACATGTGGATTTGCTCTTACAACATAACACAAGCACTTACTGAACTGAAATTTAATTCACCATTCATAAATTAATTATTCAGATTGTGATATTTTTTGTTACTCTGACTCCTTAGATTCTTTTTTCTCGGTATTGAAGGTGTCAAGAGACAGGAAGGATTTAACGTGTTACTTGTATGTTTAAACTTCTTTGTGTAATCTCATTCTATTATACTTTCAGCTTCCCTAGGAATATTTTCTTCTTTACAGTAAATATTATCCTTTGTTTTTTATCAGTATTTAATAGAGATGATGTATTTGTTGCTCAATTTCCTCTCTTGCGAAATGAAAATGTTGTATGTAGCAAGTCATTCTACATGATTAACATACTTATGGTAGACATAAAAATGTTAATAATGCTTCTGTTTCATAAGAGAGACATCTGAAGTCTCTGCATGTGAAATATTGCAGTTTTCCTGTGTAAAGGCATGGGAAACTATGTAACATGTAAGGTCTTAGATTGAGACTCTGTCCTCCTCTTTCTCTTCTCTATAGGTAGCATCATTAAAATTTTCCTCCCCTTCCAATGGTACAGCAAGACAAACATATCATTTTGTGAAACTCTTGCCAGCAAAAAAGGATTTTTGAAAAAATGCCATTTCTGTATTTCACAAGCAAGCAGTTTCACATTAATTTTGGGTTTTTTTAGTATTGCTCTGTGACATGATGCATAAAATCTCCATTGCTCATAAATCTATATAGAAAAGAGAGTTAGAAAAAATAGAATTGAAGCGGTTCACTTGGAGGGGAAGGAAGACCAAGACAGAAAGCTAGAAGCCTACACAGTTTTAACTGGAATGATTTTATAGAAGGAGGGAAGGAGCATAGAAGATGAAGTGATCTTCCCAAGCGTCACAACCTAAAGGGTTACCTGGCTTCCGGGTGTGTAGAGATCGCAACTGTAGGTTCATAGCATTCTGTAATATGCAAGAACACGGAGGCTTTATCCTCTAAATTTCTGTACTTCATTACAGATTACCACAAATACCACAAAAATCACCATTAGCAAATATATGTATAATTAATAAAGTGAATATGAATTAATATATATACCAAGCTATTACAAATTACTATCATCAATCAATAATATAGTAACAATCAATAGTATGTTATCAATCAATAATAGGATCAATCAGTATTGCAGTACAACCAATAGCAGTAACAACCAAATACTTACATACTACTACAGGTTACTACAACTTAGTGAAGCAAACATATCAACAATATAACAGCAGATATGATAGAGTACTTACATGTATATATATATAATATCGATATGAAGCAAATTAGACAGATTTCAGAAGGGGCCACACCATCAAAAAAGGCGGGGGGAGGGATCTCAGAGGCGCAAACCTAGCCACCCCCAAAGAGGGGAGGACAGACCGAACCAATAAGATACAGACAGAGTCTCCCTTTAAAAATGATCCATGACACAGAGTCTGGAGTCAGCCAGGTGTCCCCACTGAGAGTCCAAGAGCTCACAGAAAGTTCATGTGGGATTCAACTGGGAAGTTCTCAGAGAGCGAGAGGTTCCATTTTGGAGTCCTTTTTATAACATTGAGAGGGTTCAGGACACCCTACTTCAAGCAACCAAAAGATGTTGATTTTGGTTTTTCACCTATAACAGCTGACAGATGATGCAGTTTTCTGTTCTTTCAGAACAATTTTATTTTTCCAGGTGGTTTTCCACCTTCTCAGATTACAAATTGCCATTACAGTCCCTTGTTTTTGTGCTTATCCGTGATATCTCAGGACATCTCTGGTTTCTAGGTATCCCAGCTGCAGTTTTCAAGGATGCTTCTGGTTCCCAGGCCTAGTTCCCAGGCTCACGGTCCCAGGCTGGCAGGCCTTTCCCTGGCAGTATTTTTCAGCAGACAATTTCTTCTGTTCAGTATTTTTCACCTTCTGACCAGGCCACCTTTATGGCTGCTCACGTCACCAAGGCAATTCAAATATGAGTGCCAGAGCCAAAAGGGAAATTCAGAAGTAATTTTAAGTGTCCAATACTCTTTCTCACATAACATCTTGCTTCCTAATAATAAGCTACTGCTTCCCACCTTGAAAAATGAAAATACTGTCTGCACTTGGCTGATATGACCACCATCCATTCTTTTGTTATGAAAAATTACACCAAGGAATGGCAGAATGACCGGAGCAGTAAGTCAAGTGTTACCGAGTCAACAGACTGTTTAAAACACTGATTATACTGATTTGGGCATATATAAAAACTATCAGCACAACACAAATGGCCTTTAGACATTGTGCAGCTAAAACTGTCACTTTCCCTTTTTTTGAGTGTTTTGGTCTTGTACATCCTGCTTAGACATAATAACCCTCAGTTTTTGCTGCAAGATACAGTTACTCCTCTGTTTCCTTTCTGTCTCCCTCTTAATATTGATTACTATTGTTCATTTTACAAGAGCTGACTATAATTCACTGAATATAAGGGGTCAGAAAAGTGACCAAGGTTTTTTTTGTCTGATACCTGTTAATCTTTGCAGCTGGAAGTCTAAAGGAAAAACAAAAGAAAATGACAAGTCATTTAATGTATCAAAAGCAAGATACTGAGGTTAGAAAGATTCTTACTAATTTTCAAAAAGTTACTGTCTTCAAAAAGGACTCTTTCCTTTCACAAATTGCTTTTGCAACTGCTATTTTGCGACAGTGGTCCACTGCAGATAAATCTAATTTATCTCTATGTTTTGTGATAAAAATTTTGGTAGGTTTTTTCTACATAGTGAAAAAACAGCCAGAGCTAAGGACATGTTAAACAATTAAGCCAAAGAGTTGTATGAGTAGAGCTGCACACTCAACTAATTCTGGCTACACGTTACCTGAATTTGGTATTTGACTTACATTCTGAGTAAGTAAACCCCGGTAAACTTCCAGCCATATGAATATTCAAAGACAGACAAAATGGCATGGCTAAGAACAATTTGTTTGTATTCTTTATTTAGGCATCTTGTGGACATAGGAGCTTCATTGTGTCCGGTATACACATATGTACTCGCTGAATCACTATTAGCATAGTATAATAAAAGTAACAAAAATTCATGGGTTTGTAAGTGCGCTTAGATAATAATATATACGTATTCAGAGTTTAACAGACTAATAAAAATAATTTTATATATTTCTTCGCTTACTTGCAATCTATGAATCAGTTTCTCATTGGCCCTTCCTGTATACAAACATAAAAGAAAATATGACACTGAATATTCCTTACCATACACAAAAGGCAAAGGGATAAGTGGAGTTAAAAAGAGAGGTAACATCCCCCAAATAATGTAAAATGCATGACCTAAGCCATGGCTCTCTCCCCTTCTCTTTTTCCTCAATTGGTGTATGACATGATGGAGAATGATGCAAGAAGGCCTCGCATTCCAAGCTACACTCTGTGAGCACCCTTTTAGGATTTTGGTTCATTCATCCAAAATAATTTTAGCTGCTTATCGTTGTTGTATCCTTATCGCTGTTGTATCCTTATCGTTGTTGTATCCCTCCTTTTCCATCCTTAAAATACACAACAGTCCAATTCTCTCAGTGTTTTAAAACTTTTATGTGGTAGTAAGTTTGATATAACTCAGTGAGAAATTATGACGGGGATCTGTAGGGAAAAGGCCAGGAAAGGCATTTTTGTTAGATTTTTTTCCAAGACTAAATAAATAACCAACTATCGCAGATTTAGAACTTGCACTTCAGTGCAATACCCCAACTTAATGATCCACAGCTAAAGATTTCTGCTTCTGAAAATAACAAGGTAACTAAATCCAACAAGAAAGTGGAAGTTAAATAGGTGAAATCACTGAAGTCTGGGATAAATGTGTACCACATGACTGAAGAGATATGAATCCTCTGAGGTAAATCTTAAAACAGGAATGTCTAACTCCTGACTGCTGGAAGTATTCACAAATGAAAGGATTAACTAGGGAAAGTGGAAGTCAGAACTAAATTGAATCTGTGACCTGACATCAGGATGGTCGGTGAGCTAAATTAAGAGCTAAATTGATCCTGTGCCTGCTAGAAACAAGATTGTCATGAACTTCACAAAGCTTTGAATCAGGCCTTTATACTGGAAAATGAAATCTAAGGTAAAATACAGAGCTGCCAATGGATTCCTCTGAATATTCAGTGCTCTTTACAGAATGAAGAAAGATTTTTCTAGAGTGTGAAAGCAACATTGAAATGATGTACTATGAAGTACCTTGGGTTCCCTGTGCTATAATGTAGGAGGCAGCAGGATACACGGTCAGATGAAAGGGATGCTCTTATGCATTGGGGCTCATGGGTGGGGGTAGGGTGTACAGCATTAGGCTGCAGCAAGAGTGTGTGCATGTTATGAAGGCCTCTTTAAATTGAGGTCCTACTAGGAAATACATCCTTGCCTAGTTCCAGTGTGGTAGGAGCCATGGCCTCTCACATAATACATAATCCAACATGCAAGGTACAGTCACAGCAAATTAAAATATGCAAGCTGCTACCGGCACGTGGCATGAGAGACATCAAGAGGGCCGCTCAACTTCACTGTAGACGCATGAAATAAGGCCTTGACTGTGGGACAACTTGAAGCAGGAATCACCTGTGTAAACTGTGCGCATGCTGTAAACCTGCAGCCAGCCACATTGCCAATTCCATGCATTAAGAATTACCATTCAGATTTCCAAGAACTCCTCAGGCATGTCACATGCCTCTGACTTTTTAAATCTTTCTTCGTATTTCACATCTTTGGCAGACTGGACCTGCCTTCAAGGACTGTTGGAGCTTCTAACACACAGCAAGGAGCTGCCCAAGGCAGGAATGGCCATCCCCCTGCCCCACAGAAAAGGGCTGCTGGCCAGCTCTTCTACCCGCTCCCATGCACTGCGGCCCCTTACCATGCCTCTGGTCCTCTACAGGCTCCCTCCTGCGGTCCCTGCATGCACTCACCTGTGGCTCCTCACCACACCTTTGGCCTCCCTCAGCCAAGGGGGCCTCCACCAGCACCAGGCACAGCCTCAGAGAGGCAAGGAGCTGGAGCTAAGATGCGAGTTAGAAAGCTGCTTCTCACAGCCATGGTCTCGCCTTCTGTTTTACAGCTGCTTGAGGGGAAGCTGAGTTGAAGGTAATTCAGAGTTAAAGTGGGAAGGGCAGGGAGCTCCAGGGACTGCCGCCGCCTTCCAGAACGTTCTGAGCCTCTTAAAGGGCCAGGCACCTTCACCCTTACCACAGAGGAGGTGACAGTTGGCAGACAACTCTGCAAACAGTCTCTGGCCCTGTCTGTACAAACCCCAACTCCATGTTTCACCTTCCCCTGACAGTGATGCCTGTTCTAGCTGAGAGACTTGTGTAGCAGGTGCCCTGTTCCCCTGTTGTCAGTTGCTGCCTGTCAGCTGAGCGCAGTGCTGGTCTGTGAGGTGGGGACATCCCTGCATGCCCTAACATGCCACATGTGGGTGCAGACGTGCTATGCAGTATACTGTGTCAATCCGGTATCGCCATTTTCCTACTGCAGGGATGAAAAACCCAGGTGGAAAGTTAGCTTTTCAGTGTTGGCCGCTCCTTTAAGGGAGGGTACAGGCCGCCCGCGCCACAGCCCCGCTCTGGAGCGCAGAGGAGAGGGGGGAAAGGAGCCCAAATACAGAGTCAGGGAGCTATTCTAAGGCATTTTCAAACACATGAAGACTCTTCGAGGAAGAAGAAAAGTAAAGGTATGGGAGGATTTGTGAGGTCCTTGAGATTAAAACGTCTGTAAAAAAATCAGATAAAATTAAGGCGGTCCAAGAGGAGAAGTTCAGCTGGAAGATGAGATAGCCTCTGAGGGGCCATGAAGGTGTATCCTTAAACTGACAGGAATTGTGAGGAAGGAAAAGCTGTACCTTAGACTAAAACAGCATTTTCAGGCTTTCATGCTCAAAGATGTCGTGAAAACAGCTTCTACCTAGAAGCAGTGTGGTTAATAATAAATACTTCTGTTGATGGTAGGGTCCCAGAGATGCTCTTGAGAGATTTCTGGCAGCCTCCTTAATTTGTTTCCCCCTTAGTAAAAGGGACTGCACTGAGATGGGGAGTAGGCCTAAAACCAGCTTACTCCAAGGAAGCTGAAGGACTGTGGTTAGATGCCACTATCTCGGAGAGGAATAAATGAATTTTTTTCCTGGTCTGTCTAGGTGGCTAAAATCACACAAGAAACCTGACCTACTCATATGGGAAAGAGATCAGTCAGGCACCAATTAGCAGAAGGAGACTGTGCATTCCTGTTATCAGACAAGTAAGTTAATTGGCAAGGGCTCACTTGTCATCATAAAGTATCTGCCTATTCCTTCCATTCGTATCATTTTTTTCATGTGAAGCGATTGGTAGCACACAACGTAAGGAGACATTCTGTAAGGCTTTTCAAACTGATATAGATATCTTTTTCCCTAAGTTTTGCCTTTTCACTGGGTTTGAATAGGGCTTCAAAACGACATTATTTGTTCTGTAAGGAAACCGATCTGAGGGCTTAAAGTCAGCTCCTTCAGCGCAGTTAGCCCTTGAAAGGAATGATACCTGCTTGTTGCCCCCTTTAATTCAGTTCCTGATGGGCTGCTCTGGGATTCTTTGTTTTCTTCATATTTTTCTCAGGACAACTGACATCTTTGGCTGCTGAAATCTGACCTTCTGCAAGCCACTTAGTAGATGTGTCTCAGGGCTATGTACAAACATCTGGGGAACCCTGCCCATGTGCAGGTCAATTTGAACACAGGGTTGGCTGTCCGCTAGTG
The DNA here is from genome assembly GCF_964195595.1 of Calonectris borealis. Classification (NCBI taxonomy): domain Eukaryota; kingdom Metazoa; phylum Chordata; class Aves; order Procellariiformes; family Procellariidae; genus Calonectris; species Calonectris borealis. The sequence goes on from NC_134314.1 coordinate 20,792,061, forward strand.
TCAGCTAGGAAAAAATGTTGGCAGCTCCCTGGCCTGCTCCCACAGGCTGCCAGGATTCTGTTGTGCATGTAGGTAAAGCAACATATGGGGTTCTGGTGAATGTACTGTTTTCTGCAGAATTTTGGTAAAACATTGCTCGGAGGTACATATATGAACACGTTCTTTTTTCTGCTGCTAACTTTCAAAAGAGCTTGTATTTAGATGGATAACGACTACATATGTTAGAGATTCTCATTTCTACGGATTACAAAACCCCGAAAGAAGCATGGTTCCTTACATGGAGAATCTTTTTCATTCTAGCTGAAAATGGTAATTTTATCAGGGGATTCTTTTAAATAATTGGAAAAAACTCACTTCTTTATTTATTCAGCACACATATATGAGTATCCTAGAAGCAGTTACACTCACAGCTATTATTCCTTAAGTACTCAGAAATCATAAGAATTTTAAAGAAAATAAAAAAATTCCCACAGTGATTTAAGCATTTTTTTACACTTAACTTTCTTTTATTTCTTCTCTCACAGTTCCTAAAAACTTACCCTTCTAGTAAGCTGGAATGACATTGCTGTTGTTTTCCTTAACAGGGGGAAGTATGTAAAGGATGGAGCATAATTTCAGTGGGAGCTCTGGAAAGGCTTTGAAGTGCCCTTTTGGATGCAGTGAACTGCATATAGAACTAGTGTATATAGGTCTTGATGCTCAAACAGGCCATAAAAAAGAATTATTTTCAAATTATTTCAATGGAAAATGGATTTCTTTAAATTGAAATACATGAGACTTCTCATTGTCTGCAGGATCTAGCTTTTAAAGCAAAATATCAGGTATTGTGGGGTTTTGTGATTAAAGCTGGCACAACGCATCAGAGTTCTAGTTAACATAACTACACAGGCTAACTATACCAGTAGAAATGAAGTCTACATTTAAAATGCTTCTTGTCTTTTAGTGCAGTGGAACTCACATGCAGAGATATTCTCTTCTAAAGTTACAATACTTTGGGTTTTTTTTCCAATTTTACTCCTTGATTTGGAATCATTTTTTAAAAGGCTGGGGAAAAAAAAAAAACATATTGTTTGTTGTATTACATTGTGAACTAAAAGATTCCATACCCAATTTAAAATACAACTAAAACTATGTCCATAGAAAGGCATTAAATTTCCTTTGAAAATTAGAATATAACTAAGGAAACCCCACTGATCTCAAATATGGACTTAATGTGCAATGCATTTTATTTAAAAAAGTAAATGCCTCTGATTTTAGTCCATATGAGTAAGTCTAAAGGGAGACTGTCAAGTGCTGTATTTTTTTTGCCACAGTCTCTCCCACTTAATGACATAACATCACATACAGCTGAGGCTGGGTGCTTGAGTGAGCCTGAAGGACATTGTTTATAATACGAGGAAGGCTCCATCTTAAAGGATCTCTCTCGAGGCTTCATTGCTGCCCCTTTCCTGCCATCTGATCTGCTGCAATGGTGCCTCATGTTGATGCGTGACTGCAATATGTGTTTTTTCACAGCAAATCAGAAGAAAGCTGAATCCCACTAAAAAGTTGCACAATTTTGAACTCCTATTAAGACACAGTTAAGATTAAGTACCTGGAGTTCACATTCTTGTAGAAAATGTGAATTCTGCCTGCATTTGCAAAATATATTTGTAAACAGATGGCACTTTCGAGTATGCAGAAATTTATTTGTGGAAAATATAGCTTTGTTTGTGAAACATATAGCTGTAACAAAACATGTATTAATTTGTTACTAAAATTCAACATCTTTAAAGGGCTTAATAGATATTTATTACATAGTCATATTTCCAAGATGACTAACTCTCTTGTATGCCTCTATTGAAAATAGGTGTGTTCTGCTAGAGAGGCTCAGGTTGGTCAAAGGCTCAAGGAATCCAGACAGAGCTTCCAAAATATTTTTGCCAAGTGAGAGAAAGAGCTTTCCAAGGGACCTTAGGCTTAGGTTTGGCACTAAGACTATTCTCTACAGTGATATTTATCATTGAGGAAAAAAAAAAGTTTTTAAACATAGTATTCAATGGAGGAAAAAGGGTAATATTTCTCACACGCTCCTTTCCAGTGTGTAAAGAATGTCTGTGTTTGACTGCTATCAAAGCGCATACAATCATTGGTAATATCAGTAAGGCTTGCAAGCTTTCATGCCTGCTTCCTTTTTAAATGAAAACCTCTACCAAGTAGCTGATTAGTTATATAGCATCTGAGCAACTGTGTGCATGCATGGGCAGAGTCATAAACCAACCGGAAGGAAAGGAGCTGCTAGACTCTTACTCAGTCCATTACAGTGTGTGATGTCAGTTGAGATCTCACTCTTCCTGCATGTGGTACACTTATTCAAGTATCTTACTGTTTTGAAAATAGGATCTTGCGATTTGACCTTTTCTGCATATTTCTATTCCACAAATGAAGAAATCATTTGTAGTTTGAGACTGAACCAATACAGAAGTGCATTTCTTTCCCTTGCAGATCCATAATTAATCTGCTACATCATATTCACCTTCTCGGTATGTCATTTATCTTTCTTTTATGTGCCTTCTTTCTTTGAAATAGGTTTTAAATCCCTGACCTGCTCCTCCTTTGCACACATATATAAAACAAAGGCAATGTATCTTTTAATTCTGGTTTTATGTACACATAGATCTACAATGACATTCAGCAGTCAGCAAAGGTCTCTTAATATCTGAACTCTGCAATCTTACATTTGACAACATTTGAACAAATCCCTACCAGGAAAAGGAGCACAGCAGAGACATTCTGTGAGAAAATTCAGGTGGCTATAAAGGAAAGTTCCCCTGTAGAGAAATTACTGTAGACATGGCCTAAAATGGCAAACATATCTCTACTCAGTGCTGAAGCTACTCTTTTAAAAATTTTGCCCCCAGAAAGGGTGTTTCCAAGCAATAAGTTCCAAACTGCAATTAGAAGTGTTAAGTACAGTCCAGCAGGTAATTAACACTATATAGAGAAGGAATCCTCCATGTATCACAGAATCACAAAATGGTTGAGGTTGGAAAGGACCTCTGGAGGTCATCTGGTCCAACCCCCCTGCTCAGGCAGGGCCACCCAGAGCTAGTTGCCCAGGACCATGTCCAGATGGCTTTTGAACATCTCCAAGGATGGAGGCTCCACAGCCTCTCTGGGCAACTTGTGCCAGTGCTCCGTCACCCTCTCAGTAAAAAAGTATTTCCTGATGTTCAGACAGCACCGTCTGTGTTTCAATTTGTGCCCATTGCCTCTGGTCCTGTCACTGGGCACCACTGAAAAGAGCCGGGCTCCATCTGCTTTCCACCCTCCCTTCAGGTATTTATATACATTGATAAGATCCCCTGAGCCTTCTCTTCTCCAGGCTGAACAGCCCCAGTTCTCTCAGCCTTTTCTCACAGGAGAGGTGCTCCCATCCCTTTATCATTGTGGCCTTTCGCTGGACTCTTTCCAGTATGTCCATGTCTCCCTTGCACTGAGGAGCCCAGCACTCGACCCAGCACTGCAGGGGTGGCCTCACCAGTGCTGAGTAGAGGGGAAGGATTATGTGCCTCCACCTGCTGGCAACACTCGTCCCAGTGCAGCCCAGGACACCATTTGCCTTCTTTGCCACAAGGGCACATTGCTGGCTCATGTTCAACTTGGTGTCCACCAGGACCCCCCAGGTCCTGTAGAATGGTTTGGTGTTTTGTGGGTTCTGCTTTTTTTTTTAAAGTGAAGACTGGCTTTAAAAATGGAAGTTACAACCTGAAGATGAAGAATATTTTAAATGTAAACATACAACCAGACAAGTCAGTCATGCTGGTTTACTGTATCTCCTTTTTGAAAGAACACATGTATTTTCTGTCCTCCTTAGGGATGATGAAATAGCTGCAGCTATCCAAACAGCAGTGCATGCTTTCTGGTAAAACTATTTTGGGGATTGACTCTGAATCCTTTACCTATTAGATAGTATTATGAAGCATGGAGAAGAATAGAAATACTGAAGCATGAAGCTTGTCTATTATGCAACACTGACATACACCATTTTCTAAGGGTACATCCATGTAAGGTGGGCACTCTTGCTCTGTGGTTAGATCCATATTTTATAGTTTTAAAATATCAAACTTATTTCATTCTTATGCATGTTTTTACATAGTGTTTTGCATGTGGAAGCTAACAATCCAAATGTCTAATTTCTAGCCATATTGATTCACAAGATATCTAACCTTGTGACAGCCTCATGTCAAAGTTTTGTCTGGCTGTTGCTTTGGGAGCATGCTAAGTTGGGAAACTTGGCTGTGAAGGCAAAAAGAATACAAAATAGATTTTTTTAAGGTTTTTAATAACATTATTCTTTCCACTTTGTTAAAATGTGAGATAGTAGGATAAATTGCACAGTTTTCACATCTTATCATGAAATATCATGCCACTGCTAATAGCTCAGGGCTAATAATCTCCTGAGCAATGTAAATGCTGAACACCCAGCATGTTTCCTCATTCTGATGGGACTTTTGAGTTGGTCAGTTCTCTGGTTTCGTTCTGCCTGTCCCCATCCTTAGAGTGGGTATAGATGAAAAGGTCTTTAAAACCTACTTCTTATTCTGATTAAAACCTATTTTTAGAACAAGGTAAGTAAAGCAGAGAGAATTGCATCAGCTGGGTGAAACAGAACACAGCACATCTTCCTCTCACCAGCTGTGTCTTCACAGGTCTTACTTTCAGTCTTGGTCTTATCTCAGCAACTTTCAGAGGCTTCCTGGGTTGCAGCAAATTATAGATGATCCTGTCTGATCCCTGGGAAAATATCTTTCTTTTCATCATCTCTGAAGCCTATTGCTTTTGTGCATCTTGCCCCTGCTCTCTTATTCCTCTCTGTTGTGGACATACTGGTCTTTGCCCCAGCTATGTCAGAAGCTTATTTGTATGGAGTATTCTCGGGTTTTGTTGGGGAAGGAGGTATCCCCCATTCCAGAGGGTTCCACATTCCAGGACAAGGTAAACAGCTGCATTTTTCTCAGCTGACCAGTTACTTTATTTGAAAAGAACATACATACTCTATTCAGGATACTGCTAGCAGCCAAATGAAAGCAAACATCTTCTTTCACAGCCCTACTTTATAATTTCCTTTGTCTGTCTGTAGATGAGCTTAGATAAATATTATATTGCATATCCTACTTGATAGTCCACATTGAAGTCCTTCCAACTTCATGTTTCAGCAACCAACTCATTACTGACCAAAGATTTGTGTGCTGTCACTGGGTATTTACCCATGTAAATAAGTAATAAAATTAAATGAGTTTTAAAAAAATCTTTTCCACTCTATCCTCCGTTTTACTTCTGAAACTAGACTATATATCACCTACCTAAATGATGTCAAGATGTAATTTTTGCCTTTATCTGTGGAAGCCAGTAACTGACATAGTATGGAAGGATGTAGGACTTAGAAACACTGGAAGTCATTGTGAGAGCGAGAGGCAGCGACAGAAAGAGTAGAGTTAAAATGTAGAGACTTAGATGGGAAGTGAGGAAGTATCATTAGGCCTGTGTGACAGGGTGTGTTTCGGCCATTGATACTGCATGTGTTAGTTACAGTTCCAACCATAAAACTGCCTTCATTTGTTCATGAACATAATTTACTCTGGCCAAGTTGTAAATTGGTTTGTGATGTAATTATTTCAAAATGGGATATTTCAGATTTTCATATTGTAATAAATGGAACTGGGATGAGAATTATCTTCATGTTTTGTGTACTTTTTCCCTATTCTCCAAAGACAGTGCCTCCTCTTCTCTAATATTGTTCTTTTTTTTTTGTTTCCTTATTCAGATTGTACCCTATACTGTTTATACTTGCCCAAGATGAGATCTCCTCTCTTTGAAATAGACTTCCCACTTGTCCTTCACTACCACTCCTATCCCAAAATGAGCATTTAGTCATCTTAAAGAAGGAAGAATGGAAATAACAGGAAAAGATGAGTGAAAAGTTTTCTCTTTGAGTATACTAATAGATTTCTGGACCCTGCCTAGAAAAATGCTCGCAAAGAAGGAGGAAAAAAAGTTCTCCAGCAAAGTGCAGAAAAAAATTTGCTTCTTATTTTATATTGCATTTCCCACTTGCCTTTCCTTTCCTCCCCACCCCCTGCAAAATCACCCTACTTCATTGCTGTGTTCAACATTTTTATTATAAACTATGTGAATGAAAAATGTTGCACTCTTACATGCAATTTCTGTTTTTCTTAAAAAAGAAATGGGGATATTATTTTAAAAGGGTAAAGGGACTCTGTATATAGTCAATTCATCACTGTCAGCTGATTCTTGTGAATGAAATACTGATACTGCCTTCCTTCAGGAGAGCAGCAAGGTCCTTGGTAGTTGAAGGTTTTGTGTGGAGTAGATCTTGATGAGCTTAAAGAAAGACCTGAACATTAATAGGAAGGGGAAAAGGAAAACAGAAAAATACCAGCACCTAGAAAATGGAGGAGAAAAGGAGAATAGCAATTCTATTGAGAAGCGAATACTGTGTGTCCTGAAGCACTGGAGGAAAGAGGGAAGAGCCATCAGGACTTAAGTGTGTGGGGAGGGCCGAGGAAAAGAAGGTAAGCTCAGAAATGGGTTTGAAAGAGGAAGGGAAGTAGATGGGTAGTGGTTTTTTTCTTCACCTTCAGTCTTGTTGGTTTTTTTATGGTTTGTTGTTGGGTTTTTTTTTTTTTGTAGAGGACTATTTAGCATAAATTTGTTGGTTTTCAGAACTGACTGTGTACAAGTTATTACTTGTATAGCCAAAGAGGATTTGACTGTTTATGAATAGCTGCTTAGTAGAATGCAAGAAAATTGAACATTGATCTCAGAATAGCTTCTCTGTAACAACAATGCTAATAATACACATATTTTCAGTTTGGATTTTTTATGCCTGTCTATTTTATTTTTCTACATACTACCTGACCAATTAATTTGAGCACTTCGTTCTCTAATAGGTCTCTTAGGAGAATGGTGGCATCCAACCCTGCTTCACATGCTTCTGTCTTCCCTGTGGCTGACTTCCCTCCCAATAATACTTTGCCTTCTGTAAAAATAGAGATTAAATTCCTATTGATAATTTTATTTTAAATTATGGCAGAGTTCAGATGCATGCAGTTACAAATCAGTTTCATATGTCAGACATTACAATGCATACTCTAAATACCAGTTTACGTCATGATTATGTGCTTGAGGGTACAGTCTTCCCAGTAGAAACCTCTTTCCTCATCTGTGTTTTGTCAGTGTAGGGTATGCCATGTAGACCATGCTTTATAAACAGGCAGATTTCCAGACTGATTACCTCTGTTTTCCTCATGGGTCATTCTGTATTGGATAAGTTGTATTTCGCTTGGCTCTGGGATTTTTTTTCCTTGAAGCTAATGAATTTACTTAGTAGGGATTGTAAAAACTCGAAAACAATTTATACCAACTCCCCAAATGTAATAAACTTTTTTAACTTTTCCTAACAAAAGCTCCAATCACCTCGCTATGTCTATGCTTTTTTTATGTACAAGGCCATTACTTGCAAATGAACCACAAAACTGAATGTAGCAATGGGATAAAGTGGAATATTTTCATATCTGGATTGACTCTGTACTAAAATATGAAGTGACTTGCATCTGCTGAGTAGTTTCTCACTTTCTTGCATGTTTTCAGTGTGTGGTGGGGGTGGCTTAGAGTATGGCTTTACAGAAGCCAATGGAGAATGCATACCTTTCATTCTGTAAGTAGACCACTGCTGAAATTAATAGCTCTGTGTATCCAATATCCATGAGCTTGGCTCATGTGTTCCCACCTGCATGGTCAACTAGAGACAAGATATGTAGCATACCCTGAGGTTAAAAAGAAATACAGGTTCTGTTTAGCCGATGAAAAAAAAAATTGAAGCATTTAGGTAGAAGAGCCTTCCTGCCACCCCATCCCCAGAATAACAATGTCAGCTTAATTGAAAGAGCTGTAGATTTTTTCAAAATGTTTTGCAAAAATTGGTTGTGTAAAAAAAAATGTAAAAGAAAGAATCCTTTTAATTCTCCAAAATTGAGACAACTAGCAAATGTTTGCTTGAATAGTTTTTATTTTTATCAGTCTAACTACAGGTAGAATGCTGAAGTTTTATACCCAAACAGAAAATAGCATACAATTGAAAATAGGTGAACATCTCAACTGCTTTCAAACTCCTTATGCATTTCTATAATGTTAACATTAAATTGCACTTGGAAGTACCTAAAAGAGAGAATCTGGAGTCTATGCCTGATACTTTCTGTTCTAGAAATAACTTTAAAGTGTACACTGGTAGGGGTTTACTTCAAAGTTTATTGTAGTTGCATTTTTCTAACTGTTGATTCAAATTCTATTTGGCTTGAAACTTATATGAAACTGCCACTGAGTTGTGAAGAACTGCAGGTAGAGAATAATTCTTTAATATGAGGCTATATCAGTCTCTATTTTCAGAATATGTACATTTTAAAAATAGATAAGGAAGCTCAATTGACCCTGTAAATTCCTATGGTAGCTTTAGCAAATATTTTATTTTGTTGCCTTTTTATTTTTATGCTTTTTATAGACTTATGTACAATACACAGACTTTGGACAGGACAGTGAAATGAAAAATGATCAATTTCTCCATAGATTCTAATCAAATTATATGAAGATGGGACACAATATGACTTTGAGGTCAATTTTAGCTTCACATTAAACCACAAGTTTTCAGTTTTCCTTCAGAGAGCTCTAAGCACTGAAAGATACAGTGCTATGTATAAGAAAAAATACTGTGTCCTGCCTATGAAAAACGGTCAAAGGCAGTGTATCTACAAAACAAAAAGTGGTTGCATACAATGTAGAAGTATTCTAATCTCTTCAGTGCTTTTGAAAATTCATTCCTACTCCTTCAAGTGAGCTGAGAAAATGCTGAATCGTCATCCTGATTCATGGTGGGATTTCTGCTTATATGATCACTTCTAATCATTGTATAACCCTGTTTTAGTACAGAAATGAGAGCTCCTGTACAGATGGACTTTGCTAAAGATGAAGTGATAAGGAACATCAAAGTGTTTTGGTTCTAACTTGTTAGCGCATCTTCTGTTTGGGTTCCCTCTGAGTTCAGCTCTTTTATTTGTTTTTCAGTTCATTCAAAAAAGAGCCCTTATTTTGAAATATTCCAGTTTTGTTTAAGAAAAATGATGCCCTATAAACTATTGACAATTTTAATTCCTTTTTAAGAAGATAATCTTTCTAATATACGTGAGTAGGGGAGTATTAATTTTTGCTTACTCTCCATTTTAAGGCACAGAACTTTCTCTTCTATTTAGTATACTCATGCATCTGTCCCTTTTCCATATGTTGTATGTCCTTTCATTTCGTGCTTCTCTTTTGTATCAGATCAACTTTCATCCATTTTCCTTTCTCCCTATGCTCAGCAACATACATATGCATGCTTTTCTTTTAACCCAGCTGAGAGCCACAAGCTGTGCACCTGTCTCAGAGGGAATATGCCTCCTGAGCCTGTTCTGCACAAGACAGGTGCATGAATAGTAACCAATATATTTATGTAATAAAAGGAAGAGGGTTTAACCACCAGGACATTACACAAAATATTAATATAATAGTATGTTTGCTTGACCTTATTCGTTGTTGTACAAACATATCCTATTTTGCTATACTCCACAGTAAACTCAAAATGCTATTTGTGACGTTAAGCTGCTTCTGCTTTTGTTCATATGCATCTTCAACTTGATACAAACTTCTGACCTGGTGGCAGTCTAGATCTTACCAGCTTCAGAGAAAACATGCCCTATATATTTTGAGCTAGCAATAACTGATTACTTTTCTCCTTAAAGATTTAAAAAAATGTAGGGAGTTCAGAAATGCAGTTTGGATGCTAATTCATTTCTGTGCGCTCTTAAAATTCAAGAAAGGGGTATACCATGGTTTTCCTTTTACAATGCCAATACAGTGGTAGATTGAGAACAGCTGTGATAACAAAAAGAAGCCAGTTTTATTAGCACCTCTGCCACTATTAATACTTGTTAATTAAACTATGATAATTATACTAGTAAAGAGTTTTTATATACCATTTTACAGATAGTCAATAATAAAGCAGAGCTTGGAAATAAACTCCTTATTCATAGGCATAAAAAGTTAGTTCCAGAGACAGGGTTATAACCTGATCTGTTCACTTTAAATTTATACCTAGTTCAAACCTGGACTCTAGAAAATTTTGCTTGTCTTTCATTGGAAAATTTGCCATCTTAAAATTTTCTAATTTTTTTTTCAGCTGTTTACCCAGTTACTGAAACTAAACCTTTGTGGTTCCATTACAACACCTGAAAAAATAGTGTAAACTTCCCCCCCCCCAATTTCTTTGAAGTGGGGAACAGTGCAGTGTGAAATAAATTGAACTGCTTTAGCTTTGCAGAAAACACTTAAGTATTCTTCTGATACAGCAAATTCCTGATCAAATGAATGTGTTTTTTATTTAATATATAATTATATAGCTACGCTGGATACTTGAGTTAATTACAGAAAATACATAAATTAAGAAATTGATGAAAATTGCAAATAGTGAAAATATTTCAGAAGCATAAGGAGAAAAAGAAATGACAACTACTTGCTACAGATCATGTGCATAGCCTTAGGGTACAAGTTAAGTAACAAATCTTTTTCCCAGAGCTGTTGACAAAGTTAGCACTGCACTGACAGTCCAGGAGAGAACAGGACAGGACCAGCTTTTACTCCTGGGCAGAAAAGCAGAGACTTTCTAATGTACAGAAAAATGAAGTTCAGTGAATGGAGGAAAGAGTACCGAAAGTGTGGCTTCTAAGCCTCTTTGTGGAATCAAATTTTTAAAAATCCTGTAAAATAAGGCAAGGTCTTCTCTTAGTGCATATTGCCATAATTGGTGTAATTTAGAATATCTGTACTATTTTCACTTGAGCTGAGGATTTAGCCCATTTTGACAGTCTCAGTGACAGAATGTATTATAGATATTTGCTTGACAGAATTTGTACCATTTAGAGGTGGCTTGCTTGATTAATTCTTTGTGCTTGTGCCTGCCCCCTCCGCCTACCACACTGAGGGCTCTGTCATTTAGCATGACTCCATTATATTCAATTGAGCAGTGGCTGCAGGAGGCCAGACGGCATATGTCCTAGGGCCATACAAGTGCTATTTAGCTGGATGTACTCTGCAAAGCCAGAGGCACTCAAGGGACTACAGAAAGAGTCACATTAGTGACATAATACTGGGTGCCTGCACCGTGTTATGTAAATGCTCATTGTGATGAAGTGTATGGTGTTTGTTCTCAGCTGGTTGTACTGTTGTGTGTGTATAGTAGGTTGCTGCTCTTTGCAATAAATTATTTGCAGCTAATATTTTTGACAGTGTTCTTGATGAAGTTTAAAAAGTGTTGACTGCTGCCTTTCTCTTACCGTGCTTTTTACTTTTTAGGAGAACTTTCTTAACTTTCTGTATGCCACTTGAAAGGAGAATGGAAGGAGTTGTTTGAGTTATACAGAATTAAGGGGTGGGCACACATCTAGGGAATCACGGAGGCAAATATGGGCTGTGTGCCATACACTGAACTTGCTACATATGCACACATCTGATCTAGCATGCACACACTATGCAGATGGTTAGCAATTGCACAGATCAACTCCACAAGGCATGTCGAGATCCCACTTAGCCAGGGCGTCTGGAAATCCTGGTCATATGGCCAGTCTGTGATTTCTCTCCTCTTTCTTCTTCCCAATCCTGAAATTCTGTCTTAAGGAGAGAGGAGGAGGAGAAGAAAAAGACGACACGCCAAGGAAGAAAGACGTACCAGGCTCATGTTAACATTAAATGTTGAAAATGTTTAGGTTACCATAAAGTAATGAGCTTCACGACCTCAGCTGAGCTATAATCTACTGTGTGTGTATTTTTAGTTTGCTGTTGCGGTGTAAAATGTATTCACTTCACTTAAGCTATGTCATAATAACTTACTGTGAATATTGAAATAAAATGCTAATTAGATACAGTTGGAAGAGAGCACATGGCAAATTACTGTAATACCGCTGATGGCTGGTAACTCATTTGCCTATGGTAGCATGATCAGTTTTGATCAAATGCTTTTTCTCTTAATCTGCCCGCTCTTTAATAATGGGTCTTCTCTGACTAAAATCTGCACCAATTTTAAGTTCAATTAATTTCGCTTTATAAGTTAGAATGTTTTTCTTAACCAATTAAACCATAATTAACCATAATTAAAAGTAGAATATTTCTTAAATCTTTTAAGTCCTCCTCATTAAATTGGAGAAACTTCTTTTTCTTCACAAGACTCTCGTTAATTTTAATTTTTCTATATGAAAACATAGTTCATGTTCCCAAATCTCTTCTGCCTACACAATCTACTTGATACTGTTTTAAAGTATCAGCCTAATTTTGGGTGGTCTGACTATACTCCCATTGGTAGTTAGAATTTTTTGCTTATATTTTGCATTGAAAATCATGATGGATCAAATCAGGACTTTGAACTTTGTGCAGGTGATGCCACATATGTATATCAGAAGACAATTTTAGGGGTTTTTTTTTGTGTGCAATGCATTTAAAAATCCAGCTTTTTCCATGATCTCAGGATTTCTGCAACAGGTGTCATCTCCCTGATGTTCGTGACAGAGGCTCTTCTTTTTGACAGTACAGTTTTATTCTTTTCTTAAGTTATATGTATGAATTATTTATGCACTTCAAAATCCCAGGGTATTGGGTACCCAACTATGATTGACTATCAAAATTCTTAGGCCCTACTTGTACAAATGGTTATCTACATGATTAACTTCAATTCTGTAAAAAGTAAGACTATTTTTTTATCTGCTAAAAGTTTTGATCTGATATGTACTGAAATATAATCAAAGCACCAATTCTTATGGTGCTGTGAGTCTCTGTTCAATTATCACTCATACTTTTCAGAAAATATAAGGATAACATCCAAGGAACATAAATGGGTCCGATCCTCTGCCACTGCAAATTTACCATTTATTTTGTTAGAATCATATTGCTTTTTTTAGCAATTGGTCTTTGAATGAATTACCTAAAGGTCACCTATAAGTGTCTTAATAGAATTTCTTTAGTTCCTTTCTGTGACAGTTTGAAAAATAACGGTAAATTGTTTTTAGATGAGAGAAAAGCAACTGTTCCTCCAGGAATTGGGACTTTCTGTTCATAAAGAAAAATAACATCAGGCTTGGATGTTTTTCTCCATAATATTATATTGCCAATAGAAAATATTAAATTAATTCAAGAATTAGTGTATCAATATTTAGGGAGTTGGATCTTTCCTCCATTGTATTCAGCTTCTATTTAATTCTAGAGGTAAACACAGAGTTCCTTGACACTATCACTACTCATGTTTGGCCTTAAATTGTATTTGTGTGTTGCGTAGATCTGGCTAAAAACAATTTATTTTCAATGTTTGGAGAAAACAGCTGTTTTCTTCCCGCTTCTGATCCTTGTTTTTGCAAGGTAGTCAGTGAAGAATAAATGACACTATCACAGTGAGGATGGCTTAAAAGCGGGGGTTCAACCAGCAGAATTAATAATGCCTTATACAAACATGATACCCGCTGTAGTTTTTTTCTGTTTTTCAAATGCTGCCATTTCACCCACAGAAATGGTTTGAAAATACTGCTTGCTTTACTTAAAAGCTTTTACATTTGGATTGCATGCTTGCATTGGAATCTTCATCCTTACCCCAGAGCACAATGTTCATTATTTCTTCAAAAAAGTTATCTATTTGTTTCACCTTTGTCTTCTTACTTCCTTTAAGCTTCTCTTTCGCTTTTCATAGAATCATTAAGGTTGGAAAAGACCTCTAAGATCATCGAGTCCAACCGTAAACCCAACACTACTATGCCCACTGAACCATGTCCCTAAGCGCCTCATCTACACGTCTTTAAATACTTCTAGGGTTGGTGACCCAAGCACTTCCCTGGGCAGCCTGTTCCAAGGCCTGACCACTCTTTCAGTAAAGAAATTTCTCCTAATGTCCAGTCTAAACATCCCTTGGTGCAACTTGAGGCCGTTTCCTCTCGACCTATCGCTAGTTACTTGGGAGAAGAGACCGACACCCACCTCGCTACAACCTCCTTTCAGGTAGTTGTAGAGTGCTATGAGGTCTCCCCTCAGCCTCCTCTTCTCCAGGCTAAACAGTCCCAGATCCCTCAGCCGCTCCTCATAAGACTTGTGCTCCAGACCCTTCACCAGCTTCGTTGCCCTTCTCTGGACACGCTCCAGCACCTCCATGTCCTTCTTGTAGTGAGGGGCCCAAAACTGAACATGGTATTCAAGGTGCGGCCTCACCAGTGCCGAGTACAGGGGCACAATCACTTCCCTACTCCTGCTGGCCACACTATTTCTGATACAGGCCAGGATGCCATTGGCCTTCTTGGCCACCTGGGCACACTGCCGGCTCATGTTCAGCCGGCTGTCAACCAGCACCCCCAGGTCCTTTTCCTCCAGGCAGCTTCCCAGCCACTCTTCCCCAAGCCTGTAGCGTTGCCTGGGGTTGTTGTGGCCCAAGTGCAGGACCCGGCACTTGGCCTTGTTGAACCTCATACAGTTGGCCTCGGCCCATCGATCCAGCCTGTCCAGGTCCCTCTGCAGAGCCTTCTACCCTCGAGCAGATCAACACTCCTGCCCAACTTGGTGTCGTCTGCAATTTAATGCTGAAGATCTTTTTTTCCTTTAAAGTTCACAGATTTTATCCCTGATTCATTTCAGACAATATGCTTTGCTTTACAGGTCTATGTTGCGTATGAATCTTGACTACAAAAATTACTTTTCACTGCATTTAATAATGTCATTGTTCATAAATTGTGTAAGCACTATATTCTTGTGCTAATTCAGTTTTTGTTAACAAGTTATTATTCGAGGTATTCTGAGTACAAACATATGAGTTCAGATATATGCTATATATCTGATCATATATATATGTTCATACATATACGTGTACATATATAAAAACTTGGTTAAGTTACAGCAGACCCATGCCTTCTTTTTTCTGACTATATATGCTTAGTTTGGGATTGCACAGACATGCTGCTTTTTTTTTTTCATATCACATGCATTATTACTACTAGCCTGTAATCTAGCAAGTGCATTATAGTTAGAAATGGTTGTACATCTTTCTGAAGCTTAACATGAAGACTTTCGAACTGGAAATTGAACCTTAACTTTGAAAATGCCCTTGTACTTTAATTTCAGATATGTGATTAGAATCACCGAACAATTTAGGTTGGAAGGGATCTCTGGAGGTTATCTGGTTCCACCCCCTGCTCAAAGTTGGCCTAGCTTCAGACGTAAAGCAACATGCTCAGGGCTTGCACAATCAAGTTTTTAATATCTCCAAAGCTGGAAATCCCACAAACTTTTTGGGAAATCTTTCCAGGGCTGACTGATCCCATGATGAAGAATGTTTTTCTTATGATCAATAGGAACTTCCCTTGTTGCAACTTGTGACCATTGCCTCTCATGCTATTTTTGCACCTCTGAGAAGAATCTGATTCTGTCTTCTATAAAACCATCTATAATATTGTTGAAGACAGAAGCTGAATCCCCTCCCAGCCTTCTCTCCTCCAGGCTGAGCACACACATCTCTCTCAGCCTCTGCTCATATGTTATGTGCTCCAGCTCTGTAAGTCGGTGGCCCTCCTCTGGACTTGCTCCAGTTTATTGATGCATTTCTTGCAGTGGGGACCTCAAAACTGGACTGCTCCAGATGTAGTCTCAGACATCCCAATTAGAAGGCAATAATCATTTTTATCATCCTGCTGATTATATTCTATCTAGTACAGCCCAGTATGCAGATAACCCTCATTGCCTCAATGGCATGCTGCTGACTCATTCTCAGCTTGCTGTCCACCAAGTCCTCTTCTGCCAAACTACTTCTGTCAGCCCTCAGTCTGTACTGTTGCATGGAGTTATTTCTTCCCAGTGCAGGACCTTGCATTCTTCTTCATTTGAGGAGAGGAGAGGAGAGGAGAGGAGAGGAGAGGAGAGGAGAGGAGAGGAGAGGAGAGGAGAGGAGAGGAGAGGAGAGGAGAGGAGAGGAGAGGAGAGGAGAGGAGAGGAGAAACTGCATGTCTGTTTACTTCTTGTGAAGCAATTCATTAAAAACCTGAGATTGTAGTCAGCCTGCTGTCCAGGTTCAGCACGATGGCTGAAAAACTGATACCAAAGGAAGGAGCAGGAGGTGGGAACAGGACTGGTAAAGGTGTGGATTAGAAGGTGGATCAAGCGACAGATTGTCACTGATGCCACTTGCATGCCTGCATTCTGTTTCAGCCTTTTTATAATGCTTCTTCTTGTGGAGTTATTAACATATTTCAGGTTTGTGGTTTCTTTTTTCAAATATGTGTGCATAAGCAAACTTCTTAACAGCAACAACAAATAATATAGTTAAATTTTGTCTCTGATGACTACTAGTTGTGCATTCAGCAACAGCTAACTTTTGAGTGTCCCAGAATGCATCCATTCTCATGGTTCTGCTTGGAGTTTCCATAAGTGGCTTCATATAACCTGAGTATAAAGAACTTTTGGTGCCCAATTACGAGTGAGGCAGACTGCCTATTTTAAAGCACCACTTATTCCTGGTGGTTCTTGAAACTCACCAGCACCTCTGTTTGGAGGCTTGGAATTTAGAGTCTTGCTCTCTGACATTCAAAGCTTAGAAGGGTACCCTTAGTCCCTGGTTAAATATCTTTGTTAATAAGTTGCCATTTAATCATGAGTACCACTTCGTCCTCGTGTAACTTCATTTTAAAAATATGGTTGCAGTTGTATGTTGGGAGGATAAGGAGGGAAGACAGAGGGTTTCTTAAATAGATTTGGCTCATGCCATCTGGACCAGATCCTTCCAGTCCTAACTAGTTTCTGAAGCTCACTATGGTTTCACTTGGAATAAGGCAGTTAGCTACTCTAATCTGACAATTCTATACATGATCAAAATGCTAGTTGCTGTTAAAGAGAGAAATTTTCCTACCAAACAGTGAGTGTCTAAAGGTGATGAGATTTTATTAGGATGAAATAGTGGCTAATGGGATGGTTTGGGGATGGCAGTTTCTGTCTTGTGTAACTTAAATGGGATTAAATTGCATCGTAAATAAGGTATGACCTTTTGTGTGCCTGTGTGTACTGCTGTGCCCAGAACTGCCCCCATGAAATATCTAAATGTCACATTAAGAAATTCAATAAAATGGAAAATATTCTGCCACTGTATGAATGTCTGTGTATGCACGTGCAATACGTATACATACATATATCTTATATATGCATAGCTAAAACCATACCATATCCGTATCTTGACTTTTGCATGCATGTTTGGTGATCTTATCTCCAAAAAGATGAAGTAAATTGGAAAAAAAATCAACAGTGAGGTTCAGAGGTGAGCAATAGCTTCTGTGCAAGAACTTTCACAGCCAGAACTACCCTGCTTGGCATAGAGATAATAATGGAAGGGGAGATCTGTTAGTGATGATCTATGAAAGCGTGAAGGGTTGCGTGGAGAATGGGCTTAGGAATGATTGGCCATGCAATATATGAAGAGGAAGATTGCCAATGAAATTATCAGACATTAGGTATAAAGCAAGCAAAAAGACATTGTGAAATACATAGTGAATATATTTCACTACACAATCACACGTACAGTTCTTTGGCATTAAAAGCATGTGATAGGAAAAGAATGCATGGGTTCAAACAGAAATTGATCAGAGTTATGAAAGAATATCAACTGAGGTGTTGAGGTGTCAATGTAAACTTTGGCTTGGGACATCCATACAACATAAGCTGCCGGGCCTTGGAGAATATGCCAGGGGAATGATCAGTATCTGTCCTGGTTTATGTTTGCCTAATCAGGTATTAAATTGTTGACTGTACTGGATCAAATAGTTCTTATGCTTATAAATGTAATGGAGTTATATTGTGTCCTGACTAAAGTTTCCTGAATATTTTTCCTTTGAATATTTTTTTGCAATATTAAATAGTTTTGAGACTTATCTAAGCTTAGTAACTAAACAGTAAATGTTTTAAAAGAAAGGTAGTGTATGAACTAAGCAGTTTTTTAAATGAAAATGTGCTTGGTGATATGGTTATTTTTCTACTGAGAGCAGAAAACCATTGATATTTCAGATAGGGGAAAAAGAAACAAAGCAAAATAAAAATGCAAAACATGGCAAGAACTTTTCAGCTTTTGTTTTTTTATTCCTTATTAAGAAGTACAAAAATACCTAGTAAAGAGTCATTAGGGGCTGCATTAGGGGTTGCGCTCTAATTCAGTCTCAAAATGGCATCTGTCAGATAATTGCACAGAGGTGGCAGAAGTTTCTAGGAAGACCTACGGGGAAACCTGTGCCTTCTGAAGCAGCAGCTGGAACCTGGGGTGTGTCAGATAGCAGTAGATGCCTTTGTTTAGAAAAGTGAATCAGCTTGAAAAAGTAATATTCATGGTGAGATTAGAACATTTACATGTAGTTCTCTGGCTCTGTAGCTGAATCTTTCTCCTAATTCAGGTGTCCTGAACACATACTTGGCATCTTAGTTCCTCTTACAGCAAAATGAGATTGGAGAAACACATGTGATAGAGCCTGGGGAGCTATTCATCTCTCCCTGAAATAGACACATCCTATCTGACCACCTTAATTTCCTTCAAGCAATGATGACTCTCTTGACTAGATCTCCACTGACTATAATGGGACTTTAACCACCTACATGTATATGTTTTAACCTTGAAGTGAATCCTGCTTTCAGCTGCAGCTCTTACAAACAATTAATTGCCTTTTTCTTGCTTTATACCATTTCTCTGCATCTTTTTTGCTATGATGCCTGTTTTATGCCCCATCCTGTTCTAGTCTGCTATTTCTCCCTTAATTTCTTCACATCCCCTTAGAAGACACACTTATATGTGGTCTGTTCTCCTAAGTCATGTCATGGAAAAAGCATGTTATAAGCAACCGTGGTAAGTATAGTAGAAGCAATGAAATATGTTCTAATCTTGATGTTGAGTATATGAATTCTGTCACAAACTTTTCTTCAGCTATCCTTTATTTAATTGGTCATCTTCTTTAAGAGGTTTAGAACTTCAGATCACATTTTTGTCTGTAATTTTACAGTGCCTATCAAGTCTTTGATTAAGCTCTGAATTGCTGCAGTAATGCAAACAATTAAAATATACATATATATGAGTAGGGGGCAGGACTTTTCATCAGTATATAATTACTCTTTTGCTGAAGGAGCAATAGGAGCTTAGGTCCTGATTCAGCAAATAATTTAAGTATGTTTCTATGCTCAAGTCATCACTGGGAAAAGCAAAACATACAGGTCTCACAAGCACGTAACAGGTTTTTCAAATTAAAACTGCATGTCTCTTTTGTACATGCCTGTGAAATGGTCTCCCCTGTATTTAACATGCACCTTGGACTGTAGTCTTTTCAAGAACTGCAGAAGCCTTTAAGTTTGTTAATCTTGTAAAATAATGAAGAACATTACTTTCTGCTAAGTTTCTCTATATTAATTTTTTTTATTATTTTCACTTTTAAGCTGGAAAAATTCTGAACATTCTATAAGGGGTTTTGTTTATCTCTTTTTTTTCTCCATTTGAGATTTCTAATTCCCTTTATGGGTTCTTATTTAGCCAAAAGTGTTTACAATAGGGGCTATCACTTAAATAGGGATAGCAACAAATAATAACAAGGAACCATGACAATTAGAAGCTGAAAAGATCTATTATATTGTCTAAACCCCTCCCCTGCCATTTTAGGATTGTTCCCTATAGTATAATTCCCAGAGCTTTCTTTGGTCCAGCTGTAAATGACTTTTGCTTTCTTGCACTATTCTCCTAAGAACACTTAACACAATATTCAATGCCTCCTTGTAATTTACCCCCCTGGAATTCAACTATGACAATTTTAACTTGCCCTGACTTCTCATATATGGGTATGAGGTATCCCTTTTGGGTACCTTTAACTTTTCCTTTTGCAGTTTTGGACCTTCCATTATCCTTGAGGTAGCTGTTCTTCTTTCAGTTTGTATTTGCATTCTATGAGCTTAGTTTTTAATCTCTTCCCATAAGCTGTTCCCTCCATTTCCTTAATTGTTTTTATTGGGGTTTTTTGCTGAATTCTCCAATCTGTTAACGTCTCTGTAGATCTACTCCTCCTTCTGCTGAAGTCAATGGGAAAAAATGGAGGCACATGTTACTGCTCAGAACTCTTTCCTGCAATTTTTATCCTATTTCCCCAGTAAGTTTTTTTTCTTTGGCTGAGTCAAATGTATGATTGTTTCGCAGTTTCCCTATCTAATGGGACTAGAACTATGTCTATCACCTAGCTCAACCAATTCTTCTAGCTGGCAGACCTTTTATTAACTTGACTGTGTCTGACTGGCTTCCAGACCAGACACAGTTTACATTCTGCTAGCCTGAAACACGGGCAAAATTTGCTTGCAACTCTATGTGCCTGCATGGAAACACTTTGAGGACATGATCAGTAATTTTGAGCATCTGAGGCCAGCAACACTGATGAAAATACTATTTAGTCAGAGTCCTTTGCTAAATATCAGAAGTACTGCTTACATATTCACATGAAATCTGCAGTGCAAATATTCTGAAACTGTCATCCTTAAGATATCTGCTACTTTAGGTCTTTTCTCTCCACAATAATGCTAAGTGTTCGTACCACTCTAGACAGTAAAATGGTTCCCTTATATGTATGGCTCCGAATGGAGAATGCTCAAGCTAAATGTTTATACGGAGCCACCACTGGGATTGGATGTTTGATCCCTGTGATTTCTTCCCCCATTTGTAATGGCTATTGACATTTTGGACAGTGTATTTGAGGAAAAGAGATACTTGGGGGCTAACAGCAAGCAGTTATTCAATATTTTAGGGGATTTCAGCACATATGGATGCACTCATATACAAGGTTTTTTGCTCAGTGGTTTATGGGGACCAGACACTAGACCGTTTCAGTATAAAAACTTTATAGCTGCAAGAACAAGGTAGTGCACCTCCATTTTACAGATACTGAAGAATATTTATGCCCCACTTGTGCATACATTATTAGTTTGGGTATAGTGTGAGCAATATGTTGTGTACAACCTTATGACTGAGACAAGGTCTGCTTGAGATAAAATAATTACATTTTCTCTGAGCCTTACGTGTATTATATTTTGTCTGACTTGTCTGGGTGAAGCTCACTTATTAAGGTGTGCTTTCCCATGTCTCTGTGCTGTGCTGGAGCAGTATTTGCGAGATGTTCTTCTGAGTCTCATCAAAGTGATCTTTACACACCCTTACTGAATATGTTATGATCAGTACTAACCTGCTGCTTTAACAAAAGTCACTAAGTTGGGAAAATATCAGAGATTATCAGTGAATTGGCAAGATCTTTATGAACTGGGAAGGAGTGTTTTCAAGATACTGTCATGGATGTGGAGGTGTGGACTGAGCTACTGGAATGGCCAGTATCTGCTAAACACTTTGTTAGCACCAGCTTTTCTAGTTAATCCTTGCAAAGAACTTAGCCAACCAGCCCATGGTGCCCAGCCTCCTTCCCAACAGAGATTTTGCAGGAGCCCGCTATTAATTACCAGAGGGTTGCTCAACTTCAGATTGAAAAAGTACTTACCCAATGCACATATACTCAGTAAATGCTCAGGCTTTTACTGAGCTGGGCTGGTGTTTCTGGGCATGCTAAATGCCTGTGTTAGGAAAGGATAGGGAAGATTAAGGAATGTAAGGATTAGTGGCACTCTGAGGGCTTTCTATCCCTGGGTAATTGCCACTGTTCATTTTCACTGATACTAATAAATACAGCATGAGCCAAGCAGTAGCACCCTAATAGCTTCATTACATGGAAATCTGCTTGTTTCCTAAAAAAATACAGAAGAAACACATTTTAGCATACAGGTTAGAGTTCAGACTCTAATTTCGTATTCCAGGACAATAGTTGCACTGTATGCTTTAACTTTTGCCTATGATGCTACGTTTACCAGTCTGGTAAACAGTCTCCTGCTAGGCTGGTGAATATACCTGGTAGCTCTTGGAAGCATAGACATTTTAAATGGAAGCAATTACAGTACTCGCACAGCCTGACCTTTCTGTCCAGTAGAAAAGGGGTTAAAACTTAATAAGGACTGGGCAGGAGGAAGGCAAAAAACCCTAGGCAGAATGTCTCCACACAGAGAAATGGAGAACAGTTAATTTGTGCTCCAAACTGCCAAGAACAGCAGAAAAAAGCAACTAGTATAAATAATTAAAGCAGAGTTTAGATAAGTATTTGGGGAGGGGATACTGAGATGATGTAATTGCTAATGTTAAGGAGAGGTGGACTTCTGTGCTTCCTGGCCCCTTTTGTTCTAAGGTTTTCTACAGCCCATTACTTAGTAGCCTGCCACATGCCATCACTTTTAGGGTTTAAATCACATTTTTTTTAAAGCTTGCATAAGGATGAACTGTAGAACATAGGCTGGGATGTGACTCTGTCGTGCAATATGGCTTTATGATTCATTCATTTTCCCAGACTTTATTTCTCCAGAGCGAGTCCTGGGTTGGCATCCTGAGCCCTGCAAAGATCCACAGGGCTGAGTGGAAGGAATATAAATGCTTCACTGGAGCCAGACTCAGGCTGGGGCAGTTGCTGTCAATACACTGAAGTTGAAATACATTGACAGGGTGGTGGGGGAGGTGTTCTGCAGTGCTGCAGATCCCAGGAATACCTTAGCTTGGGAGTAGAGAATTAGATTTTTTTTTATACGTTCACCAACACGGTTGTTTCTTGTTTCAGAGATAAACAGCTACAGCATCAGGTAACCAATAGAGCCTGGGTTTTATTGTTTAAAAGGGGAAAAACCCAGACATGTTTTAGTAACAAGGAGTAGCTTTACACACTAATATGTATGTATAAAATACTTAAAGACTATAGGAAATTAAATTTGAAGCTGATCTTCAACAAAATATGTATTTTTCTATTGAAGGAAAGGGAAGCAAGTGAGCAACTTACACCAAAATATTAAATGTTCAGTGCGTAATTTCTAACAAAGCCCTTAAAAATAAATCTTTCATTAAAATGTTCTTCAGAGCTCAGAAATACTTGCAAACACATCAAAGGCTACAAGAGCTCTATTAATTTATCAATTAAACCACTTTGATTTTTCGTATCTGTTTTCCTATGTTCACATTCTTATCTTTCAAGATATGAATTGGTAACCTTATAAAAACATTCTATATGAATTGCGGGGTTCTGTGCCCCGGCAGCTTCTGTGGTAATCTCGGGGTGTCACCCGGTACCCCGTGGGGACTGCACGTACCCGAGCGGTGCTCTCGCTCACGCATTGCAGCCAGCCTGTACGGCGAGCCCAGCCTGGCCCTCTTGGAGACAGGGAAATGCAAGGTACCATTTTTTTTTAGCAGACTGTAAATGATTCCTATTCTTTGCTCCACAGAACATCCGATGTGGTGCCCAATCGGCTGAGAAGGCTGCGCAGACGTCAGTGTCTGTGTGTGTGTGCGCGTGTGTGTGTCTGCACAGCCAACTGCAGCTGGAACCTCCATTAGAGCAGCCCTATTGATTTCTGGTTCACACTGCAGTAACAGGGCTAGAGTGCAGGGCGGGGGCGGGGGGGAAGAAAAAGGCAGGGGAAAAAAATAATCCCAGCGGTTTAAAAACAGGAATTAAGGGGAGGCACATCGGGGTGTATGTGCGTATGTACAGCAGAGATATGCCACGGTGCTGTTTGCTTAAAAAACCCCACCAAACCCACCAACAAAAATCCTTAGGCAGAGCAATCCCCACACCTTACGAAACAACAGTCTGCCCAGGCTTCAGATCCCGTGCGTGCATGGATCGATGTTTTCTCGATGCTGTTTTTGCACACCGAAGCTGTCCGCAAAATGTTTCTACTTCACCGAAGGACTACAGGAGATGCGCGCTTTAAATGGCTCTTTCTCTATGCACGCACTTATCTGCTTGGGGAAGGTGGGGGGAAGGTTAGAAATACAG
This sequence comes from Calonectris borealis, assembly GCF_964195595.1. Lineage (NCBI taxonomy): Eukaryota > Metazoa > Chordata > Aves > Procellariiformes > Procellariidae > Calonectris > Calonectris borealis. Next base: position 20,816,081 of record NC_134314.1, read on the forward strand.
CTCAGAGTCCGTCAAACACGGTGCATAGAGAGCTCCAGGAAGTTGCTCTGCGTTTACCGGCAGTCATTTTCTCGTGATACATAATGCACAAGTTGAGGTGTAAAAACGGGGGGAAAATTATGTTTGTGGTACTGACTGAGCTTTCCTCTTCCTCTGAGGTTTCTTTCCCAGCTAATATCTGGGAATAACTTATAGCTGCATGTTAATATGTTGTCTTGGTATTTCAGCACATCTGCGAAGAAAATCCCTGCAAAGCAAGTGTGTCTTTTCACAATCACTGCATGTCAGTCTGGCAAACTCTAGCTGTGAGCAGTATAGAACGAAGGGGGGGGAAACCCCCCAGCACCGTTATCTGTTTAGGGGGTGGGGGAAGGGGCGACAGTAATACCTTTAAAAAGCCGAAAGGCGGTAAGCCATTATTAGCAAAAGCTATATTGAGCATGCTTGCCAGACAGGCAGCGCAGCTCAGCTCTAGTTCCGCCCAGACATGTGCCTTGCCATTTTCATTTTAATCAGTCTGCTCAGGATGGCTGCTGATTCATTTTGCGGGATGGCCCCCTGGGAGCTAAGGTGGAAGCCTGAGGCGAGCTGCTATTGCATCAATGCAGCACTCCACATCAGACACGGGGAGGGGAGGAAAGGGTTCGGCAGCAGATCGAGTTCAAAATAACAGCCTCGCTATTAAAAAACAAACCAGCACCCCCCTCCAACAAATAAAACCTCTGCGTAAATAATTAAAAAAAAAAAAAGGAGGAAAAACCCAACATCCCCCTCACCGAATCATTAAATAAAACACAATTAGCGGAGCAAAATCTCTTGTGCTCCTTCCTTCCCCTTGAACCCTGGAAACGCTGGAGCTACCATTTCTTTTCACAGATCCTCGTTTAAAAAGAAAAAGGACGCTCTCTATTTCTCTATTTACCTGATAACTAGCTGGGGGTGGGATACCTGATTTAGCTGGAGACTTTGATTTGTGGGATTGACAACCTTATTATGCAGTGAGCTTATTATTGATATTATTCTGCTCTCGGTTGCCATGACCACCTTGTGAGAGACATTCAATTTTCTCTCTTCCATCATCATTATCTATGAGGCCATCTGTTGTGGAAAATGAATTCAGCCTCATTTGCATGACTGATAAGCAAATTTTTTTTTATCTATTTAACAGAAGGTCATATGCCGGGGATTTGGAGCTGGTGAAAAAAAAAAAGTGGAGGGAAAAAAAAAAGGCATCTCGAGAGGATGAGTGGGAGTGCGTGCATTAGAGGATGTATGTGGAAGTAAAACAGATCCCTCAGGCCTGCTAGCCTATCCTACTGCATTTGTCATTCCTGCCAGGGCGACATTTTTTTCCCCCTAAGCTTCTGCACACTAAAGAGAGTGAGAGCTTTTTCCCTGCAGTCTTCTTGAAGCCCCCCTGATTTTTTTACTCAGTGTTGGTGGGTGTATTTTAATATATATATATATTTTTAATTCCCTGGAACATGGGGTATCTTTTCAGTGTTCAATGAAGAAAAAAGCAGCCTTTTCTGGGTCTCTGTGGTATGCTTCTTACTCCTCATCCTTTCAAAGTTGTAGTAAGCCAGGGTGTTTCTTAACCATGCTGAAATGTCTTGCTTATGTTTAACTTGTAAATGGTTAACAGTGCAGGTGTGGGCTGTGTTTTGTGCAGGGTGGGGGTTGATTCTTGTAGCTAACTGGAAAGATTATTGTGATTTTTGCAGTCGTTCTGTAGCTTGTACTTAAATGTCCATTGTTTGCTCTTTTGAAGTTCTTCTGGCAATACTGCTGTGCAGCCGAAATTGTATTGGGCTGTAGAATAGCTGATAAAAAAATCCCGAAGTGTGTGTTTACTATATAAACGCATAATGTTGCATGCATTAAGCATGTTGTTGTTTATATAAACTTGCTGCATGTTGGACAGTACTTGTTTGATATGGAGAACCCGAGACAAAAACTTCACAGATTGGAATGCTCAAGTCTCCTGACAGCCGAGTACAATTAAATAAAAGATTATAAGATACTATGTTTTTACACTAAAACGACGTTTGAAAACAGTGGATTTGTACTTTAAAAGGGAACATTCGTATAAGATTAGTATTTTGAAAGAACACTATCTTGTATCTATAATAGTTTTTCTTTAAAGAGAAAAAGCTTTGTAAATAAGGGTTAATTCAGTTAACTCTCTGAAAACGTCATGGTCTATACTTCAATTTTAAAATACTTCAGATAAGTATGACTGTAGTCCATGTACATTTAGTGCAAATTTGTTAATCTTATTAATTTAGTGCTAAAAAGTAACTAAAGAGTATAAAAGAAAATGACTTATATTAGTAAAAAAGGAACGACCTAGTCTCTTATGGAAGACACATTACACAGGTTTGCTTCTTTTATTTGTCACTAACAAAGATTGAACTTAATGGAACAGAAGCATGCCATTTTCTTCTGAGTACTGAACAACGTGCACAGCCTTATGTAGGCAAAAAGGATATTTTTTAAAATGTTTATTTGTTTTCTGCAGAAGTAGTGTGTGCATAAAAGTAGAGTTTTTACATGATAAATGCTTTGCATAGTTGACGATACTCCTTTCAAAGAAAGAAAAGATGATATGCAGTACTCTTTCTTGCAAATAAATACATTTGGATTTTATTTATAATCTACGGGGAATCTCTTTCTATATGTCGTACTTGCAATGGAGAAATGGTCATGGGTGCTGAATTTCAGGTGGAGAGAAGTTTCACTTTTATTGAGGTCAGCTAGCGACCAGATCTCTGACTTGTCTACATTAAGTAACTTACTCTAAATTACTTGCTTAAAATTCCTCTTTATGTGATTTAGAAAACACTCTGCAACAGATCTAGCATTAACTTGTTGTGATCATCTATTGTTGATAGTTGTTTAAATGGTACTCTTTTCTTCTACCCCTCTGATTTCAGAAAGAGTATCTTTCTTGTAGATCTTTAAAAAGGAGTAAGATTTAATACTCCTTTGGCATCGGCCATATTTATCATGCCTGTTGGAATTTGCGTTGGAAGTCAGATCGCAGAACTAGTTCCACACTCAGAGTTCAGCACAGTGCAGCCCCGGCGGCTGGGGTGGGTTGTTCGAAACGGTGCTGGTTTCCTCAATGGACTCAGCTGGAGGTAACTGTGTATTAGCGGGCTGTCTTACACCACGCAAAGGTTGAGGTCTCCGTCTTATCCCCTCCTCCCCCCTCCACTTGAATTGTCAGCATCTTCCAAAGGCTCGTGAATAAAACCTGGTAAACTTCGGGAAAAGCCCAACAGATAACACAGTCTGTTCCCCTCCCCTGGCCCCCAAAAGTTAATTACCGAGCTTGGTTGGATTCCTCCTTGCCACCCTGACATTTGACTGCTGCTAATTCACTGATTAATCTCATTAATGTGATTATAGCAGGATTTGGAGCTGGCTGCCATTGTTCTGCAGACAGCGCTATTCAGCCTGAGCGCTTGCCGCCCCGCTCAGCGCGGCGGAGCTTTTCCAGGGGCGGCGGGGCGCGGCGAGCTGCCGCGGGGCCGGTCCGCGCCTTTCAGCACCGGGAGCTGTCCGCCGCCGCCAGCAATTACCGCCCGCGCCGCCCGACTGCCCTCCCGCTTACCGGCGACGGGGAACCGGCTCGCTTTCATCACCCTAATGACTCTGCTCATTGAGGTAAAGGCGGGAGAGGCTTTGTGCCTTCTAATTAGGCGGTGTGAAGATGCCTGTGGCAAAGCATCAAATCTCTGCACTTAAATACTTCTTCCTTTCTTTTAAAAGCTGTCTTCGCGTGCATTTTGTTTTCTCGGAGAGATCCACGGGGCAGTGTAGTTCAAACAGTACTTCCTTGCAGCCGTGCAATTTAACTCTCAGAACGTGAGGGACATTACAGGTGTTGCCATACTTAGCTCTCAGAACGTGAGGGACATTACAGGTGTTGCTATACTTAGCCAGACTTTTTCTTCGTGGTAAAAGAGTGCTTTGTTGAGCTAAATGCTTTCATTTATCTTCTTTTTGCGCGAATAAACAACGTATCCAGCTCACCTCCTCAAAATTGCGTTTGCCCTCACCAGCACTATTGTGCCTAGGGTCTTCCCTGCATCTGCGCTGCAAGTCCCCGTTTTCCGGAGTTTGAGAATAGGAAGCATTTTATTGATTGAAATTTGATCTAGAACATCTTTTTAAAGTTTCATTATACATATAAATGACTTTTGCAGTCTTCAGTTGCAACACTATTTTATATTCAAGTTTGCAGGTTAGGCGGTTTTAAATCAGTCTAGGAATAGCTTCTTTAAAGTAAGGCACTTTACATAGCGTGACCTGCTCTGCCCTGTTTGGTATTTTGACTTTTATTATCTAGAAGTTACATTGTTATCATTTAATAACTGCCAATTGCACATGCGCAGTAACTTTTTTTTTTTTAATATCTTCTCTTTCATTTGTATTCTATATGAGCCTGACCCTGTACTGGAAACTGAAGCCACACATTAAACTCTATTGTGTGAAGGATTTGCCAGTACGAGCAGTGAACTCCTGCAAATCACTAAATTAAAAATACTTCTAAGACAAAGTGTCCTGCTGAGGAAAAGGTAGGATCTGTTAAAGAACACACTACATTTTAAAAGATTTGATTATAGTAAATGTCAGTGAAACCTCTGCAGCCATTGCAATCCATGGATAAATAATAATTTACGTTCAAAACTGACAAAGTGCACTGAAACCGAAAAAATCTGTTGCTTTTTTAACTATACATTTGACTTTCATGTAGTTTTTCAGTCACTGATACCATATTCTTAATAGGGTTTCCTATTTTCTTTTCATGTCCTTTTCTTCCCATTTCTTTCCCACCCAAAATCAAAAGCTCAGTGAGTAAAGTATTGTCTCCTTAACTGCTTTAGAGAATTATACGTTTAAAGGATGTATGAAATAGGACTGTATAGGAACAGGTTTTAACAGTGACAGCCACAATATGCAGGCCAATTAAGGCTGCTCGTTAGCGGGTATATTCTTGTAATACTCCTGTCAAGCTGAAATTGTACTCCCTTATTGACAGTAGTGTGTTCGTCTGATGCTTGAATTCTGCTTTCTCTGTTTGTCTAATGTTTCAAGTCTCTTTAGAAACTGCTACTAGCGAGAAAGTAAAATAAATGGAAGGTTTTCAAGCGTACTTTACCTGAAATTTGCTAACCTGGCTAACTTAACCTTCAGGGAAAATACTGTGCTCTCATTAACGCTGCTTAAACATGACCTGCATCTCCTTTTCCCCATGGATAATGCGCGTTGACGAGACACAGGCTGGGGGAGGGAGAATCCAACCCACAGCATTAAACCCATACCCTAACGTCTTATGGAGGATAATTAGGCCAATGAATCACCAGTCTCCCAAATTTTTTTCTCACTGGTCTTTTTGTAAATGTTTCTAATTTATGCGGTCGTCCTCCCCTCCCCCCCCCCCCCCCCCCCCCGCCTTAACTCTCACCAATACAGGATTTATATACATTCTGCCCCGATTAAAGCAATTACTGTTTTTGTCTTCAGTGGGAGAAGCACCGGGCCATTTCTTTGTGTCATCCTGAAGGCTGGACAAGATGATGAGTTTTTTTTCTAGCTAAATCGCTTTCAAAAAGTTTGAAAACACCTGGCATGATATGTGTGCCACATAGTCGCTTTCACTGTCTTACTAAGGCTAGCCAGGATAAGGAGGTTAGCTTTAGCAGGGGAAAGAGACAAGCCTTGATTTTTGAAACGCGAATACAGTTATCCAAAGATTCTGCATGTAAACCTTAGTTAGGAAACGATGGGATCCATCTGTAGGGGTGTAGATACCCCTATACACTTACAAAGGGGACCTTTGATCACCAAGTGTGCGTGTGCTCCTCAGGCTACATTGATATGGGTGGAAAAAACCCAACCTGACATGCCCTCGCTACGACACAAACATGGTAGCTTTCCCTCCCCGCTACGAGGAGGCTTTTCTCCCCGCAGACCCGCTCCCCTCGCCCCCGCCCTGCGCGGCGCCCTCCGCGCTCCCCACCCGCACCTGCGGCCCGGCCGCGGCGCCGCTCCCGAGGGCTCCGCGCCTCGGACTCGGGGGAGCCCTGCCAGAGCGGGGAGATGTAATCAGAGATGACAGAGAAAAATTAAGGAAAAAAAAAAAAAACAAACCGCGAGCGAGGTGGAGATGGGGGGCGGGGGAAGAGACACGTAAGTCCTTTTTTTGCTTTCTGAGGGAAACACTGCGTTTTCCACCAAAAGCGTGGAAGTGCTGAGAGATCTCCTATTGTTAGTCCTTTCCCCAGCAGGCTAGCTCTCCTCTGAATCCCTGTGACAAACTTCCCCCCAAAAGCCCTTCTCCTGCCATCGGAGCGCGGCTGTGGAGCTGCTGTGATGGCTCGGGATGCGAAGGGCTGGTACACGGAGGCTCGCTTTCACTTCAGACCGCGCTGTGGTTTCTGGCAAGGCTAGGTGGGAAGGGAATGAGAACCTCTACAGTAACCGACATGTCTGGTCTCCACACGTCAGGCAGCGGACTCGGGCTCGGGAGGGATTACCTCCCAGGGCTGGAGGAGGGTGTTCCTTCTGACTTTTGGGTCAGCCTCCCCCGCCCCAGTCGCGGCCAGCAGGGTCTGCCCGCGGTGCCCTGCCAGCCGCGGGGCTGCCCGCACCAAGCACCACCGCGCAGGGCGAGCCGCGGCGGGGAGCGAGGGAGGGAGGGATGCGGGGAGGAGGGGGCTGCAGCAGCACAATGGCAATAAGGAGGGCAACGAAACCGGCAGGCGCGCGCCTGTGTGTGTAGGGAGGGCATATAGGCTGTATGCGTGCGCTAGCCAAGGTCCTTCCCATACGAAACGCAGCTTGCCTGCGGGAATGGACGCTGAGGGCGGGCTGCTGCGGGGCCGCGCCGGGAACCCGGCAGGAGGTGCGGCGGTGCCCGGGGCAGGGGCCGGGGCACGGCAGGGCTGAGTCCGCGGGGGCGTGCGGAGCCGTGCCAATGCAGGGGGGTGCCGCCGCCTCCGCGTAAAGATCACAGCCTGTCACGCTGCTACCGAAATGACATTTCGGGGACGAGTTTAAACGAAGTGACTCCCCGCTGGCAAGCCGCTCCCGTCGCAGGGGCATCCGGCTGCCCGGGGGCGAGCCCCGCAGGGAGGCCGCCCGGGGGCGGGCGCACGCCGGCGGAAAGCCTCTGCAACAGCCTTGCAAGGCGGTGAGGTGCCTCTTCCCAGTCATTGTCTGTGCGACACGTTTAGTAACGCGGTGCGTGGCTAAGCGGAGGCAGCGAGAGCCACAAAAGCCACGTCAAATTGCTGGGGAAAACGCTGTTAAGGGGCACATGCAAATCTGGCCCTTTTTGCATGCGAGCCCTTGTTCATGTTTGGGCTGTTGATCACATAAAGTTGAGCCGCGCAAGTTGCTAATGGTGGAAGGCTGCTGATCTTTTCCTCTGGAAATAGTTCATTTCTTTTGTTTCAAAGGGGACAAGATGGTGTAAGTAGGTAAAATAAGCGAGCAATTCAGCTGAATTAACTCTATAGACCCTGGAGTGGTACCCCAGCCGCAAAACAATGATGGTTTTCAATCATTATTTTCTTTTAAAGATACATTTAGAGGCCTAATTATTGTTTTTTTCCTTTTTTTTTTTTTTTTGACGGGGGGAGGTGTTGTTCTATAACGGAGACACCATTTTACGCTAGCAGCAGTGGCAGGGGAGTATTTTTAGCGGTCTCCCCTCCTGGGCGGCTGCGGCGTTTCTGCGTTCCCCGCTATTCGGTGGAATACAGCGCCGCCGCGGCGCCCCACGCCGCCGGGGAGCCCGGCCCGGGGTGCCGGGGAGGGCGCCGATCGCGGCCCCAGCCCTGCCCGCCTCCTGCCGCGCCGGCGGGGGCTGGGCGTGCGCGGCCGCGGCGGGCAGCTGCACCCGCGCGGCGGGGCCGGGAAAATGGATGTGCGTCGCGCTGCTTAAAGGATGCGGGCTGAGGCGGGGTAAGTCAGCAATCTGCTACGGATGCTGTTCTGCTGCAGTAATGTGGTCTCTAAGGGAACTTGGGCTTGATGCATGCTACGCTGCCTAGGCTTCCTCCAGCCCGTCGCCTCTCTGCTGCTCTTACATGGAGGTTACAGCTGATCCGTCAGCCACAGAGCTGCACGCATGCCCATCTTCTCAGCGTTCAGTGGTGGCAACTTATTAATTTCTGCCTTCGACTTCAGGCCCGTTGGTTTCCTGTCTGAAAGCATTATTACTTTTGTCCATGTGGCAAAATAATTAGCATACAGATGAGAAGGGATCCTGCCTCTGAGCCTCAGTCGCAGGAGAAGATGTGCAGTGGAAAGTTGATTGGATGAATGGAGAACAAATGGTGGGCGTTCAAAAGCATTAGAAGAGTTTTGTTGTCGTGGAGCAGGTTTGTCAGTTTTCTGGGTGAATCTCCTAAGATGGAAGGCAGGGTGGCTGGTGCCGAGACGACTGCTTGACAGACTGTGGCCTACTTGAAGGTGCACGTTGGGACTGCATGCATAGATAATTCATTTGGACTACTTTGTTTTGCAATTCTACGGCTTTCCCTTTGCTATTCCCTCAAGGTAAATATGTCCTTTTATCACCGTTGTTGTTTGCAGCGCACTTTGCTGTTGTTCACAAAGTGATGGAAAGTTCAACTCTTTGGGCAGTTAACAAAAGAATAGCTGGGTTTTGTACTTCTCCTCCCACCCCAGCTCCTCAACACATCCTCCTGTGCATAGAGCTGGAGGAGGCTGAGCTCAGGGCCCGATCCTGCTCTCCCTCAAGTCAACGGGGAGTTTGACATTGCTTCGAGAGAGAACGGGATCGAGCTCTCAGTGGTTGTTGTTTTAATAACGACTGCTGGAAATGTCAGATTTCTGCTTCCTATTTTCTAGAACAATGTGGGCAGACCTGTAAAATTAGCAACTACTGTTTCAATGAAAGCCCAGATGTGATTAGTTTTGATTGGTGTGGTATGCATTTTCTTGGCTGAAAGGAAAAAAAATGCTTATTTAACACAAACTCCCTAGTAATGCTAAAAACTGAAGTTATTGATTGACAAATTACTAGTGATTCTTTCAGCTCCAAATACCTCTGTTATATATGTGTCCTTATAAAGGCTTCTTTATTGAAAGGAGAAAACAAAAGAAGAAAATAAACAAGCTATCTTTGAATTACGTATTTTTTTGCCAGATAATAACACTGAGTCAGACTGGAATCCCACTTCTCGAACAGAGCATCCATTGATGGGCATTTCTTATATAATTCTGATGCTGTGTATCAAATATGGGGGGCTTTAGCATTTAGTTACATTTGCTTTTTTTGGTGTAGTCATTTAGGAATATTTTTATCCAATTTTAATGATTCTTAATCTCCTTAAAAATGGTGATTTTCATTTTAACTGACCTAATTTTGAAACTGCAGTTAAGGTTGAGGTTAAGTAGAAATTAATATCCTTTAATTGTCTTTACATAGTTCTTGTGACTGTTGTAGAACAGTTTAATGGATGATTTGCTTTAATTTGAAAGATGTGGGGTTTTTTTTACCTTTAATTATGTTGTTTTGGAGAACAACAGCATACAGTTCCAAACGATATTTAGTTTTTACCTCTCTCCTTTTTTTTATTTCAATTGACAATTCAGTTTTGTGTGATCGTTTATTTTCAAAAATTACTAAAGAAATAGAAGTCTTTGTCATGTCACTCTGCAAACGAAAAAAAATACTGGAACAAACTGTTAACCCTTAGGAGGCAGTTAGCAGGTACTCCTGATGATTTATCAAGGTTCTTCAAGTTTGGAATGATAAGGTTAAAGTTGGTGGTGTAGTCTGGAGAATACATATGTTTATACTTGTTTGCAATATGACACATTTAAAAACAATTGAGATGGCAACATAACACTCCTAACATTAGAAATACAGAATGATGTAAGACTGTGTGCAATAAAACAGGATTTTTCACTGGGAGAAAAAGTAGTGATTGTATTTTTTAAAAAACTACATTGATTTATCAAGGGAAACAAAGAGAAGAGTAAATTATTACAATGAGTGAATGCAGAATTTTTACATTTTAAATTAATCTAAGAGTAGATTAAATATTGCATGCATTTTACAGCCTGAACTTTCTGGAGAGTGAATGTTCTTCTTCTCCCCCTCCCCCCCTTATTTCAACCAACAAGAGCAATAGTTAAATACTAAACATTTGCAGTGCTTTCTTTGTTTTAGATTCAAATACCCAGTTATATGACCACATTTTCAAAAAGGGCATCAATTTTATTGTAGTTGTTCTTAGTTCATAGTACGACTTTGTTGTTTTACGCTACAATCTTGTATCTTACATATTATAGAATTGAGCAACTGTGTGTTTGGAGACAAAGACAATTAAGAAAGAAGAGGAGCTACTTCATTGTATTCAAAGGTGTATTATTTCTTCAGATTTGTTAAGGACCATTTTTGAGGGTCTCTTTTTTTCTGTTCTTTTCTATTTTGTTTAATTTTTGTGTTGGGGAGATGAATAAGATATGCAAAGAACTATTTTGATTACACACACGTACATGCATACACATATGCAGCAATTTATTAGCTAGGCATAGAAACTTTGTCATATGAATGGCAAAAAGGTACTGTTTTGAAAACTGTTCTTCTGCACCAGTCAGGGTTTTACATGGACTCCAAAAGAATGAAAATGTAATTCCCATCCATCAGCATTTCCATGGGAAATCAGCATGTGCATTTCTTTTTAAGTGCATTGCACACACATTTATAAAACGAAGTTCTCTGTATTAGAACCTATTCTTGATCAGGTCTGAGCACAGTCATTGTTTTGTTGAGAGATTCAGTGGTGGAAAAGTACTTTGGTATTAAATACATATACAACACTGAATGTCTTTACAGAGATACTGAATTTAATATCAATTTGCCTGAACTTGATAAATGTTTGCATCATGTTGATCAACTTTCAATAAAGATGTGAAGTTCTTGATAGTAAGAAACTTTATGGCTGTAGATTACTTACTGACCTTTTCTTTCTCATAATACGAGTGATGAGAAATCCTAATTATCAGATTATCAATGATGTTTTAAACAGAAGTTCAGCCAGATTTCTATGGAATGAAAATGGGTGCAGACCAAATAGCATCATCTTTTCCAAATATCCTAGATTAAAAAGTCAGAGGGAGAGCAAATCAAAGGTTTTGTAGGCTGTTGACAAAGATTATCTCTTTAGAATCCTTCACAGTACTTTGCTTTGATTAGAACCACTGTGCCTGTTTTAGCCATAGAGGAAAAAGCAGCAAAACGTAATGAAACTGAAATGAAGGGGGAACGTCTTGTGTTGGGGGGGGGAGTAGGATGTGGAGACAGAGAGACAAAAACCACAATAGGATTTTTGATCCCTTAAAAGGGATCATACTTTTAGTCAGGAAAACAGTAAACATCATTAGTAGATTGGATTTAAAATCTGATCTCAGATCAGATTTGCAGTGTATTTACTAGTTCAGTATGTTTGCACTGAAGCTGCAGCTGTGGAACACAGTCACCAAGTAACGGAACTAGCCAACTTGGTTGTGGAAATAACCAAGGCTGCAGGGCGCCCCATAGAGATCCATCAAATCAGGTCTGGTTTAGAACTGTCTGGAAGGTTGTAAACATTAAGAAATCAATGTTGCGTCTGCCAGTAGACCCTTTGGTTTGCTGAAACTCCCACCAGCCTAATGGATCTGGGCAATTGGTTTCAGAAGCCAGTTTCCTTCAGGATAAATTTTATGTATCCTGAGGGTCCATCATAGCCAAATTGATTATAGCTCTGCACCAGGCAAACTCATAAACATCTGTAAGATCACAGATTTTCAACCAAACCAGCACTGGGGTCTATTATTTTGTGAAATATTAAAAGTCTACATCTCTCATACCTTATGTCAGCATGGCATTTTTTAATCAGGAAGTCGATTAAAAAGGGCATGGTATACTACGGATATATGTTCACTTGGCATAACTTCAGCTGTTTCAGTCTGAATCTGGCAAGTGCTGTCCATCATTAGGTGCAATGGTGAGGACAATCAGTGCAAAGCAGCAATTTTTAAAAAATTATTTCCATGATAGGTTTTAAGAAGGCTGCTGTTTTGTTCCTACTTTGCATGAGCTGGCTCCTGACCCCAAAGGAAAGACAGCAATGAGCTTTGGATCAGTCCTGTAATATCTTTTTATAGAGTGGTTGGCCAAACATATTTCTCGGCTCCAGTAAAATCAAAAGAAAGCATCTCCTCACTTTCTCACATTTTTGTAATTAATGAGATTGTTTACAGATAGAATGTAAGGGAGAGTATAGTAACCATGCAAAAGAGTCTTTAGGCTGCTCACTGAATGGCTAATTTTTTCCAGTCTTTCTGGTGATGTTTCACCTTCCCCTCCCTCATAGAAATGGTGATACTTACTTGAAAGATGTAATGCCACAATATTTATATTACATATCATTAGCTTGCTTTATTTTTCTAAGGGAAATTCCCTTTTCTCTTCCTGTCTCTAGCCAATACCGGAGGATATTACCAAGGGAATAAAATTTTATGCCTAATTTTAGTGTTCCTCTGCCTAATGTGGTGTGAATAAGTACCATGTTACAACATTTAACCTAGTCTATCTTTGTCACTTCCTGAACAGTTCCTCGGTTGAAATAAAATAGCCAAAATGCAGAAAGAGAAGATATCCAAGGTTTGTTATGAGGATAAACTGTAGGGACTGCTTGTTCTTTCTCTTGGAGTAGATGCTCTGGCATTCCTTCTAGTGCTGCAGCAGGGCATTCTCTCGCGTAAGGAATACCCTTGAAAGGGGTTCCCCAGGCCTCCCGTGATGCTGGGAGTCAGTGGCTCATCCCTTTATTTCTTATCTCCTTCCCCAGAATTAGTTGTTAAATCAAATGTCTTAATTTTCTGAATTTCTGAGTAGCTTATGCCAGTCCAGCTTCTAAATAAGCACTGGCGATTTGTTTTAGTAACATTTTCAGAGATACTAGCAATTCCTCTGTTGTCTGAAGAGGAAAAGGCCCATGTTTAAATATGAAACTATGTTTATAACAACTTTGCATACATCGTAGCTGTCATGTCCATGCATAAAAATTCAGGATTGTTTTTTGGGTATGTGCATATTTAGGAAGAAATAAAACTGTTATGTCATAGAAAATGATAAGGTTGAGTGCAGGGCTTTTTATTTTCTGTGTCTCTTTATAGTGTTCTTGGTATGTCTAAGACAAGTTGTTATGAATTTGGAATGGTATTTCTGCAGTGTCTTGGTTATGCAGCATAGTTTGACTGATTTAAAAATCCACAAAACCAAATTCCTAGGGTTCGGAGTTGACACTACAGAGTAATGCTTGTGTTGTTTCAGCACGTGCACACACAAATTCCATTCCGGGTCTTGCTAGGAAAGTTTACGCAGGTCAAGTGAAACTGTCTTCACACACAGAAAAAGTTGTCTGTTCCAGCAGTGGTAAGATGCCTGCACACGTGGTATGTTACTTATTTACTAAGAGAAACAAGCTTACTAAGTTCATCAAGAATTTCATAATCCTCTGGCCCTTTGGCTGTGACCATTCTGCTCTCAATCTCAAAGTCCAGTTTTCATCAAACTCCAGATTTCATCACTTCCAGTGATGAAAAAACATTTTTCTCGACCTTTTAAAATACTCTGCATGTTTGGATCTACCTGAGCTTAAGGGTATTACTCTGTGTGGAGTTACTGGACCTCCATATTCCAGGAAAGTGGCATACTTCAGTCGTCAGGGATAGCAGGTGCAGGCCAGGCTGCAGCATTCTCCCAGTAACTAAGGTGATTTTTGGACATTGCAAGCAAAAGATGCAGAGGCTGTGATGAGAGGAATGAGTAACAACGTCATGGCAGGGAAAAAGAATCAAACGTTCAATTAAAAGGAAGCTGCCAGTGGAAAAGCTGAGTTCCTATTGACCAGTATACAGAATTTGATGCTAAAGAAAATTAGAACTCCATGACCATTGGACATGGACATATGACCTCGAAAAAGAGAAGAAAAAGAACCTCAGAAATGGATATGGACAACAAGCTTTTTGAGAAGGGGTACATAGAGGATTCAGGAGGCGTACTTGGATGGAAGTCAGGAGTACTTGATGAGCCCAAAGACCAGCTGGAAAAGCCAAGGAAGCTCAGGTAGGTTTATTTGCATATGTTACTTCTGCTAGTCTGTTTTTTCTTTTTTTTTGTTACCTTTTTTTACAGCCCTGAGAACTGGTCCCTTCTCTTCAGTTCTTCCATCCCTCTCTTAGAATAGTGTCTAATTGTAAGGGGATGGGGAACAAAGAAAATGCCTTTCAAATAGCCAGTTTATTTTAACAACACTGCTATATGCACTGTCAATCATAAGTTAAACAAAAATAAGATAGAATAGACCACACCCAGTATTCATAAATGTGTGGTAAATATACATAAATGTATTTGGGCGTGTAGAATTTCTGTGACTAAATATCAGTTCTTTGCATGCAGGGGCAAAACCAATGGCATTGCAACAGATACCTTAGTATGCCGTTAAAACAGATGGGAAACATAAGACTGTTTGCAAGCAGCCTGGTAACTGGTCGCCAAAACTGGGTTTTCTGTGAATAAAATGTAGACATGTAGTATGAACCTTTATACATGCAGTCCCTTGCTTTCTGAGAGGAAACCAGATTCAAAACATGTATTTTTTATTCAGGGAAAGAAAGTAGAGACATTTTGTTGTTGGTTCAGAGAACCTGCTCACTGAATTAAACAGCAGCAGCTATCCATTTCCATCCTGGATTTTCAGGTTCATCTTTGCATGAATATCCCCTTTAACTTCAGGACACTGTCAGCATTTTTCAGCATGTATTCTTTAAACTTTGAGAGTGAGTGTCTAGGGAGGCCTGTTTTACTTCTCCTTTTTCAGTGTGTTACTGCCTCACCTTTTTCAGCTCTGGAGAAGTGGTTGTTGCAAAAAGGCTGGTAACGTGTCTGGGTGAACTCTAGCTGCTCTGAACAGCTTTCTCGGGGGTCTTTGCACTTCATGAACAGATCACTGCCTGTTCAGTCATAGTTACTGCCATGTTTTTACAGCTGGTGTATGTGGTAGTCCATACCCTGCATGCCAGCTCTTCAAAAGGTGATAGACTTCATTGATGGACTTTCTGAACTACCCACCATGAGGCTGACCCTTTTCAAGTTTTATGAGAAAAAATATATATGGGAAAAGGATGGAGATTTTATCTATGACCTTTCCAATCTAATGGTGCCTTGTTTTGTTTTGTTGTTGCTTATCAGTGACCTGGGCTGAGAAGGAGCAGATGATGATTAGAAGAAAGAAAAGAAAGAAAAGGGTAGATCTTTTTCATAGGTCTGTTTGGCCTTTGTGACAACAGACTGGAGAAAAGGCACACTTGAATAATGTACCTTGAAGACCGAGCATCCTGATTTAGCAAATGCGGGCGCTGCAAAGCAGTGTGGAACAAAACACCCAGTCATTTCACTGCAGCAGCCACTGTGCTTCATAGACAGCTCTGTGGAGCAGGTCTCACCCCATATACCTTCTTTCTTTACCTGCCCAAGAGTCAGCACAGATTGCCACAGTGTTAATTCCAGCCAACTCCAGTGGAAAATGAGGGCATATGAGAAGAGTGCACATATGTTAATGACTCATGCACCCTGCACTTCTTATTTGTCATTTTATATGTTGTTTGTTACAGTTAATAAATTTTTATTTTGTGAAAACTGTGATGTATTTGTTCTGTTTAAAAAAACTGATATGCAACACGCTTTTCTTATACCTGCACTTCTTGCCAAGTTCAGTAAAATGTAGTTAACTTGAAATTCAATTTCAAGTCATAAGTATAGCTTACTCAAAGAGCAGAACAAGCAGATTCAAAGCAGTGCTGCCAATAACACATATTAGAGTATGCTTCTGAGGCTTCCGGAAATTGTATTCAGGTTGACTCCTATGATTGCTCTTTTGTGTTCAGAATCACCAGTCTTTCTACTCTCACTGAAAGCATCTTCATTTTTGTTTTTAGAGGGATTTTTAATTTACCAAATATACATCAGAAGGCACTGAACAATTCCTATATCTTTGTTTCCAGATGCCAGGTAAATCACTTCAGGAACTAGGAAAGAAAAGATAGAGCAGTTTTTTGAGAATTACAGTTAATAAAGTAACTATATCTTTATAAATATTGTGGTCTAGAAAACTGTCTTTGCATTACTGCATTGCAACAGGATTCCTAAAAATGTGAGCTTTACATAGATTTCATAATTGCATAGAAATTAGTGAGCCATCATCACTTCATGCAACTACTCAAAGGTCTCACTTGTGTTTATGTACTTGGAGGTTAAGAGAAGTGGAAATGGGATACCTTGCTTACTATTTTTCTTGCTTTCCTATACTTTGCAAGAGTCACAGTTCTTACACCTTTATAATAATCATATTCACTATAGATTTGTCAACACCAAGTTGCTAACCACTGGTAGCATCAGCATTTATAGGTTCCCAGAGCCAGTACGCCCCTAGTTTCTCAGGGTATAAATGCTTTTGATTTTTTTTTTTTTTTTTGATTTTGATACAATTACAGGAACTGGAATGACAATCTCGTGTATCTAAAAGCTTTGCTTCTGCTATTGACCATGCTAGATTTACACCATGATTGTCCCAAGGACTAAGTATCATGAGTCTTACCATGTTTAACCAGTTGGGGAATACTTGTACTTCATGGCAAGTTTTATTTCTGCCTCCTTCATTTTCTACTGCTCAGTTTTCTTTCTTTCATGAAAAATCTGCTGATAAAAATGAAGCTCTGCACACGCAGGGAAAATAGGTACTACCCTATGAAAGAGACGTAAGAACTCCACTGATTTGTTCCACACATGTTTCTAATGTTGTTGTAGACTGAGTGTGGAAAACTGGAAGCATGAAAATGGGAAATGACGGAAGAAGCAGGGGCTCTCAAAAAAAAAACCACAAAGAAAACAGGAATTGGGGGAAGCTGAGCCTAAACGCTTAAAATTCCTTAGGCAGAGTTCTGGGGTCCCACAGTGCATTGCCAAGTATTTTTCCCCCAAATGTCTGGAAATTGCATTAGCTGTCCTGAATTCCAAAATGTTTCTGTCTAGTAGAGTCATTTATGGAGAACACTGTATTTGTATGGACCTTCATAAGTGCTTCTATAGAATTTAAGGAGTGTATCGATGATGCTCTTAGTCATATGATTTAGTTTTAGGTAGTCCTGCGAGGAGCAGGGAGTTGGACTTGATCCTTATGGGTCCCTTCCAACTAGAGATATTCTATGATTTTGTGATTCAAGATAGCATGGGTACTAGACAAACTGCATTCCCAAGAGCTGTTAAGTGACACAACTCTTACTTGGAAAGGTTTCTACTGTAGGCTGGACTTTAAAATAATTGGCTATAAGAGAAATAGAGGCCTTTTCTTACTCATCTGTAGTATTTTGATGTAAGGATGCAAGTAAGTCAGGAGATTCCACCTGTCCCTCATTTTGGCCAGCTGAGGGATGAAGAGAAAAAAACTGAGGACTGGAAACTGAGAAAGCAAAATCAGTAGCTTTCCTGATAAATTTATCATTGATAGTCATTATGACTTTTCATATATGAGAATTACAGATTTCAGATCATAGCTTAACATTTCTAAAGAAGAAAGTTTGACCTCACTGTTAACTGTAACCCTAAAATGACTAAAAATGTCTCAGTTAGTGTTCACACATAACTTAACTGTTATTTTTCTGCTGAAACATCAAAATGTTAGAGCCACGGTAACAGCAAAAATGATTTGCCAGACAGCTATGTTAGTACAAGGAGACAATACATTTGCATGGCTACGTTTACAGAGCCAGTGGCCTAATCCTGTTCCACTGAAGTAATTGAGAATTTCTTCAGGGGAAAATGCGTTTTGTATTAGTTTCTAGGTTTTTCAGCTGTTAACTTACTTTTCCAGTATGGCTTTCAAAGCAATTAAGTTTAAAATATAATTATTAACCCATGCTTTATCAATTGAATTCATGATTGCTTTATCATTTTGCCCAAAGGTCTGAATACTAAATTTGAGTTTGGCATGTCATTGCTCTACGTAGTTTCTTGATCAGCCATTACCTTGGTTGTGGTAAGCTTAAAAACAATCTTCCCCAAGAGGTATCACACCCATGACATAAGCCAAGAAGTATTTTACTGTCCTCTCCAGAGGCAGGTTATTGCACCTGTTTACAGGTAGCCTGAAACACTAATGATCAAAACAGTATCAAATTGAAAGGCATAGGATATCTGTATTAATCAACCCTTCTCTTTACTAAGCAGTGTATAACTGATATATTCATAATCGTTTGTGGTAAGATCCTGACTGCTTCTGGAAAACAATCTTTTAAATATATTCGGCTATTGCCTGTTTTCCTTCCTCTTCCTTGAAGCTTTTTTACTGCCTTGAACTGTGCACAGAGATTTTACTGACATAATTAAAAAAATCTGCATGCAAATGAAGAGCATACAACTGCTTTAAGGACATAAACTCCTATATGCATCATAGAAGACAACAAACGAGTTTGAATGCATTGCTGCAAATCTTGAGAACCAACTACATTATATATTAATAATTGCAGATGTCTGCCAGGAACATTGGGAGGAATCTTATGCTTTAGAAAACAAGATATCTGTTTATAGACAGAACATAGCAGAATACAATCCTGATTCTTGTATGACATACTCACCTGGGTGCTCATATTGAACTTCATAGGTCTATTAGGGCCTAGGCATGTGAGTCAGAGATCAAATTCACTCTTAAATGAAGTTTTGAGACAAAATAAACTCTGTATTCACTAAAACTGGAGAACTTTTTGAGTTCTTGTTATAAAAAAACTGTAAGTAGAACAACAATGGAAAAAAAAATCACAGTATTTCCAGAATGAAACAGTTTGATGTTCTATTAGAAATGGCTTTTTTAGTACTTCCTTAACTTATGTTACAAAATAAACTACAATTAAATCCTAAATACTTTTGGTTAAATCAAATGATCCAGTTGAACTCACATGACTTTACTACTGTTTGGTTTGTCAAACATCTCATTTTAAATTAACAAGAATGAATAAGTTAACCACATATGACAAAATTTTTCTGGAGCTGAAATTGGAAAGATTTATGTGGTACCGTCTCCTACAAGTTTACTTAGTTCAGTGGGACTGAGATCCGCTCATCCCTAAATTCTGCATAAGGGGCTTGTTTTTCCAAGTGCTCAGCAGGCACTACTTGAAAGCCTCACATTTCTGGTTAGGAGCCATGAGAGGAAGGGGGTTCTCTCAACATCAGGCATCTGCATTTGGGCCTGCATGGTCAAAAAATGGTTTTCAACAAAATAACTGTAATCACTTGAGGTTCATTTACAGTTGTAGAGATTCCGGGTTTGTCCCTCTATGGCAGAGATACAGAAAATATATCTGAATATACCTCATTGCTTGTGTAATATTGTGCAACTTCTTTTGTCTTGTGAAGTGCTTTTGTGAATTATAGATAGCTTTGCATATAAATTAGCTGTACACTGCTTTGCAGTACACTGTTATCCTGATCCTTTTGCCCTTTTGGCATTTTTGAGATCTTAGTAACAGTCATTGCATCTTTTCTAATACAAAAGACATTTTGTAAATTAACAGTGTGGCATGAGAGCAGATCTGCAAGTGTTGCCACTAGCATTTCTAACCCAGACTACTCACTAATTTTAGAGGCTTTGTTTTTTAAACCATTACTATGGGCCAGCAAGGAAAAGAAAGTGAAGAGGGAAAATAAGAACAGGTTCCCCTTGATGGTGGTAAATAGTATGATGTTGTTTTTTAGTTCTGTGACAGATGCTACTGCTTGAAGGGATTTTGGTTTGATGGTACCATCTGAGAAGTAATCTGAAAAAGAATAACAGGAGTAAAAGGTGTTAGATGAGTCTTTACTAGCTTTTGCCTGGTGAACTGGGTGGAGGGATGTGAGTCCATTCTCATTCCACTCAATGAGTTTTCTCCCTTTTCTGTCATCTACTTATTTGTCAATAAGCCAGTAAGAGTATGTCTCCATCAAAATGGTCAAGTATGGGTGCAGGGTGTGCAAATATACCTGAGCTGGCTTTAATCACTCACTTTGTGCTGGAATAGCTGTAGAAGGTGCAAGGTGGCTGAGAAGATCCTCCGTTGTTTTGGTTTTTTTTTCTTTTCTTAAAAAACCGGTAAGAGTCTGGGGCATGAAATTTTACAAGGCTGATAGACTTAACAAGATAAGCAATCCAGTTGGTTGAATAAAGCATAATTCGTGTTTCCCTCCTGTTGTGTGTTTTGCAAGTAGGCTTTTTTGAGAGCAAGTTGATTATTAAGCACCTGAGATAGCATGTTATGATGAAGTGACATAAAACATTTGTACCTAATATGCCTTAATGAAATGTTAAAACTGTGTATGCTGATCTAAGAATTAAAGAAGTGTAGAAGTAACAGTGTTTTATTTGATTAGATGACAAAAACAAAACAGTATTTGTGACAGCTAGTCCTTGTAGTTAACAGCTCATCCAAGAGCTTATTTTGATATAGAGACCATATTGTATATAATTTACAGGATCATTGAAAAATTGGATTGGAAAGGATATCTGGAGGTCCAGTCCAATCCTCTTCTCAATAGGGTTCAAATCAGGATAGAGCCATAATAAAGTCCAAAGTTCAGCTAATACATCCAATAGCATGCAAGAATTGTGGAAGCACGTGAGAGGCTGTGAGAAAAAAAGAAGTGTGTTTAGATCAGGTTCTCTAACTCTATTTAAATGTGATGATAGAGCATGCTGCTATAGCTATACTGACTTCACCCTATATTGCCATGTACAGGTAATTTTATTTCTGGCATCTCCACATGTCACTGGGAATAGAAACATCCCTAGAGCCAAGAGCCGACTCTTCTGTTGGATCAGGTGGTGAAAGGGAATCCACAACATCTGCACAGGTCAGAAGGGTGGGAGGAGAATGCAAGCTGAAGGCCAGTGTCACTGAAAAATATCTTTTAAAAAACCCTCTACCTACTTTCTCTGTTCTGAAAAATCATTTGGGAAAGCGAATTCTATTTTTAATCATAGAAACACATTTCTATTGCAAGTTAGAAAAGATATAGTAGGAATCATTTCAACACCAATGGGGAGATACCGTGGTTGGCCAAATAGGTCCTTCCCATTTTAAGCTCTTTTATAGAATCACAGAAATTAAAGTGAAAAGCATGAAAAAAGACGTACTGTCCAGAGGAGTGGGACAAATCAGGGAGCTGTGCACTTCAGTAAACACAACTTAGAAACAAAACTGGGGTAGGACAGTTCAGATTGTTTGGTTTTTAATAAATATTTTGTATTAAGGAATACATTGGTTTTAATATGAGTGGTGACACTGTGGAATAATGAAAGCAAGTAATTTTTGTATTTCCAGAACAAAACATCATGCTGCTCTGTCTCCTGCTTGCCTTTATGCTAGTTAGTGTTGACCTGAAGCATTCTTGGATACACGAATCAGAGACGACACTGAGCTGCCTGATACAAAAATAAAATGGAAAAAAATAAGATTCTATTTCCTTTGCTGTGCATAGGACACAGATAGGTTCATTTCACTTTAGAGAGACAAAAATCCCCACCTTGGACACAGCTAGAACATTAAGGATCAAACTCTTCTCTTTTTAGCACTACTGTAAATTCAGTGTGTCCAGTGATTTTACTGGCTCCAGGTACTGCTGCAAGAAGAACTTGAATAACTTGGAAAGGATTGCAGACCTGGCAGAATGTCAGGTGTGAACACAGACTAGAGCTACAAATTTTAATTACAAATAAAAAATATAATTTATAGTTCAAATTTGTAATCAAAATTTGGGAGGTCCTTTTAAAGAGACAGAGCTTCTTTCACAAAAAACTCTACTTTTTATAGCAGGCCTTCAAGCACATTTCTAACTTTAAAATACTCTTAGGTTTGACATGGTTTAGCGGTTTATAGAATCTTCACTCCCCTTTAAGGTTTTGATATTTTGTTACATGATATCACACATGCAGTGACACCTGTTTTGCATTCATAGTCAAAATGAGATTGTTCTCAGTAATGTCAAGAAGAGATAGAGCCATAGGGATAGTGAGATGTGGAATCACTTCAAGCTGTATTTTAAGGCTCTATGACTGACAAAGCAGGTGTGCTTTTTCTACAGGAACCATCTTTTTCTTGTGTGTTTTTACAGCACTTAGCACAATGTGTTCGGTTTCATGACTTGGACTACTGGCAAGAATAACATATGCATGTTAGACATCCTGTAGAGACAAGACCACTATTTTACTGTGAGTCAAGGTCAGCTGTGGGTGAAGAACATCGTGCTGACTTATCTGGCTAACTTGTGGGAAATACAACTTAAACCTTGTCTCTTGCTGTGGATTTCAGAGTGAAACAATTACGGGCCAGTGTTTTAAAAGAGAAAACAACATAATTTCTTTTTGTGTTCTCCATATCAGTAACTACAAAGCCAAAACTGGCAGAGATTGGTTTGTCTGTAGTTACAGATATTGTATAGTTGTCTTGTATATTGATGCCATACTGCTGAACTCTCCATCATCAGTCATATTTCACATCAGTATGTTCAAGAGAAGAATCACACCCACTGTTGGTAAGATAAGATATGCTATTATAATTGTAGGTAAGGCACAATTCCCATTTGCCTCAAATGCAGGTATGTAAGTGATCCTGTGCAGGGGATTGCTGAAGATAAGCTATTCCAAACCCGGACAGCTTTTTGATGTACAGTGTACCACATACTGAAGACTCAGTGTACTTTCATCATTCCAGACAATTTCAGTGTTAATTATCTTTGATTTTTGTAATGTATGGGTGTGGATCTCTGTGGCAAGCTGAAAATTCAGCAGAAGTGTTAGTTAATTATAAAATTCCTGAATATATGATTTTGCTAAAAATATTCTTGAAATGAAAATGTAGGAATATGTCAGTCTCTGTGTTACAAGCTACAGTTGTTATTCATTCTGGAATGAGTGACACTGTTTGTTTCATGTACCCTAGGAAAATATATGTGGTTACTTAGTTTTATAGAGAAGTTATAGAAAAAAAAAAGATTTTATCTTAATGTCGTGGTTTAACCCCATCTGGCAACTGAGCCCAACACAGCCGCTCACTCACTCTGCCCGGTGGGATGGGGGAGAAAATCAGAAGGGTAAAAGTGAGAAAACTTGTGGGTTGAGATAAAGACAGTTTAACAGGTAAAGCAAAAGCCGCGCATGCAAGCAAAGCAAAACAAGGAATTCAGTCACTGCTTCCCATCGGCAGGCAGGTGTTCAGCCATCTCCAGGAAAGCAGGGCTCCATCATGCGTAACGGTGACTTGGGAAGACAAACGCCATCACACTGAACGCCCCCCCTGCTCCTTCTTCTTCACCCAACCTTATACGCTGAGCATGACGTCATATGGTATGGAATAGCCCATTGGCCAGCTGGGCCAGCCGTCCTGGCCATGCTCCCTCCCAGCCCCCTGCACATCTGGCAGGGCATGGGAAGATGAAAAGTCCTTGACTAGCGTAAACAATACCTAGCAACAACCAAAACATCAGTGTGTCATCAACATTATTCTCACACTACATCCAAAACACAGCACTATACCAGTTAATAGGAAGAAAATCAACTCCTCCCAGCCAAAACCAGGACACTTAAAAAGCAGAAAAATACTTCTAGTAATGAGGTAATACAGTCTGATGTATTTAATCTTGCTTTGGGACAAAGGGATGGGCTAGGTGACCTTTTGAGGTCCTGTTTCCTGTGACTACATAGCTGCAAAAGAAAACCAGACAAATATAAAAAGAAAAAGCAATCAAGGAAGTGAAACTGAAGGATTTGGCTATTGAATGAGGCTGATCCTGCCTTTCAATAAACGTGGAGCAGGTGGAGACTAGCTAGCTGCTGCAGATACTGATCTAGCCACAGCAGTATGGAACTTTATACTGACTAATTTATCAAGGTGCAAAGTGAAAAAAGTCTAAGCTCTGATTAATTTAAGCTTTGGCTTGGGTCAGTCTCTTAGGAAAGCAAAGACTTTTGAGAACTAAGGAAGTTTTGTAGGAGAAAATAATGCTGTGAGACTACAAGTCAAATTCTAATAAAATATATGCAAATTTGTACACATCTGGCAGAATTAGTTGCATCATGGTAGCTGTGATAGTCTAGGACTATCATAATGGACAATTTTAGAGAGAAGGATAACTATCTTTCATTATTTGTTTACTCTAGCTAATATATTTGGAAAATAGACAAATCTTTGAAAACCAAAACTCTTCTTTGATTCAGAATTGGAAGGTTCTCTTCTCTCTCACAAGTTAAATGAAAGCATGAGAATTGTAAGCATGGTGCAATGGTCCCCTGAGTCAATCTCCACATAAATACTAGAGCTACTTACAGTCATTGGGATCTATTGGCTGTTTAATGTTTGTATTTGGGTAGTGCCTAGGGTGTCAACCAATTTAGGACTTAAGGGGAGGTTCCTCAAATATGGTAAGTAAATGTCCTCCTTCCTAGTTTGCACTCAAGGGATGTGGGTTGAATCTGTGGGGATTGATCTTTAAGCAGGCTTCTTTCAATTGCAGCAAAGGATGATGATTTTCTTACATCCAATATTTGCGATGGGAATTTAGAGATCCAAAAGTGAAACATATCTCAGCACCTATACATGTTTGCAGTAGTGGCATAGCTCGTTGCCTGCTCGCCTGTTTTGATTACTGGTTGGGCCTCCGCTGTACATGTCCAAAGAGACTGGCAAGCTCCATGCATGATAGTCAGTATTTAAAGATTGATCCTTTATTCTTTAGACAAATAGAGAAGGCAAATAGTTTGAGCTGCTGTGAGGAGAGACATAACACAAGATGGTAGTTGACCCTGTTGAATATGTGAAAGAAAGAAGGATTTCTGCAACAGGCAGGAAGAGCTTCAGGACAAGTGAAGCAATAGTTACATGAGATAGCGGATCCTGTGGCCAAACTCTGATAGCAGATAAACATGCCTGTTTATATTGGTGATTTAGCATAGTAGTCTATTAGTGACAAGAGCTTTCCTGCATCGGGTTGTTGTGCGCACTGTAAGCAATTCTATGTCAAAATTGTGCCACAACTGAGTTGCCTCAGACAATCAGACTGCTGTCATGCTGCATATGTAAATACTGCAATTTTTTGCATTTTGACTGATTTCAGGAGGCTGATTGTCATTTTAAGACTGCAGCTGTTGCTGGGTAACAATGCAGGAAAAGGAAATCCTTGCATTTTTATCCCAATCAAAGTTCATATTTAAATATTCATATTTAAACATTTCAGATAATTGCATTAGAAATAGAGAAATATGTGTATCTTACCAGCTGTTACAAACCCTCTCCAATAGGGTACCTTTACTCAGACATCCACAGCTGTGCCACCCAGAAAGCTCACCTATGCTTCTGGTGCTCTTCAACTGCTTCTGGCTTTAGTAATGTGGCACGCATGACCTGGGCAGGTAAACGCTAGGTGAAACTCTGGAAGTCACAGGCAGTTTTGCTATTGACTTTAATTCTACCAGGATTTCACCACCAGAGTCCAGCGTCTTTTAAAGATTTTACTGAACAACTTATGATGATTACTCTGAAAAGAAAATGCCCACCAGTTCATGTTAGGATCACTGGGCAAGTTGTTCAGCTTCTGTAGCTTCGGTATCACATCTAAAGAACGTTGAAGACAGTGGAAGGACTCCCATTGCCATCCCTAAATTTTGGTAAATAAAATATAGAGGCCCCAATAAATTCTTAGGAGTTAGAATGATATTTGCTTAATGGACCAAGATGCTTATAGAACTAAATTAATTTTGTAACACTTGAATTAATGCTTTGAGATCTTTTATAAAATTTGGCAATATGAATCACAGAGGAGTCAATAACATACATAGTACAGAAAAGTTTTTTCAATATACTAGACAAGCTTGTAGGCTTTGTTAGACATTTTTTCTAGCATATGCTCTTTTCCTTTCACGTACACATGCACCCACATCCTCCCTTCCCCATATTCTCCTGTTCCTTTCTTTTTCTGATGGCATTGCATTTTTCCATTTTACAGGGTGGCTTAAAGATGTCTGTAAGCCCATTTTTGGTTCTTTGGGTCTATCCAGTGGCCACTGGCTATTGGGAAGACCTCCGAGGCCTATAGGTCAGGTCTTTCACACAGATATGTTGGAAATACGTTATTATTTTCCATGTATCTATTTTCCTTCCTCAGAACTGTCATTTGCAAATATCAATTGTGTTTCTGTAATGCAATGATGCTTGTTTAAAAACTGAAAACAACTGAATAAAAGACCACATGAAGCTATAAAAAATAGGTCCTCTTTCTGCCCTGTATAATGCAATAGCTGTTACTGAGCTGACATAAGGATAACTGAGGACAAAATCTGGCCCTTCGAGCTTGTGTGATTGCCTTCCCATCAGCACTTTCTGCAGTGTGGGAGACAGACCGATCAGCAGAATCGGTCTTCTGAGCAGCACGTTGTCCTTGAACCTCCTGGGGCTGGAGAAGATTCCAGGACAGCAGTCAGGTCATACCGCAGCTGAGAGTGATGATCACTCTGCCCCAGCCCACGCAAGGAGAGTTTTGGCATCTGCTTCTGATGAAGCCCTTCACCTTCTCCCCTGCTATGAGCAGAGGTGTTGCTGTGACAGATGCCTGAGGTCAAGGGGCACTGAAAATGTGTGAGAAAGAGCTCCAGAAGAGAAACCAGCTTTAAACAGTGAATGATTTGTCTGGCTCCCAGAAAAAAATAAAGAAAAAAAAGGCCCACACCAGGAAGCCCAGTGCTTTGCTTTAGCACAACAATAAGGATAATGACTGTAATTGGAACCAAAAGTCTGCACTTTTGTAATTAATTAATCATTAATTGCAGTGAACATTTTATAGGTCACGAATTCCTTGAAGTTAAATCCTTCCATTGTGTGAAACAGGTATATCCAAGTTATATATCCTATCAGTTTGCTGCATTGATATTCACCATTAGTCAGTATTTTGAGAGGAAATTCTCTTTAGTAGATGTTTCTTGGAAATGATTAGTGTTGGCTAGAACTAAGTATAGTGCAGGTGGGAGTGTGCAATCTCTTAAACCAGTACTGCTCATGCACTGTAGTGCTGGCACGGCAGTTCCCCTACTATGCCACTGTTGAATAGCAGCTATCATTTTGCTACAAACTGAGTAGTGCTTCTGTGACGGAGATAAAGCCAAGGGCTATGAGTAAGATCTTTACAGTCATTTATGTCTTTTATCTTAGACTGCACAGGGACCAAATGCTTAGAGGTGAAATACCAATACATTAAAATGCTGAGCCACATAGATTTCAGAGCCTGCAAGAACATGCTCTTGCACCTCAATATGAAGTTTTCTGTCCTCAGATATGCGGAAATAAAGCTTGATTTAAAAAAAGTGGCGAAGAGGGAGGTAGCAGTTGGCTCTGGTAGCAAAGGGCAGCTTTGAATGCAAAGTAATTTTATATCTGAAAGCAGTGCTACCAGGAGGGCTACTTTGGGAAATCCAAATTCTAAATCTTTGCACAGATCTGTATTCTCACAGAAATCTTCCCATCAGTCTCAGGTAGGGTGGTAGAACATAGTCCAGAGCAGACTTCTTGAATGTAGCTTTCTAGCATGTCTCTGAGGATTCTGGTTCTTGTGTGTTTTCCACCAAGGGCCCAGCAAAGGCTATTAGACTTGGCAGGAGGCCACAATAGGCTCAATGAATATTTTATTCAGTATAATCCTGCATTGGGTAGAATTCGACTGTCTTGTAGTGAGAGGCTGCTGGCCTCAGTTGTCTTGCAAAGTCTCTTCTTGTCTCATTGGTTCCCTTCTTTCACTGAATGTAAAAGCTGTGGTTTTGTATTGTCTGATGGTGACAGAATTCCCTTAATTACCTCCAAGACTGTCATTCAGCCAAAGGGATTCATTCTTCATTCTTGTGCCTTGTTCACCGTTATCCCCAGTGATCCCCATCTGACACAGTAAGTCTGAAAACAAATTGCCCCGTTTTCAAGGGGAAGAGGAAGGGTTATGGTTGATTATCCAAAGGATACCCCATCTCTGAACTTTGTTTCCAGGAATGCTCAATTCAAAGTGCAGATCTTCACCTGCATTCTTTACACCTGAAATAGAAATTGCCCACAAGTCTTCAACCATTTGCTATAGTTCAGAGATTTTAAGGCAAGAAGGGGACTGTGAGATCCTAGGTCTGTTCTCCTCTGTAGTACACAACATAGATCCTCACTTAATATTTTATGCTTTGAGCCCAACAAGTTCCAGCTGGGTACTTTTCACTGGCTTTCCTGAGTTGTCATGTTGCACTGAAGATGCAAGATACTATGAAATGGATATCTAATGGATATCCACTGGATAAATGGTTGCATTTAATTTAATAACTCAGAATTTATGTTGTACTTAGTCTTTCACATGACCTGTTTATACTTCTTGGAGCAGAATACATGTAAGAGTCTATATTTGCAATGAATTTGTCTCTTTGAATGCTGTAGTGAGTTTTGCTAGTTTCTGTGGCCTTTTACAACTAGCAAAATTCTTAAGACTATTTCAAAAATATTAGCAGATACTTTATATTAGATATCCTACAGCCAAAATGGTGCACCTCACTCTTGGATCTCATTTAAGATACACTGATCTGAAATTAGTAACTTCCTAAGTATTTCTGGTCAAGGCCTGGTTACGTTTCTTTATTACAGACTAAATACAACACCAAGAATGATACTCAAGCTTTTGAAAGGAAGAGGAGGCAAGAGTTACATGTTTGATCTGGTATGTTTTAATGTTTGTACCAGCTTCTTACATGGCTATAAATAACCATGGTTATAAGTAACCATTTTCTTGATAAAAAGTTCAAAACAGTTTAGTAATTAATGCAGAGGACTGCACTGTGTTACTACTACAGAAAGAACAGAATCACCTGGTGTCATAGTGACCGTCAAGCAAAATGCACTCGAATCTCATCAAAGGCAGGTTAACCCATCTATATAGAAAGACTATTCGTGCAGGATTGGAGACTGCCTAGGAGAGGAGCAGCTGAAAGAAGTCTTTAGATAATAATTTCAGAATATATTCTCTGGCTTGTGTATATATACACATATATGCTGTGGCTTGTGTGAAGTGTAAAATATAATAATGGACTAGTGTATAGAATGGGGAACCTGAATTTTTTTGTTAACGTTCTTCTTGGAACAGACCCGGATGTCCGCATTATATCCCACGTGTTCAAGTTATTGAATTCTGCAATATCATGCTTCAGGACTTAGTGCAATTAGCTAGCCCTTTGTATGTTATTGTTGTTTGTTGTTTGTTTTTTTTTTTAAATTGATTAAGATTACTGTTTTCTGAAATGTTCCTGAGATATCCATGATTGGGCACAGTTAAGACAAGATACTGAACAGGACAGAGCAATGTTCTAGAACAATGTTCTAAAGCAATACATGATTTTTTCTTTCTAAGAGGCCAGGCTGTTGTATCTTGCTCACAGTCTCCAGGTCGAACTGATTGCCACATAAGTGATCAGAGAGGAATTTTCCCAGTGTCAATCAATAGAGTCTTCTGTGGTGGAAGTTTGGAGGATTTCTCTGGAGTATAGGGCTTGTTTCACTTGCTGAATCATCTTGGTGTGTTCCGGCTGAACAGTTTCTTGCCATTTCTGAAAGTGTTGCTTATTTGTGGAAAAGGTGTACTCTGTGTTTTCCTGTGACACAAAGTAGTTTAGGTTGAAATACCATAATCTATCTGATATCATCATCTATCTGATATCATTGAGGGCACAGTGATAAGCCTGACCTTAGACTACATGATACAACAGTTATTTTGGGTTATAATGTTATTGAAACCTTTTGGCAGCTTGGATGCTAATAATGTACAATTCCTTGCTTGGCCCAGTATTTTTGTTTTGGTTCATTGGGAGTACTGGAAAGACCTTGTAATTAGCTTTAATTCTTTTTCACAAAAACATTGAACTTTGCATTCTTGCATACAAACATGCAGTCAATAAAGGCAGAAATGCCCTAGTAGATATTGAAGAAGTTGCCTCTGATGAACAGAAAATTTATGTTGTAACTTGATTATTTCACAGTATTGTTATAAGTAAGATTGTCATAAAAAGAAGAGTTTATGTTGAACTTACTAAAGATAAGCAGTATTGGTAGAAAACAAGAATCTACGGTGAATGTAAATGTTTACATGCATTTTGGTGTCTGGCAGCAGGTCACTGGGGTGGTCACATAGTAGGAGACCACAGCGAGTACCGAGTTCTAAGGGAACTGGGAGGGAGGAACGTTCACAGGAGCGCGTGTGTAGAGTGCACCGAGGGAAAGTGTTCGACCTCTTGGATATGGATGATAGGGCAGACAGTGGCCTCTAGAGGACGTTTTTGGGTACAAAAGATTATTCTCACTGATCCTGAGAGGCCAGAGAGAGAATGCACCTGTGCTATTTCATATCTTCTTATAAGTGACCTGATTAGATTTGGCAAAGCAGTTGAGGAGGAGG
Organism: Calonectris borealis; assembly: GCF_964195595.1. Taxonomy (NCBI): domain Eukaryota; kingdom Metazoa; phylum Chordata; class Aves; order Procellariiformes; family Procellariidae; genus Calonectris; species Calonectris borealis. The sequence goes on from NC_134314.1 coordinate 20,846,664, forward strand.
AGAGTTTAGAGACTGGCAGACAGACAGTAGAGGACATGACTGCAAGTAAGCAGTAATCATTTGGAAGAGCAGTGATCCAGGATTTACTTGGTAGACTGCAATGAGAATAGTAACTAGCCATAAGATTGGAGCTGAGGCAGTCTAAAGCAGCAATGAGTTAACCAACACTATGTCAAATAACAAATATGCCATTAAATTAATTTTCAAGACATACACTCAAAGTTTAACCTCTGATAGCTGATGTCTTCACCAGAGTCCACACACATAACTACCTACTGTGTAGGGAAATCGGATTTCTCAAGGAAGTAAAAGAAGGAAAAAAAATCTTTAAATATTGCTTGAAAGATAAACTCATTTGCATTTAATGTGGTTTTCTTTATTATTTGGAATTCAGTCTTTAAAATGTGTTTATTACTGCTTTTCTGTTTACCTTTATTTGACATTTGAAAGACTTAAAGATGTAGTTGCCAAAGAAAAAAAACATCTAATGTCCTGGTATAGCATTTTAGCATGTGCTTAACCTGAAAAATATTAATAGTCCCATTGAACAGAGAGAGGGTATTAATGATCTTCAAGTTGAGTATTTCGGTCTTTGAAAGATTTAAGAGTCACTGTCTGTACCTTAATAGACTTAGACTGGCTGTCCACTAAATTCTGTCATGTTCTCTAAGTAAGAAATCTAAAAAAAAGTGAAAGAAATATTTTGTTAGGGTTTTTTTATAGTCACAGTGATTTTATGGGCTCCTTGTAATATAGCGATTATAACATTTTCTAGCAGAAATGTAATTTTCAAGCTGTTGGTACCCATTTAATGTGCAAAATGTTTATCCCTCTTTTAAGAAACTGAGCAGCTAAGATTTAGTAGGTGATTTCTTTTCTTCTCCAGCCCTGTGCTGTTAATCCAGAGCAATGCTGTTTACTTCTGTTTCACCAGGGGCTGTTTGATGCATTCTGAGGTGGTCCAGAGGGCTTGTTTACAAGTTACACATGCACTTTGCTCTACATGTTCGTGCCCTAACATTTCTTTAACAATAAAGCTGACTGGCTACGAAAAAAGAGCAAGATTGGAACCGATGCAGCTAAATTGCATGTAAATGTTGCTTCAGATTGAAAGCATTTACTATTCATACGCTGAGAATTAGTGAAGCCTTGTATTCTAGTGTTTGCAGCAATTCCAGTCCCAGCGGGGTGAACAGCCTGTATGATCTGTCTCTGCTGACTTTTGTCCCCTGCTGCTCTCTTTGCTTTAGCATTGTCTGACTCCCACATACTATTGCTGTTTCCCCCTTTTCAAAATGTAATTTTATCAGAACCATCTCAATACTAGAAAGAAGTAGAGAAAAGGCTGTATGGTTATATATAACGTAGATGTTGCAATAAATCCATATGAAGTTTGAACAGTACACCTGACTGTTTGTCAGTTGTATTGCTTACTTCACGGGACAGATGCCTCCAAGTGGGACTAATGTCCTAATTTTCCAACATAACTAGACTTCTTTTACCAAAATGTAAAGGATGCCAGAGTGTCAATTTTCAAAGCATTCCCTCTCTCACCCTTCATTTACCCTGTATGTGTGCACATCCATGCACATATGCCTTCTCACATGTGATCTATTTATATTCAATGTAATCCCCATTACTATGGTTCCTATGCATCTGACAGTCTTTAATGTGTTTATCTTCACAACAATCCTTCCAGTCAGGTGTGTATTTTTATGCTATATTACAGAGAGGAACTGTCGTGGTTTAACCTGGCAGCAGCCAAATACCACGCAGCCGCTCACTCACTCCCCCCACCCCCAGCGGGACGGGGAGAGAATCAGAAGGGTAAGAGTGAGAAAAACTCGTGGGCTGAGATAAAGACAGTTTAATAGGGAAAGCAAAAGCCGCGCACGCAAGCAAAGCAAAACAAGGAATTCATTCACCACTTCCCATCGGCAGACAGGTGTTCAGCCATCGCCAGGAAAGCAGGGCTCCATCACGCGTAACGGTTACTTGGGAAGACAAACGCAATCACTCCGAACGCCCCCCCTCCTTCTTCTTCACCCAGCCTTATATGCTGAGCATGACGTCATATGGTATGGAATAGCCTATTGGCCAGCTGGGCCAGCCGCCCTGGCCACACTCCCTCCCAGCCCCCTGCACATCTGGCAGGGCATGGGAAGATGAAAAGTCCTTGACTAGCGTAAACAATACCTAGCAACAACCAAAACATCAGTGTGTCATCAACATTATTCTCACACTACATCCCAAACACAGCACTATACCAGTTAATAGGAAGAAAATCAACTCCATCCCAGCCAAAACCAGGACAGGAACCTATGTGCCTTTTTTCCAAAGTTGTACAGAAAGACTGTGGCAGAGTCGGCATAGGTGTTGACATGGCACTCACTTGCCTATCCTTTTTTCCTTTTAGCAGCAATATTGTAATCTGGCGGGAGATTTGCATACCTTTAGGTTTTGTGCCTTTAAAATTCGAATCACTGTATCTGTCTGCAGAGGAAGCAGCCATTTTACTGGCACTTGTTACTTAATGTCACACACTCAATAAGATTTCTATGAGCTTTTATTGTATGTTTAACAGTTTTATGATTTCATTTCAAACTATCTGAAAGAAAAAAGAGAAAAGTTTCAGTGGAAGAATAAGTTTTTCAGAGAGAGATGTGACCGTGCCTTTGAGAAAACATGGCATGATAAAGGAAAGGATGACATTGGGTAAACCAGGCAAGAAGGTAGGAGTGCAAGGGAGATTTAAAGAGTATAAGTGAGATAATGAGGACAGCTGGGATATCTATGCATAGCAAACAATTTGCTTGGCAAATTTGTCCTTGTTCCCTCTTCGTGAATTGTGTATGAACAGATTTTTGTCAATTTTATAGCTATTCAAAACTATTTGACAAATTTATCTTGTGAACAGATTTAACATATGCATTGCTGGTGGACTTTCTTTGTACCATGTTCTTATTACTATTGTCAGATGGCTGATGGCCATACCCATATAGCAACGGTTCCGTTCCTTCTCTGGTCAAGGCACTGAGCTGCTGCTGTGTGACCTAAGTGAGCGCTTGCAGCTGCTTACTCCTTGCCGTGTGCATTTCAAGAATAATCCAGGGATAAAATTGTTGTTAAGAATCTTTCTGATAAGATTTAGGAATACTGAACACTGTTGGTAGGGTCAAGGTCAGTTTACATGGCAGAAAAAAAGGGCTATTTTCCACACAGAGTATATTTGCAGTGAATAACTTAGCTAACTGTAGACACTGTAAATCCACTTTGGCAGATGGTTAAGTCTATGCTGTGACCCCCTTTTCCACCCCAGGGATTGTTTCCTGAGTGTGGCCTCATCTGGATTGGCGTTTTAATGTGAAAATATTTGTTAGGATGTTACAAAGCTGTCTAGATGAAGTTACAAAATTCAGTGAATAAGAAATGTAATGATTACTGGAAACTTAACATAAACCTCACTTGTTCTAATTTCTCCTACCCCTCCCAACCTGCATAACAGTGAGTACTATAGTAGTAAGCACTGTTTATGTAGGGAACCTTACAGTTTTCGTAGAGAACTTACTAGTTTTATGTGATTATCCATCTAATCTATGGTTAAAAGACTAACAAATCTGCCTAATTCCAATAAAGTAACATTAAGCACGAGTCATTTTTTTTGGCAGAACTGTAGAACTCTTCACATGTCACAGAAAACAAACACCGTTTTTATTATTTAAGAAATGCAAATAATGTGTTAGAAGCTCTGCCAGAGTACTACTAGCCTTGGTGATTCTAACATCTTTTTGCTTACAGAATATATTTTGTTAAGAAGGCCAGAATACAATGTTTAATCTTTTTTGCCCTGAGATCACAGATGCTACTGTAGGAGTATTGCAGAGGCTGACGTAGTCTGTAGCAGTTATGTTGGTGTAACTTTTTCTCTGTATAAAAGACACAGTGAGGAAGATCTGTTAAAAGACAACAAATAAGAAGGAGAAAAATCAAATACTGTATAGACTTTATCAGCTTTATTGTTACTGAGGTCTTTGGTATCAAAAAAGGAGGAATTCTTTTAAGTAAAGACCATAATGTTACTCAGCTAGGTTTTATTATGATGGTGGTAGAGACTCACATTTGTCTCAGGCAATTATGCCAAGTGTTATGGTCTCTACTGGGAGGTAAATATGACTTAGGTCTGTCTTTCTAAACTGAAGGCAAGGCTGCGTAATGGGGTCAATGTCAAGTATCTCTCAGTTAAGCCTGTAAAAGAGACAATCAACTTCTTTAGCAATGTGTATTGGGTGTAGGTGGCAAGGTGTTGGTGGGGGGCTGCAGGGATGGCCTCTGTGGGAGGCGTTCAGGGTCTGCCGTGCCAGATCACAGTCAGTTCCAGGTGGCTCTACAACGCACCCACCGCAGGACACAGCTGAGCCCATCAGCCAAGATGGTGGCATCTGTGTAATAACATAAGAACGGGCAAAAGCGCTGCATAGGTAGAGAGGAGTGAAGGGAAAAAAAGTGTGAGAAACAACCTTTCGAACACCAAGGGCAGAGGAGGAGGAGGAAGGGGGAGGAAGTGCTTCCAGGCACCAGGGCAGATATTCCTCTGCAGCCCATGGAGGAGATGACTGGGGGAGCAGATACTTCCCTGCAGCCTGTGGAAAGGACCACGCCGGAGCAGATATCCACACTGCAGCCTGTGGAGGATGCCACACTAGAGCAGGTGGATATTTCCTGAAAGATCTGTGGTCTGTGGAGAGCCCACGCAGGAGCAGGTTTATCCTGAAGGACTGCAGCCCAGGGAAGGACCCACGCTAGGGCAGGGGAGAAGTGTGAGGAGGAAGGAGTAGCAGAAAGGAGCTGTCATGGACTGACCCCAACACCCCATTCCCCATCCCCCTGTGCTGCTTGGGATGTGGGTAGAGGTAGAGGAGTAGGAAATGAAGGAGTGAAGTTGAGCCTGGGAAGAAGGGGGAGGTGAAGGGCAAGTATTTTAGTTTTTGTCTTTGTTTCTCACCATCCAACTCTATCTTCAATTCGCAACAAATTAAATTAATTTTCCCAAAATTAAGTCTGTTTTGCCCTTGACAGTAATTGGTAAGTGATCTCAATGTCTTTATCTCGACCGGTGAGCCTTTTCATCTCACTCCCCCATTGTTTTGAGGAAGGGGAGTGAGAGAGCGGCTGGGTGGGTGTCTGGCAAATGGCCAAGGTCAACCCACCACACAATCATATTACCAAAGCTTGCAATTTCACATTTCTGAAAGTAATGTATCAGAAAGAGTGGATCAATTATTTGTGCTGAAGAGCAGTGTTAACAATATATACACATTAACAAACTAAAAGAACTGGCATTGTGGGATGGTTATAATGTGGATTGCAGGCAATTGGAAGTACAGGTTGAGTTTTCAGACTGCAAGTTCAAGGATACGTTCTGTGCTTTAACTTACATGGTAATGTTGCCCTTTGGGTTGAGAGAGTGAGAGAAAGAAGCAAGTTTGGCTAGACAGAAATTGTGACAACAAAGAGAAGGAAATGTATCACAGAAAACATAATTCAAATTGAAAATGGGTTGTGTTTATGGGTTAGTTTTGTCCTCGTTCAATTTGACACTATTGAAATCTAGTTCTTACAGGTTGAATGCGGTTAAGAACTGTCATGCTTTAACCCCAGCTGGCAACTAAGCCACACACAGCCGCTCGCTTACTCCCCCCTGGTAGAATGGAGAAGAGAATCGCAAGAGTAATAGTGAGAAAACTCGTGGGTTGAGATAAAGACAGTTTAATAGGTAAAGCGAAAGCTGCGCATGCAAGCAAAGCAAAACAAGGAATTAATTCACTACTTCCCATCGGCAGGCAGGTGTTCAGCCATCTCCAGGAAAGCAGGGCTCCATCACGCGTAACAGTGACTTGGGAAGACAAATGCCATCACTCCGAACGTCTCCCACTTCCTTCTTCTTCCCCCAGCTTTATATGCTGAGCATGACGTCATATGGTATGGAATATCCCTTTGGTCAGTTGGGGTCAGCTGTCCCAGCTGTGTCCCCTCCCAACTTCTTGTGCACCCCCAGCCCACTCGCTGGTGGGGTGGGGTGAGAAGCAGAAAAGGCCTTGACTCTCTGTAAGCACTGCTCAGCAACAACTAACATCAGTGTGTTATCAACATTATTCTCGTACTAAATCCAAAACATAGCACTATACCAACTACTAGGAAGAAAATCAACTCTATCCGAGCTAAAACCAGCACAAGAAATAAGAAGTTTGGATAACTGCAGTTAATTAGAGATGCTACGCCCTTTATCACATAAATCAACTTGAGCCCAACTGTTGAAATATTCATTCACAAACATCTTAGACTTCCCTGAGGCTGGTTTGATAGATAGATAGATGGATAGATAGATAGATAGGTATGCATGTATGTATGCAGAAAAATATTTTGAAAAGTTTTATTTCTCTATGTTTGTTATTTGAAAAAGAAAGCATCAAAATCTGAACACATGCATACATGCACAGGGACTGCTTTCCCCTTGGTGCATGTTATCCAACCACAAGAGAAAAAAAGTTTGCCTTGTGCAGATTCTTGCATAATTTTGCTGACCAAGAGGCTTGACTATTTCACTCACATGGAAAACTTCTATTTAATTCAGTGAGGATAAGACTACTATAATTCTATAGGTACTGCTTTGAAAATATATGTGATTGGTACAGGTTTATATATTTTCTGTAGCCTTTTATAACCACAGTTTTGTTAAGTGCATTTTACAAAACTGTGTGTGCTATATAGCATTCCATAGACAGCTCTTTCAAATCTTCCTTTTTTTTTACATAAAGGCAGATATCTTGGTTACAAAATCACATTTTGTATGCTGAAGCCAAACTACAGACCTTCTGAAGGTGTCTGTCCATGCCCAAATCGAATCCAGGCTTTCTCTGTATGAGAGTGCCACTAGGAGTTATCATTTGACAGCTGTTTCATGTCTTTTGTGAAAAGAGCGGATGATGTCAGTCCAGTTTCTAGTAAAGGCTTCCATATCACAAAATCCACTACCTTAATTAGCACTAATTGGCATCCTTGTTGGAAGTATCAGTAGAAAGGCCAAGGACTGAATAAGCATGAAGAATGAATTAGCCTCTTGCTCCTGGAGGTGTACCCTCCAGAACACACATGAGGCACCCAGGCTTAATGGAATGTGGGCTGAATATTGAGTTGAAAGCACTGCCTATCTTGTACTTTTCAGGGGAAGTACATTTATTTATGAAAACAAAATGAGTAGAAAGGTTATAAAAAGAGAATTAAAAACCTACAGTGATTATTATTAGATCAACAAAAGAATATTCTAATCCTTAAAATAGATAAAAAATAGTATGAGGGTATGATGGCCAGAAAACAACAGGAAAATTAAATAAAACTGTATAATTAATCTGAATAAGTAAAACATGTAATACAGATAGCCACACAGATGAAGGACTTGTTTTTAAAAACAGGACGACTTATGTACATGATCACTGTCTGTGCAGTTGTGTACACAAAAAAAAAAATGGTTTCACATACATTCGCTTGATTATTTCTGCTATTATTTAGTCCCTAGCTTCTATTAAATTTAAACATATGTGTTAATGTTTGTCTTGGTTTTGGCTCTGATATGTGAAAACAAGTCAAAGTGTATTTTTCACATCTGAAATATTTCCTTACTAATTTTGTTTTTCTTTCTATAAAAGGACTGTATTAGGTTGTGTTATGACACCAATGTATGATAAAATGTAGAAGTGGATACATCCTAAAGTGAGAGATACTGAGAAAATAAAATAGATCTATCTGCAATATATGCAGGAATGTCAGTGCTGTGTTTCGTGGTACTGCACCTACCCTCTAAGACGTTTCTGAGATCTTCCTGTGTTTATTATGTTTCACTGTTTTTGAGCCACAGAATTTCAACATCTGGGATTTGACCTTTCATTGATCATAGAATCATAGAATCATAGAATCATACAGGTTGGAAAAGACCTCTAAGATCATCGTGTCCAACTGTCAACCCAACACCACCATGCCCACTACACCATGTCCCTAAGCGCCTCATCTACACGTCTTTTAAATACCTCCAGGGATGGTGACTCCACCACTTCCCTGGGCAGCCTGTTCCAAGGCCTGACCACTCTTTCAGTAAAGAAATTTCTCCTAATGTTCAATCTAAACCTCCCTTGGCACAACTTGAGGCCATTTCCTCTTGTCCTATCGCTAGTTACTTGGCAGAAGAGACCAACACCCACCTCGCTACAACCTCCTTTCAGGTAGTTGTAGAGCGCGATGAGGTCTCCCCTCAGCCTCCTCTTCTCCAGGCTAAACAAACCCAGTTCCCTCAGCCGCTCCTCATAAAGCTTGTGCTCCAGGCCCTTCACCAGCTTCGTTGCCCTCCTCTGGGCACGCTCCAGCACCTCCATGTCCTTCTTGTAGTGAGGGGCCCAAAACTGAACACAGTATTCGAGGTGTGGCCTCACCAGTGCCGAGTACAGGGGCACGATCACCTCCCTGCTCCTGCTGGCCACACTATTTCTGATACAGGCCAGGATGCCGTTGGCCTTCTTGGCCACCTGGGCACACTGCCGGCTCATGTTCAGCCGGCTGTCGACCAGCACCCCCGGGTCCTTTTCCTCTGGGCAGCTTCCCAGCCACTCTTCCCCAAGCCTGTAGCGTTGCATGGGGTTGTTGTGGCCGAAGTGCAGGACCCGGCACTTGGCCTTGTTGAACCTCATACAGTTGGCCTCGGCCCATCGATCCAGCCTGTCCAGGTCCCTCTGCAGAGCCTTCCTACCCTCCAGCAGATCAACACTCCCACCCAGCTTGGTGTCATCTGCAAACTTACTGAGGGAGCACTCGATCCCCTCGTCCAGATCATTGATGAAGATATTGAACAGGACCGGCCCCAGTACTGAGCCCTGGGGAACACCGCTCGTGACCGGCCGCCAACTGGATTTAACTCCGTTCACCACAACTCTCTGGGCTCGGCCGTCCAGCCAGTTTTTTACCCAGCAAAGAGTGCACCTGTCTAGGCCGTGAGCCGCCAGCTTCTCTAGGAGAATGCTGTGGGAGACAGTGTCAAAGGCCTTACTGAAGTCCAAGTAGACCACATCCACTGCCTTTCCCTCATCCACTAGGCGGGTCACCTGGTCATAGAAGGAGATCAGGTTGGTCAAGCAGGACCTGCCTTCCATGAACCCGTGCTGGCTGGGCCTGATCCCCTGGTTGATGCTCTATTCCATGGCCATACTGGCTTTGAGTGAGTTCTTTGCTACATCAAAAGATCCTTAAAAATAAGCTAACTGCATACATTGCAAAGTGGGATAAAATACATTTCTTCTAACAACAGCTGATTTTAAAGCATTGTCAATTGAGTATTTGTAGGATGCAGCTTTGTGGACACCTTTCTTGTGCATTTGATGGACTGCATAACAATCCCTCTCGTGAGACACGTGCTGGGTTCCATTCCTGTAGTTGACTTAGTCTCATTAGGGAGGTTTATTTCTTCTGTTTAATTAAGTAGTCTTCTTCCAGAGCTCTGACTGCATGAGTGGTAGCAGTAAAATGCCATTACAAATCAGAAGGAAAGTCTGCCCAGATCTCTTGGAAACTTAGATCTCTCTCTCAATCTCCTATTCATTCATCCTTCACCCAAGAGAAGGTCAGGAAGAACGAAAGGGTTTTGTGGTATGACTTAGAGGTTGATGAACTAAGCTAGCAAAGCAATTCTGAATTAACAACACCTTCTCACTGAAAGTGCCCTGCCTTCTACTATCTCATATTGTGTATCAGAGAAACTAACTTGAGTGCGTCAGTTGCTGGGAAACAGATCAGCTTTTAGACATGATCTCAAAGGCCTTGATTTCTCACACCTTTGAAACTATGTGCCATAGGCCCCCTTACTGACACACTTAACTGGAAGAAGAAAAACTGGAAGCACAGTTCTGACATCCCTAGCTGGAACCCGAGAAGACCCATGCTTTCACAACAGCTTGTACTTAGCAGTGTATTTGCTTCACTGAATACACTGGAATATAGATACAGACATGCAGCAGGAAGAAGAGCTATTTAAGCTAAAGGGCAGTACTGGCGCAAGAATTAATTGGACGTGAGAAGAGGATTTCAGAGCAGCAGATCTGTGAGGCTCTGGATCAGCTTCCCAGAAGGAGTATTACGGGCTACTTGCAAGTGAGTTTGTATTTATAAGCTGTCTTCACAATAGGAAAGGCCTCTAATTTATATCTATCCTTAAAAGTAACCAAAAAATAGGAATGCTGTCTCCCAGTTGGCCACAAGAACCTCGCACTGAAGAAGGGCTGAAGGTTTCTACATTGAGCTCTAAGACAATGTATATCTTTTGGCTACTTCTGTCTGATTAAAAGCTTCATTATTAATTCAGCTGCCCTACTTCAACACTGTCTAGATTTGACAGGTCTTGCCACTGGTATGGCAAGACTATTGTCTTGTTCCAGGAGAGAAAACCGTATCACCGCATCCTATGTCACCTTCACTGGCTAATTCATCTGATCTCTCCCAAATCCAGCTCTGCCTCTGTTCTTTCCCAGCCTGTCTCTGCTTATTTTTCTGTTCCTCTCTGACCTTCTCTCTAGTTTTTTTCATGACAGTTTGCTTGTTTTTTTTTATCTGGGGTATTGTCCATGTCCTCTTCTAATGACAACTAGGGATAAGTCATAGGTGCTGTCTTTTTTATGCCTTAATATTTCCCAGCTCCAGTCACACATCTTCTAATTTCTACATCAATCCTTGCTATTTGTCACTTTAGCTTGTGGTTAACTTTAAAAGTTGTTCATTTAACTTCATCACTGGAGCCCTCTGATCTCCCACAGTTCATACTCAGAATGCTCTACTGTTTTTTATTTCAACTTTTTTCTCCTCATTGTTGCTACTGTATTTTCACGAATCTATTATCTTTTTTAGCCTCATAGAATTGTTAAATGTGGGATCTTTTTGACTCTCTCTAAAGGATTTGCCTTTTTTACCTTGTTTGAAGGAGCCTGCATAAGGTGCATGTGCACAAGAAATACGTACATTAGAGGGGTACTATGTTATGTGTTTTATCATTCTTCTGTGTGCAGATGAGAGAAACAGAAATTGGTAGGCACTATATACAGACATATACCTGCACATGATCAACTGAATTTTGGGGCAGATTAATAATCTCATTCATATTTGGATTCACATAAATACTAATCATACTTAAATAAAAGAATCTAAATATGGGAATTGCATAAGCAGCCTAATTTCCATCCTCCAAATGAGGGGGTAGTCTGATTAGGGACTTGGTTACAGGGAGGAGTAAGAGCTGTTTCATGTCTCCACCAGAGGATTTGAAAATGGTGCAAAGATTATGTAGTAGTTCAGCAATAAGGAAGATGTAGTTTTGAGGCCTTGAAGAGCTGCACAAACCCAGTTGCTGCCAGCATATCTTAATAAGTGAAGAGTCCTGATGCAGTGTTTTGCTCGACGCTCACATTAAATCAGTTCCTGAATGAGCAGCCTTAGACCCAATAAGGATTTGCACTGTATAAGTACACTGGCTTCAGTTCAGTTGCTCCTGATTTCTGCTATTGCTAAAAGCAAACAAGAAACCTCTTGTCACAGATGTGCACAGAGAAATGGCGAGGAATATATTTGAAATGTGTATGTATAAATATTTTTCATCCTGGTAACATAAAAAGGTGTTTAGTATCCAGGTGATACCACTATGTAAGTAAGTTTCCTTACTCACTGTCTTTAAGAACTACAGTTCAAACAGGTGCTACTCTGAAAGCTAAACCCCAAAGTCTGGACACTCTCAGGCCCATATGCAGAGATTTCTGTTAGCCATTTCGTATTCTCCCTACCAGAAGATGAATTGCTCCCTGAAGGAAACTGGAGCAACATCTGGGCTGCTTAGTTTTATGAGTTTTGTTCACAACTGCAATGGTCTGTTCTGAATATAAATGTAGTGATGAGGAAGGCAGGCCTGTGGCATAGAAAACACTCAGGTGGCCGTGTTCAGTCATCCCGATGCCTGCGTTCAGATCATATAATAGTGTTTTGAAAACTGGAATATTTGAGTTCTTAATATACCATGCATAATTATTTTTTTGTTTTTGTCCATTATGACCATATAAAATGGTCATCAGTCACCTCTGAATATTGCTTGGATCAGCAGTCCTACGGAGCTTTGAACTGGAAAAGAAATGTAATAAAGACAAACTGGTAGAAAGAGTACTGTTCCTCATATAAAAACAGAGTAACTGGTTAATATCTAAATGAGAAAAAGAGATAAGATGATAAAATCAAGTCAAAGAAAGGGATTATTTAGCAGAGAGTAATTAAACCAGGAAAAAATAAGAAAAGAGCTGGTGTGTTGCAGTAATTACCCCTTTTCATACTCATTGTTTCATCTAACAGATTCCTCGTATCTCTCCTATTAGGCCTTTATTTTCTCTAACACCTGCCTTCTTGCCACTTGCATTGGTGGGAAAGGAAACAATTAATAATTTTCCAATTAATACATTATAGAAAAGAAAAAAAAAAGACTTTCTGGACTTAGAAGTACATGTATTTGCTTGGGCGCTGTTAGCTCTGCTGGCCAATACCACTGAAACCAACCCGAGAATATGAAGTCCTGTTACATTCCCTACTGCCTTCGTTCAAAATAAAGGGAACTTTCTCTTGGCTAGAACTGATGTATTACAATTATGAGATTGAAAGTTACAACAATTTTCTTCTTGGAAATGAATTTCAGTTATTTCTATTGGAGATCTGGTTCCTCACAGACCTATAAAAGTTGCATAAACAAGTCTTTAATACAATGCATTCAGAAAGATTTCTTTGGTCACACTGCAATATATTTAATCTGCAGAATATACAGGAAAAATATTATGTGCTCTAAGCAACAATAAAATATACAGAAGGAATGCAAAATGTTGCTTTGAAACATTTGTAGTTGTGTTTAGAGGTGTGAAATTAATTAGAATGTTGCTAATATGTAGAAGGGCGTCATTTGATAACTGAGTGCAACTCAGTCTTTGTCTTTTAACAGGATTTAGGTTCATAACTCCTTTGTACAGCTTTAAAAAAATGCCCTGTGTGCAGCTCTGCAATTTTAGTCTGGAGAGCTGCTCCCTTCGCCTCAGCACAATCTCTCTGAAGAGCAGCACCTTTTATCTGGAACAACAGACTACCCAAACTGTCTGCAAGACAGAGGCTAGAAATCACACCATGGTGTGAGCAGGGATCATGTGTTAATATGCTGATCCACTCTGTCAGACACCAGCTTAGAATTGTATCTTGCCAAAAGCACAGGTGAAATAACGCTTGGTGAGCCGAGCACTGCCCTGGGTGGATAGAAATTCAGAGCTCGAAACTAGTTAATGCCAGCTGGGAAGAATAGGCAGGAGCGAATGCAGGATGTAGGGAGGAAACACAGGAGCAAAAAATTGTTGCTTGTGCTTATGAAAGGTGCTGTGAGAACGTCACGTAGGCAAGGAATTACGTAAGACAGCTTGCTTTTATCTACCCACACAGAATTTTGCCTGTGGGTGCACATGAGGATTAAGGCTCTGTGCAGTGTTCAGAACTCTTTACCTCTCCAAATTAAATGTAATGCAAGTCTTGTACCAAGTCTCTGTAATGCCATAGCTTCCTGATCTGAGAAACAGGACACAGTCTTAAGTGAGAGGCTTGTCTTTTTACTCTTCAGTCCCTAGTTTCACTCAAAAGCGGTACTTAAGTGTGCATGTGAAAAGAAGTAGTTCAGGGACGAAGGGCTTGGAGTGACTAGGTGGATCCTTTGGAAGTTCAGATAATTCAAATGATTACTCACATAATGAGTAATTTGTTAGTTGATAACTAGATTTCATCTGTAGTTTGATTATGTTGAGGCTATCTTACAGATTAATTTACATGCAGCTTATGTCTGATGAGGCTGATCCACGTAAGGTCCAGCTGTCTTAATGTATATATATAACATTTTGTTCCCCATAATTTAAAGCTATGAATACCTTATGGTGTCCTGCTAAGAAAAGGGCTGGTATATGTGCTAACACATTATAGCAGTGGTAATAATAAGCCTTAGATTTTCACCCTGTGCCCTGTTTGCCCAGACTTGCTCTTTAAAGATACATCCTTGGCCATATCACCTCCTGGGAGCCCAGAAAGCTAGAAGAAAAAGAATAAAAACAGCATGACCAACATGAGAAAATACTACTGATCCTGCAAAAGAGGCCCTTTCTTTGCCTTCCAGGAGGTATTGCCTCAGCAGGTGCGAAGGGGCACCGAAAACTTCTGCTAGTGGTCTGGGCTCAGAGAACGCCTGACAAGAGCAAAGAGAACAGCCTCCCACTACAGTGCCTGCATCTGCATGTTTCCTGCCACAGTCATTTGTCTTCCAAGCCTGTCTCCAAGATCTTTGTTTTGGGCTCAGGACCTACTCCAAATACTTACACCACTCTGCACAGTTTGGTACTAAACGCATACGTTGTTATCTAGCCACTTCTGTGGATGGGATTTGGGCGGAGAGACCTGCCTTTGCCACCTCATTCCCCTCTCCTCTGGAGCCAAAGCTTCCAAAGATGGCGCCCATTGCATATTTGGGAATAGTTTTGAGCCTGGGGGCTTTCATTTAACTTTCCACTATAGCAGTGTTAGAAAATTATGTGTGTGTATATGTGTATGTATAGTTTCTTCAAAATACTGAACATGTTCTAGGTCTCAGAAACCCACACAATAAGTAGATTTTGTAGGTAACTTTGCTCCTTGTTTTCCTTCCCCTTCAAGGCCTGGTTTTGAAAGCTGCTGTGTGCTGACAGACAGAAACTCTGGCTAGATAAGGAGTTCCTGGAAGTCACACAACTGGAAAGATACGTCCCAAAGACCTAGATCCCAAACTGGACTTCAATATGTAGATATTGAATATTCAGACAGATAAATGAATTCAAGCTTTTTTTTTTTTACTACTTAATAACATGCCAATTTTTCATACAGTCATTGCTCAATTGATACCTATATTGCATGGTACCTTAATTAAATTATGAAATAGTAATAAAAATTTTGCAGTTTCCTGCCATAAATTTGTATTTTTGAATATTTATTTACTGAAAATATACTACTTATCTTGCAGTGTGATTGCTTATCTTCAAACAATTCTGAAATCTCTAGTTGAGGTTAATTTTAAAGAACTTGAATTCTAAGGATAACCTTGCAGGAAGTTCAACAGTGAGATGAAACTACAGGGATGGAGTATAAGCCCGGTGGAGTGTTTTTAAGGGAGGTGCTGGAGAAATAATATTCCTGATAAGGTTTTGATGACAGTCTAGTGGTAGCTTTATAATAGATACTGTGAACTAAGTGTATGGTTTGGTTTTAACAGAGTGTTTTTGTGCCTTTAGCTATTGGTATGTCTTAACTACTAGATCACAGCCACAATATACATGCTAGTAACAATCCTAATTTTTAAAAAATAGTTTAAAATATATATTGCAGAACCAAGCAACAAGGTCATGTAACACAGACACGTGTGTGCTATTCACAAGCATACAACAGTGTATGGAATGCCCACGTAGTAGAAAAGCTTATTAGTATGTGTATGTGTGCACACGGTATACACATCTCTCGAATTGGAAGAATTAAGTCCTGTACATTAGTTATTTGAACACTTTTTGCAAACCATTGGAGCTGTTCCACATTTCGTGATTGCAACTGTTTCATGCACTTGTGGAATAAACAATATGCCTTCTCAGGGGCACAGACAATAGGGAGCTTCTGCCTACTCATGATTTTATGTATCTTTCTGCTAAGTCAGAGAGCTGAATATAAAATTTAGTATTTGGGGACTCTGTGTAGATTTATGACAATGGAGAATCTATTAAAAGTGGCTAGATTATATACCCTTTATCTGTCTTTTTTTTTCAAAATGCAATGCTGAGAGTATTAGAGCAAATCAGACCAGGGTGATTCAAAGTGGGTTGTCAATATAAGTTATAATTATGAGTCACTTCATATAACCGGTATGGAATATGTTTTTAGAAATCAAAACTGAACAAGGACAACTTATTTGTGCAGGACAATAATTTACAGTACATAATTTATTCAGTGAATTGTTTCTTACTATGTTTGTGAACTGCGTGTGGTTAGCTGACTGTTTGCCTTCAAAATTTTTGTTGTTTGATGTTGGCAAAGAATTCTTGGCCAGTAACTCTTATGCAAGTAAGATACACCATTTATTCATCAGAGTATCTGACTGCCTGCAGGTTTTTTTCAGTATTAGCTTCTCTGAGCTGTTTATAAAATCAGGCAAAGAAAGATGAAATACATCCTGTGTTTGGGGAATCCCTTGTAGATGCATAATTCGCATAGCGTGTATTGCTTAACAGATGCGGCAAAGTATAGCTGTCCTAATTGCAAAACACTCAAGTTTATTAATTCAAAATACGTTTTCTGTGCTGACTTGTATTCATGGTAAGAAATATGTACTAGAGTTCTTGTGATAGGCATGCCCAAAAGGAGAATGAACACATGAACAGAAAACAGATTTAGAAATAGTAATGGAAAAGAACATTTTTTTACTGTATGATCAGCATTATTACTTAATAAAATGTGTGGGAGGAATGAAGTGTTACAATTACAATATTGGAAAAGTCCTTGCAAAGTGAATGGGCATGTCACCTTTTGAATTGTCCACTGAAGCATGGTGCTGCCAAAATAATCCACTTGCAGTATAAGTTCAATTTCACTCAGAATCAAAGCACACCCTACAAAATGTGCTAAACCAGGATGCAGAGTTTTGAAGTACATTGTGTTGCTCAGCTATGAGCAATTTGTGGTGAGCAGAGTTCACAAATGTGTGAGAAGAAATGGTTTCAGTTTGAAGAAACTTTTGCTAAAGAGTGTGGAACCTGCAGTGTCAGTCACTGGTTTCTTTGTCATACAATAGTAATTGCAGTATGTTGTGCCAGGGGAAAAGAAAAGGATGTGTATCCTATTTTTGACAGGCAAAATGTGGAACACAGGTCAGATTCTGAGTTTTTCAGTGCTTTTGTCAGATTCATGAAATGCCTGAGTTCACAAGAAAACACAGTGACCATCATATATTGTGTCTGTGTAGGATACCACAATGATCTTGGGCAATTTAGGGTGAGGAAAAGTGTTCCTGTGTATGACTTAATGGACTACAGGCAGAGGAAACCAAATAAAATCTGTACCATGACCTGGAGTTGCCAGGTATTGCTGCTCTCATCTTCTGTACTGATATGTCTGGTTGCCATTTTCAGTGCTCTGTTTTGATGAATTAGTAGAAGTGCCTCTAAAGGCCTATTTTCCTCCGTATCGGGGAAGTATATAATTTGCCAAGAACGTAAGGTGAACAATATCCTCTCACTCCCAGGAAATTTAAAACCCTTCATGGGCTGTACCTACCAGAACGTGTACTAGCTTTTTCATTGTACCCAGTCACGACTGATGATGTGCTTCTTACACTGTTTCAGGGAGGATTTGATCACAAGAACATAAACTGAGATTATGTACCCAAGAGTACGCTAAATATTACATTCTGTATAGTTAGAGATGCCAAAACATACAACTGCTTGTAAACAACGATATATAATCAGAAAAGCAAAACTTCTATTCCTGTAACTAAGTTCTCCCATTAAAACATTTAGTAGAAGCTTAAGAACTGGGACTAGGTGTTCACCTCAAGTAGAAGACGGTTAGCCTATGAACTCCATGTGTGTGTGTATATGCAAATGTAAATAGCATTTGGGCATTTTTTCTCTCTTTCCCCTGCCCTCAGATTTTTTATCTTCCCACCATTTTCCTCCCTGGCTTACTTTTGAATTGGAAGTATTTTGTCCCTATCTTCTTTACTGATCCTTCCTCCCTTTTCTCTCCCAAGTAGGTGTATAGCTTAGAAGTTGCTTCTTCTCTGCACCTGATCTCATAGGACCCACAGTAGCACCAGAGAAGAAGAGAATGATGGAAACAGCTTTGAACTTGTATTTTAGTAAATGTACAGTGCCAGGGTAGGAGGAAAAAATCCATTCCAGCATGCCTGTTTGGGGGTGAGAAGGAGGAGGCTGGAGAAGAGGGTTTTTATGCACTCTGGCTTCAAAAGGTTGTTGTGAACATTCTACAGGGACAGAAAAAGAGGAGGGAAAAAAGCTGTAGTCCTTTTGGTCTTTTCAGCCTTTTGGAGTTGCAAATGAAGTGTGGATCCTTTTGTAAATTGCAGGAGGGACTCTGGTATGCTGATCCTTTTCATAAAAGCACCTTATTTAAAACAGGGGTGTCAAACTTGTTTTTAGGAGAGCTGGGACCCGTTTGACAGTACTTGCCCTATGTGTTGTTAAGTGTTACACAGTACTAAAAGTAGAAGAAAAGGCTTGAGTCTGGGAAAAAATACTCCAGACAAACCCATGTTCTAGCTTTATCACAGTGCACTTTCAATGTTGCTTTTAAATTTGAAGTGAATGTACAGGGATTGACTTTGTGGATTGACACTGAGCAGCCTTGTATAAGGATTGTGATTTTAAAGCTGTATGTAAGGAAACGTTGATTACAGTTTCTGCTTTCTAACATCCTTGGTGTCAAATTCTGCCCTAATTTAACTATTGCTTAACCCTTATAACTCTCCTGGTATAGCCCAGAATGAAAATGAGAGCAGAGTGTCTGTTCCCATTTCACTACCTGCCCTACTTACCAAATATCAACAATGTATTCAGCAATATTTTCTGTCTTACACACATACACATATCAACAACTTCAGCAAATGCTGACATTCTAACAGAAATGACATGAACCATTTGGTTACCATGCTCATAAACATGTTTCCTTTGTTTATAGCTTTCTTTTTCATATTGACTGAAAGAGTAGGGAAATTGTTAAAGATAGAACAAGTCAGAGTGGGAGAGTTGAGCTAAATCTAAAGGAATCCAGCACATTGGATCTGCTGAGCTTTTGTTAGCCAATAATTTCTTTATATCTTATGAAGGAAAGTCAGGTTTGTCCATACTTGTTACATGACTCATAGGTAGCTGAATTCAATTCTAACTATTGACCTTTCAGGGACATTAATGGTCCAGT
The DNA here is from genome assembly GCF_964195595.1 of Calonectris borealis. NCBI lineage: Eukaryota > Metazoa > Chordata > Aves > Procellariiformes > Procellariidae > Calonectris > Calonectris borealis. The sequence goes on from NC_134314.1 coordinate 20,865,753, forward strand.
ATTAAAGACGAAATTCACTAAATCACTGTTGCCTACCACTCATGCTGATTCTCTGAAGCACATCATTCATTCTGAAAATAGAATGTGGAATCTGCACAGAAAAAAAATCGATGCTCTTTTCCCTCTTTTTTAACATATCTTCAGTTTCAATTTTATTTGTGGATGTCTTGCAAGTTTTGAAATTTAAACCATCAGAGATCAAATGAAGTCTTGGGTATGAAAATTGTTAATTCATTGTTAGAAAACATGAATCATGCAGTATTGAATAGAATTAATGAGGAGATCGAGATCTGTATCCCTCAGGTACTAAAATGGAGCATTTGCCCCCTTGGATGTTCTATAGAATGTTTCACCTTATTTATAAATACAACTTCAACATTTAGAAACAATAATATTTTGAAAACCTGATATTTCAGTGAGAATAAGATAAATTCTTTACTTCCCATATTCAAAAGGCATCATAGCTTTACACATTAGCAACAAAATGTAAAATCATACAGGTACTTAATTTTACACATTATTTACTTACATAACTCTACAAATATTTTCAGCACTTACGCAGTAGTAGGTATAATAGAAGCATTATGTATATCCTTCGGTTGTTGAAACAGCTTGTGGCTTGAATGCCTTGTGGTAATTTCTTTGCAGCATTAGGCAGTTCTTGTTCTGAACTTACTTCCTCTTATTTCTGAACTGAGTTTCTCGAAGAATTTTTTGGTACTAGCAAGTAGTTCCAATATTACAGTTGTCTTGATATTTTAGAGAGAATGTATTTTTCCCATGATAACATCCTGAAGTGTTTAAAGGAAAATGACTTCATGGTATACTATGGTATACCATGCGTTTTCTTACAGGCTTTGTGCTTAATGGAAGCATCTAAGCTCTTTACTCAAAGACATGGCATGTATCGCTGGCTACAAAATGGAACAGTATTCTGTGGGAGTGAGTTAATCTAAGGGTTAATTGCGTTTACTTCCTTTTAAATAGAACCTTGTGTAAAAAGTGTGAAATAAGGTAAATTCTGTTTGCACATTTATTTACTGGCCTTAAATATTGTCCTTAACAATATTTACTGTGTTTGGACCTGTGTTTTTTCCTCAGTGTTGCAATATACTGAAAGTGAAACTTATTCAAGCTGCCTAACTGTAATATCATACCAACTAACATTACTTCTGATAATCATAACAATGTTTAGTAATGAATTAACTTCTTAGTTCAGGGAAAATCTGCAGCTGAGTAGCTCTCTGAAGGTCTTTAGCGAAGAAAGTATGTCTGAATGGCTAGAAACAAAAATGCATTTTAATATAGAGAAGTATTTATTGAAAAACCACTGCTTATTCCTATAGAACGATAAATAAATGAAGTTTGCTTAGGATGTAGGTCACTAAAGAATGAATGGAGAGATAGGAATGGTAACTACTTCTAAAAAACAGTCTTTCCAGACTTCAAGTGCCAAATGGAAGAAAATGCTGGAGAAAGAGGACGGGTGGGTGGAGACATGCAGACACATACGCACACTTGCAATCTAGAGAGGGGAAAGGAAGTGTGTCTTTGTTATAAGAAAATGTCTGCTCCTATGATCTATTCTAAACTCAAGTAGTCTTTTATTAGTTCAGTCAATATCACATTTTCCCATCTGTGTAAAAAGAAATCTTCAATATACAAATGCCAGAGTGCAAGATTTATCCTTGAGCTCACCTTTGAAATGCCAGCCACCATATATCAATTGAAGGGAATACCCTCATAGGAGATCAACTAAAGTGTTGACAAGCTTATAGCTAGACTGGGAGATCCAGAGAGAGACACAACGGGGGTATATCTGTATTGCAGTTGCAGTGATGAGATGCACTGTGGTGAAATACAGAAATGTTTTATCTTTAAATTATAGCTAGGCTAGCTCAGATACTGACAGAAAGGAGCTCAATGTACGCTACATGCCGTGCTCCTCAGTGGGGCGGTGTGAACATACTTTGGTTGATAGGCAAGCACATGGTCTCAGCATTTATTTTATTTATTTTTATTTATTATTGCTTCCTTTGAAGCAAACTTTGTGCAGGAAATTGTAAGAAAGTTTCACTACAGTACTGCACATTAGAAAGCAGTTAGGTTCTGAGAATTATCACATGGCAATCACAAACAGATATTAATGAGGGTTGTGTGTGTTTGAGTTTGTGTATACAAATTCATCACACATTGCTTTTGTAACTAAGCCGCATTACCATTTTATTCCCTAAGGAAATACAGAGAATATGTTAAATATCTTAGATAAATTATCTAATTAAAGGCAAAAAGTGAAGTATTCAATGATGACCACTCTTTTGCATGCGCACATATATCTCCCTCAGATGTTTAGAAAAGAGCCTGGCTTTTGTTTTCCTAGCAGTGTTAGCTCAAACCGAGTATCAGTTAAAACTAACCTATTGTGTTAAAGCTTAGAGATCCCCGTGCTCCTGTAGGGGAACTGTGCCCTTGGGTTATAATAGTTCTTTCCCAAGCAGGATCCTGAAGTCCTTAGGGTTATCTGTGCTGCAGATGTCTCTTCTCTTTGGTTCTTGTCTTAATGAGTCTCTCTGGACTTCATTTCCCATTATTCAATCTCTCTTCTGAAGTTTAGGGCTGCCAGAACAGAATCTTAACCAGTCTATTTGCTAAGACATCCTTCATTGTCCTTCTGCTACTTCACCTTCATCTGAATGGAGGCACCCTATGGAAGCCTCTTTTATGGTCCTTCTTTCCCAGATTCGAATTTGGAAATGTCTCTTTTTTACTGTGTTATGCTGCTTCTTCATTCTACATAGGCAAGTTGATTTCTTACTAATTTTACTCTAAGAAATGAGAATCATAGAATCATAGAATCATTAAGATTGGAAAAGACCTCTAAGATCTTCGTGTCCAACCGTCAACCCAACACACCATGCCCACTACACCATGTCCCTAAGCGCCTCATCTACACGTCTTTTAAATACTTCCAGGGATGGTGACTCAACCACTTCCCTGGGCAGCCTGTTCCAAGGCTTGACCACTCTTTCAGTAAAGAAATTTCTCCGAATGTCCAGTCTAAACCTCCCTTGGCGCAACTTGAGGGCATTTCCTCTTGTCCTATCGCTGGTTACTTGGCAGAAGAGACCAACACCCACCTCGCTACAACCTCCTTTCAGGTAGTTGTAGAGCGCGATGAGGTCTCCCCTCAGCCTCCTCTTCTCCAGGCTAAACAACCCCAGTTCCCTCAGCCGCTCCTCATAAGACTTGTGCTCCAGGCCCTTCACCAGCTTCGTTGCCCTTCTCTGGACACGCTCCAGCACCTCCATGTCCTTCTTGTAGTGAGGGGCCCAAAACTGAACACAGGATTTGAGGTGCGGCCTCACCAGTGCCGAGTACAGGGCCACGATCACCTCCCTGCTCCTGCTGGCCATACTATTTCTGATACAGACCAGGATGCCATTGGCCTTCTTGGCCACCTGGGCACACTGCCGGCTCATGTTCAGCCGGCTGTCAACCAGCACCCCCAGGTCCTTTTCCTCTGGGCAGCTTTCCAGCCACTCTTCCCCAAGCCTGTAGCGTTGCCTGGGGTTGTTGTGGCCGAAATGCAGGACCCGGCACTTGGCCTTGTTGAACCTCATACAGTTGGCCTCAGCCCATCGATCCAGCCTGTCCAGGTCCCTCTGCAGAGCCTTCCTGCCCTCCAGCAGATCAACACTCCCACCCAGCTTGGTGTCATCTGCAAACTTACTGAGGGAGCACTCGATCCCCTCGTCCAGATCGTTGATAAAGATATTGAACAGGACCGGCCCCAGTACTGAGCCCTGGGGAACACTGCTCGTGACTGGCCGCCAACTGGATTTAACTCCGTTGACCACAACTCTCTGGGCTCGGCTGTCCAGCCAGTGTTTTACCCAGCAAAGAGTGCACCTGTCTAGGCCATGAGCCGCCAGCTTCTCTAGGAGGATGCCGTGGGAGGCAGTGTCAAAGGCTTTACTGAAGTCCAGGTAGACCACATCCACAGCCTTTCCCTCATCCACTAGGCGGGTCACCTGGTCATAGAAGGAGATCAGGTTGGTCAAGCAGGACCTGCCTTCCGTGAACCCGTGCTGGCTGGGCCTGATCCCCTGGTTGTCCCGGACATGGCTCGTGAGTGCCCTCAAACCAACCGCTCCATGATCTTCCCCGGCACCGAGGTCAGGCTGACCGTCCTGTAGTTCCCCGGATCCTCCTTCTGGCCCTTCTTGTAGATGGGCGTCACATTGGCGAGTCTCCAGTCGTCCGGGACCTCCCCAGTTAATCAGGACTGCTGGTAAATGATGGAGAGCGGCTTGGCAAGCTCCTCCGCCAGCTCCCTCAGTACCCTCGGGTGGATCCCATCTGTCCCCATAGACTTGTGAACGTCCAGGTGGTGTAGCAGGTCATTAACTTCTTCCTCTTGGATTATGGGGGGTTTATCCTGCTCGCCGTCCTTGTCTTTCAGCTCAGGGGGCTGAGTACCCTGAGGATAACTGCTCTGACAGATGAGCATCAAAACTTTCTTTGACTGCTGTAGCTTCAGTTAATTGTCACCCGCCTCTTTGCTTTTGTCCTCCAGCCTTCTCTCTACCACATCAACATACATCACTCAACTTTCAAAGCTTTTCGTAGGGTATCCTCTTCTTCTCTACCATCTCATGTTTATTGGTGAACTGATTCCTTCCTCCATACTCACCATAAGGCTGACTTCTGTATGGAAGTATCTAGCCACTTTCTTCTGTGCTTTCTATTCATTTTGAGAGGACCATTCACATATTATCTCAGAGTTTCTCCACTTTCTCCTTCAAATCCCTCTTTAAAACTCTCCTTTGCTGTGATGCCTACAGATTCTTCTCCCATTTCAGTCTCCTGAGCTAGATGGATGTTATTCACTTTTTGTTTTCTTTGCTAGAGTGCTTCAAAATCAATCCTACGGTATTTCTGGAGCGCTTCTGATTCTTGTTTGGAAACTTGAGATATCTTATAATTAAGTGGTTTATGCTCTCAGGTGAAAATCAGCCCCACACAGAGAGCAGGCTAAATGTGCATCATTTAAATCCCAGAAATGCATTAAAATAGGCTGAATGACCAATGCTAGAACAAACTTTAAATTCCCATGTTTTAAATACATGTAAGTGTAATAGGCTACCTTTGGCTACCTACCCAAGAGATTTTGACTACCGGTATCTCATTTCAGTAATGTAGATGGATTTTAGGAAACTCTCAGGTTTAGTTACTTTAAAATTATCAATCCCTTTGAATATGCAGGTGGTAATAGTTAAAAGATTCAAATTTTTTTTAGTAAGAATCTCTCCATATCATGGATTTGCATGTAACTGAGGTGCAGAGACTAAGGATTCATTCCACACGGAAACAGCAGAAACCTTGCTGGATGTGGTAAATGGTGTTTGGACCCTACTCCTGGAGTTTCGTAAATTGTTGCTGTTTTAAATAGATGAAAACAAAGATTACTGTAATTTTATATTTTAAACTGGACGTTTGTTTGTTTGTTTGTTTGTTTGTTTCTGAATTCCTGTAAAAGTTTTGCAAGCTGATATAATATAGTCCTTTAATTTGAATTAAAGCCTGCTAGAGGAAGCCTGCTTGGATGTGTAGCGCTGCCTTTTGCTGTGTGAATATCTATGTCACTGCAGGGTTGTCTGCGTCCCCATCCACCACTGCATCCCACCAGGCTCCCAGTACTACTGTGGGAGCACCTGGGGATACTCGCTGCTACTTGCCTGTTACCTCCAAATTATCTGGATTTGTAGTAGAAAGGTGACACTTGTACAAATTATCTTTTCTGTGTCTCACTAGATCCAAAGGGCTCTGTTAAATGAAGTCCCGTCAAGGTGTATAATCTTCCCATTTATTTTTCATCAATTAGACTGTGGAATTTTTGTCTGAATAATGCTTAAAATTAGCAGAAGTAGTAATGATAGTTACAGGATACTTTAATGATGGCTTTTCATGCTTGCAGAATTTGATTGTATTTTTTAAATAATCCTGTAACTTCCTGATATTCTGCTGTAGATTTTGAAAACTGCCATGTTCTGTAGGAAAGTTAGTGTTAGTTTTGTGGTCTTCAGTGCAACTTAGCCCTGGAAAATTTGGGTTTGATTTGGCTATTGGGCATTGTGTTCTATACTGTAGCTTACAATTTGCTTTGCATTACTTGTTTGTGTGATTTGAAGCTGGGCTTGTTTAGATCATGACTAAAAGTAGCAATTAAATGTGAAAAAACATTAGGTAGATGGGTAGATGGACCCTGCTGGTCACCAGCTACACAGAACACAGTAAAAAAGAGGTAGCATGCTGAGTCTAAGGAAAAAGCAGTGCATGTGATAGTTCATGTTCCCAGATCAGTGGCAAGGGTGGCTTCATACTTTCCTGATGCCTCACACAAAGAACTGGAAAATCAGTGATTCTTCTTATGTGATAACAAATGTGTAGCACATACAAAAATTATGCTAAAGGAGTTTGAAATACAGTTGTAAAAAATCATTTCCATACTCTTAAGAAAGTAGCAGAATAGACCCCAACTGCAAAAATCAGGCATACTGAAGCCCGACAGTTTGGTTTGGGCCCACTCTTAAAAAGAATGGTTTTGAATGTGAAGAGTTAAAACTTCACCAACGTAGTAGCATACAGAGGGTGCATGTGTGAGCGAGATATTACATTGTATATATCTATTAGTTTCTGACTTTCTCTAAGGGTTTGATATAGCTCTTCTAGATATAAGCAGGCACAGTTTTATGTATGTGTCATTTATTCAGTCACCATGCAGACTCTAAAATGGATCCTAGCCAAATTGGCAAGGTACAAAGCAGTGAATGCCCATACTTTCAAGAATAGGACTGAGACCCAAGGCTGTAAAATAAACCACAAATATACACCCAAGTTGAAACAGGAAAAAAGAGACATTCTGTGTACCCTAGGCACAATCAGGATTTATGGCAGTTTGAAGATGGAGTTGAAAGCAGATACAAGAAATGTTAATACTTTAAATTGGCCATTTAAGTTTTCACACTCTCTTTATTCCTTTAATTTTTATTTCTCTGTAGACTTGTAAGCCAAGGCAAAGCCCTTAACTTTTCTTTTCAGACTGCTCTGAAGAGAAAAAAAAAATCAGATTTTTGACCATGTGTGTTTCGATACAATGTATTTTTTACATACCATTTATGAGAATTACCAAGTATTTTTAGAGGACAAGTCTAAATATATACACTGGTGAAAATGTTCTGCCACTGGCTTTGATTTCCAACTGAATGTGGGCATGTT